>NC_053491.1:100500181-101100181 GCF_905171775.1 Rana temporaria | reverse complement strand
ACATGTCCGTCGGACATGTCCGATGGTTAGTACGCCTAATCGGACATGTCCGCTGGTTATTGCGTCTAACCAGCGGACCGAAATCCTGCGCATGCGTAAAATTGATTAGACGCATGCGTGGAAGCATTGAACTTCCTGGTTTGCGCACGTCGCCGCGTCACCGTCCATGCCACGTCACCGCGTTCTCTGTCCGCGGGGATTTTGGTCTGATGGTGTGTACACACATCAGACCAAAATATCCCAGGAGACATGTCCGATGAAAACGGTCCGCGGACCGATTTCATCGGACATGTCTCCTCGTGTGTACGGGGCCTAAGGCCCCGTACACACAAGAGGATTATCCGCTGGAAATGGTCCTCCGGACCGTTCCCGCGGATAAATCCTCTGGCGGATTTTGATCTGATGGTTGTACTAACCATCAGATCGAAATCCGCGCGGAATCCATCCGCGGTGACATGTCGCGCCGTCGCCGCGATGATGACGCGGCGACGTGCGCGATGCTGGAAGGTAAAGACTTCCACGCATGCGTCGAATCATTACGACGCATGCGAGGGAGGGGATCGGACGGATTGATCCGGTGAGTCTGTACAGACCACCGGATCAATCCGCTGGACAGGATTCCAGCGGATAGATTTCTTAGCATGCTAAGAAATTTTTATCCGCTGGTAATCCATCGGCCCGAAAAATATCCGCGGATAAATATAAATATCCGCTGGGCCGTACACACCACAGGATCTATCCGCTGGAACTGATCTGCGGATAAATCCCAGCGGATAGATCCGGTGGTGTGAAAGAGGCCTAAGGCCCCATACACACCATAGAATCTATCCGCAGATAAATCCATCCGTCCGAAGGGATCCCCCGCATGCGTCGCAATGATTCAACGCATGTGTGGAATTCCTTATATGACAGCGTCGCGCACGTCGCCGCGTCATAATCGCGGCGATGGCGCGACACGTCATCGCCAGAGGATTTCGGCGCGGATTTCAGTGCGATGGTGAGTACACTCCATCGCATTAAAATCTGCTGAAATCCTCGAGAGGATTTATCCGCGGAAACGGTCCGCTGGACCGTATCCGCGGATAAATCCTCCCGTGTGTATGGGGCCTTCGACTTGGATGCCAATAAAGTTCATGTGCGTGTAAAGGTAGGCATCCCATTACTTTTGGCAATGTATTGTATACATACATACAGTAATGATAGGGTCAAAAACAAAAAATAGCCCTTTATAGTAAAAACAATGCAGATAGGCACTACTAAAAAGGTATAGAGTATTACTTTCACTGTTTCACAGTATACATTTATATATACTGAATATAACTTATATATATATATAAAATCTTTATTTTATTTTTTTCTGTGCAAAAGATTTAGGCAGGTGTGAAAAAAAGGCTGTAAATTAAGAAAGCTTTCATAAATCGAAGTGTTACTAAACCCACAACAGTAAAATCAGTCTGTATATGCAGTAAAGCATGCTTGTTATACTCACTGTGGAACCTAAGAGGTTAATCCTCTGCATTGTTTAAAAAGGCAGCTTGATCTCATATGCAAAGATTATCCTCTTCTTCCACTGACACTCCAAAACATGTCCAGATAACACAGAGCCTTTGGAGTCATGCTGCACATGCTCAGTTTGGTGTGTACTGCTATAATACCAAAATTTGTGCTGGCTGCCCTGGTCACAAGCTATATACTGCTGATGACAAAGGGTATTTAGCAGTTATATATATATATATATATATATATATATATATATATATATATATATATATATATATAGTGAATGCAGGTCCTTTAGTTTAGTAATACTTTAATCATTTATTTTTATCAATTAACCACTTACTGACCGCCCACTGTATATGTACGTCCTGTTTTTAAAGCTGGGTATATCGGTAACGGCAGCAGCTGCTGCCACAACCGAGGTATCCATCTTTACAGTGGGCGGCCGTGTAAACGATAACGGCGGTCTCCGCGGTGGATTCGCCGCGAGATCGCCGTTATCGGTGGCGGGAAAGGGGCCCCCACCCCTCCCGCTGCTCTTCCGCGCCCTCCACCGCTTACCGGAGCCGTCGTTAGCGGCGGAGGAGATCGGATGCTGCCGCCTGGTGTGTGAGGACTTGAGTGAGGGCAAGATGGCCCCCACCCTTCCTCATAGCTTTGCTGGGCGGAAGTGACGTCAAAACGTCAGTCCCGCCCAGCCTCTTAAAGAGACAATTTTTTTGTTGTCATTTTTTTAAATGACAAATTTTCCTTTTTTTTTTTTTTCTTGCATTTAAGTCTAAATATGAGATCTGAGGTCTTTTTGACCCCAGATCTCATATTTAAGAGGACCTGTCATGCTTTTTTCTATTACAAGGGATGTTTACATTCCTTGTAATAGGAATAAAAGTGATAATTTTTTTATTTTTTATTTCAGTGTAAAAAATAATAAAATCAATAAAAAGAAATAAGAAAACAAACAAAAACTTTTTTTAAAGCGCCCCGTCCCGACGAGCTTGCGCGCAGAAGCGAACGCATACGCGAGTAGCGCCCGCATATGAAAACGGTATTCAAACCACACAAGTGAGGTATCGCCACGATCGTTAGAGCGAGAGCAATAATTATAGCCCTAGAGCTACTCTGTAGCTCAAAAAATGCAACCTATAGAATTTTTTAAACATCGCCTATCGAGATTTTTAAGAGTAAAAGTTTGACGCCATGCCACGAGCGGGCGCAATTTTAAAGCGTGACATGTTGGGTATCATTTTACTCGGCGTAACATTATCTTTCACAATATATAAAAACATTGGGCCAAATTTATTGTTGTCTTATTTTTTAATTCAAAAAAGTGAATTTTTTCCAAAAAAAGTGCGCTTCTAAGACCGCTGCGCAAATACGGTGTGACAAAAAGTATTGCGATGACCGCCATTTTATTCTCTAGGGTGTTAGAAAAAAAATATATAATTTTTGGGGGGTTTAAGTAATTTTCTAGCAAAAAAAACTGTTTTAGTCTTGTAAATGCCGAATCTGAAAAACACCTTCGGTCTGGAAGTGGTTAACAAAATGAGTAAAACAAAAGTAACTGAGCAGAAGAGAAATCCAAATCAAATAAATATTTGGTGTGACCACCCTTTTGCCTTCAAAAAATCTCAAATCCTTCTGTCTCTTCATGTAATCCCAGACAGACTAAATGATGTTGACACTCTGTGGGGGCCAAATCGTCACTTTCAGGACGCCTATGTTTGGGGTCATTGTCCTGCTGCAGAATAAATATAGGGTCAATCACACTCCTCCCTGATGGTATGACATGATGGATAAGTCTTTAGCATTGAGGAAACCATTGATTCTGACCAAATCGCCAACTCTGCAGAAATGCAGCCTCAAACTTGTAAGGAACCTTCACCATGCTTCACTGTTGCCTGCAGACACTCATTATTGTACTGCTTTCCATGCCTTCACGAACAAACTGTCTCCTGCTACAGCCAAATATTTCAAATGTTGACTCATCATTCCAGAGGACCTTTTGCCATTTTTCTGCACCCCAGTTCCTGTGTTTTTGTGCATAGTTGAGACGCTTAGCTTTGTTTCCACTTTGGATTTATGGCTTTTTGGCTGAGATTCTTCCATGAAGACCACTTCTGGTCAGACTTCTCTGCACAGTAGATGGGTGTACCTGGGTCTCACTGGCTCCGCAAGTTCTGTGCAAGTTCTGTGCAGATGGCACTGCTGGACATCTTTCGATGTCGAAGGGAAGTAAGCATGACATGTCTTTCATCTGCTGCATTAGGTTTCCATGGCTGCCACTGTGACTACAGTCCTCAATGTTACCAGTTTCTTTGTGCTTTTTCAAAAGAGCTTGAACAGCACATCTTGAAACCCCATTCTGCTTTGAAATATTTGCCTGTGATAGACCTTGCCGATGCAGTAACTACCTTGTGTGCTCGGTCTTGTCATGGTGTATGACCTGTGACACGAAACTGTCTTCCACAATCTCACCTTAGAGTTTGGCTGTTCCTCACTCAGTTTTAAGCCTCCTACACAGCTGTTTCTGTTTGTTAATGACTATGCTTCAACCTATATATGAAATTGATGATCTATAGCACCTGCTTGGTAAAATTGGTTAATCATACATCTGGCTCTAATCCTACACAATCCTGGACTTTGTGCAAGAGTACAAAGTGCGCAAGTGTAAGAACTGATGCTGGTTTGAAGCCAAAGGGAAGTCACAGAAAATATTGATTTGATTTGGATTTTTCTTCTGTTCACTCATTTTGCATTTTGTAAATTAATTAAAATAAACAATTAGGCCCAGATTCACAAAGCACTTACGCTGACGTATAACAAGTTACGCCGACGTAAGTGCAAATGTGCGCCGCTGTATCTGTGCGCCAGACCCACAAACAGATATGCGCCTAAAACCAGGCTACACCCCGCCGACGTATCTTGCTAACGCCGGCGTAGGGTGGGCGCACATTTAGGCTGGGAGCATGGTGCCGCTCCCATTGATTAGCCATTCAAACATGCAAATGAGGGAAATACGGCGATTCACAAACCTGCGTGCGCCCGACACAGGCTACACGAGGTGCGCGTAATTTGTACGTCCGGCGTAAAGTTATTCCACATAAAGGAGGTGCAACCCAGCAGCAGACATGCAAAGGTCTACACCAGGGAACACAAGCCGACGTATTTTACGTTTGACGTGTGTCTGGCTGGGCGTAGGTTACGTTCACGCCGTACGCAGTGATCCGGCGTAGTTTAGGCAGTTGTTCCGACGTGGTGGTGAGCAGGCGCAGGGGGATGTGTCCACGGCGCATGCGCAGTTCGTGATACGTATCTGTCTGGCGCTCGGCCCATCATTTGCATGGGGTCACGCCTCATTTGCAAGGGTCATGCCCACTTCCACCTACGCCGCCCTGCGCCCTCGAAACCTATGCCACGCTGACGCAGCGTTGGGAGCAATAGCAGTAGTAGAGTAGAGTAGTTACTCTACGGCGGCGTAATGTGTGCCTGCTCTCTGTGAATCTGGGCCTCAAAATATATATTTTTGATAGCATTCTTACTTACCAGCATTTCTTCACATTATATATATATATATATATATATATATATATATATATATATATATATATATATATATATATATATATATATATATATATATATATATATATATAGATAGATAGATATGTCTCTATATACATATATATATATAAACAGTATATCATTTTTATATACTTTCATCGCTGCCATTTTTATAGCTGGTTGTTGCTTTGTATAAGCACATATTCCTGTAGTCACCTGTGCTCCTTGCATCTGGCTGGGTGATAGTGATCTTCGCTGCTCTTGTAGTAGAGTGGCTCTCATGTTCTCCATAGAGCGTGGTGGAAAGATGGCTGCCTCTTCCATATCTTGTTCTCCTAATCTGTACGTGTCTTGCAGGCTCTTCTTACCCATAAAGTGTCCTGACATAAAAATAAAAAAAAAGACGATCAGTGAATATGTGTAGGGTCATTTTGCCAGTGGAAAGGACCTATCCTTTTGTACCAGGCCATGAGAATTTACCATTTTATCATGGATCAGGTGGCAGTGTAATTTCTTTGATAACAGACAGATGCTGTATGAGAGCTATGATAATAAGCATCAATAGGACAGGTTAGCGTATTATTACTAGCACTATAATCACTATAATCCCGTGCGCATCTCAATGACTGTAGCTGTGAGTTTGCAGGTCTTCAATACTGCTCCAGCCATTACTGTTCTTGCATTAAAGAGAACAGAACAAATCAAGATGGGTGGGAACACAAGAGCAAAAAGGGGAGAAGAAACATAACAAGGAGCTTATGGTAGGATTATCTCATCAGTTAAGTAGTCAAGTGAGAGCCTGAGGGTCACTTAGGCTCGATTCACACCTATGCATGTTGAGTTTGAGCGTTTTTGCAGTGCTTTTTGCTAGGCTTGCTGCTTTTTTTGACGTGCGATTTTACAGCGGTTTGCGTTTTGCAGGTTTTTTTTAGCCATCAATTTAAATTGTTTTACATTACCTTTAACAACCAGCTATAAACAGGTTTAAAAAAATGGATGCGGGTCCATTGAATTCTATTACATGCAAAACAAAGCTTTTTGCAGGAAAAAAAGTCCCTGGCCCTTTCCAAAAACGCAGAGGCACAAAAAAGCATTGATGTGAACATGTTCCATAGGAACCCATGTTAAAACAATTTCCCTGCTTTTCTGCAAAATGCACCAAAAAACGCATTAGTGTGAATGAAGCCTAAGCCTGGCCTCCACTTATAATTTCACTTTTGGGAGGACTAGCCCTTTAAAGTATTTACTAATCATAGGCGTGCCCAAGGGGTAGGCCAGCTGTGCCTGGGCACGCCCTAATCCTGGGGTTGGCAACCTGTCAGTGGTGGGCAGCTAACAGGTAAACCGCAATCCTTCCTGGCTGACCCTCAGAACCTGGACAGGAGAGGTGGCGGGGGTGGAATTTAGTGGAACCCATCTGTATTTTCTGCCTGCAGCAGATGAAAGTAGGCTTCTCCTCCTCTTCCTATTGTCAACATTCAGCTGCCACAGGAGGAAAATATAGGGGACCGCTACTAATATATGCCACCCTACCACCCCTTCTTTCCCTGTTCCTCTTCCCTCTGTTGCTCGGGTCCCCTATGTGCTCCCTTGCGCCCCCTTCCTCCCATTGTTTCAGGATGGAGAGTCGGGAAGAGGTCGATAAATATATCAAACGCATATGTGCTGGAATTTTGGGGTGCACACCGTAATGCAATAGGCTGCGCACACCTATGTTACTAATCTTCATTTTATAGGGAGGATGCTGTGATGGAGTGTATTAGTAATATGTTGTGTTCTCTGCTGTTTGTCACTAAACCCATGTTTGTGCCAAATAATTTCCTGTGTTTATCTGATGGTTACAAGGTTATACAGTATCTATTACTTTACTTGTAATAAAATGAAATTTCTGGTTATTGGTAGAGTAAGATTATTGTGCTACACTGCCTTCCCTGCTGGATGTTTCATACAGAACATAATAGAATACATTATTCCTTATCAAGCATGGAGTGTGAGTGCTTTGGTTATTCTTTAATACTGATATAAAGTGAATTGCGAAAATATATTTTCTGCTCATAAAATAATAATTATCAGAGCAATTTGCTAAAGACATATAGGAATTCCAAAACTGTCAGTAGACTCTAGAACAGTGTACATCCTATAACATTTCATTTTCAGATTCTTAAATGTGACATTAGCTTTTTTGAACTAAACAATTGTGCTTTCAGAAAACCAGAACACTGCTAAATGGGTTTTAGCGTGAAAATGGTTGGCATGTCTACATGAGCATTGCCTGACCATTTTAGCTTTATCAATGGCCCGGCAATACAACCAGCTGAGCGCTATACAAAATATAAGTGCAATCTTGCCATATGATGATGATGATATAGGATTTACACTGCGCCGAATACACCCCCTTAGGAGCGCGATCAATATACATCTATTGGGATTTTTTTTACCAAAAATATGTAGAAGAATATATATCGGCCTAAACTGATGAATACATTTGTTTTCTTTTTTTTTTTTTTTTGGATATGTATTATAGCAAAAAGTAAAACTTTTTTTTCAAAATTTTCGCTCTTTGTTTGTTTAGAGTTCAAAAATTAAAAAACGCTGAGGTGATAAAATGGCACCAAAAGAAAGCTCCATTTGTGGGAAAAAAAGGACATAAATTTTGTTTGAGTATAGTGTCGCACGACCGTGCAATTGTGAGTTAAAGCAATGCAGTGCCATATCGCAAAAAAATGGCCTGGTCATTAAAGGGGCAAATCCTTCCAGGGCTGAAGTGGTTAAGCGACATTCAGTTAGAATTTTCATACTATTTAAATCTATTGTTTTTTTGTGGTGCCACCTATAGGTAAAGCCTGGTAATGTTGGCCAGCTACTAAACCTGTAGTAACTTATACTGAGAGGCCATTGCTGAATTCCTTCCGAAATTGTTAGTGGCCTTGCCAACTGGAAAAAGTGTACTTAGTACTTATCATCTACCTACTAGTTCTGGATCACTACGTAGAAAGTATTGAAGCCATTGGATTACCATGACCAGCTAGTAGCTGTTTACATCCATTAAGGAATGTAAACAGCGGCAGAACAACAGTGACTTAAAAAGGTGCTTCAGTCATTCTTGGATTCAGATACTCACCCACCCAGCAAATCCAGCATTGTCCTGCTGCAAGTCATTAATCAGGTGCACCCAGGCATGGACTGGCCATAGGGACTACAGGGAGTTTCCCGGTGGGCCGATGGCTCAGTGGGCCATTTAAAAAAGAAAATATATATATATTATACTTTTTTTTTTATTTTTTTAAACTGAGACTCTCTCGGTCCCCCCCTCTGTCAGCCCCCTCCTCTCTCTCTCTCTCTGTCTCTCTCTCTCTCTCATACCCCCTCCTCTGTCTCTCAGCTCCCTCTTCTGTCTCATTCACTCCCTGACTCTTATGCTGCGTACAGACGGTCGTTTTTTGTGATGAAAAAAAACGACGTTTTAAAAAACGTCATTTAAAATGATCGTGTGTGGGCAAAACGTCGTTTTATGCCTTCAAAAAAACGACAAAAAAAATTCGAACATGCTTGAATTTTTTGTGTCGTTTTTCAAAACGTTGTTTTTTGTTTCACAGAAATTGACCGTGTGTAGCAAAAAACTACGTTTAAAACGACGTTTTTAAACCCGCGCATGCCCAGAAGCTAGTTATGAAGCGAGCTTCAATGGAAAAAAGTGGTGAACGTAACCTCGCTTTGCTAGAACATTGTGAAAAAACGATGGTGTGTAGGCAACGTCGTTTTTGAAAATGAAGTTTCATTTCCTCCAAAGATGCTGCTTGGAGGACTTTTTTTTTAACGCCCTGACAGTGCCCCAGTGTGAAAGCACTCGGGCTTTCACACTGGGACTGCAGTGCAGGCGTTTTTCAGGCACTTTACAGGCACTATTTATAGCCCAAAAGCGCCTGAAAATCGCCTCAGTGTGAAAGGGGTCCTACACTCATGCCCTCTCTTTTACACTCACTCTTTTTCTTATGCCGCGTACACACCATCACTTTATGTGATGGAAAAAAATGACGTTTTCAAAAACGTCACTTTATTGACCGTGTGTGGGGGAAAACGTAATTTTATGTCTTGTAAAAAACGACCAAAAAAAATTCAAGCATGCTTCAATTTTATGTGTCGTTTTTCAAAAGTGCACTTTTTACTTCACAGAAATTGACCGTGTGTAGCAAAAAACGTCTTTCTAAGACGTTTTTTCATCCACGCATGCCCAGAAGCTACTTATGAAGCAAGCTTCAATGGAAAAACGTGGTGGAACGTAACCTCACTTTGCAAGAACATTGTGAGAAAAACGATGGTGTGTAGGCAACTTCGTCTTTGAAAAATGAAGTTTCAAAAACGTCATTTTTTACTTCACAGAAAGTGTCGTTTTTTTTCATCACATAAAGTGATGGTGTGTATGCGGCATTACACTCACCCACCCCCTCTCACCCCCTTTCCCTCAACCCTCCCTCTCTCTCTCATTCCCCTCATGATATACAATAATGGATGTAGGGGCCTTTTGGTGGGCGGGATTTTTCGAGGGGGGTGGGGGCAGCATTTTATTGAATAAAAGTGGGCCAGTCTGGATGAAGTCCAGGGCCAAATTTTTGTCCCAGTCCAGCCCTGGGTGCACCAGCCAGGATCCCATGCCACCAGCCTCCAGTAATTTGTGACATGGCATGGGATCCCAGGAGGCGGAGGCAGCAGGGACACATCTTTCTTGCCTAGGTGAGAATGATGATGGGTGGATGGGGCTAGAACTTTAGTTTAAAAAAAAAGAAAAATGTAAAGAGCCCAAAAAAGTGCTGATTCACATTGCAGAAAGGGTGGCGGTACACAGAGCTTTGGATGATTTGGAGGATGAAGGTCCACTTTAAGATGGCTACAGGGAAGGATCCTACTACATGATCAAAAGCATGATCTTTCATCATGGAAAAAAAAAATAATAATAATAGAAATACTATATTCTAAAAAGATATACAAGTCTAATAAATGATCTGATTTATGCGCACAGTTGTTTGATACCATACTGTTACATGTAAAAAAAATGTTTTAGCTATCAATAATACATATTTAATATGCAATACTTACTGTCCTTGTTACACAAATATTCAGCAAATAAAATGGGAAATGAACTGAGGTTGGATACTTGAGTGCCTTCAAGGACATTATACTTGTAAAATAGCATTGATCTTTCACAAATTATAAAAGTTTCTGCCGGGAAATTAATAAAAAATAAAAATAAAGGTTGTAGTCTGTACTGGGAAACGGAGCACAGGAATAAACATTAGCATACTGAAAAGGACGCCGAGTTTTTTTTTTTTTTAAAGCTATGCAACTTGTCCTTGACGTGTCACTTTTTTTTGTTTATGAATGTGATGGAAACGTGGGTCTCCATTGGGTAATGGAATAGAAGTCTCACAAAGGTTACTGATCACATGGGCATTATATTTATTATTCAACTGTAAATCATGTACATTATTGAAGCTTTTTAGTGAATGCCATGTACTCATTTTGAATAAATAAAACATCTTTTCAACTTGCTGTGAACAATCCAATGCTATAGGAAAAAATTATAAAAAAAAAAAAATGAAATGTCCTATTTTAATCATGGTCTAGGGATTGCTGTCCTTTAATCAGCTGTAAATCATAGTCTAGGGATTGCTGTCCTTTAATCAGCTGAAAATCACGCTTTTCAGAAATTGTTGATTTGGTTAGACAATTTAATAATATTTTATTGACCAGGTCATAGAGAATGAGGATTTATGCAGGTATAATACAACTACCCAATGATTTTTATAAACCATAAACATACATGCCTATGGTGGTAGGAGCAAACATATACATCTATAATTAAACTATCTGGCCCTGGATATCTGACATATTGTGCCTGTGCTTACAGATGTTTGTAATCTTTGCCAGTGAGTTATACTTCATATATAGTGGTTAATTTGCTAATGACAAATAAGTTGTTCAATTTGCAAGGACATTTTGTTTTAGCTTATATAATGAGGTGAAGCTCTATTGACTTCCATCATCCAATCATGCACAAGTAAAAATAATTTATTTTTTTATTTTTCTTGCACCTGATTTGGTATTCTTTCACTAAGCTAAAGGAAAGCGTAAAGGGAACAGCATATTTGCCTTTGGTAAATAAACCACCTTTTCTCCATATTCATCTTCCTTATTCTTCATTTCCATTTACTGTATACCTAATAGTTTGAACAAAAAGCCAAGTACACACCTGTAGTTTTTTTCTCGGTTAACCCAACAGGGCTGAACAAAAAAAAAAAATTGAGAGCTTAGGAGGAGCCACTGTCTGACGTTAGTACATCGATTTCTCCTGCTGTGCTATTGTGTTCTGACAGGGGGACTGCCCCCCGGCAGAACACTCTGGTCAGTGCTCTCAACCATTGGCTGAGAGCACTGATAGGGAGCCAAATGGCAGACCCTTTTCAGTTATCCTACTTCGACAGACTTCTATTGGACCGACTCCAGTACATGCGGGCTGAATGCCGGTCGCCCAACATTTGGCCCATGAGTACTAGTCTAAAGGGTCAGTCCACCCGAAATTAGTATAAAGCTACTGATGGAACCTGGTGAGATATTCTAATGCCGCGTACACACGATTGGAATTTCGGACAACCAATGTTCGATTGGAGCTTATTGTCGGAAATTCCGACCTTGTGTAGGCTCCCTCAGACAATTGCTGTCAGAATTTCCGACAACAAAAATTTGAGAGCTGGTTCTCAAATTTTCCGACAACTATTATTGTTGAAAATTCTGATCGTGGTTTTAGGAAACCCCTGCTAAAAATGACTAGATCTACAATGCATGATACATTAGTGTTGATGGTCACTGGGAAAAATGCTCCTTACACTTGTGAACATTGGGAAGAATTACCCCCTTAAAGATAGATAAAAAGATCAATAGTGTCAGTGGGAACCCCTAGCAACCTCTGGAGGAACCCTAGGGTTCTAGAGAACCCAAGTTGAGAAGCTTTGCTCTAACTAACAGTGAGGCTTAGAAGGCTGGAGTTATTGGACAGTGCTGGCTGCATGTTCAAACACCCTTGTATCGGGACGCATTTAGCTCTTTGTGGTAATACCAAAACTGCCGCCTACTATATACTGAAGGCACCATTCGAGTACCAGAATATTTGGTCACATCTTCTGCAGAGTACCCCATTGGCCTCAAATACTGGGGTGCTCTGACATGCAAAAACATGACTGACTACCATGGTCATCCAATCATGAATCTCAGAAGGCTGGAGCTGTTGGATAGTGTTGGCTGCATCTCAAAGCACCCCTGTATCTGGACTCATGTAGAACGAAAATTATTGGACATTCAGACACCTGTAGGTTCCCTCGGTACACAGTAAGTGATGGCTTTGTAGTTTAGAATTTGTCACAGGTTTGCTTTGAAATGCAACCTGGCCTTTAGCAACCATTGATATTATGCTTCATACTAAGAAAGTGCTTCTTGATGACAATTCTTATGCCGCGTACACACGACCATTTTTAATGTCATGGGAAAAACAAAGTTTTTCTCAATGTGATTCTTGTCAAGCCTGCCTTGCATACACACGATCGTGAAAAAAAAAAATGCTTGAGCAAAGCGCGGTGATGTACAACACGTACAACGGCACTATAAAGGGGAAGTTCCATTCGGATGGCGCCACCCTTTGGGCTGCTTTTGCTGATTTCGTATTAGTAAAAGTTTTGTGAGAGACGATTCGCGCTTTTCAGTCTTCATGCTTTTCAGTTTGTTACAGCATGACGAATGTGCTATCTCCATTACAAATGCTAGTTTTACCAGAACGAGTGCTCCCGTCTCATAACTTGCTTCTGAGCATGCGTGTTTTTTTCCCGTCGTTAAAGCCTACACACGACCGTTTTTCACAACGTGAAAAATTAGGACGTGAAAAACGACGAGAAAAATTAAAGCATGTTCTAAATTTTTATTGGCCATTTTTCACGTTGCGAAAAATGCTCACGATAGTTTTTAATGACCATTTAAAAAAATTGCATTTTCACGTAAAAAAAAACGGTCGTGTGTACGCGGCATTAGAGTCTTATAGCAATACTGAACAAAACACAAGTTGGCTGGCTTTGCTTGGTACTTGGCCTTTGAGTAATCCCTAAATGTAAGACAATAGGGAAGATTTACCAAAACTGGAGAGTGCATACACTGTATATCTTTGTGAATAGAAAGATTTCATCTACATATTAGGCCGCGTACACACGCTCGGTCCATCCGATGAGAACGGTCCGAAGGACCGTTTTCAACAGTTAACCGATGACGCAGACTGATGGTCTGATGTGCCTAAACACCATCAGTTAAAAAAACGATCTAATCCAACGCGGTGACGTAAAACACAACGGCGTGCAGAGAAAAATGAAGTTCAATGCTTCCAAGCATGCGTCGACTTGATTCTGAGCATGCGGGGGTTTTGAACCGATGCTTTTGTGTACTAACCATCGGTTTTGACCTATCGGTTAGGTGTCCATCGGTTCAATTTTAAAGCAAGTTCTAAATTTTTGGACCGAAGGATAACTGACCGATGGGGCCCACACACGGTCGGTTTGGACCGATGAAACTGAACTTCAGTCCGTTTTCATCGGTTTTGACCGACCGTGTGTACAAGGCCTTAAACATTATAATACATTCTACGGGCCAGATTCACATAGGTTAGCGGATCTTTAGATCCACGTAACCTATGTGATTTAAGATCCGCCGCCGCAAGTTTTTGAGGCAAGTGGGTAATTCACAAAGCACTTACCTCAAAACTTGCGGCGGCGTATCGTAAATCCCCCGGCGGAATTCAAATTCCGCGGCTAGGGGGAGTGTAGTATTTAAATCAGGCGCCTCCCGCGCCGATTTAACTGCGCATGCGCCGTCCGCGAATTTTCCCGGCGTGCATTGCTCCCAATGACGTCGCTAGGACGTCATTGGTTTCAGCGTGAGCGTAACTTGCGTCCAGCGCTTTTGTGAATCGACGTACGCATATGACGTAAAATTTCAAAATTTGACGCGGGAACGACGGCCATACTAAACATTGGCTGTGCCTCATAGAAGCAGGGGTAACTTTACGCCGGAAAAAGCCAAACGCAAACGACGTAAAAAAAAAGCGCCAGGCGGTCGTTCGTTTCGGAATCGCCGTATCTCCTCATTTGCATAATCGTCGCGTAAATAAACCGAAACGCCACCTAGCGGCCGGCCTGGAATTGCAAGCCCAAGATCCGACGGTGTAACACAGTTACACCTGTCGGATCTTAGGCATATCTATGCGTAACTGATTCTATGGCCCCGTACACACGACCGGGTTTCTCGGCAGAATTCAGCAAGAAACTCGACGGGAGACGTATTCTGCCGAGAAAACCGGTCGTGTGTACACTTTTCGCTGAGAAACCCGTCGAGGAACTCGTCGAGCCAAGTAGAGAACATGTTCTCTATTTCCTCGTTGGGCAATGGGAAAATTTGGCTTGCCGAGATCCTCGGCGGCTTCACAAGGAACTCGACGAGCAAAACTATGTGTTTTGCCTGTCGAGTTTCTCGGATGTGTGTACGGGGCCTATGAATCAGTCGCATAGATACGACCGGCACTACTCAGAGATACGACGGTGTATCAGGAGATACACCGTCGTATCTCTATGTGAATCTGGCCCTACATATGTTTCCATGTAGATTTACAACTGGTTTATCAAGTCTTCCATACAATGCTGTGTAAGGTGCATTAGGTATAGCTAATATGTTTTGATAATAATATGCTACAGAGAACAGAACCTCAAATTCCTTGTGTATTAAACATTCAAAATAGTCATGATTACACTAATTGTATTGCATAGATACAAGTAATTTTAAATGTAACAGAAATCAGGTGAAATACATGTTGCAATTGGTTTGTTTTATGGTGGCTCACTGCATACATGAGCCTAATAAATACTATATTATGTTGACTAAGTGCTTAATACCTTTCTTTGTATTGTTATGGTCCTGGGTTTAATTACCCTTTGAGACACAATTCAAATATGCATGTTGTTCATGTTTTTGTATAGGTTTCCTTTCCCCATCACATATCAAAGCCGTACAGGTATGTTAATTGGCATCTAACACTTGTGACCCTTGTCCAAATTTCCTACTCTACTATGGCCAGCTCAAGCCCATTATGAGGAAGAAGGAGGGCTAGGCGCAAAGCTAGATCAATTACTTGACTCAACAGTTACTTAAGAAAGTGAGAAAGGGCCACCTGAATCATATCTATAGTTCATATAAATTCTTGTCTAAAACAAAATACTTGTCAAGGGAAAAACCAAGAAGCTGAAAAAAGACAAAGGGGAGCTCCTAAGCCAAAAACAAAATATTGTTGGTCACTGGTCCTGAGTCGCTGGGAAAAGTTGCACATTTAGAGGTGACCAGAGCACAGTTGAATGTATATTGCCAGTTTTATGGTTAATTAACTTAGATTTATTTTTATTTTTATTGATCAGATATGAGCAAACAAGGTAAACCAGCCTTTCTCAGCCTTTTTAACATGAAGGAATCCTTGCAATAACGTTCTAGTCTTAGAGAATCCCTGCTAACACATACTATATCTACAACTAATGGTACATTAGTGCGATCAGTGGAAAGAATGCTCCTCACATTTGTGGTCGGTTGGAAGGCTCTCCCAATTACAGATAGTTAAAACGATCATTGGTTTCAGCGGAAACTTATTTAGGAGGCAGAAATTGCTCCTTGTTTAAGGAACCCCAAGGGACCCTATTTAAAAAAAGTCTGGGACTAAAATTAATACAACTAAAATGATTATGTTCTTTTTGTGTGAAGAACAAAAACACTTCTGGAACATAATGTTTTCCCACTTTCCTTTTTATTCTGTCTGCAAGCAATATGCAGCTATTAAACATGTTACTTAATCTCTCTGCTTTGTAATTAGTGGGAATCCTCCTGGATTTATTTTCTGCTCAGGATAGAACATAGGACAATGGCTCTAAACGGACACAATAATGTGGCAGAAGCTGTGCACAAACAGGTTTATTTCGTAACATCATCTAAACTCAGGATCAGCATTTTAAGAAGATATTAATGTGTGTGTATACTGTAACTACAGTAGGAGGATATGCATATTTTCCATAAGTTTGCATTATCATTAAAGTAGTAGAATTTGTGTAGTCTTATGTTGCAGGAAAACTTTGATTCGAAAACATTTTTAATTACCGATCACAGAGTTATATAGCATTTTAGTATATAAATTCATCTAAAACCTTCCATGGATTTTTAGAACTTAATGCCAAATAACTAGAGAACCCTATCCTTCTTTTTTTTTTTTTGATAACTCACTGTATATAGTCAAGGCTGTTCCTGTAATGTTTTCTGTTATATTTAATAGCAATATATATATCCTTCACTTATAATAACTTTATAGAATCAGCATACAGTGAAAATGACCGGTCTTACCTTGCATCCTTCAAAACATTGTTATAATGTAGAAACAACACAATTGAGTACTGCTTGCACCTTAGAGCAGTGTTTCTCAACCTTTTTCCAGTCAAGGCACCCTTTAAAATTCTGGACCATCTCAAGGCACTCTCTAAAATTATGGACAGTCTCAAGGCACCCCTTTCTAAAATTTAAAAAACTATTCTAATAGCTTTACATATTACATCAACATCCACACACATAGGACACCCAACATTAGAGGTGATTTATTCTTACAAATCCAATACAGTTTGCACACTAGTACTGAATAGTAATGCCCCGTACACACGATCAGACTTTTGTCCGACCAAATTCACATTGGAGTTCCATCGGAGGAAAAGAGAACATGTTCTCTATGTAAACTCCGATGGACTTCATCGGAATTTCCGATGGGGCATACACACGGTTGGAATTTCCTATGGAAAATGTCTGTCGGACTATTTCCATCGGAAATTCCAATCGTGTGTACAAGGCATATTCCAATGTTTCACTTCTCCCTCAGTTTTTCTTCATTGCTCTGCTAATGTGGCCCCAGAGCTGATAGAGAGGGGCAGGGGAGGGTCATTGGATGTTAGGATGCCGGCAGCTAGATTGTCATAATGGTGCACAATGAAAACTTGTGGCTTTGTGTAACTAAAAGACAGGCTTCATCCATCTTCTTGCTTGTATACAATTTTGGGGTAATTTTTAGGCATTTTGGCAAGTCACCCCTGAAGAAACCTCAAAGCACCCAAAGGTGCTTGGGTACCCTGGTTGAAAAAGGCTGCCTTAGAGTAAGGAAATATACTCTAAAGCATGTCCTGAAAATTAGTTAGTGCAAACAAAAAAAGCATCACAGTCCGTACTCAAATGTGTTGTAAACATACTATAAGGTTACAAACACCTTAAAGTAGAAAAATAAACTTTAGACAAAAGTTATGCCTCGTACACACGATCAGACTTTTTCCATAGGAAATTCCGAACGTATGTAGCCCCATCGGAGAAATTCCATCGGAAATTCTGATGAATTCCATCGGAGTTTAAATATAGAACATGTTCTATTTTACTCTGATGGAATTCGTCGGAATTCGGATGTGCTTTTGGCCGGGCAGAAGCCAGATCGCGTGTACGCGCCATTAATTATATATTGTTTTTTTTATGATGCCCTAGCCATTCAAACATGTTGTTACAGAAAGTAATTGCGCAACATGTAGATATAATAACATTTAAATAAGTCCTTTTTTGGTGTGCCAAGTTTGTTTTTCAGAAATTGAATGTTTCATTTTACTATAGGGCATTTAAAAAAAAAATCTGTGTCATTAACTGTTTATTATAAACTGGACTGACTATTCAATAATCCTATAACTTGACTCAACAATAATCTGTTGCTGTCAGATTGTGTGACTAGCCTATTGCTGCAATCTTCTTGTCAAGTTAGTCCTTTTATGTCACTTTCTCCTACATGACACAATGACTTTGTAATAGATTTATCAGTTTTGCCCTCTTTTTCCCTTGTCTGACACTAATCCTTTAATACAATAATAGCTTGCATGTCAATAGGTCTGCATGTGTCTATTATGAAGATTCCACTCACCAATTGCCCACTGATTCCCTGCTCTCTGAAGCACGTTGATTTTGCCTAATTTTCCAGTTTCCTCTGTGAACTCCACGCAAACGGAGAGCGAGATGAAGGAGAAGAGCAGCAGGTTAGCCAGGAACCCAATGGGCAGGATTCTGATGGCAGGAACTGCAGTCATGTCTGTGCTGTGTGCTCTGTAGAGATGTGAGAGTCTGAAGGATGCCTCTGTTGATCTCTCCTCTCTGCCCTCAGTCACTTTATATAGTAGGTACTCAGGGAGGGGGGCAGCATCCTTGTGATGACTTATACATGCGTTTGCTTACTCTGCAGGGCTTAACCCTACATCAGCCACAGTGATTGTGGTTAAAAATGCACAGGTGTATGGGAAAAATTTAATATGCATGACAGAGCTGGGATGTCATGCTACAGGTGCAGCTGCTGAACTCCGGAGTAGATATCCAAGGCAGTTATTGTAACCCTTGCACTTCTGTCATCGCTGGAATACATATCTACAACTACTAAACTGGTGAGATTAAAGAGTGCAATCACGCAACACTAAAGGCTCAATTCACAAAGCTTAAACACATATGTACAATAATCCTAATTTTCAGCTATGTGTTTATTTCTTAGCTCTCATTGCTGAAAAAGACACTTGTTATGGCAATCGAAAACTGAGCCTTATATACACTATATTACCAAAAGTATTGGGACACTTGTCTTTACACGTACATGAAATTTAATGGCAATTCCAGTCTATAGCCTTCATACAAAAAAATCCAAAGTACAAACATGCATTATTATTATTATTATACAGGTTTTATATAGCCAACAGTTTGCGCAGCGCTTAACAAAATAAAGGCAGACATTACAGTTACATTACAATTTGGTACAAGAGGAATCAGAGGGCTCTGCTCGTTAGAGCTTACAATCTAAAATGGGAGGGTCAATTGATACAAAAGGTAATAGCTGTGGGTGATGAGCTGATGGAGGAAGTAAAACAGTGTTAGACGCAGGATAGGCTTCTTTAAAGAGAAGGGTTTTCAGGGATCGTCTAAATATGGATAGATTAGGGGACAGTCGGACAGATTGGGGTAGGGAGTTCCAAAGGATTGGAGAGGCTCTGGAGAAGTCCTGGAGGCAGGCATGGGAGGAGGTAACAAGGGAGCTAGAGAGCAAGAGGTCTTGGGAGGACCGTAGAGAGCGGTTTGGTTGGCAATGCTAACCATAGCACAACATTAGCAGAAGTTGCCCAAAGGGTGGCACTAAAGAGCTGAAAAAACACGTAGTTTCGTATTTTTTTGCCGTCTGTATGCATAACAAGTTCACTGCCAACGCCCTTCGGACAAAATTCCACAGCTTTGTCCGACCAAAATCTGATCGTGTGTATGAGGCTTTAGACTGGTCATACATTATACAATTTTCTTTTAGATTTACCAAAACCATATAATATGAGATGACACCTAAACACTTTCAATTTGTATGCAATCAATGTATGGCCAGCTTAAGTCCGTAGGGTTCAATATTGAGTTGGCCCACCCTTTGCAGCTATAACAGCTTCAACTCTTCTGGGAAGGCCGTCCACAAGGTTTAGGAGTGTGTCTATGGGAATGTTTGACCATTCTTCCAGAAGTGCATTTGTGAGGTCAGACACTGATGTGGAAGAGAAGTCCTGGCTCGCAGTCTCTGCTCTAATTCATCCCAAAGGTATTCTATCCGGTTGCAGGCCAGTCAAGTTTCTCCACCCCAAACTCGCTCATTCATGTCTTTATGGACCTTGCTTTGTGCACTGGTCCAAATCATTTAGTGGAGGGGGGATTATGATGTGGGGTTGTTTTTCTGGGGTTAGACTTGGCCCCTTAGTTCCAGTAAAGGCAACTCTTAGGCGTCAGCATACCAAGACATTTTGGACAATTTCATGCTCCCTTTGTGGGAACAGTTTGGGGATGGCCCCTTCCTGTTTTAACATGACTGCGCACCAGTGCACAAAGCACCTATAATTGGACTTTGCAGCAAGGAGCTTTGGAAGGCAAAAAATATCAAACAAAAGCCAAGGAAAAATCCTCGGAAAACTTCCAAGCTCCACCTACCGACCAGCCTGCGACCAACCAGATTAGCCTGTCTAACAGTATGCGTTTAAAAACAGGGGTTAGTTGCACACATTTGCAAATACATGCGTAAGCTACAGAGCCCCGGCAAGGCACCCTGTGATCTGTAGTCCTAACTCTAAGGCTTCGTACACACGACTGAGGAACTCGTCGTAAATGAAACATCGTTTTCCTTGACGAGTTCCTTGTTAGGCTTGTCGAGAAACTTGACAAGCTTTCTTTGCGTACACACTGTCAAGACCAAATCTCGTCGTTCTCAAACACGGTGATGTTCAACACATACAACGGCACTATAAAGGGGAAGTTCGATTCCATTGGCGCCACCCTTGGGGCTGCTTTTGCTAATCTCGTGTTACTGCGTGTTAGTAAAAGTTTGGTGAGTGACGATTTGTGCTTTTCAGTCTTCGTGCTTTCAGATCGTTTTCTGCCATTCAGTTTGTGCTTGTGGGTCCGTATCTTGTCTTTCAGGGCGTGTGGTCAGGTCGTATTTGTTTTACAGTGCGTTCCTGTCCGCTCCTTTCTGGTTTTCAGGTCATTCTTCATTGGACTTGCTGTTCTTCAGTGCTTCCTGTTTAGTGCGTTCGTTCTGATTAGTCGTTCGTTTTGTTTCGTTTTGTTGCAGGCACCTGCTCGTCGTCGAGTTTGTGTTATGCAGTCGGTGTGTGTTGGTCCTATTGTTTTAGACCTAGACGAGTCCATGAACAGGGTGAGGAGGCGTTCATGGACCATGAATTGGTTGCTCTGTAGGAACCAATTTTCTCATATGCCTCTGCTGCGGGAGATCCAGGAGAATAATCATGATGATTACAGGAATTTCCTTAGGATGTCTAATCCCGTATTCCAGCACCTCTTGGCTTTGGTGTCGCCATATATCACCAGGCAGGACACCGTTATGCAGGAAGCCATCAGCGCTGAGCAGAGGCTAGTTTCAACGTTACGCTATCTGGCAACTGGGAGAAGCCTGCAGGACTTTAAGTTCACGACGGGCATCTCCCCCCAGGCTCTGGGCCTCATAATTTCGGATACCTGTTCTGCTATAATACAGGTTCTGCAGGACGACTATATGAGGGTAAGTTTACTCCTTTAATATCATATTTAATGTATGCTAATGTATTGTATTTATTTACTCCTTCCATAATTACCATGTTTGTAATATGCTGTGAATGTCCCCTTTGTCCCCATGCATACTGTAAGCTGTTAATGCCCCTTTTTTGGCCTACATGCATATTTCCCTTCACTTACCTCCCCAGCATTCTAACCTGGGCCCCAACACACCTAGCCTAGTCACTTCTCAATGTATTTTGTAAGATCCATTGTAGTGCTTTATCCCCCCCCCCTAAAATGTGTTTTAAAGTATAGCTTTACCCTTTTTTTATTTATTTTTTAGAGGTCCCAAACTCATCTAGCCCCCCCCCCCCCTAAAATGTGTTTTAAAGTATAGCTTCACTTTTTTTTTTTTTTGAGGTCCCAAACTTATCTAGCCCCCCCTAAAATGTGTTTTAAAGCATAGCTTCACCCTTTTTTTTTAGAGGTCCCAAACTCATCTAGGCCCCCCTAAAATGTTTACAATGGTCCATCAGAGGGGGTGAGGAATGTGATAATTGGGCCTTATATTTTTGGTGTAAAATGCTCCTTAAAATAAATGTTTGAATGATATTGGCCAATAATGTTTTTGTATAACCTGCTTGCAATGTTATGTGCAAAAGTTAATATTTTTTTTTTGGTTTGATTCCACAGCTTCCGTCCACGCCACAGGAATGGCAGACTGTGGCATCGGAGTTTGCTACGCGGTGGAACTTCCCCAACTGCGGTGGAGCCATTGGCGGGAAGCACGTCCGCATTGTGCCACCACCCCGTTCTGGTTCCCAATTCTACAAATACAAGGGGTTTAATAGCATTGTGCTGATGGCGGTGGTGTCAGCACAGTACGAATTCCTCTATGTGCATGTGGGGAAGAACGGCCGGATGTCGATGGGGGAGCCTTCAGGCAGACAGAGTTTGCTCTTCGTCTCCAGAGTGATGACCTTGCATTGCCACTGGATGCAGAGAATGTTGAAGGACTCCCCTGCTTGTTTCTGGCTGATGAAGCCTTTGGCCTGGGACCGCATCTAATGAGGCCATTCCCCCAAAGGACCCTCACCCCAGAAAGGAGGGTGTTCAACTACCGGCTGGCCAGAGCCCGAAGAGTTGTGGAGAACGCCTTTGGGATAATAGCCAGCCAGTTCCGCCTGTTTTTAACCGCAATGCATATGGCGGAGTATAAATGGAACTATATTATTTTTTGTTGCTGTATATTGCACATTTTTTTAAGGAGACAGTCTCCTACCTATATGGCCACAGTTGGGCCCGAGGCCGGACTGACCTCAGGTGAAATCACCTTGCCGGGCCTAGAACCTGCCCGTACTGGCTTGCCCCCCCAAAGTGCCCGTGCAGTCCAGGATAAGTATGTTGAATATTTCATGGGTAGGGGGGCCATTCCTATGCCACCCAATCTGTAATTTATTATTTTGAGCCAAAACTTTTAAAAATCTGTTTAAAATCCATTTTTGATGTCTCGCTTGTGTTTATTTTAGCTGTCTCCTAAGTTTTCCTAGTGTACTACATGTAGTGTCAAGTGTATTTTCATTATCAACTAACAACCATTTCACAGGTAACACCAAAACGAAATACATCAAAAGTTCTAGGTTATTTAAGAAAAACAAGATGCACTTTCTTGTTGGTTTGACCAAAATTTTACTTGGTGCATATTCACACACATGGTCTTTCTCAAGTATTTGTGGTGTATATTTATTTATTTTTTTATTTGCCATAAACTGGCATTTTTTTTTTACGAAAAATAAAAACAGAATATTATATAGCACAAAATATAACAATGTAAACCTCTAGGCAATAACGCAGACATTGAAATATTTTTTTAAATTGTCTACCTGCCCATAGTACGATGGGGTGTTGTCACCCCTGAACAAGCCAAAATTTGAGGATGCACACAGTCTTTTTAGGGTCAACATGTGCTATCTGCCATCATGGGTGATCAATGGACGTGTTTTGTGGGTGCAACCCCTTCTTCCTTTCACCTACTTGAGTAGCGAGGAAGGGGTTGCACCCACAAAACACGGACAAAGATATCCCGAGTCGACAGATAGCACATGTTGACCCACTGTGTGCATCTTGAAATTTTGGCTTGTTAGAAAAAGTACAAAAATTTGGGGGTAAAACTGGGAACCAAAATTTTTTTTTTTTTAGTTTCCCCCCCAAGTCCTCGATTATGTCCTTCAAGCTTTTATCAATAAAGGCCATTTTTTGCTTGATTTCAGACATCTGCCTACTGCACGCCTTTATTTGGGATTAGTAGATTTTGGGTGCGCGAGCGGCGCCATCCGATTGGACAGGCAATCGCCTGGGACCTGTCACGTGTCCCAGGCGATCGCCTACAGGGCGGAAGGAGGAAGTGGGACAGGAAGTCCCACTCCTCCTGAAGCTCCCCCCCCCCCCCCCCCCCCCAAAAAAAATGACATGCCAAATGTGGCATGTAAGGGGGCGAGGAGTGGATTAAGCGGAAGTTTATTTTTGGGTGGAACTCCGCTTTAACTGATGTTAGTTTTGCATTGAAGACAAACATATTGTATATCTATGCAGGCCTTGTTGTTACTCTAAGTTTTATTGGCTGTGCTTCAACCACACTGCCTCTGTGTACTGAATATTTATGTACGTGTTTGGTAAAATATATTACACCAAAAACAATTTCTGACCTCCTAATGAATCCTCTTTATCATATTGGTTGAAGTGCATGCAGAATATTTTTCATATTAGTGTCAGTAGACCTAGAGGGTAAAAAAAGCATTACTTCTGAGAAATAAAATTAGATCTTTTATTTTGCAGGAAAACAAAATGTGTTTGTCGCTACAAAAAACAAACAAGTTTGTCTTAAACTACTATCTTCCAGATATACCTTTTTATATGTAAGTTTTACTCCTTCTCGGACAGGTTTTGGTCTTATTTTGCACCTCAGATGGCTGAACCCCTTTTGCTATTCACAAGCGCATTACATATTTGAGAGTTTAAGAGAGATCCTGCCAAAACCATTTATATTTTCTGTAATATTTTGAAATCATTAAACACAACATCATGCTAAATATAAAATGTACAAAAGATAAAACTCTGCATAATTAATACAGAAAAGTATCAATTTAAAACTATTTTATTTTTTGTGAAAATCAAAGGTGTACAAATGTATAAGTTAAACCTAAAAGCTGTACTACCTTATCTGCCAAGTCTTATAATAAAATGATAACTGTAAAATTCCTATAAATACACAACAATATGTGTGGTGATAAATGAATGTGTAAAGCAATAGGTGTCTGTAATTTCTAATTGTGCACATATGTATGTGTGTGTGTTTTTTTTATTCTTTTTTTTATAAAATGTTTCATTAATTTTTGCTGAAATGACTGTTTACAGGGTATAGAGACATAATAGTTAACTGATTGCTTTTAAAAATGATTAAAGATAGATAAAAAATCAATCATATAATGTACCTACAGTTTCAGTTTCGTTTTTGCATGGCTTCTGAGCATGTGCGGGTTTTTCACGTTGTTAAAGCTCACACACGATCATTTTTTACAACCTGAAAAACGACAACGTTTAAAACGTTGTGAAAAAATAGAGCATGTTCGAATACATTTTTTGTCGTTTTTCAGAACCCGAAAAAAGCTCTGAAGCCCACACAGATCGTTTTAAACGGCATTTTTAAAAAACGTCGTTTTTTACAACCCAAAAAATGATCGTGGTACACACGATCATTTCACGGGTTGTAAAAAACTCTGTTTTTTAAAAATGTAATTTAAAACAATCGTGTGTGAGCTTCAGAGCATTTTTCGGGTTCTGAAAAACGACAAAATAAAAAATTCGAACATGCTCTATTTTTTCACGACGTTTTAAACGTCGTTTTTCGGGTTGTAAAAAATTATCGTGTGTGAGCTTTAAAAACGTGAAAAACCCGCACATGCTCAGAAGCAAGTTATGAGACGGGAGCGCTCGTTCTGGTAAAACTACTGTTCATAATGGAGTAAGCACATTCATCACGCTGTAACAGACAGAAAAGGATAAGGATTTGAGCAACTTTGACAAGGTGCAAATTGTTATTACTAGATGACTGGGTCAGAGTAACTCCAAAACTGCAGCTCTTGTGGGATGTTCCAGGTCCTGGTCAGGATCTACCAAAAGTGCTCCAAGATAGGAAAACAGGCAAACCGGCAACCCGCTCATGGGTAGTCAAGGCTCACTAATTCACATAGAGGGCAATGTCCAGCATTTTACAGGGCACAGTGGCAGCATTTAACCACTTAAGACCCGGACCTTTAGGCAGCTAAAGGACCCGGCCAGGTTTTGCGATTCGGCACTGCGTCGCTTTAACAGACAATTGCATGGTCATGCGACGTGGCTCCCAAACAAAATTGGTGTCCTTTTTTTCCCACAAATAGAGCTTTCTTTTGGTGGTATTTGATCACCTCTGCGGTTTTTATTTTTTGCGCTATAAACAAAAATAGCGACAATTTTGAAAAAATGCAATATTTTTTTACTTTTTGCTATAATAAATATCCCCCAAAAATATATAAACAATTTTTTTTCCTCAGTTTAGGCCGATACGTATTCTTCTACCTATTTTTGGTAAAAAAAAAAAAAATCGCAATAAGTGTTTATCGGTTGGTTTGCGCAAAATTTATAGCGTTTACAAAATAGGGGATAGTTTTATTGCATTTGTATTCATTTTTTTTTTTTACTACTAATGGCGGCGATCAGCGATTTTTTTCATGACTGCGACATTATGGCGGACACTTCGGACAATTTTGACACATTTTTGGGACCATTGTCATTTTCACAGCAAAAAATGCATTTAAAATGCATTGTTTACTGTGAAAATGACAATTGCAGTTTGGGAGTTAACCACAAGGGGGCGCTGAAGGGGTTATGTATGACCTAATATGTGTTTCTAACTGTAGGGGGGTGTGGCTGTAGGTGTGATGTCATCGATTGTGTATCCCTATAAAAGGGATCACACAATCGATGACGCCGCCACAGTGAAGAATGGGGAAGCTGTGTTTACACACAGCTCTCCCCGTTCTTCAACTTCGGGGACCGATCGCGGGACTCCAGCGGCGATCGGGTCCGCAGGAACCGCGGTCCCGGAGCTTCGGACCAGGTCGCGGGCACGCGCCCCACGGCTGGGCACTAGCACAGGATGTACCTGTACGTGCCAGTGCCCAGCCGTGCCATTCTGCCAACGTAATTGTGCAGGAGGCGGTCCTTAAGTGGTTAACAGGGCACAGTGGCTATAATTGATGGGCACAGTGGCTATAACTGATGGGCACAGTGGCTACAATTGATTATTGATGGGCACAGTGGCGACAATTGATGGGCACAGTGGTGACAACAATTGATGGCACAGTGGTGACAACAATTGATGGCACAGTGGTAACAATTGATGGCACAGTGGCTGCGTTTGATGGCATGGCACAGTGGCTGCGTTTGGCATGGCACAGTGGTGACAATTGATGGGCACAGTGGTGACAATTGATGGGCATAGTGGTGACAATTGATGGGCACAGTGGCGATAAATGATGGCACAGTGGCTGCGTTTGATTGCATGGCACAGTGGCTGCATTTGATGGCATGGCACAGTGGCAACAATTGATGGCATGGCACAGTGGTGACATTTGATGGGCACAGTGGTGACATTTGATGGGCACAGTGGCTGCCTTTAATGGGCACAGTGGCTGCGTTTGATGGGCACAGTGAGGCTGCAATTTTTTTTTTTTTTTTTTCGTTTGTTTGCGACCCCCCAAAAATTTTGAGCACCAGCCACCACTGCCTGGTCTGATGAATTCAAGAATTGTTTGGGGAACTCAACACAGAGTTTGAGGTGTTGAATGTCCTTCAAATTCTTCAGATCTCTAGCCAATCAATCATCTGTGGTATGTGCTAGAAAAACTGAAAGTCTGATCCATGGAAGCCCCACCTTAAATTTACAAGATCTGCTACTAATGGCTTGGTGCCACATACCACAGCATACCTTCAGGGGTCTAGTAGAGTTCCTGCCTTGACGGGTTATGGTGGTTGGTTATAATGTTATGGCTGTACATGCCCTCGCATACACAAACACACACACACTCTCTCCCACATACATGTGCTCACTCACATATACGCACACACATACACATACATACACTCACACACTCACATACTGTACATACACACAGTTAAACCTTCAGCAAACTGACATCCAGTGTAAGTTTATGTGATGACAAGCTGAATTTACCACATGGCATGGTAGAGGATGGGAGGCAGAGCAACTACACCATTCCCTCCATCCTCTGATCACCTTATGTTGGCTGGGACAAGCTCTACATTGACCTTTGACTCATTTGGACTGGTTTACTCATCTTGACTGGTACAGCATACAAACTTTAACAAACTCCCAATTAAGGCTCTGACACACCTTCCAGCATCCCACAATGCAATATACATGCCTCAGTGCTCATAGAAAGGTCGTACTGGGAAGTACCTGCACTGTCATGCACTCTGCACTTCCTTGGCTACTGGTTTGTAATGCTATGCTCTAGAAATCAAGAAGTGTGAAACCATGTTGTAAGGAGGAGTTAGCTACAAGTCTTATAATGCAATATAAGAAACTAGAAAATATTTACAGAGAATAGCATTTATTCTTGCCACAGGTCCTTCTACCAGCCACGTAACCATGGCATGTACATTTTTACTAATACATTCTTTGTAAGCTTATTTAAATCTCCACAAACCAAAACCTTTATTTTTTTTTACCCAAATTACTGTAGTATCTTGGACTATAATAGGGGAAGAGAGAGATTTTCTTGAACAGTAGCAAGATCTAGCATGCTTAAAAATGCCACTGAATACAAGCACTTTAATTATTGTCATGTTTTCATTTTCAGTTTCTTGGTATCTCCTATAGAACACAATTATCACTGGTACTGTGATCAGTTGCATGGAAATAGAAAAAAAGATTGCACATGTACGGTCATATCCTGATATATAAAGACACATATTTCAAACACAGTTTTTTTCACATTATTTTTTTTTAGGTGTAGTCATTTATTAGTTTATACCTCCCATTCAGCTAATCTGTATGTATTGGCAATCAATTGGCTACAAAGAAAGGCCTTATTGCACAGATTAATCTACTAGTTAGTAGATCAAACCAAACAGTAAAGCCCTGTACACACGATTGGTAGACCGATGGACTGTTTTCATCGGACAAACCGATCGTGTGTGGGCCCCATCGGTTTGTTTTCCATCGGTGAAAAAAAAATAGAACATGTTTTAGATTTTTCCTATGGATAAAAAACGATAGAAAAAAACGATCGTCTGTGTGGAAGTCCATCGGTCAAAAATCTATGCATGCTCAGAATTAAGTCGACGCATGCTCAGAAGCATTGAACTTCATTTTTTTCAGCATGCTGTAGTGTTTTACGTCACTGCGTTTTGGTACGGTCGGATTTTTGACTGATGGTGTGTAGGCAAGACTGATGAAAGTCAGCTTCATCAGGTATCCGACAGAAAAAATCTATCGGATTAGATTCCATTAGATATCTGATTGTGTGTACGAGGCTTAACAGTTATTCTACATTCAAAACCAGCACTTGTCAACAATTAACCTATAGAAGTACATAAAATGTTCTCCAAAATGTAAATCAACGTCTCTTATGTCCCAATAAAGTACATAAATGCAAGTTCACAAACATCTCTTGATTCTTGAATTTCTTTAAAGCGGAGGTTCACCCAAAAAAAACACTTTGGACCATCAAAACGAGCATACTAGCATCAGCTAAAGTATGCCTTTTTTTTTTTATGCGCTGTACTTACGGTTTAATCCGTAAGTTTCGTTTCAGACACCCGCGGGGAATGGGCGTTCCTATGAAGAGTGGAACATGATTGACGGCCGGCTATGGCGCGTCCCACGTTTCGAAAATAGCCGGAGTAGGACTCGGCTCTTCACGGCGCTATACGGCGCCTGCGCATCAGACTAGAAAGCTGTATATGTCAGGGTCCTATTTCGGCTTTTTTCGGAAGGCATGACGCGCCATAGCTGGACGTCAATCAAGTACCCCTCTTCATA
Source organism: Rana temporaria (assembly GCF_905171775.1). NCBI lineage: Eukaryota > Metazoa > Chordata > Amphibia > Anura > Ranidae > Rana > Rana temporaria. Next base: position 101,070,828 of record NC_053491.1, on the reverse strand, counting down.
GGAACGCCCATTTCCCGGCCGGAGTCTGAGACGAAAGTTACGGATTAAACCGTAAGTACAGCTCAAAAAAAAAAAAAAAAAGGCATACTGTAGCTGACGCTAGTATGCTCGTATGCTCGTTTTGCATGATGATCCCGCATCTTTCTTGGTGACAATATCCAAAAAACTGAAAACCATATAGTGTAGTATGTTTCCCGACAAATCTTCCATTAAAATAATACTATATGTGCTCACGTTATACAGTGCCTTAAAGTAGTCATACCCCTTTAAATTTTTCACATTTTATCATATTACAACCAAAAACGTACATATATTTTATGTGAGATAGACCAACAAAAAGTGGTACATAATTGTGAAGTGCAAAGAAAAAAGAATAAATGTCTTTCAATTTTTTTTTACAAATAAATATGTATTTAAGTGCATTTGTATTCAGTAGTCAATACTTTGTAGAACCAACTTTCACTGCAATTACAGCTGCAAGTCTTTTTGGGGATGTCTCTACCAGATTTGCACATCTAGAGAGTGACATTCTTCTTTGCAAAATCACTCACGCTCTGTCTTGTCTAGTCTTGCCACAGATTCCCATTTAGATTTAGGTCTGGACTTTGACTGGGCCATTCTAACACATGAATATGCTTTGATCTAAACCATTCCATTGTAGCCCTGTATGTTTAGGGTCGTCCTGCTGGTAGGTGAACCTTTGCCACAGTCCCGAGTCTTTATCAGACTCTAATGCCGCGTACTATGGTTGTCCCGATACCACTTTTTTAAGACTTTTTTTCAAGTACTCGCCGATACCAAATACCGATACTTTTTTTTTATTTTAATGTGACAGCGGCACATGTGTCAGTATTTTTTTATCGGCGAGTACTTGAAAAAAAGTATCGGTACTTGTACTCGCCGCCGCTAGCGGGGGTTAATACCGCACTGTAAGCGGCCGAATCCTGCGGCAAATCCGACGGTATAGCGCCGCTGTGTTTTTTATTTTCTTTTTTTATTTTCTACAATAATTTTTTTTATTCTTTTGTTTTTTTAGTCTTTATTTTTTTTATTAATTTTTTCAGCCCTGTTGGGGGGCTTTGGTGAGATATCAGGGGTCTTAACAGACCTCTGACATCTCCCCTTTGAGACAGGGAAAGGGACTAGGGACACATGTTCCCCAGTCCCTTTCTCAACAGCATCAGCTGCGCTGAAAATGAAAGGAGAGAAGACAGCGTCTTCTCTTCATTCATAAACTGAAACATTGTAAACACAGGTTACGATGTTTCAGTTATGTGAATGGTGATCACTGACTCTGTCCATTCGGAGCAGTAAGGAGTCTGATTTACCGACTCCTACCCCGCTCTCCATCTTGCCAATTCCAGGGGGTGGAGGAGGAGCACCGAAGGGGAGAGAAACACGGTGGGATACACGGTGGGATACACGGTGGGATACACGGCGGGATACACAGCAGGATACACAGAGGGATACACAGAGGGATACACGGCTGGGGGGGAGAAACACGGGGGGACACGGGGGGAGAGAGAGAGAAACATGGCGGGGGACATTGAGGGAGGGAGACAGACTGAAGCAAAACGGAGGAGGACACGGGACAGTCAGCGGTGATCAGTGCTTGTAACTTCCCCACGCACTGATCACCACCGACAGTACAAGTATCGGGTGAAGCATCGGGAGCATTTGCCCGAGTACAAGTACTCGGGCAAATGCTTGGTATAGGTCCCGATACCGATACTAGTATCGGTATCGGGACAACCCTACCGCGTACACACGACCGTTTTTAATGTCATGGAAAAAACAAAGTTTTTCTCGACGTGATTCTTGTCAAGCCTGCCTTGCATACACACGACCGTGAAAAAAAAAATGCTTGAGCAAAGTGCGGTGACGTACAACACGTACGACAGCACTATAAAGGGGAAGTTTCATTCGATTGGTGACACCCTTTGGGTTGATTATGCAAATTTCCCTTCTCATAACCTGCTCCTGAGCGTGCGCATTTTTTTCCCCGTCATTAAAGTCTACACACGATGACGTGAAAACTGACGAGAAAAAATAGAGAGCTCTAAATGTTTAATGCCCATTTTTCACATTGAGAAAAATGCTCTGGAGCCTACACACGGTCGTTTTTAATGACCAATTTAAAAAATTGAATTTTTCTCGTCATGAAAAACGATCATGTGTACACACACGTAAACAAGTACATAGGGACACAGATCGGTCACCTCCCCCAGTCAGTCCCCTCTCCCTACAGTTAAAATCGCTCACTAGGATTCACATTTAACCCTTAGGCCCCGTACACACGACCAGTTTCCTCGGCAGAATTCAGCTTCCGACCGAGTTTCTGGCTGAATTCCGCCGAGAAACCCGGCCGTGTGTACACTTTCGGCCGAGGAAGCCGACGAGGACCTCGGCGAGGAAATAGAGAACATGTTCTCTATTTCCTCGTTGTTCTATGGGAGCTCTCGCCCCGCCGAGCTCCTCGGCGGCTTCAGTGCTGAACTGGCCGAGGAACTCGATGTGTTTGGCACGTCGAGTTCCTCGGCCGTGTGTACGAGGCCTCAGTGTTAACCCCTTCCCTGCCAGTCATATTTATACAGTAATCAGTGCATATTTATAGCACTGTTCACTGTATAAATGTGAATGGTCCCAAAATAGTGTCAAAAGTGTCCGATGTGTTCGCCGCAATATCGCAGTCACAATAAAAATCACTGATCGCTGACATTACTAGTAAAAAAAATAAAAATAATAAAATGCTATAAATCTATCCCCTATTTTGTAGCCGCTATAACTTTTGCGCAAACCAATCAATATACGCTTATTGCGATTTTTTTATTACCAAAAATATGTAGAAGAATACATATCAGCCAAAACTGAGGAAAATTTTTTTTTTTTTATATATTTTTGGGGATATTTATTATAGCAAAAAGAAAAAAATATAGCTTTTTTCAAAATTGACGCTCTTCTTTTTCTTTTTGCGAAAAAAACAAAAACCGCAGAGGTGATCAAATACCACCAAAATAAAGCTCTATTTGTGGGGAAAATATTATTAAAATTTCATTTGGGTAAAGTGTTGCATGACTGCGCAATTGTCATTCAAACTGTGACAGTGCTGAAAGCTGAAAAATGGCCTGGGCAGGAAGGGGGTGAAAGTGCCCAGTATTGAAGTGGTTAAAAGGGACATATTTTTCACTTCTAGAAAACATTTTAGAGTGTTATGGTACCAATAGTGTTCCACAATACCTTTTTAAATGTATCTTAAAACAAATTCTTTTTGACAACAAACTTCAAAATGAGCAAGTTTCCAAAAAAATCCGACCGTGTGTACACTCCATCGGACAAAGTTTTTTGCTTTTTATCGGACAAATGTTCACTCTGCAAACGGACAAACTTTTCGGCAACAAAAGTCCTACGTTGCAAAATCCTATCGTGTGTACAGAAGTCCATCAGACTTTAGTCCAAAGTACAAACACGCATGCTCAGAACCAATGTTAAAATCAATAGCAGAAGTTGACCAAAGGGTGGCGGTAAAGAGCAGAAAAAACACGTGATTTGGTGAAAGTTGGCTGAAAAAGGCCTGCCGTGTGTATGCATACCAAGTTCACTGCCGACGCCCTGTGAACAAAAATCCACGGAAAAGTTTGTTTGAAGTCCGATCGTGTGTATGAGGCTTTATTTATATCTATCATAATAAAAAGGAAAAAAGCTCTAAATGTTCAACATTTATATGCCATTTTTTCATTTTATTCCTGGGCCATTATAGTTTGGATCCTTTCACTGGAGTTTTAATTATCAATGTGAACAGGGATCAAGCTGGGAAGACATAGAAACCAAACTCCAAAAGTCATGCACTAAAAAGCAAGGTCTGCTTATTTAGTTAGGATGCCCATCCCCTTTTCAAATTGCCTCAATAAAGTAACCTTGTCCCTAGGGATGAGCCGAACACCCCCCGTTCGGTTCGCACCAGAACCTTCGAACGGACTGAACCGTCTATGGCACTCGAACGTTCAAATTCAAAAGTGCTAATTTTAAAGCCTAATATGCAAGTTATTGTCGTAAAACATCTTTGAGAACTGGGGTCGTGCCCCAGGGAACACGTATCGATGGAAAAAAAGTTTTAAAAACGGTCGTTTTTTTCTGGACCAGTGACTCCTGAAAAAACGACCGTTTTTAAAACTTTTTTTCCATTGATACATGTTCCCTCGGGCAAGACCCGGGTTCTCAAAGACGTTTTTACAGGCATACTATAGACACCCAGCAGGTACAATATTTAAAGAAATTTTAATTTTATTTTATTTTTTAATTTAAGCATCATTAGAATCACTGCTCCTGAATCTTTAGGTGCAAACTACAGAGCACACGGCCAGTACACACCAAGTAGCTTTAGGTGTAAACTACAGAGGACACAGGCAATAAAGTAAGAATACTGCAGCTAGCACAATCACCTGCCTGCCAGTAAATTAGGAAGAACTGATCTAGCTAAACTATACAGTGTATAAATATATGTACAACACCTGGGATGTATATATATCCTCTACACACTGTAACATTAACTGACTAGCCTGCCTGCTCTATCTACCTGCAAAAAATGACACTCTTTCTGTCCTCTCAACCACCGCAACACACTACACAAGGCCGACCTGCAGGCGGCCTTTTATAGTGTGGGGCGTGTACTAAACCCCCTGAGCCATAATTAGCTAAAGCCACCCTGGCTTTGGCCAATTATGGTTCTCTGTTTTTTGCAAGCTGTGATTGGTCAAGCATGCGGGTCATAGTGCATGCTTTGCCAATCATCAGCCAGCGATGCCGCAGTTAATTATGGTCTGTGAAACGTAACTCGAATTTGGTGCGAACGACCCATTTTGTTCGTATTTCGACGAACGATCGAACATACGATGTTCGAGTCGAACATGAGTTCGACTCGAATACGAAGCTCATCCCTACTTGTCACTATAGGGTCAAAATTAAAAGATGTACAGCACCTGCAAAATTACAGGCCATACACTTAAATTTCCAGCCGCATACAGTATGTATTAACACACCACTGCTGAACCACTTAAGGACCCCTTCACGCCGATATATGTTGGCAGAATGGCTGGGCACATCCACATACATGTACGTGGCTCTTTAAGCCATGCCGTAGGGTCGCGTGCACGCGACCTGGTCCAAAGCTCCATGACCGCGGGCGCGGGACTCGCGGACCCGATTGCTGCTGGAGTCCCGCGATCGGTCCCCGGAGCTGAAGAACAGTGAGAGCTGTGTGTAAACACAGCTTCCCCGTTCTTCACTTTGGCGCTGTCATCGATCGTGTGTTCCCTTTTATAGGGAAACACAATCGATAATGTCACACCTACAGCCACACGCCCCTACAGTTAGAAACACAAATGAGGTCACACATAACCCCTTCAGCGCCCCTTGTGGTTAACTCCCAAACTGCAATTGTCATTTTCACAGTAAACAATGCATTTTTAATGCATTTTTTGCTGTGAAAATGACAATGGTCCCAAAAATGTGTCAAAATTGTCCGAAGTGTCCGCCATAATGTCACAGTCACGAAAAAAAATGCTGATCGCCGCCATTAGTAGTAAATTTTTTTTATATAAAAATGCAATAAAACTATCCCCTTTTTTGTAAACGCTATAAATTTTGCTCAAACCAATCGATAAACGCATATTGCAATTTTTTTTACCAAAAATAGGTAGAAGAATACGTATCGACCTAAACTGAGGAAAAAAATTATGTTTTATATATTTTTGGGGGATATTTATGATAGAAAAAAGTAAAAAATATTGCATTTTTTTCAAAATTGTCGCTCTATTTTTGTTTATAGCGCAAAAAATAAAAACCGCAGAGGTGATCAAATACAACCAAAAGAAAGCTCTATTTGTGGGAAAAAATGGGCGCCAATTTTGTTTGGGAGCCACCGTTTGACCGCGCAATTGTCAGTTAAAGCGACGCAGTGCTGAAATGGCAAAAACTGGCCGGGTCTTTTAGCTGCCTAAAGGTCCGGGTCTTAAGTGGTTAAAGCGGAGCTCCACCGATTTTTTTTTTTTTTTTTTTTAAGTCCGCAGCTACAAATACTGCAGCTGGTGACTTTTAAAATAAGGACACTTACCTGTCCAGTGCGCCCACGATGTCGGCACCCGAAGCCGATCTGTCCCTCGGCTCTCGGGTGCTGCCTTGTGGCTTCACTTCCTGGTTCCCTACTGCGCATGCGTGACTCACGCTGCTCGTTCCCACTGGTCCCTGCTGTGTCTCCCAGAAGACAGCAGGGGGGACAGAAAAGGCACCAAAGTGCTGTAGATACCTGCGGGTGGCTTGGGTATCTATGCCCAGAAGTGGGAGCAAAATACCTGTATTACACAGGTATCTGCCCCCCCCCCCTGAAAGGTGCCAAATGTGACACCGGTGGGGGGAAGGGTTTCCAAGAAGTGGAAGTTCAATTTTTGGGTGGAACTCCGCTTTAACTGTCTGGCCAATGCAGGTATGCCACACTTCTGGGTGTGTGGAATTTCTTGCTTTGCTTTTGCTTTGCTGGTTCCTCCCACTGCCACATACATTACTACAGGACATACAAGCCAGTGGGAGAAACCATTGTTTGTGGTGGGGTAGAGGCAGGTATTTGATCCATCTGAAGGGTCAAATACTTGAAACTTGTAACATCACCTCTGCCTAGGCACCACAGGCAGAAGCTGAGGTAAGGTAAGAACATGGGGCCAGATTCTCGTACATTTGCGGCGGCGCAGGGTAACCTGTTTACGTTACACCGCCGCAAGTTTTCAGTGTAAGTGCCTGATCCACAAAGCACTTACCTGTAAACTTGCGGCGGTGTATCGTAAACACGTCCGGCACAAGCCCGCCCAATTCAAATGGTGCGTGTACCATTTAAATTAGGCGCGCTCCCGCGCCGGACGTACTGCGCATGCTCAGTTTAGAAATTCCCGCCGTGCTTTGCGCGATGTGACGTCATTTTTTAGAACGGCGACGTGCGTAGCGTCCATTCGTATTCCCGGACGTCTTACGCCAAAACAAAAAAAAATTGAAATTCGACCCGGGAACGACGGCCATACTTTAACATGGCTCGACTAAAGTTAAGCCATGTTAAAGCATGGGAATGTAGGCTATACCAACACTTAATCTAAATAAATACTAATAATAATAATAATACTACTCCAAACCAAGACCATCAAAGATGGTGATAAAATTGGCCGCGGCACCTTTATTGGTGTAAATGGGGGAGCTCTTCAAGTTTTCAGGTAAAGTGCCTGACTGCCTCTGAGGGAGGGGGTTTTTATACCCTCTGGTAAGCATGTATGAGTCATGCATCACCTCTGATGTTCCCGCCCAAAGACACCTGTGCCCAAGCTCCAGGAACATGAACTTCCCGCCCAAATACCTCACATACCTAAGAATCCTATTAACCCTTTCATTCTTACCCGCAAACATGGGATAGCCACAATCCCATGCTGTGGGCACTAAACATGCTCCCTTGCTCATGGGAATGTAGGCTATACCAACACTTAATCTAAATAAATACTAATAATAATAATAATACTCCAAACCAAGACCATCAAAGATGGTGATAAAATTGGCCGCGGCACCTTTATTGGTGTAAATATTATACAAACATCAAAATATAAAATTAAAACTTATCTTTATTAACTTCCATCAATAAATAAATAAATTAAAACTTAAATTATTTTCAAATATTTCAAATCTCACTCAGTCTTAGGACTCGAGCAAGTACCATAAATAAAGATATTAAACAAAAAGTCCCCACCTAGCCTGTTTTGTTTAACAAACAAAACAAAGGCTACCCCAACACCGCGGCCTTCTCTATCATGGTTTGGATATCTGAATTAAAAATATCCAGGCCTACATCCGACAAGTGGATACCGTCTTGTCTATATAAGCCTGGAAAACCTCCTTCCAACTCCGTATGCCTAAAAGAAAAACCTCCCAGCTTAGGCATAAATTTTTCCATGGAGTGATTAATTCTTCTCCTTATTTTCTCCAAATTTCTTTGCTTCCCGGCAGACAACCAAATCAACCTAGGGACTATCTCGGAAAAGATCAATCTCGCCCTGGGAAAATGTTTTTGCAATAAATGGAAATCATTTTTAAACATCAGTAACAATTCTAACGTGGACTGTTTTCCCACATCATTGCCACCCCCATGTATAATTATTACATCTGGGGAGGGCCAAATTTCCACCAACTTGAAAATCTGTACTGACAAATTTATCCACTGTAATCCCCGAATACCTTTCCACCAAATCTGACAAACTTCAGGAGGAAAAGATAAATTAGCAGAATAACATCTCAAACATGCCCTTCTATGTGCCCAGTGCACAAACGAATGTCCAAATATCCAGACAATTCTATTGAGACCTAAAATTAAACAGATAGGTTAGGGCGAACATACAAATTAAACCTATCGGATTCCCACCTTCCCAAACTCTTTATAACAGCATTGTCAAGGCCCATTCTGGCTGCCTCAGTTGCGGCACCAATTCTGAAAGAGTGCGAGGAAAATTTCAAGTGAGAGAGGCCGATATAAGCCAAGCATTTTTTTAAAAATTGCTGAAAACAGAGCTTCTCCAGTTCATGGAGCCTGGGGGGGTCAGCCTGCTGTGACCTCAGGTGGTTGTTCTCCTCCTCCATGCGGCTTATGCACTCCAGTATTCTGCAATCGCTAAGAAAAGATTTAGTACTAAACCACAAATAGGGGAGTCTGGAGGTCCTATGAACATGAAATCATCCAAATAGTGGGTGATTCCTTCACTACCTGATTCGCGGATAATTACCCATTGTAAAAAAGATGCAAATAACTCAAAATAATGGCAAGACAGTGAGCAACCCATTGGAAGGCACATATCATAAAAATATTTATCCTCAAAACAAAAACCAAGGGAGCAAAAAGATTCAGGCGCAATAGGCAGCAACCTAAATGCTGATTGAATATCGGATTTTGCCAATAAAGCGCCCAACCCAAATCTTTTTATAATCCTTACCGCGTCATCAAACGTTGCGTAAGACACTGAAGCCGACGACGGGTCGATTTCGTCATTTAACGACTTTCCTTTAGGGTAAGATAGATGGTGGATTAATCGAAAGGAGTTAGGTTCCTTCTTAGGAATGAGGCCTAAAGGAGATACCCGAAAATCCTTAAACGGAGGGGAAATAAACGGGCCAGCGATACGCCCAGCCGAAATTTCCTTCCGCAATTTCTCCCTCACAACTTGCTCATTTTGCCATACTGATTTTAAATTGCTCACTGCCTCGCAACCTGATCCCCCGAATTTTGGTAAAATGAAACCTGAGGAGAAGCCTTTAATTAAAACTTCCGCTCTCTCCTTGTCGGGGTAGAGCAGAAGCCATGGTAACATTTTTTCCAGCTTCACTGGGGTTCGCACCTTTGGGACTGTCTTTTTGTTGGTAATTTATTTTAAAACACTTCACGACTGGGTGTGGGCCGAAACAAAAAGAACATTCATGCCTGTACCTGCACGATGCCGCCCAGCGGCATTGCGACTCGTTAAAGGCATAGCATATTCCTTTCTTGTACATAGAGGACGAATTCGTTTGGGTAACGTTCGGTTGCACCCCATCGTAGATTTTTATAAACCGCCAGCTTCTGGCGAAACAACTCATCGTAATTATACCAGCCGAATCCGCCGAAATTCCTATACGCTTCCAATATGTGTTCTAAATGTTGGAAGAGACCGCTACATTTTTCGGGAAATTTTTCTCCCAACACCGCCTAAAAAATACAAAAGGCTTGTAGCCAGTTGTAAAAAGATCTAGGTGCGACACGCCGCCTCTCCTCCTCCTCCAATTTCTTATCGCTTCTTGAAGAGAAATCTTTATTATTAGGGAGCAATGACATCAAATCAATGAAGTCATTGTTCCAAATTTTTTCCTTTACATTTAATGACAGATGAAATCCTAACGGCGAAATCTCACATGGTAAGACTTCTTTAAAACAGTTGTCAGGAATATTATTTAGCAAATTGTCTCTAACTTCGCAAGTGTTTGTGTTCAAATCACTCCAAACACTTGCAGCTGCATTAGTATTAGTTACCACTGGCTTCAAAGAGTCAGTTAACTTGTCAATCTTTTGTAATAGCTTAGAAATTAAACTTCATTCTGACGACTCGCCAGCAGGGGGCGCAGGAGTACTTGTAGTAGCTGCCGCCTGACTAGACCTCCCGTCCTGCCTTTCGTCCGCTCTCGCCGTACCCAGCTGATCCAGCCTGGAGACATGCGAAGCTGCTGGTCCCGCTGTGCTCCTTCCAACAACCTGTGAAGATAAGGACACATTCTTTCCCCTAGGTGGGGATGTTTGGGGTTTGTTCCTTCCTCCTCTCCCCCGCCCTGGGGACGGTGAGACATTCTTACGCTTCTTAGATGCCTTCCGTGCATTTTCGCCAGCTCTGACGTCACTCCCGACCTCCTCCTCCGAGCGGAATCCCGGCGTCACGCTAGCTGCCATTGAAGTTGAGGGACGCTCCGGCGGACGATTCCGTTGAGACCTGCGGGAAGGAAGAGAGAGCACATCGAGGGGGGGCGGCTCGCGCGGTGACGATACTTCACCTTCTTCCAGGCCGACAGCATACACCTCCCGGCCGACTTCGCCTTGCTCCACCGCAGCTGGTTCACCTATGCCCGACAGGCATTTCTCCAGCCACTCTTCTCCGCCTTCGTTCTCCGCTCTCTCCAGCATCCTCCGCACCAACGACCGCATCGCTTCAGACTCCAACAGGCTCATCTTGGACCGGAGCTCTTCAAGTTTTCAGGTAAAGTGCCTGACTGCCTCTGAGGGAGGGGGTTTTTATACCCTCTGGTAAGCATGTATGAGTCATGCATCACCTCTGATGTTCCCGCTCAAAGACACCTGTTCCCAAGCTCCAGGAACATGAACTTCCCGCCCAAATACCTCACATACCTAAGAATCATATTAACCCTTTCATTCTTACCCGCAAACATGGGATAGCCACAATCCCATGCTGTGGGCACTAAACATGCCCCCTTGCTCAGGTGTAACTTTGCGATGGGAAAAAATTACTAGCGACGACGTGACGAACGCGAAAACCTTAGTGGATCGCCGTAAATCCTCATTTACATACCTGACGCTGGAATACAATGCGAAATCCCCCCAGCGGCGGCCGAAGTATTGCATCCTAAGATCCGACTGTGTAAGTCAATTACACCTGTCGGATCTTAGGGCTATTTATGCGGAAATGATTCTATGAATCAGCCGCATAGATAGGAGATAAGAGATACGACGGTGTATCAGGAGATACGCCGTTGTATCTATTCTGTGAATCTGACCCATGGTTTCCGCCTATCATGGCCAGACCATTTTTTTCAATACGGCACTGCGTTATTTTAACTGACACTTGCGTGATTGTGTGACCCTGTACCCAAATAAAACGTATGCTTTCTTTTAGTGGTATTTGATCACCTCCGCATTTATTTATTTTTTCGCTATAAACAAAAAAAATTGATATTTTTGAAAAAAAAAAAAATATTTTTTACTTTCTGTAAAAACTTTCCAGTTAAAAAAAAACTGATACCAATATCCAGGTATTTACACTGCTTGGATTTAAAAAATACATTTATTGATGCATTAAAATTGCAAAGATACATTAATTTGTGCCCATGATGTTAACTTACTAAAGGGAAATAGGCTGGTCTCTTTGCAAGGGAAGTTTTACTTTAAAAATAAATGTTTCCCATTGCTTAGTGAATGTGGTGTAAAAAAAATAATCGATCATGTGCAAGGAAAAAAAATCGCTTTTTTGCTTGCACATAATTAGATGTTGAAACTCAAGGCCTCACCTTACTCACTAAGCTCTGGAGAAGATTCTCTTGCAAAGGGAACATGTTCCTTTTGCCTTTGATAAATCCACTCCACTGTATTTGCTTATTATATTTTAGAAAATAAATATTACATTTTAATATATTATATAACACACAGCCATTATTTCTGCATGGAACACAGATTTTTCCTGGCAGAGCTAGCAGAAGATCCTGGGTAAAATACAACCTTAAAGTGATTGTAAAGTCAGAAGGTTTTTTATCTTAATGCATTCTATGCATTAAAGGGGTTGTAAAGGTTTTTTTTTATATTTTCTAAATAGGTTCCTTTAAGCTAGTGCATTGTTAGTTGGTCCGAGCTGTTCTGGCTGGGGGTTAGTCAGCCAGAACAGCTTACTGAGGAGGAACAGGAAGTGAGAAATTCAGACAAAGAAAACAAAAGAAAAACACATTTTTTTTAGAAGGAAAAGGTAAGTGAACAACAATGCACTAGCTTAAAGAAACCTATTTAGAAAATAAAAAAACGAACCTTTACAACCCCTTTAAGATAAAAGCCCCCCCATGGTCCCCCCTTGGCTCCCCTATTACTTACCTGAGCCCCATCTCTGTTTGCGTTGTCCACGAGTGTCTCGGCAGTCCGGGACTCTCCCTCCTGATTGCCTGAAACACAGCAGCGGTGTCAGTGGTGTCTGCTGCTGTCAATCAAAGTCAGTTAGCCAATCAGGAGAGAGAGGGGGCGGGGGCTGAACCTGGAGTTCCGTGTCTGAATGGACAAACGGAGCTACAGCTCAGCTCGGATGCCCCCATAGCAAGCTGCTTGCTGTGGGGGCACTCAACAGAAGGGAGGGGCCAGGAAAACAGAAGAGGGAACTGAGAAGGGAAGTATTCAGGCTTCCCTGTGCAAAGAGGAGGTAAGTATAACATTTTTACTATTTTTATATAAAGAAAAGCAAGACTTTACAATAAGTTTCAGTACTCATGTCCAGGGCAGCCATCAGAAATTTTGGGGCCCCTCACACAGCTTCAGGCATGGGCCCCCTGGAGCAGAGAACGGGGGTGGGGTGCAGCCGCAAATTGAGAACTGGGGGGGGGGGGGTACTGCCGCAAATTGAGAACCGGCGGAACCGAGGGGCTGGCCTCGAATTGAGAAACGGGGGGTATGGGACTAGCGTTGTCGGAAATTACACTGGCATCTCACTCACCGCTTCCTGCGGCCGCAAACTGAAAGCAAAGATGTTTTCTCTCCTCTCACTGCGACATGAGAGGGGGGACTACAGAAATGAAAGTTTTTTCCTCTCCTCTCAGCCGGAAGCTGAGAAGGGGGGCAGCTGGGCCCCTGGGAACATTCAGGCCCCTTACAGGTGTAATGCCTGTACCCCCCTTATGGTGTCCCTGCTCATGTCTAGACATACAATTCTTTAAATTACTTTATGTAAGTATCCATATAAATGTGTTTATAGGCATTTACAGGCATACGGGGTAGATCCACGTACAACGGCACATTATTGCGCCGGGCGTAGCGTATCTAAGATACACTACTCCGCTGTAACTTACTTTTGCTTGTTTCGAATCCTAAACGAATTTGCGCCGTAAGTTATGGCGGCGTAGTGTATCTTTTGCGGCGTAAGGGCACTTAATTCAAATGGATGTAATGGGGGCATGTTTTATGTAAATACGTCGTGACCCGACGTAAACAACATTTTTTTTAACTGCGCATGCGCCATCCGTGGGGGTATCCCAGTGCACATGCTCTAAATTAACCCGGAAAAAGCCAATGCTTCCGACGGTGACGTCATTCTATGCAAATCCCTATTCGCAAACGACTTACGCAAACAACGTAAAAATTTCAAATTTCTACACGGGAAGGACGGCCATACTTAACATTGAGTACGCCTCAGAACAGCACCTTTAACTATACGCCGGAAAAAGCCGAACGAAAACGACGTAAAAAAATGCGCCGGGCCGACGTACGTTCGTGGATCGCCGTAAATAGCTAATTTGCATACTCGACGTGGATTTAGACGGAAACGCCACCTAGCGGCCACCGAAAAATTGCATCTAAGATCCGACGGTGTACTAACACGTACGCCTGTCGGATCGATCCCAGATGCAGTTGTATCTTGTTTTGTGGATACAAAACAAAGATACGACGCGGGAAATTTTAAATTACGCCGGTGTATCAGTATATACGCCGGCGTAATCCTTTTGTGGATCTGCCCCATACATGCATAAAATCTGCAGATATGTGGATGCAGTTGTGTGTATGGCCCCATTGATTCCTATAGTGCTGCATCCAGATGTATGTAAAACTGGATGCTGTATGCATCTACAATAAATGTGGTGTTTTAGCTGCCCATGTGAATGACCTTTAAAACAAATCAGCAGTAAATTGTTCCTGAAAAAGATAATACACTCATTTAAATAGAAATTCATGTACTGCACATTTAGAAAAAAGCTAACATCATGCTTTTATGTCTGAATGAACCTTTGGACCGCTGACTGAACGGTGGAGAAGGAGGAATCCTCCCTGCTGAGACATTATATTCTGACAGCCGGGACTCTCCGATGTCAGAATACACTGATCAGCATCTGCAGCTGCTGATCGAGAAGAATTTTCCAACAAGCCCATTGGACACGAGTCCATCGTTAGATGGACTTCTGTCAAGTGGGAGTGGCCCCATATTTCTCAAGCTGGTCCCTGCTGAACCGGCTGAATAGTCGATCCATCTATGGCCATTTTAAGACGTCTTAACCGCTTCAGCCCCGGTAGATTTTACCCCCTTCTTAATCAGAGCACTTTTTACAATTTGGCACTGCATCACTTTAACTGACAATTGCGCGGTCATGCGACATTGTACCCAAACAAAATTTGCGTCCCTTTTTCCCCACAAATAGAGCTTTTTTTTTTGGTGGTATTTGATCACCTCTGCGGTTTTTATTTTTTGCGCTATAAACAAAAGAACAGCGACAATTTTGAAAAAAAACATACTATGTTTACTTTTTGCTGTAATAAATATCCCATTTTTTTTTCAAAAAAACAAATGTTTTCCTCAATTTAGGCTGATTTGTATTTGGTAAAAAAAATCGCAATAAGCGTATATTGATTGGTTCGCGCAAAAGTTATAGCGTCTACAAAATAGGGGATAGAATTATGGCATTTTTATTATTTATTTTTTTACTAGTAATGGCGGCGATCTGCGTTTTTTTATCAGGACTGCGACATAATGGCAGACAGATCGGACACTTTTGACACATTTTTGGGACCATTGACAATTTTAGAGCAATCAGTGCTATAAAAATGCACTAATTACAGTAAAAATGTCTCTGGCAGGGACGGGGTTAACACTAGGGGTTAATTGTGTTCCCTCTCTGTGTTCTAACTGAAGGGGGGATGGGACTTACTAGGGGAAATGACAGATTGCTGTTCATACTAATTCATTCATAAGAATGTCTAGGCTTCCTAGGGTCCGTGTACAAATTCCAGGATAATTGCTCTGGAGTTTAAGTGGAATATAATCGTTGCTTATACATGACTTATGTAGAGACAGAATACCTGGGACAATTAAAACATGTTCAAACTGATAACGAATGTACCTCAATAGAGGTAAATTAGGCATTTATATAATGTGCAGATGTTACTAAACAAAATGGGACAGATGGCCTATAATAAACAGGTTTATAATGATATTATATCCACATGAATAGATGGTATGGAGCACAATTGTCCTGGCTTGCAGAAAATAATCCAAACACTGGAGTGACCATAATTTAAAAATAATTTAAAACAGAAAAATGTTGATTTATTCTCAGTGAACCGTCTAATGAAAAATTGATTAATTTACATTTTATTTTTATTTCTCATAGCTACAATAGCAGTTGTACTTTGTACATACAATAGTTGTAAATATAGCTGTGTCTAAAGCAGTGATTCTCAACCTGTCTAGTGCCGTGACCCCTTGATAACATTTCCCAAGTTGTGGGGACCCCTAACGGTAAAATTATTTTCCTATGGTGGGTTTTTGGCACCCAAGGCAAGACAAGTAATTTGCGCCCCTAACCTACAGACATTTAGCGCTCCCTGAGTCCCTTCCACTCATACAATATTAAAACCCCTTATAGTACATTTTAGGATGTACCCCTCTCTCTCTCTCTTTGTTCTCCTTTCTTTCACTTTTACCTCTCTCTATCCTAATTTCTTGTTTGTTATCCCCATCCCTCTCTAGACGTCTTTCTTGTTCTTTCTCTTATTCTTTCTCTCCCTTTTGCTTTGTTCCTCCCCCTCTTTTCCTCTCCCTTCCATATATTCTCTATTTTTATTCCTTCTCTTACTCCCTGGTGGGGAGTATGGGATCAGTGGCAATGCTGGCAGGGGGTTGGGATCAGCCAACTTAGGTGCTCTTGATCAAGGTAATCGGGTGATCTGAGAACTGTAGTGGGGACTTTTAAAAGGCAACTCTAATCACGGGTAGTGTAACCCACTGTGTCTCCAACTTTGTGGTTTCTCGTAGCAGTGACACCTATGCTGAAATCAGCAGATGGGGTCTCCTCCAGCACCTCCCACTTCACATTCCTCACCAGTCAGCTGACCTCTAGTCTCTGCCTCCCAGCTATGCTGTGAACTGAATGGGTGGCTGTGAAGAGGCTGAGTGGGCGGCCGCAGGCTTCAGGAACAGCCCAGGTTTTGGGGACCCCTGGCAAATCCTCATTTGACCCCCAAGGGGGTCCCGACCCCCAGGTTGAGAACCACTGGTCTAAAGCCTCATACACCCGATTGGATTTTCTGCGTACAAAGCGCAAGGCCCGGTACACACGAGAGGATCGATCCGCTGAAAGTTATCCGCGGACCTGTTTCAGCAGATAGATCCCCTGGTGTGTACGATCCAGCGGATATTTTTCCGTGGATTTTTGCCCCCAGGGATGGATTTCCAGCGGATCAAGATTTCTTAGCATGCTAAGAAATCTATCCGCTGGAATCCAGTCCAGCGGATTGATCCGCTGGTCTGTACAGACTCAGCGGATCAATCCGTCCGATTCCATCCCTCGCATGCGTCGTAATGATTCGACGCATGCGTGGAATTCCTTATATGACAGCGTCGCGCACATCGTCACGTCATCATTGCGGCGACGGCGCGACACGTCACCGTGGAGGGAATTCCGCGGGGATTTTGATCTCATGGTTAGTACAACCATGAGATCAAAATCCGCCAGAGGATTTATCCGCGGAAACGGTCCCCCGGACCGTTTCCACGGATCGATCCTCTCGTGTGTACTAGGCCTAAGACTTTTGTCCGAAGGGCGTTGGCCGTGAACTTGCTTTGCATACAAACGGCAAAGAATTGTCGGGCAACAAACACAAAACTACGTGGGTTTTCAGCTCTTTAGCGCCACTTTTTGAGCAACTTCTGCTAATGTTGTGTTACGGTGAGCATTGCTTCTGAGCATGCGTGTTTGTACTTTGGAGTTTTGCCCGATGGACTTGTGTACACACAATCGTAAAATCTGACAACACACAATTGTTATCGGAAAATGTTAAAGCATGCTATCCAACATTTTTCCAAAGAAAATCCGACAAAAATTGTCCAATGGAGCATACAAACGGTCAGATTTCCAGACAACAGCCGGTCATCACACAATTCCCTTCGGAAAATCCGATCCTGTGTATGGGCCTTTACAGAAATAAATCTGTGGAAAACTAAAACCTACAGCAAAATACATGCTTAAAATTAATAAATGTAAACTGTTCAACTAACCCAAAAAATGTGCAATGCATTTCAGCCAGTATTGTAATTTACAAACGTCTGCCACGCCGCATAAGTGACACCTTATTTCCTGGATCAGTTTTGCAGCTTCACCTTTTGGCTTCTGTCCTTGAACGGTACTGCACTGCTGATTCAATGTTCAGTGGACAGGCATGTGACAGAAGAAGCTGTAGAGTTGAAAATAAAGTAGTTTTTTTCCTTGGCAGGGGTACTTGCATGCAAAAGTGGATGAACATAATTGTTAGTCCTCTGTCAGGTAGGACAGTTCATTTTTATATATATTTGAGCTGTGCATTTCACGTTATACCTAGAGTTCCCACCATAGGAAAAATACAGTATCCAGTGATGGAAAACTCTATGACTAAGCTCCTAATAGAGTAAAAGGTGCAAATGTAGCAGGTGGTTCATGCCATGTATCGGATAACACCAATACATTTATTTTGGTATCCTAAAAGTTGAGCTGTTCCACTTTTGCTTTTTGTGCTACTAAACTAGGAAGTGTTGTTGATGCTAATGATAGGGCCCTAGTTTTCAGCAGGGGCCCCATTGGACAGGGCAAAAGGCACTCATTGTTGTCTGTTCTTCTCCCCTCTTTCTTTTGCAGGATTCAATGTAGTATTGCAGCATGCAGCAACAGATTCCTTACTGGTTGGTTTTAGTAGGCTGTGGAGCGACAGTTACAGCATAAAAATAGCGCTGTTTTGTTTTAACAGCAAGGGCCAGGGCTTTTTTTCAGGGGGAACTTGGTGGAACTCAGTTCCACCACCTCTGGCTCAGACTCTTTGGTGCCTGCTTACCACAATCACTTGTAAACACAGAAGTCCAGTTTCTGTGTTTACAAGTGACAGCTCTGCACTCTGTGTGTAACCCTCCTAAACACTGCACTCTGTATGTAATGCAATCCTGGTATTTAATGCCCCTTTAAGACCCTCCTACTGTTTGTGAAATTTGACTGACCACACCCACTATTTGATGTTATTTGGAGGGTGTGTGTAGGGGAGGGTTTTTTGGGGGTCGTGGTTGAGTTCCAACACCTATTGTTTGAGAAAAAAAGCCCTGGGTGGCAAGGGCTAATGATCATCAATTTTGTATTTAGGGTAAAACACAGTCATCAACTGAAACAGAAACAGCTGTGTAGGAGGCTTAAAATTGGGTAAGGAACAGCCAAACTCTGCTACTATGGTTAGATTGTGGAAAACAGTTTCATGTCATAGGTCATACACCACAGTACCTGAGCACAGCAACAAGACACAAGGTAGTTATACTGCATCAGCAAGGTCTCTCCCAGGCAAAGATTTCAAAGCAGACCTAGGTTACAAGATATGCTGTTCAAGCTCTTTTGAAGAAGCACAAAGAAATAGACAACGCTGAAGACCATAGATGCAGTGGTTGACCAAGGAAACTTAATGCAGCAGATGAAAGACACATTTATTTCCCTTTGACATTGGAAGATGTCCAGCAGTGCCATCAGCACAGAACTGGCAGAAACCAGTGGGACCCAGGTACATCCATCTACTGTCTGGAGAAGCCTGGCCAGGAGTGGTCTTAATGGAAGAACTGCAGCCAAAAAGCTATACCTACAACATGGAAACAAGCCTAAGTAACTTAGCTATGCATGAATAACATACAAACTGCGGTGCAGAAAAATGGATTGATGAGTCAAAATTGTAATATTTGGCTGTAGCAGGAAGCAGTTTGTTTCTGAAAGGCTGGAGACCAATGCACTAATGAATGTCGGCAGACAACACTAAAGCATGGTGCAGGTTCTTTGCAAGTTTGGAGCTGCATTTCTGCAAAAAAAGTTGTAGATTTGGTCAGGGTCAGTGGTGTCCTCAATGCTGATAAATACAGACAGATACTTTTCCATCATGTCCTACCATCAGGGAGGCATGTGATTGGCCAAATGTATTCTACAGCAGGACAAAGACTTCAAACATACAGCCAATGTCATTAAGAACTATCTTCAGTGTAAAGAAGAACAAGGAGTCCTGAAAGTGATAGTTTGGCCCCCACAGAGCCCTGAACTTAACATCATTGAGTCTGTCTGGGATTACATGAAGAGACAGAATAATTTGAGGCAGCCTACATCCATAGAAGATCTGTGGTTAGTTCTCCAAGATATTTGGAATAATCTAACTGCGAGCTCCTTCAAAAACTGTGTGCAAGTGTACCTAGAAGAATTTATGCTGTTTTGAAGGCAAAGGGTGGTCACACCAAATATTGATTTAATTTGGATTTCTCTTCGGTTCATTTACTTTACATTTTGTTAATTGATAAAAAATAAAATATTAACACTTCTATTTCTAAAAGCATTATTCATGTACAGCATTTTCCACACTTGCTTTTTGTATGTTGGGAAACTAGTATTTTATTCTCACCGACCACCATCAAAAAACGCTGGAGGTGCTCCAAAGACATGTGTGTGATGACATCAGCGCTCAATGCATTTCAGCATAATGCCTTCATCATTTGATGGTCAGGATGTATAAATGGATTGCACTGATTGGAGGATATATAAGAATTGCCAGGAGTCTAGATATCACCACATGCTTCATCTGACCTTCCGTTAACTTGGAGGTCATGCTAAATCATCATCACTTAGGCCATGTTCACACTGTCGCCGCATGTGGCGCACAGCAGGGGTCTGGTGCGTGCTGGTTCACCGGTTCAGGTCTCATTTCAGACCAAATTTTGGGCTGAAATCAAACCTGAAACGCACCAAAAAAGGCACATGTTTATCCGGCACACCGCACCGGACACGCTTCGGAGATATGTGAATCGGCTCCACCTATGCGCACTCAAAAAAAACTTGAGCGCTTCAAGTCACATAAGCAAATCATTTGGTCACGTTATGTTTCCTTTTAATTTTTTCTTCTCATTTAACTTGATGGACACTTATTAAGGAAAGCACTGCTTATTTTTTGTTTTATAAAAAAGCATGATATATTCACTAAGTAGCAGCTTTTGGGGCAATATGTTTAGTGGAATAGTAGCAGATAAAATATTAATCAACTTCCCCCATTGGGAAGCTGAAAGTGTATTGCTGAAAGAAAAGGGTTTGCACATAGCAATGCAGTATTTGACCAGAATAAAGTCTTGTATTTGCATAATGTGGAAGCTGAGGTGTCCCAATAATTCCCAATAATTACCCTCTATATACTTGGCCTAAACTTGAGTGTAAAACTTAAATAGCCAGATTCAGGTACCTGGGTGCAAACTTGCGGCGGCGTAGCTTAGCCTGTTTAGGCTACGCCACCGTAAGTTAGCTAGGCTAGTAATGATTCTCAATGTACTTGCCTGCTAATATACGGCGGCGTAGCCTAAAGCGGGCGGGCGTAAGGGCGCCAAATTCAAATGTCTTGGAGGGGGGCGTGTTGTATGGTAATGAGGCTTGACCTCACGTTTTTGACGTTTTTTTTTAATGCGCATGCGCCAGGCGCCTACATTCCCCAGGGTGCATTGCGGCTAAGTACGCCGCACGGGCCTATTGATTTTGACGTGGACGTAAACTACGTCAATCCCTATTCACGGACGACTTACGCAAACGACGTAAAAATTTCGAATTTCGGCGCGGGAACGGCGGCCATACTTAACATTACTATTCCAACTAGGGCCTAGCTCTAACTTTACGCGGCCTATCTCTTACGTAAACGGCGTAAAAGTACTGCGTCGGCCGGGCGTACGTTCGTGAATCGGCGTATCTCCTAATTTGCATAATCTACGCCGACCGCAATGGAAGCGCCACCTAGCGGCCATCCGAAATATTGCAATCTAAGATAGGACGGCGCAAGCCGTCCTATCTTAGATATGTTTAAGCGTATCTCTGTTTGAGCATACGCTTAAACATAGGTCGGTGTAGATTCTGAGTTAGGTCGACTTATCTACTGATAAGTCGGCCTAACTCTTACTGAATCAACCTAAAAGTCTTGATCTGCTGGTTTTTGCAGCTCCAGAGCCAAAGTCATTTTAGGTTTTGGCAGCTTTAGGAAACTGCAAATCTTTCCACCCTTCCCTAAATCCCTTGCATCCTTGAAGTGCTAATTAGGTTGCCATCTGGAAAAGAACAATAATGTCTGCTTCTATAGGCATTATTGCATCGAAAGTGTACCAATTCTCTTTGGGTTGGGAGTCTGTTGGCAATGGCGTGACCCACAAGTCACTGCTGATAGCATGGATGTAGAAGAACATCTTAGGACATTGATTGCTGCCCCACCCAACAACTCATCCAAAGTTCAAATCCGGTTTACATCGATTTGTACTTTTATGGCTGACTATATTGACCACCCATTTCCTGATTGCTCTCACTACTGAGATGATCACAAGAACTGGCTTACATGTTTGATGGATTTTCTTGAGGTCCATATAAATTGTTTGACCTAAACTGTTTTTGAAAGTTATCCACCATAGGCAATGATACATGCCTGGCCAATCACATGCTGCAATAACTGAGGTTATCTAAAAAAACTTGTATTATTTAATGATGGTTTATTTCTACAATTTCTCATTCCTCTAACACTATATCCTTGATTTCATCTATATTTAAAAAAAAAAGGGGGCATACTTTTTCTTTAAATGTTGATAGTATGTCAAGGACTTTGCAGAAGACAGTTTTATGGTCAATTGTTTGGCCATGTGCAAAAAGTGCAAAAAGAAAATAATATACCTTCTATGTGAAATTTAAAAAAAAATGCCTGCATGAATGCTTTCCCTTTTTAGAATAGCAAAATTCCGTTGTATTCCCTAATACCCATTGATTTTTCAAAAGGGATAATTTTTGTAGTGTAGTAAATGAACATGATAGCATTACCATCATTAAGAAAAAGAGTAGGAGTGCAATCTAAATGTTTTGGATAAAAAAGCACATGAAGTTGTAAATCGACTATTTGTCAGACACAGCAAAGTGCACAATCCCATGCTGATTGCCTGTCATTAGTCAGATCAGTATCATTTAGTTGTGGTATTAGTAATCTGACACTTCAAATAATACATTATCATTGCTCTGAATTCTGTAAAATTAAAAAATCTTTATGATCAAAAGTTGAAATTTGTATTTTAGCGCAAGAGACATATCTTTAGTGGTCACACTACTTGGATGAAAGTGTATTTTTATTTAACATAATTTTCTGATACTATTTTAGAAGTACATTTTTGAAAGGGAATGTTTAACTACAATATAAAATTCCTTCTTAACCATTCAAACAACAAGAGCAAGGAGAAATGGAGAAAAAACACTGTTTATTAACTCAATAATGGACGTATATGTGTTGCTCCACCATGTCTGTATTCAATTCATTTGCAGTTTGGTTAACGCACAGAAAAATGGCAACAACCTGCAACTGAATTAAAACATTCACCCTTGGGGTGAGAATTCAAAATAAAACAAAGTCATATTATTGACAGCTAAGCTACTGATTTTCCAGAATGCCCTGTCCAATCAGTGGCTTTGTTGTGAACGAGGAAGCCAATCAGATGCTTTGTTTTAATCCCTATAGTTAGAAGCATATAAAAGGAGCACAGTGGCTCTATTATGGTTGCTGCCAAAACAGCAGCCGGAGTAGTGGACAAGAAGTTAAAGGTAAAAAAAACTCCAACACCTAATTAACCACTTAAGGGCTGCCCTATAGCTGTTTTCCTGCTACTGGGCGGTGCCTCTGTGCCAGATCACTTACATATATGTGATCTGGCTCTTGGGCTTTCTCCCGCTGCAATCACACACAGTGGGAGCTGCTCGACGGGAACGGCAGACTCTGCTGGATTATTGGCAGGTGCCAGCGGACACAGAGAGGCAGAACAGCGTTCTGCCAATGTAAACAAGGCAGATTGCCTTTCTGTAAGAAATGTATGGATCCTGTGTTCCTGCAAAGGCGAGGAGTCTTTGTGCTCCTCGCCTGGTTGCCGCCATACAAGCTTAACACCATCTGAACCAAATAAGTTTACCTTTGTCTGCTTGTCTTCAGCAAACTGTTTGAGGGTTTTCTCGTGCATCATAATTAGAAGAGGCTTCCTTCTGGGACGACAGCTATGCAGACCAGTTTGATGCAGTGTGTGGCGTTTGGTCTGAGCACCGACAGGCTGACCCCCCACCCCTTCAACCTCTGCAGCAATGCTTACACATGATCGGTCAAACCGATGAGACCAGTCTGATGGATCGATTTTATCGGACCAAACCGATCATGTGTGGGCCCCATTGGTTATTTATCCATAGGTTAAAAAAAAGCAATCTTGTTTTAAATTTAACCGATGGATACCTAACCGATAGAAAAAAAACGATCGTTTGTCGGCACGTCCAACGGTTAAAAATCCACGCATGCTCAGAATCAAGTCGACGCATGCTTGGAAGCATTGAACTTTGTTTTTTTCAGCACGTCGTTGTGTTTTACGTCACCACGTTCTGACACGATCGTTTTTTTAACTGATGGTGTGTAGGCACGACTGACCATCAGTCAGCTTCATCGGTTAACCGATGAAAACGGTCCATCAGACCGTTTTCATCGGATGGACCGATCGTGTGTACAGGGCTTAAAGCGGGGGTTCACCCTAAAAAAAAAATGTAATATTACATTGAGCTCACTTCAGAGATTGACCGTATGCTGATCTTCTTTTTTTTTTTGTCATACATACCCTAGAATCGCTATTTTCCCCCCCGGCTTCCGGGTGGTGAATCCTGCGGGACTGGGCATTCCTATCCAGCAGGCAAGTGATTGACGTGATGGTGAATCCTGCGGGACTGGGCGTTCCTATCCAGCAGGCAAGTGATTGACGTGATGACGAACACTACCCCCGTCACATACGGAGCGTCACGAGTTGCCGAAAGAAGCCGAACGGCGAGTCGGCGCTATGCGGCGACTGCGCACCGACGTTTGGCTTCTTTCGGCAACTCGTGACGCTCCGTATGCGACGGGGGTAGTGTTCGTCATCACGTCAATCACTTGCCTGCTGGAAAGGACACCCAGTCCCGCCGGATTCACCACCCGGAAGCCGGGGGGAAAATAGCGATTCTATGATATGTACGACCAAAAAAAAAAAAGATCAGCATACGGTCAATCTCTGAAGTGAGCTCAATGTAATATTGAATTTTTTTTTAGGGTGAACCCCCGCTTTAATGAGTCACATGACACCGGGGAGGGAAAATGGCTAATTGGGCCAAATTGGGATATTTTTACTTAGGGGTGTACTCACTTTTGTTGCCAGCGGTTTAGACATTAATGTATGTTGAGTTATTTTGAGGGGACAGCAAATTTACACTGTTATACAAGCTGTACACTCACTACTTTACATTGTAGCAAAGTGTAATTTCTTCAGTGTAGTGACATAAAAAGATATAATAAAATATTTACAAAAATGTGAGGGGTGTATTCACTTTTGTAAGATACTGTATCAAAGAAAACCGGCACCAAACCAGGTGGTATGGGTAAACTTAAAGCATTCTATGCACTAAGGTAAAAAACCTTCTGTGCTGCAGCTCCCCCCAGCTCCCCTCTTTTTCTTACAAGTGCCCGCTCCATTGAAGCATTGTGCATGAGAGCAGCCGCTCCTGCCACTGTCTCCCTCCTCATTGGACAGGTTGATAGCAGCGGGAGCTATTTTTCTCAATGATTTTCATCCATATTGCAGGGACCAGACATTACATTAAAGCCGCAAGCAGTTTTAAATTACTTTTTTCTTATAGTAATCTCATTTTGTGCAGGGACAGTTCTAAACACGTGCCACTTCACAGGCATACTATAGACACCCAGCAGGTACGATATTTAAAGGAATTTTTCTTTTTTTTTTTTCACTTTAAGCATCATTAAAATCAATCACTTCTCCAGAAAAAACTACAGTTTTTAAAACTTTTTTTCCATTGATACCTGTTCCCTGGGGCAAGACCCGGGTTCTCAAAGACGGTTTACGACAATAACTTGTATATTAGGCTTTAAAATGAGCACTTTTAAATTCAAACGTTCGAGTCCCATAGACGTCAATAGGGTTCTAAATGTTTGCGCGAACGGTCGGTCTGTTCGAAGGTTCTGGTGCGAACCGAACGGGGGGGGGGGGGGTTTCGGCTTATCCCTACTGACCAGTAACCTTAACAATGCCTAGATGTTTGATAGCTCTTGAATGGAAACGGCAAACACTGCCGACTTCCACCGAGCTCTATGCTAAGATCAAAAATGTAGAAACCATGGAGTCTTACAGCACACCTTGCTGACAGGGTGGACCTTTATCGTGCCATTCGGGAACTCTGGCATTTGAGAGAGGACCCTCGGTGAGCCTTCATAGACCCCTCTCTGCCCGTGGTCTTGGCTCTTCCTACACCCAGCAGTGACAAGCTCTGTCTCTCTACCTTCTTTGTTTTCCTTTCTTTCTTTTCTCTTTTTCTTTCTCTTGTTTCCTTCTAGATATCTTATAAGAGTAGTTAGCTGGTATTTTATTTTCTCCTTTGGGTTTGGAGCTATCAGGAGCGTCTTCTTCAGGAAACTGTTACAATAATATTGTACGGGTAGACTAAATGACTTGCCTGTAATTTACGCACTACACTGTAGTCAATGATTTGACTGCTTCTTTTGTTATTTATGCGATTTATGTGTATACTCCATACTGGACTCTTACTGGATATAATTACAATTTACAGTGTTTGTGTCCTCTTTCCTCTTTGTTTTGGAAAAATATCAAAATTCTATAAAAATTGTCAGTTATAAAAAAAAAATCAACAAGCATTTTGCTGTACGTGCATCAGTTTAAAACCTGGGAAAAAATATGTATATATTGTTGGGATGTACTGAAAGTGCTTTTTTTTATAATGTCCTGACATACACTTTAACCGCTTGAGTACCGCCGCACGCAGATATACGTCTGCAAAATGGCACAGCTGGGCGTACATGTACGTCCCCTTTAAGAGCCCAGCCATAGCTCGCGCAGGGCGCCACCGGACGGCGCACGCGCAATTCGGACTTCAGCTCCATGACCGTCCCCGTGGGAAACGTGGTCCTCTCACAGAAGAACGGGGAGAGGTAAGTGTAAACAAACCTATCCCCGTGCTTCCTAGTGAGATTGACACTGATCGTCTGTTCCCTGTCATAGGGAACGATGATCAGTGACGTCCCCCCCCCCCCCCCCCCCACAGTAAGAACACTCCCTTGGGGCACACTTAACCCCTACATCGCCCCCTCCTGGTTAAACCCTTCACTGACATTTTTACAGTAACTAGTGCATTTTTATAGCACTGTTCGCTGTAAAAATGACAATGGTCCCAAAATAGTGTCAAAAGTGTCTGACATAATGTCACAGTCACGATAAAAATCGCTGATCGCTGCCATTACTAGAAAAAATAAATTATTAATAAAAATGCAATAAAACTATCCCCTATTTGGTAGACGCTATAAATTTTGCGCAAACCAATAATTTTTTTACCAAAAATATGTAGAAGAATACACATCGGCCTAAACTGAGGGAAAAAAAAGTTTTTTTATATCTTTTTTGGGGATATTTATTATAGCAAAAAGTAAAAAATATAGTTTTTTTTTTCAAAATTATCGCTCTATTTTTGTTTATAGTGCAAAAAATAAAAACCACAGAGGTGATCAAATACCACCAAAAGAAAGCTCTATTTGTGGGAAAAAAAGGATGCCAATTTTGTTTGGGAGCCACATCGCACGACCGCGCAATTGTCAGTTAAAGCAACGCAGGGCTGAATCGCAAAAAGGGGCCAGGTCCTTTAGCTGCAAAATGGTCCGGGGCTTAAGTGGTTAAGGTCAAACAGGTGATGAAAAGACATATGTGATAGTATATAGTACATGTTAATCTCATATGACATTGAAATCCATTTTTGGCATGTGTAGGAGGTAGCAGTAAAGTGCAGTCTGAAGCATGACTTGTTAAACTGTTTTTTTTTGGAAGGAAATGTATTGAAAGAAAAAGCTTCCTGAAAGCCTTACAAAACCCAGTGTGTGGGGTGCATGAAACAGATTTTGGCTTTGCAAAATGATTGGAAAGCGTTAAAAAATTTAAGGAATTGTTTGTTCTTTACCCTGCCCCCCCCCCCCCCCCGGCAACAAGAGATCGCTTAGCCGCTTCGAGGGGCCCTACAGCTTGACAATGCACCAGTTCTGCTTTGACTAGGAGAGAATAATATTGAATTGGAATATGCTTACCTGTCCCTGAGAGGTAAGTCCTCACTATTATAACAAATTAAAATTGGATATTCAGATTCCTAAAAGTGTTCAACTGGTTATACTAAAAGTGGTAAACATGTATAATTGGGTTTATAGAAGAAGCATAAGTTTGAGATAGTTGACAGTGTAAACTGTTAGAAAATACATCTTCTGAGAGAAACTGTCACATACCTGATAGGGGACAAAAATGATAAGATTGACCCCTCTTGTATTCCCGACCCAAGCACCACTAGAAATAAGGAGGAACACAAACGAGTAGATGTAAATGGCACAACCTTGAGCTGGAGATGCAGACTTGGAAGATCCAGCAGAACATCTGGTCAGGAACAGCAGCACTTCAAGAAGAACCAGCTGAGTTAAAGGAGAACTCCAAATGCAAGGCGGAGTCTATTAGTGCTCCCAGTGAGCTTGTAAGAGGAACACACAGGGGTGACTGAAGCTGATACTGGATGTGGCCAGTGCAGTCAATCAATAATAGCGTGGAGCTGAATCAAGGGCAGAAGCATAGCTATATAGGAAACAAAGGTCAGCAGCAATTGGACAGTGAGCTTCAGAATCATAAGCCAAATCAAAGTTACAGACAGAGCCAAGGTCAGGAACTGGTAATCAACGGTACAAGCAGAATCCAAGATTGGGTCAGGGCAAGCCAGGCGGGTATCAAAAAGCAAACACAGGACACAATCAGGGCATAGGCTACAGCTGAAGACCAGTTAGCATTGACACTGTTAGATCATCCCTTAATAGGCAATCTCGCACTATTGTCAATTCTGGTCCTGCACATTATTCCTGTTAACATGTTAGCAAGCTGGTTAACAGGAATTCCCTGATAGGAACTCTAAGAACGCTTCAAGATTTTTCTGCTGCTGCTTCCAGCCTACAGTATAATACCCGATACCTGAAAGAGCTGTTAGCAGGCTCAGGCACTATTATGTGCTCCCCAATTTACCTGCCAGCTACCTGATTAAGCACTAATTTATAGTGCGAAATGCGTCAGTTGTTGTGTGCTGTGACTTGTAGTGCAGTTTTCCCTTTTTTTTAATAAAGACAACCATTAAGGTTTTTTGGAGTGCGGCTGTCCATATTTTCTTTTTCCATTTGTTACCTACCACTTGTGTTACCTTTATAAGTGTTTCCTCAAATATTCACTTTAATTAGATTTAAATGGTTGACTCCAATACTAGTTTTGACCTGCAGCAACATTTGGGGGAAATACAGGTAACATATCAGGTATGCACCCAACCCAAATAAAAAGTAAAAATTAGATTTTCCAAATTTTGGAACCTTCCTCTATGTTAAACCTTGCATGGATGTAACACTTAAATACAAAGATGGATCTGAAAACATCAATGAGGTAACATCATAAGTAAGTCATATTTATTTTTGAAGCAAAATATTTGAAGATACAGTTACAATGCACTGCATGTTCTTCGCTCCCTAAAAAATTAGAACAGCAATTAAAATAAAAATGTCTGAAAATAAATAGTCAAAAAGTCAATGGCACCTTAGCTGAATGGATAAGGTGAAGCTACAGTATCGCTATATACACTATAATTTGCAAAAAATAACATTTCTATTTCTTGCACATAATTATATACTAAGTCAACACAGTTTCACTTGCAAAATTGCATTCACTTCCCAATGTAAAAAAAACGATATTCGTTTAGTAAATCAACTTGTTGAGAAAAAAAACTTTTCCCTCTGGGTGATCTATGTACATTGCAATGATTTTAACAAGCTTTGTTGCAGATTCCTACCTTCTGTTGTTCTGAAAAAATTCACTGTTTGTTCCTTTGTGTCGCTAAGTGTGTCTAATGGGAGTGGTTTCATAATTATCAACCAGCTGCTGCAGCTGTAGGGCTCTAATGAAGAAAACTGCAGGGTCTGCATCCCTTAAGACGTGATTTCCTATTGGGAGCATCTTACGAAATGTCATTTTTGTTGCCGTGTAGACTTCTGGGAAAATCAGTGAGCCAATCACACAAGTAGGAAATTATATTTCTAGGGGGCGTTCTGTGCACCATCTGTGTACATAAAATCTCTAGGCATCCATA
Source organism: Rana temporaria (assembly GCF_905171775.1). Classification (NCBI taxonomy): domain Eukaryota; kingdom Metazoa; phylum Chordata; class Amphibia; order Anura; family Ranidae; genus Rana; species Rana temporaria. The sequence continues at coordinate 101,041,047 of NC_053491.1, read as the reverse complement.
TTGCATTTTACAGAAAATTACAACGGTTGCAGATTGAAAAGGAAACCCATAAAACAAGCAAAAATGACTTGCTCAGCAAATTCGCATTGCATGACTCGGGGGCAAAACTAGAACCTTCAGGGCCCCGGTGCAAGAAACCATGATGGGGCCCCCCTGACCACCCCCCTTCCATCCATCCCCCGGGCATCCATGGATATCCTCCCAGAACTTTTCCTCTTGTGCGCCCCCTGGGACAAGCATGAAGCGTAATCGAGGCAGCCCTTCACCATGTAATTAGCTGATCACATGTAAACAGACTTGCTGGCTATCGGCAGCCCTTTCCTCCCACACTGTGTCTGTGTAAAGAAAGGAGAGACATTAATGGCCATGAATGTTAGTAAATTGTTTACACTGATAATCAGTGCTGCCTATCGGTGCCACCTATCAGTGCTCATTAATGCCACCTATTAGTGCCCATCAATTCTGCCTATTGGTGCAGCCTATTAGTACTTATCAATGATGCCTATCAGTGCCACCTATCAGTGCCCATCAATGCCGTCTATCAGTGCCCATCATCGCCACCTATTAGTGCTCATCATTGCCGCCTATCAGTGCTCATAAATGCCGCCTATCAGTGCTCATCAATGCCCATCAGTGCCGCACCGCCTATCCGTGCCACAGACTATTGCTCATCAATGCCACCTATCAGTGCTGCATAACAGTGTTGCCTATCAGTGCCACCTACCATTGCCCTCTACCAGTGCCTATCAGTGCCCATCATTGCAGCCTATCAGAGCTCATTAATGCCCATCATTGCCACGCTGCCTATCCATGCCACAGATTATTGCTCATCAATGGCACCTATCAGTGCAGCCTATCAGTGTTACCTATCAGTGCCCATCAATGCCTCCTATCAGCACTGCCTATCAGTGCTCATGAATGCTGGATGCCTCCTCAGCACAGCATTGAGAGGAGAGCGTATCTCTCATACAGCCAGCCGATAGTTCTCCCTGATCCCCCTCCCTCCCTCCTTCCTCTCTCACACAAAATGACACAGCCGATCTGCTCCTTCTCCCCCCCTCCCCTCTCCTGTGTGTGTACAGCGGGAGGTGTGAGCTTGTTAGCTTCATACTTGACTTCCCGCAGAGCACACACAGGAAAGCGGTGGAGAGAGAAGGAGCAGATCGGCTGTGTCTTCCCGTGCGAGAGAGGAAAGAGGGGGGAGCAGGGAGAACTATCAGCTGGCTGTATGAGAGATATGCTCTCCTCTCAGTGCCATAGGACTAGAAACTCCGCTGGGGCCCCTGACAGTGGCAGAATGCCAGGACCCAGTTCAGACCTAGTTCAGCCACTGGCATGACTCCAGATCAACTTTATTTGCAAACCTTCTGCAAGTCTGCTGAAAGTTCTGGTTCAGTTATGTTGTGCAATAATCATCAAACCACAGGGGTCACTGTGGCTGAATTTTCATGCTGTAGACTTGCAGAGCTCTTGCTGTAGACTCCCCACTGCAACTTTGCTCTTGCTAGAGACTTACCAAGCACAAACGGGAAAAGTGTCATCTAGAACTTGTGCTTCAAGTGCTCTGCGAGTGTACAACTTGCCAATGAAAATGTGCAGCAGGTTAACAGACCTACAAAAGAAAGATATTTTTTAATAGTTATTTTTTAATAACATTCAAATACAATATGACTTGTGTCGCAGTTTTCCCCATGAAGGTGGAGTTACCCTTTAACCACTTCAGCCCCGGAAGGATTTACCCCCTTAATGACCAAACCATTTTTTTGCAATACGGCACTGTGTTGCTTTAACTGACAATTGAGGTCCTTTTTTTCCACAAATAGAGCTTTCTTTTGGTAGTATTTGCGCTATAAACAAAAAAAGACTGACAATTTAAAAAAAAAAAAAATATTTTTTACTTTTTGCTATAATAAATATCCCCCCAAAAAAATTCTTCATCAGCTTGGGCCAATATGTATTCTTTTACATATTTTTTGTTAAAAAAAACCCGCAATAAGCATATATTGATTGGTTTGCACAAAAGTTATAGCGTCTACAAAATAGGGAATATATTTATGCCATTTTTATTATAAAGTTACAAAGTAATGGTGGTGATCAGCGATTTTTAGCGGGACTGCGACATTGCAGCGGTCAGATCGGACACTTTTGAGACTTTTTTTGCACCAGTCACATTATTACAGTGATCAGAGCTAAAAATATCCACTGATTGCTGTATAAATGTCACTGTCAGGGAAGGGGTTAACACTAGAGGGTGATCAAGGGGTTAAGTGTTCCCTGGGAGGTGTTTCTAACTGTGGGGGGAGTATACTAACTGGGAGTAGAGAGAGATCACTGTTCCTGATCACTAGGAACAGATAATCTCTCTATACTCCCCTGACAGAATGGGGATCTGTTTGTTTAAATTGACAGATCCCTATTCTGGCTCTCTGTGCATTTCCTCTGGCGACGCACCACTGGCACGTGCGCGCCGCAGGAGGCCATTAAAGGAACCACCGTACCGGTATGACAATGCGTCCAACCGAGCCAACCTGCCGCAGTATAACTGCGGCGGCTGGTCGATAAGCTATTAAGTAATCTAAATTTGCATCCTAACTGACCACATGCTTCAACTCTGTGCAACGTCAGAAAGCCTAAACTTTCTATAAAAATATTCCATTATTAATGAAGCTGTCATATTTGTTTTAAAACTTCTCCATCTCAGCATGTGATATCTGTAAGTGGAAAGAACAGGAATATCTCCCGCTGACTCCAAGTGATCTTATAGCACAAAAGACACAGCCGGCAAATGTTTCCGGGTGTCTGGATTAGTAGATGAACTAATTTGCATACTGGCAGTTATACCAGAAACTGTAACAAAATTGTTAGCAGGTTATATTTAGAGATTCAAACAGCTATGCAACTATGAAAATAGTTTTTCTGTTCTTTAAAATGTAATTTATCCTTTAGTGTTGTTAGATCTAAACGCATTTTGCATCTAGTGTGTAAGCCATAGTTTCGGGTGCATTGCTATCTTTTAATTCACACGTCTCACATTTTCACAGATCAGTAATCACAGCAAGGCCTGGATTGTTTATCTGAATACAATGGCACTTGCCAGAAAGGTTGTTGTGTCTGAGCATAGTTCCTGCAGAGCTGTTCACTTTAGACTTTTAGAGCATAGGTCTTCACACGGTTTATAATTTATGTAATTAAAACACAAGTATTATTAACCACTTCAGCCACAGAGGATTTTTCTGCCCAACGACTGGGCCATTTTTTACGATTCGGCACTGCATCGCTTTAACTGACAATTGCGCGGTCGTGCGACGTGGCTCCCAAACAAAATTTACGTCTTTTTCCCCCCACAAATAGAGCTTTTTTTTGGTGGTATTTGATCACCTCTGCAGTTTTTATTTTTTACGCTATAAACAAAAAAAAAAGCATAAATTATGAGAAAGAAGCAATATTTTTTACTTTTTGCTATAATAAATATCCCCAAAGAATATATATATATATATATATATATATATATATATATATATATATATATATATATATATATAAATAAATGTCTTTCTCAGTTTAGGCCGATATGTATTCTACATATTTTTGGTAAATACGCAATAAGCGTATATTGATTGGTTTGCGCAAAAAGTTATAGCGTCTACAAAATAGGGGATAGATTCATGGCATTTTTATTAATATTTTTTTTACTAGTAATGGCGGCAAAATGCAATTTTTATCGTGACTGCGACATTATGGTGGACACATCGGACACTTTTGATGCTATTTTGGGACCATTGTCATTTATACATCGATCAGTGCTATAAAAATGCGCTGATTACTGTGTAAATGACACTGGCAGGGAAGGGGTTAACCACTAGGGGGTGAGGAAGGGGCTAAGTGTGTCCGATGAAGTGATTCTAACTGTGTGGGGGCTGGTCTACCAGTGACATGACATTGATCACTGCTCCCGATGACAGGGAGCAGTAGATCAGTGTCATGTCACAAGGCAGAACAGGGATCTCCCTGTTCTGCAGCTCCGTGACACGATCGCGGGACACCGTCGAACATCAAGTCCACGGGTCCCGCGGGCACGGTCACAGAGCTCACAGCAGGGGTGCCCGCATGGAGGCAGATTCAAAGCAACGTACCTGTACGTTGCTTTTCACAGCCATGCCATTCTGCTGGAGGAGGCGGTCGGCAAGCGGTTAATTACGTTTATTTTCATTTTTTTTCACCAAATATTAATCCATATATATTCCAAGAAGAAGTGGGTTTGGACTCCTGTGGGCTATGTATATTAGAGTGCTAGAAATTAAATGAAAAAGTCTGAAAAATATTGGGCAGCAGTAATAATTTAATACATTGGAGTCTTTGATGAATATTTTAAATTGAATATATTTATGTTTAGATGTGATTTTGTATTATAAAAACAAATATATTTTAATGACCAAAAAACCCAATGCTAAACATTTTTTTTTTTTTTTTGCTTATTCATTGCTAAAAACATTGCTGCATGGGCTATGGCCCATCAAGTCAACAGTTAAGCAATACATATCCACACTAATAAATACAAAAAAATGCAAAAAGTTTGAAACTAGATTTAAATAAATAGGTATAACCCTTGCATTATTCATTTAGCTCAAGGTGCCCTGGATAATTTTGCTTTGTGCATTTTCATCACGTTAAAGCAGATATATAAATACAAGGAATTAAATTATGTGCATTTTAGGTTTCAGAGCCAATTAGCGCATCTCTCTGTCACTTTTGAGCAAAAGCGTGGGCTCGTTTATCATAAACGCCAAACAGCTTCATTAGCAAACCAGCCTTTATCTTAAAACGCATGTTTTATATGTTTTATGGAAATAGAAAAAGTAAAACAAGTAACATAATCTATTGTTATGACATTATTAGATTCATTTTTCATTGAAAGGTTGTAGAGCTTTATCTTTAGAGTTGTGAGACTGTAGGTTAGTATAGCGAGTATTCAATGTCTTGACATATTCAGTTTTATCAGCTAACTATAAATATACCAATCCTTGATCCCCAATGAGTGGTCAGAGGAGACGGGAGCTGATGAAAGCAGTGACAACCTTTCCTAAGAGATTTGGCTGTCATAACTTGCATACAAAGTGAAAAGCCTTAGAGAAAAGAGCTTTAAGGAAAACCTTGATACTAAGAGCTTGGAGTCTGGAGGAGGCCAGACCTGACCCAACCAAGTTATCCTCATCAGCATGCAATAAATTGTTAAACAATCAGCTCTCTCCTCTTTAGTACTGTTATATTAAAGGGAATATATAGTGTTTTCAATTGTTTAACCGCTTAAGGTCTGCCTCCTGCACATATACGTCGGCAGAATGGCACGGACAGGCATATCAACTTATATGTACGTCCCCTTTAAATGCCTGTCCTACAGCGCCACCTAGTGGTTAACTCCTTCAACGCCAGTGTCATTTTCACAGTAAGCATTTTTATAGCACTGATCGCTGTAAAAATGACAATGGTCCCAAAAATGTATCAAAAGTGTTCGATGTGTCTGCCATAATGTCGCAATCACGAAAAAAATCACTGATCGCTGCCATTACTAGTAAAAAAAAAAAAAAATAATAAAAATGCCATAAAACTATCCCCTATTTTGTAAACGCTATAACTTTTGCGCAAACCAATCAATAAACGCTTATTGCAATTTTTTTTTACCAAAAATATGTAGAAGAATAATTATTGGCCTAAACTGAGGAAAAAAAGTGTTTTTTTATATATTTTTGGGGGATATTTATCATAGCAAAAAGTAAAAAATACTTTTTTTTTAAATTGTCGCTCTATTTTTGTATATAGCGCAAAAAATAAAAACCGCAGAGGTGATCAAATACCACCAAAAGAAATCTCTATTTGTGGGAAAAAAAGGACGTCAATTTTGTTTGGGAGCCACGTCGCACAACCGCACAATTGTCAGTTAAAGCAACGCAGTGCCGAATCGCAAAGAGTGGCCTGGTCCTTTAGCTGCAAAATGGTCTGGGCTTAAGTGGTTAAAGGGGTTGTAAAGGTTTGTTTTTTATTTTCTAAATAGGTTCTTTAAAACTAGTGCATTGTTGATTCACTTCACTGTGAACAGCGTCTCCCCGCAGGGATGTAGTCCCAAGGGAGGGGGCGAGCACGCTGACTAACCCCCAGCCAGAACAGCTTCGATAATGGGGGCAAGCTTACTGAGGAGGAACAGGAAGTGATAAATTCAGACAAAGAAAAAAAAAACATTTAAAAGGGAAATCGAAGGAAAAGGTAAGTGAACCAACAATACACTAGCTTATAGGAACCTATTAAGAAAATAAAAAACTAACCTTTACAACAGCTTTAAGATACACATAAGAAATAGGTCAGGTTGAGGGAAATCATTTTATCAATATATTCTGTTTTATTTACATTGTCAGTACATTGTAAGTTCTGTTTTGTGGCGCTACACAGTAGTTGGTCTTTACCGCTTTTTCTTACATTTGATCTATAAGTTGGTCAACACATTAAGGACATGCACTCTCTGAGTGGCAGATAGCTAAATCTAGCCATACTCTGTACAAAGTTTGATCAGTTGCTTATGAACCAGATGAAAATCACCTAGTGGGTGGCCCTGTTGGCCCATTCCTGCCTGACGTCCTTAAACTGAAAAATCGAAGATGGTGGGTGGAAAGTTGTCAGACAAACACCAGCTACAACCAATCAGATGCAGCTGGTGTTTGGATTTTTGAAATGCAATAGCCACAGCAGGAGATTCATCTAGTTGTATTTTAAACCCAAAAGATGGAGGAATCTGTTAGGCCGCGTACACACGGTTTTTCCAATGGAAATTTTAAAACATGCTTCAAAATCGAACCGATGGACCGCTGACCGATCGGTCCAAACCAATGGTTAGTACAGAAAAGCATCGGTTCAAAACCCGCGCATGCTCAGAATCAAGTCGACGCATGCTTGGAAGCATTGAACTTCGTTTTTTTCAGCACGTTGTGTGTTTTACGTCACCGCGTTCTGACCCGATCGGTTTTTGAAACGATGGTGTGTACGCACATCAGACCGTCGGGCCACTTCAGCGGTGAACCGATGGAAACGGCCCGTCGGACCATTCTCATCGGTTTGGATCGACCGTGTGTACGCGGCCTTAGATTTTCATTGTTCATCCCTCAGGCTGAATAAAATAAATCTGTCAGTTTATAGTTAGTTTTACTTTAACATTTGTACCAGACAGTAACTACATTAAGCCAGAGAGAGCTCTTAGTTGTTAATCTTCAAATATCTATATTCATTAAAATAATGAAATAAGAAATAATGAGCCTAAATTATTATATTTTTTTTAATTATCGCAAACACTGTAATAATAACACAAATATGTACTTACTGAAATTACGCAATACTTACCCTTTTAAACAACCGAATACACATTGCAGGGGCTGATTTATGCTAGATGCACTTATATGTGCTCTAGGCAAAAACTATTTTTTTTAGTTTTGTAGTTTAATAGGTTTTTATTGAATATTTCAACAAGGAATATAAACAAACATAACTGCAAATAAAACTATATATATATACAGTACAGACCAAAAGTTTGAACACACCTTCTCATTCAAAGAGTTTTCTTTATTCTCATGACTATGAAAATTGTAGATTCACACTGAAGGCATCAAAACTATGAATTAACACATGTGGAATTCTACATAACAAAAAAGTGTGAAACAACTGAAAATATATTTCATATTCTAGGTTCTTCAAAGTAGCCACCTTTTGCAGCAGACACATCTCTAGAACTGTTAAGAGGAGACTGTGTGAATCAGGCCTTCATGGTAGAATATCTGCTAGGAAACCACTGCTAAAGAAAGGCAAAAGCAGAAGAGACTTGTTTGGGCTAAAGAACACAAGGAATGGACATTAGACCAGTGGAAATCTGTGCTTTGGTCTGATGAGTCCAAACTTGAGATCTTTGGTTCCAACCCCCGTGTGTTTGTGCGATGCAGAAAAGGTGAACGGATGGACTCTACATGCCTGGTTCCCACCGTGAAGCATGGTGGAGGAGGTGTGATGGTGTGGGGGTGCTTTGCTGGTGACACTGTTGGGAATTTATTCAAAATTGAAGGCATACTGAACCAGCATGGCTACCACAGCATCTTGCAGCGGCATGCTATTCCATCTGGTTTGCGTTTAGTTGGACCATCATTTATTTTTTAACAGGACAATGACCCCAAACACACCTCCAGGCTGTGTAAGGGCTATTTGACCAAGAAGGAGAGTGATGGGGTGCTGCGCCAGGTGACAACCTCTTGAAGCTCATCAAGAGAATGCCAAGAGTGTGCCAGGCAGTAATCAAAGCAAAAGGTGGCTACTTTAAAGAACCTAGAATATGAAATATATTTTCAGTTGTTTCACACTTTTTTGTTATGTATAATTCCACATGTGTTATTTCATAGTTTTGATGCCTTCAGTGTGAATCTACAATTTTCATAGTCATGAAAATAAAGAAAACTCTTTGAATGAGAAGGTGTGTCCAAACGTTTGGTCTGGACTGATATATATATATATAGTTTCATATCAATGAAATGTCCGGAAATACACATTATTTTTATATTATTATTTTATTTTTGTATAGAGCAGGGAAGGGTTAGATTCTCTATCAAGTTGTTATTGCTTTCTTTGTGCCCACTGGGGAGATTCACACATTTATTGCAATTATCACCAAGAAAGAGAATAAGGGGAAATAAAAAATATTAAAACTGTCCATAATAACTGTCTAAATGGGGAAAGCCCTTACTTTGGAGATTTCCTGATGTGTCTATGGGACAGGAATCAAAGCGAAAGTTCTCAAGTGGTACACAGACCGCAAAAAATAACCAGACTGAGGTTTTAAGCCTTCCCTTCTCCAACCAAAACGAAAAAAACTACTACTACTGTTTAAAACTCGGGTTAAATGTGGCCGAATAGAATATGAAGCATTCAGACATGTTTAATGCAAGTTAAATTGTACAGTGGGTATAGAAAAGAATCAGCCCCCCCCCATTTAAAATAGTCACATTTTGTTGCTTTACAGTCTGAAATGATGCCAGACACAGTTTGTATTTACTAGTGTAACTTATAACATCCATGTGGAAGATATAACACCAACAAAACCAATAAAACCAACCAATAAAAAAAACAACCAATCAAAAACAGAATCCCCGAGTTGGAAAAAAGATCACCCCCATTCTGCCAATATTTTGTGTAGCGCCCCCTTACTTTCAGTAAAGGCACTACGCTAAAGTTAGTCGCCAATTCTGGATTTGTCCTGTGGGTCAGTCTGTATGTCCAGAGATATGGTCTCATCTCTGGACAGCAGATGGCGCCAGAGGGGATCCAGGCGGAGCTGCTTCTTCCCAGCAGCCAATGAGAGGAGTTGGGCCTCGCTGTGCATGCTGGGAGGGGGTATTTCTGTGGCAGAAGCCGTTGTTCTTGGTTCTTCGTGGGTTCCTGGTTCCAGGTGCGGCATCCACCTTTAGGGTGCGCGCACATCGCGGGCCCCACCACTATGACCTACCTGGCCTGGGGTCGCGTGCAACGCGGAGTTCCTGACTTTGGGCCCTCATGGCCTGGAGCGACTGATGCTACCAGGGGCCCCAGTGACTTACTGGGTCCCCAACTTTACTGAAGAGATCCTAAGCTACGTGCTGTGCGGTGGGGGGTCGGCTCAAGGAGAACCCGGAGGCAGGTTATCTGAGAAGCTTGAACGAACCATCGGGGATCTGGGTAACCGAACACTGGCAGATAACCTCAGTACTGTCAGTCGGTGACCCCAAAGAGAAAGACTGGGAAGATTTGCTCTGTTGTTCACCATTGTCAGCATTGAGCCTGTGGCAGAGGCCTCATCTGGCATCCTATTTAAATTCAGAGCCAAGTCAGTGGCAGTGACTTGTTCTCCCCAGCAACTTTAAAGTGACACTTCGACTGCCAGGCTCGTGGCAGGAGTCTGTCCAGGGGCACTTCACCCACTCCAGGTGGAGTGGCGACGAACTGTATCTACTACTACTGAGAGCAGGACTGCTCTCTTCTCATCCAAGCCTGATACCGCAAAGTTCTTTACTTCATCAACCTTTCCTGTCCTACCTCATGTTGATGTTGGGCCGTGAAATAAAGCATTCAGAAAACCTATTCCGCTGATTGGACATTCGTTTACTGCTCTACTCACTACTATCATCCCTAGACAATGATTAGAGGTAACTTAATTCGCCGATCCCAAATCAACCAGCGGCTCCTGAGGGGGTAGCGCTTAATTTGTTTAATCACCTTTTGCTTTAATAACAGTCTTTAATCTGTTGTCTCTAAAAACGGCAGCAGCAGATTTCCCTAATGAATCTGTTAGTATTTTGCCCCATCCATTCTTCTTCAACCTTAACAAGTGCTCCAACCCCTGCTGTAGCGAAACACTCCCATAACAGGATATTACCACTTCTCAGCTAAGCACACCCTTCTGCCTGCATGTCTGAGCTAAGAGTAGATGGATTCCAAGAAGTAATTGCTACATGAATCATCTGTCCTTACTCAAGATGGCTATGGCGAAATTCTAAGGTGTGTTTTTTTTTTTTTATAATTTCCCTGCAAAATAAAGCATAGAGACGAGTTTGCTTTAAATATAAAAAATGAATGAAATAGCGCTTTTGGTTTGTGGTACTCAGATACAGTGTAGTTCCGCTTTAACTCTTGACCCTGACCTTGCACAATTATGCGGCCCCACTAAACTGGGCCTTTTTCCGTGGGGCCGCATATTTGTGTATTTCTCTTTGTGCTGGGAGCGCGCCACACAGCAGAGAGAACGTAGTCTCACCAATAGTTCCGAGCCCTGTACTAACTATCGGCACCTGAAACATCTGATTCCGAGTCACCTGATCACTGTGATAGTCTCTGATTGACTACCACAGTGATTAGCCCGCCTCCATGTTTTCTCTCTCTGTGAATGTAGGAAAGAGATACATCATATCTCTCTCTTTCCTTGCACAGAGAAAAATAAATAAAGTGTCTTTAAAGAAAAAATATATAATAATGATAATAATAAAAAAAATACAAAAAAAAACCTAGATCAAGGTTTGATCTAGGTCAGTGCCATGGTTAGTGTGGGTCAGGAGCAGTAATTTTTTTGGCAGGGTATTATTTTTTTTTTTAATTAGTATCAGTGTCAGTTAGTGTCAGTGTGTTTTAGGTAGGCTAAAAAAAAATGCACCGTATTGTTTCTATGTTATAGTACGGGTATAAACAACTAACATACACATATGTGGTATCGTTGCAATTGTCAGGAGCAAGACTATTTATTTGGGGTTGTTCTTTGGTGGAAGGTTATGGTAGTAGCAAGAAATATACAGCTAAATAAAAAAAAATAAAAAAAAAATTGGCCCAGTTTCCTTTTAATAATAAAAATAATAATAAAAAAAATCAGGAGATATCCATTACCATTCACCACCAAATGGAAGACCAGTTTATCCTGAAAAAAACAATATATAATCCACCTGGATGCACAAAGTGGTTGTGATGATATGTTTTGTTTTTGAAGAAACATAAAACACTGACCTAAGCAACTAATGCAACTCTATAGGCAGAAAAATGTAATAAAAATATGTCAGTCAAGTACAATTACGCTAGCAGTACAGCTTAGGGAATTTCTACTGAGAACAAGAATCAGTGTCCTTAGAGTCTTGTCTTCCTCTATCAGCTCTCACTCTCTATTAGGCTATGTTACATTGGATGCTAAAAAGTTAACATTAAAAGCATCAAAGACAGAAAAATTACTTTGATTCAAAACAACCCACTTGTATCAGAGTGGGTGTGAGGCTATCTAAAGGGAATGACGTGCTGCAATGGCTCATGTACATCTTAACGTACAATGTGTACCATAAAATGCCTAATCTCTTTGCTAGCTGCAAATATGTAACTTACGTATAAGTATAACTTCAGTAAAAGAAAAAAGGGCTTAGTATTTTTTTAGGAATATACAGGCACGCTAACATGACAACAATAAAACCTCTACCAATATAGCATTACTACAATGTATGTAGCATTTATATGGTCTAAACAGTCTTTTGGAAAAACATATAGAATCATATTTATATTTTTTGGGTCAAATGGTTTTATTAATGTTATTTTATCAATAAAGTAACATTGTCATATCATAGTATGGACGTTTATGTCAGACAAAAATGAAAGAGAACAGAAATGTAAGTAACATGATGGGATCATATGGAAAAGAAAGAAGAGGAAACCTATGGTTAAACAAAGTGAAAGTATGACTTCAGAAAAACAAAAAAAGGATTTACTATTAATAAAAAATATACAGGCTCACTATCATAACAACAACAAACCATCTACTAACATAGTTTCCTATGGAGCGTATATAGTATAATCTATATGATCTGATGGAGAAACATACTGAATAATTTCATATTTTTTTGGTCCTTATCAAGGTTTTTATAAGACACTTTGTCACGTCATTGTATATTTATGTGAGACAGAGATTAAAGAGATCAGAAATGTAATAAAATGATGGGATCATCGGAAAAAAAATCTACGGTTAAGCATATAACTTCCATCTGGAAGGTTAATTAACAAGACATAAATATCTTTTGGATTGAATTTAGTCCAAGAATTGTCTAATATCCACTCTGTATTGCCTCGTACACACGATCGTTTTTTTCCATCAGAAAAAACTCAGACGGGTTTTTCAGACGGAATTCCGCTCAAGCTGTCTTGCATACACACGGACACACCAAATTCCGATCGTCAAAAACACAGTGACGTACAACACTACGACGAGCCTAGAAAAATCAGTTCAATGCTTCCGAGCAGGTGTCAAATTGTTTCCGAGCATGCATGGTTTTTTCTCCGTCTGAATTCCATACAGACGGACGGAATGTCTGACGGAAAAAGTCCAATGGGGCATACACACGGTCGGAATATCCAATGAAAAAATTCCATCTGACTTTTTTCATCGGAAATTCCAAACATGTGTACGAGGCATTAGAGTGTGGCACATCATTATCGTGGGGAGTTACCCTAGGCCAGATTTTCTGTGGGATCATTTCCCAGTTTTTCAGAGATTTAAGTTAATGTGCGATAGAGGGTTTTAATGCAATATCTATAAAATAATGTAATATTTAATATTTTTATATTTATAATCTAAGATAAAAAAATGTCAAATTGGGATCTGAGTGTTCAGACTTATAAAACTGTGTTAACGGCACTCGTCGCCGTATTGCGTTCCACTCTGGAAAGCATACGGCAACTGCGCATTGACGTCATCGCCCGGCGCTGCGTGCGTTCCAGCGTGGAACGTGGAAGTGCCGAGACGAAAATGGTTACGGAGAGTAACATCGTTCCACTCAGTCTCGAGAGCCCACCTCTGAAATTCCGCTACGAAGTTCTCAACTGGTCCTCTACCTTGTTTGAGATTCCTAATAGCATTTTCAGCAGTGAGTTGCTTATTGAAGTCATCATAGAGCAAAGACATAGTTGCCAGAATTTGTGGACAAGAATTTAGGATTGGATCCTCTTTTTCTAGATAGGTATTTGCCCAAGCACGTGGTTCTCCACTTAAATAGGATATAAGGGTAAGCAGCTTAACCCTGTCATTGGGGAAGGTGCAAGGGTGTAATTCAAACATTAATTTACATGCATTAATGAATTCTCTGTAGGTCTTTTGATCTCCAGTGAAGGGCACAGGTGGGTTGACCTTAGGTTCAGGAGCAAGAGGAGGCAGATTTGGATTTTGAGCAACCATTTTCATCTCGGCACTTCCGCGTTCGCCGTATGCGTTCCACTTTATATCGCCTTTTGGAGAAATAACAAAGGCAAGGAAAGGAATAGTGGTCTGTTCAAAGACACACACAATTTCTCAAGCTTGGCGTAGAGGGAATGAGCTCTGAGTCTTGCAAGCAGCCATCTGACATGTTTTCAATGTTGCAATAAGACGTTTGAGCAAATAAGTATGTCATCTAGACACTGCACTATGCACATGTCCAGAAGGTCTCCAAAGACATCATTCACAAGGCTTTGAAAGGTTGCTTGAGCATTGCATGGTCCCAATGTCCATTTTTTTTATCAAAAGAGGACAGACTCAATTTTTGAGGTGCAGGGACAGGTGCTGTGGAACTTGATTGACATTCAGTTCGTCCCTCTCTTAACCTACGATCTATAGTGATAGAACGTTGTATGATATCGTTAAGAGATTGGGGGAGATCTGCTCTAGCCAACTCATCCTTGAGTGGTTCAGAAAGGCAGAGACGGACCCTGCAAGATTTGGTTGCTCAAAATCCAAATCTGCCTCCTCTTGCTCCTGAACCTAAGGTCAACCCACCTGTGCCCTTCACTGGAAAGACCGACAGAGAATTCATTAATGCATGTAAATTAATGTTTCAATTACGCCCTTGCAACTTCCCCAATGACAGGGTTAAGCTGCTTACCCTTATATCCTATTTAAGTGGAGAACCACGTGCTTGGGCAAATACCTATCTAGAAATAGAGGATCCAATCCTAAATTCTTGTCCACAATTTCTGGCAACTATGTCTTTGCTCTATGATGACTTCAAAAAGCAACTCACCGCTGAAAATGCTATTAGGAATCTCAAACAAAGTAGAGGACCAGTTGAGGACTTCATAGCAGAATTTCAGAGGTGGGCTCTCGAGACTGAGTGGAACGATGTTACTCTCCGTAACCATTTTCGGCTCGGCACTTCCGCGTTCCACGCTGGAACGCACGCAGCGCCGGGCGATGACGTCAATGCGCGGTCGCCGTATGCGTTCCAGCGTGGAACGCAATACAGCGACGAGCGCTGTTTACAAACTGTAACAGTTGCAATGTCCCTCACGAGACACACTGATCTTTCCACTTATGACCCTAGTTACACTGCCTGATACCAGGAAAGCTGGACAGTAATAAATATCTTACATATTATATGTAAATGCCAGACAAAAAAAACTTAAGTAAAAAAAAAAATGCAACATGAATAGATGTTATCAGTGGCGGCTGGTGAAGTTTTAGAATAGGGGGGCGCCAGACCCCACCCCTTAAAGAATCCACCGACTCCGTCCCCTATATTCCACTTGCTTCCACCCATAGTGTCAGGAGTATACAGCTCAGCATCACAGAGCAGAGTATACAGCCCCATAATCACATTACAGGAGTATACAGCCCCAGCATCACAGGACAGAGTATACAGCTCAGCCTCACATATTAGGGTATATAGCTCAGCCTCACCGATCAGGGTATACACAGCTCAGCCTCACAGGTCAGGGTATACAGCTCAGCCCCACAGATTAGGGTATACAGCTCAGCCTCACAGATCAGGGTATACAGAACAGGGTATACAGCTCAGTATTACAGATCATGGTATATAGCTCAGCCTCACAGATCAGGGTATATAGCGCAGCCTCACAGATCAGGGTATATAGCTCAGCCTCACAGATTAGGGTATACAGCTCAGCCTCACAGATCAGGGTATAAAGCTCAGCCTCACAGATCAGGGTATGCAGCTCAGCATTACAGATCAGAGTATACAGCTCAGCCTCACAGATCAGGGTCCATAGCTCAGCCTTACAGATTAGGGTATATAGCTCAGCATTACAGATCAGGGTATATAGCTCAGCATTACAGATTGGGGTATATAGCTCAGCAATACAGACCAGGGTATATAGCTCAGCCTCACAGATCAGGGTGTGCAGGTAAACATCATCTGTCATGTATACAGCTAACTATATACACCCACTTTACTTCCTGTATATAGAGACCCTTTTCCATCATCACTGACTGCAGATATAAATCATCTGTCCCGTATACAGCTAGAAATACAGTAACAGGACAGATGATGCATGTCTGCAGTCAATGATGATCTAGTAAGGTCTCTATATACAGGAAAGAAGAATGTGGGTGTATATAGCTGTATATACTACACAGGACAGATGTAATCACAATTAGTGTATATCTGTGTAGAGTATAAAGCTTTATACACCATAGGTGTGCGCACAGGATGTGCCAGGTGTGCCTGGGCACACCCTAATCACCCTGTGTGGTTCAGATTCCCCTGTTTCGACTCCTGATATTTCACCTAACGGGGCTCCTAAAAAATAGTAAAAAAATAGTAAATAACAAGGACAGCAGTGAGTCGGGAAACCGGAAGTGACACCGTGCGGTACCACAGAAAGCACCATCCTCCGCTCCCCCCACTAATTAAAATATAGGAAAGGAGGACAGAGATAAATAAGTGTACAGTGGGGAGTGTTTGGGGCGCATTGCTTGCACCCCGAACACTCCCTAAACACGGGAAAATCAGGTTCCCAGCTTGCCGGGAAGCATCCCATAGACCGCTGTGTTTTAGGCATCTGGACACTCTTTAAAGGCCCCTTTTTTTGTGTGAATAGCTTGGGGGGTCGGCACCCGTGCGCCCCTATGGACAGGTCACCACTGGCTGTTATGGAAGCGGGCTTGATCTACTAAAAGGATTTATTGAGAAATAAAAACTATAGTGTATTATGTTATATATAACAGCCAGATATATATCACAGACATAGTGCACATCATGTAAGCAGTTATACTAGGCTGCATTTGAAGGGGAAATGGGTAAATTGTAAGCAAAAAAAGATTACAGTGTCAGAGACAAGGACCAGAAATATTGCACAGGCATACTACAAATCATTTAATTTTTTTGCTATGCCACATTGTAAGTGGGAAAAATTAGGCAGTTTTTCAAGAAATAAAAACAAAAATGAGAAACAAGAGATAGAAATATTGCACATCATGTCAGCATTTTTACTAGGCCTCAATGTAAGAGGGAAAGAGACAAGGCAGGTTTTATCATGAAAAAATTATAGTGTATTATGTCAGACAACAGCCATGGTGCACATCACGTAAGCAGTTAAACTAGGATGCATTTTAACTGGGAGAGATGGGTAAGTTTAAAGCAAAATGTAATATGTTTTATAAGGTCGCAATGTAAGGTTTTATTGTGAAGTAAAAATTACAACATATTATGTCAGAGACAAGAGCCAGAAATATTGCACAGACAAGCTGCCTATCATGTAAGAGCTTTTACTAGGCTGTGATGTAAGAGAGAGAGACAAACCAGGTTGTATTATGAAATAAAAATTACAGTGTATTATGTCAGAGACAGCAGCCAGTATTATAGCATGCATGTAATGCACATCATGCTAGCAGTTTTACTAGGTCACAATTAAAGTGGGAGAGACAAGGTGGCTTTATCAAAAAATAAAAAATAAAGAGTACTGTGTTAGAAACAGCAGTCAGAATTATTGCACAGACACTGAACATCATGTAAGTGTTTTTACTAGGCTGAAGAGGGAGAGACAAGCAAGAGATGAAAATAACAGCAAGTTGCTAGGGACAAAAGTCATATAAGCCTTTGTTTACTAGGCCACAATATAAGCAGGACAGATGAGGCAGGTTTTATTGTTAGGACACCGTATAAGCTTTGTTACTTGGCCGCAATTGAAGAGGTAGAGACAAAGCAAATTTTATTTTACAAATATTTCACAGCAGGCATTGTATGCTGTTAGAAACTGACTGAATCTGTCTTCAGAGTTTCTGTTGTGATCGTTGAAAATTAATTAATTCACTAAACTTGTGGCTAAAGAGATCAGAGGGGGCTTTATTGTAAAGAGCTTGATAAAGCCAATGTAAAATCTACTGCTCCACTAGAAAAAAACTCCAATTCCAAGTTCTTTAGTGTACCAAAGGACTGTATTTGAGCCCTTAATTTGTTTTCTGATGTGAGTTGCTCTACCCCCGCTGTTGTTGAAACTAGTGGCATCTTATTTGTATCTTGGCATTTATTTCCCCTATGCCGTAGTCCAGCCTCCATGGAGGCCATCAACAAATCCTGCTCATTGACTGGAAACCATCACTAGTAACATGGGGTTTCAGGATGTAAACATAAACTCATGGAAGAAGGTTCCTATCCTATCAATAATTATGGCATGCCAAGAATGTGCAATATAATGTGCATGCACTAGTGACATCACAGGCAAATATACTATCAATTTCTCAAGAACAGAAATACTTGGAAGGATTGGGATAAAAAAACATACATAATATGCTGGTAAATAAGGGCATGTTACTATGTTGATTTTACAACAGATTTAGCCTAGGATGACAAGGCACGCCCCTGCTAGATAACAGACTGGAGACTGCACTGTCCACTGTTAAGTGTCTTCTGTGAAGGCTGAAAGTTCAGGGAAGTAGCAGCGAGAGAGCTAGAACCAGCAGTGTTAGGAATTTTAACAAATAGTTTACTGGGGAAAGTTTATTCTATTGTGCTCAATGTGTTAAAGTATAACAAAAGGCAAATTTTATTTTTAGTTTTGGACAGAGTTGAGCGGAATTAGAACACTTTTTTTATGCTGTTTGTTCCTCCATTGGGGAGATTCACCCTCAATTTGTTCTGTTATCATCGACAGTGAAAGTAAAACTCAAATTTTGTGACGTTCCCAAAACAGTAATTGAGGAAAAATTTTGCAATGAGGATACTAGATATGGTGATAACCAGGGATTTCCTCATTTTGGAGAGATTTTCTCTCACTTCTTGTTTGGCTGTTGAACAGGAAATAAAGTTTACATGTACACTAGCCACCCCTAAATGTAACTCTCCTGGCAGCAGAAAAATTCTAAACGCTGCAAAAAAGCAGTACCGCGATTCTGCCCGTTTGCTTTTTTTCCCAAAACGTTAGAGAGGGACATTGACCTGCCCCTAAACTCTGCTAAAAGCCTATGTGTATAGTGACACATAAGCTTATATTGAGTTGAGTTCAGGTACATTAGCAAAAAAAATGCCAGAAGCTCCTAAACTCACATTTAGGAGCATCAGTGTACATGAGGCCTTACTCTATAAAAAATAAAGTTTTGACTTCAGTCCTATTTTAAGCTAAAAATGCTACGGATTAAATACTACTTTAAGCAAAATAGCCCAAAGTGGTCTCAGATACAAATAACTGTAAATTTTTACCCAGTGATAACAAGCTATCTAAAAATAATACTGTATTCCTTTTCTGAGCAACAGAAAGATGAACAATAATTATGTGGTGAAAATGAACAGGATGTTGGAGAACCTGGCACTGTGCAGTTATTGTAACACATAATCCTTAGGGTAACATAGTTTTGTGCAAAATCCATTTTACAAGCTTGAAAGTTGTTCTGTTAGGTAAGAGTCTCAATAAACCTTAGTTTTCCAAGCTCTGTGTAATACAAATTGGAGCAGATACAATAAAAAGTCTGTATGTAACCATATAAACTATAAATGGGTCCACAGAGTCATCGTACCAGGCACAGCAACACAACACTTTTCAAGGTCTGTATTATTATCTTTCTACACCAGCCATCAGCACTTCAGTGCTAATTTAAAAATGTGTGATCCTGTTGAAGAATTTGCATATCCGATGAGTCAGAACAGATAGAAAGGATGACAAGTTGAGAAACCTCCTACACTAAGGTCTGTAATACTGCCTATGCTTAACAATGTGTTAAGCAGCCTAATAAAATGCTCATGAACAAAATCAGATGGGATTCCAAATGAAGGTGTTTGAAGATATATAGACAAAGGTGTATTAACCGCTGTTACAGTTAAGTAAACAATAAAGCCTATATAAACATCAGTTCTGCAATTAGTAAAATGAACTACAATAAATGTTTAAATTGAATCTATAGTCAAAGCATAGACTTTAATTTTATAACATCAGCATTGTAATAATACAAACAAGTGTTATTTTTCACAATCCAATATAAGCTTCCTTCAAAATCGTTGTGGGTGTTGCCTGTCCCTTTTCGACTTCCTGGATTCCCTGCATGCTTTGCAGCTTACCCTCTGCTCATGTCTTTGGTTTACTTTCAATATCTAAGGACTACATATCCCATGGTACTTTGCTGCCGGCAAGCAAAGCAGGACTCTGCCTCCCGGAACTTTCTAGTTCTGGCAGGCTCTGTGAAGTGTGTGACACTCACAGGGCATAGTGAATACTCAAGGGAGTAATTGTGTAGGGATCTTCACAAAGTAAGTTTACAAACTCCAAAATCATTCAGATTAACAGGAGTAGGCAATTTTTTTATACCATGTAGCCTTTTTGGTATTAATGGTGTTTATTAAAGAATTTTCAAGTTTACAAAATTATGCGTTACATTCACAAAATTTGTTTAACAATATGACCGTAACCCTGCAGGAGCAGCATATTGCGGCCCAAGTAGCATATATAAGTATAAGGCACAACCCCAGGGACAGGCCCAGCAATAAACAAACTTAGCAAGTTCAAATTTGTGTCCCATGTAGCCTTTTACTGAAAACTGTAACTGTAAAAATATTGAACTTAAAATATGCAGATGATGATAGCCAGGGACCTTAAAGTGGAGTTCCACCCAAAAATGGAACTTCTGCTTTTCAGAATCCTTCCCCCCTCCGGTGTCACATTTGGCACCTTTCAGGGGGAGAAGATACCTGTCTAATACAGGTATTTGCTCACACTTCTGGGCATAGATCGCCGCAGTATCCGCGGCAATCAATGCCATGTCCGGCCCCTCCGCTGTCTTCTGGGAGACCGACAGGTCCCAGGAGACAGCAAGGACCAGTGAGTTAGCACAGCGTGACGCGCACATGCACAGTAGGGAACCAGAAAGTGAAGCCGCAAGGCTGTGTATTTATATTCTGTTTTTGTAGATGGCTATTCTGTCTGTTATCTTGATAAGTGGGACAAGAGTGTTCCTGAAACGTCACCTTGTACCCTACATTTAAACCATGGCATATGAGGAGTAAGTGTAGGACGGATTGTTAGACTTTAGAAATTTAAAGCTTTCCAGTGTTAGCTCAAGGAATTTAGTTAACTCTCCTAGATTTTATTTTGGACCACAGAACAAATTGTGCAGGTAAGAATAAAGTAAGGGATTAAGTAGTTTGACAAAAACAAATGGGCAGGTCTGACACCATCTAGTCCACAAAAATTATTTACTGTATGCTGTCAGCCCACTACGGGACTTAGTAACTAAATGCATTTTGGGAAGGTGTACTACACAAGTTTTAATTATTTTATTTTTGCCCTGATGTAACACTGATTTTAACACTGCTAAGAAGCTTACCCATGTACATAATATTACACTGAGTAATGTCATCCTTCCTCTATATTTCTCTCATGTTCTCCATAATAATTCCCTTGGTTGTGAGAAGTAGATAAAAAAGTTGTAGGGGTCTCTTTTTTGGGAAACACATTGTTGACCATAAGGACCAAACTCCCATTCAATATGTTTACAAAGGATTTTCATACTTTCAAGACAGATGTTCTTGCCTTGTAGTGACCAAGAAAAAAGGTCTGGTGCAGCCACTCTAACACCTCCATCCCTATAGTGAAAAGAAAAAGAAACAAATCGCCCTGGGACATTGAGTGAGGTAGAAGTGATTGTCACGTGTTCACATATAGTTGCAATAAAAAACAGTTTATTGGTAACAAAATGCTGTAAAAACAAAAAGGAGACAGAAAAAAATGTGCGTCACCAGGCATAGTGGCCAATTTTCACAACATAAGTACAAAATAAATAAGTTACATTGCAAATATAGTACATCCGTGAACAATTGTAGTGATGATTTACAGTGGCTTGCCAGTACATGCATCTACACAAAATCAAGAAAATGCTTGTTAGAGAAATATTGTTATTGAGACAGTATATGAACGTCTTGTGGATGACATTGATCCTCAACATGTACAGGCATACAAAAAGCAAGGGTGTCCTATGCATTTCGCGAGACTCCACTCGCTTCCTCAGGGGCGGATGCATGATTATTGTATCTGTTATAAAAATAATATAAAGATAGTAGATGTATATTACTGTCGATATGGGACAAAAAAAGATGAGTGAGAGGTCTGAAGAAAACAAGACCTCCTACTCACCAATACTCTGGGTTGAGTTGCCATTCGCTGGATAACGAGATGCGTCAAATGTGTATCTGATTCGGGAGCTGAGGGGGTGAGGCAAACAGAGACCCCCCCCACGGGGAAACACCAGGATGAGCAGCACGGCTTGCGTGGGGGTACTTGGTCAGTTGTCACAGGAGGCCCATGAAAATTGTTTCTAAAAAATATATATGTGAGATATATGACAATGCACAGTTGTCAAGCAGCATGTTAACCCCCTCAGCTCCCGAACTGGATACACATTTGCCGCCATCTCGTTAGCCAGCGACTGGCAACTCAACCCAGAGTATTGGTGAGTAGGAGGTCTTGTTTTCTTCAGACCTCTCACCCATCATTTTTTGTCCCCTATCAACATTAATATACATCTACTGTCTATATTATTTTTATAACAGATACAATAATCGTGCATCTGCCCCTGAGGAAGCGAGCAGAGTCTCATGAAACGCGTAGGGAACCCTTGATGCTTTTTGTATGCCTGTACATGTTGAGGATCAATGTCGTCTGCAAGACATTCATACACTCAATAACAATATTTCTCTAATGAGCATTTTCTTGATTTTGTGTAGAAGCATGTACTGGCCAGCTACTGTAAATCATCACTACTGTTGGTCATGGATGTACTATATTTGCAACGTAACTTATTTATTTTGTACTTATGTTGTAAACATTGGCCACTATGCCTGGTGACGCACATTTATTGCTGTCTCCTTTTTGTTTTTACAGCATTTTGTTACCAATAAACTGTTTTTCAACCATGTGTGAACATGTGCCAATCTCTTCCACCTCGCTTTTACATTCTAGAATCAGGGCAGTGACATCACTCACAAAAAAGAAAAACAGCCTTAGTTTCCATGCTCTGGAACCACTAGGCAGACTGTAAGTAACAGAATGACTGCTTCCATCAAAGGAATTAGAGACAAATATTGTGCTTTAAGACAAAATCCATTGTATGTGCATCATTAACAGATCTTATGCACAGTACATTTCCTACTGCGCTTCAGTTAAACTATATTTCATACTTTAAAGTTGATTTTACGTATTTATTACAGGGCAATGAGGAAAATGCTTTAAGAACATTTCTACACATCACTTAAGCTGCAGGTAGCATTAGGAATGTCTGGCAATCAAAGCCTTTCGTTGTGAAAATACTTTATTTATCTTTGTACATTGGTTTTAACCACTCTGCATTCCCAGGGCTAAAAGCGAGATGTTCAAGATGAAAGTTAAATAAATACATACAATGCTCTTTGGGGAAATGTCCTTTGTCTGTGGTCAGCTTCATGAAAAGAAAACAGTTCAATGCCTGACTCCACTTGTTTGTTTCCAAAGGCTAGTGTAACCTATTACAGAATAGATCTGATAGAACCCAGCTGCATTCCTTCTATTGGAGAAGATGCTTATTGTTCCAACAATGGAAAACAATATAAACAGGCATAATGTGTGTGATCTTATGTCCTATATTTATGCTTATGAGGGCATACTTTCTTTTTAATCTTTTTCTTTAACCACTTGCTTACTGGGCACATAAACCCCCTTCGTGCCCAGGCGAAATTTCAGCTTCCGGCACTGCGTCGCTTTAACTGACATTTGCACGGTCGTGCGACGTGGCTCCTAAACAAAATTGACGTCCTTTTTTCCACACAAATAGAGCTTTATTTTGGTGGTATTTGATCACCTCTGCGGTTTTAATTTTTTGCGCTATAAACAAAAAAAGAGCGACAATTTTAAAAATATATATATATTTTTTACTTGTTGCTATAATAAATATCCCATTTAAAAAAAAAAAAAACTATTTTTTTTCTCAGTTAAGGCCGATACGTATTTTTCAACGTATTTTTGTAAAAAAAAAAATCGCAATAAGCGACTGGTTTGCGCAAAAGTTATAGTGCCTACAAAATAGGGGACAGAATTATGATTTTTTTTTTACTAGTAATGGCGGCGATCTGCGATTTTTATTGGGACTGTGATATTGCGACGGACGTATCGGACACTTTTGACACAAATTTGGGACCATTCACATTTATACAGCGATCAGTGCTATAAAAATACACTAATTACTGTATAAATGTGACTGGCAGTGAAGGGGTTAACACTAGGGGGTGAGGAAGGGGTTAAATGTGTATCCTAGGTGTGTTCTAACTGTGTGGGGGGAGGGGGGTGACTGGGGGAGGGACACAGATCGGTCTCCTCTCCTCTGACAGCACGTGGAGCTCTGTGTTTACACACAGAGCTCCACGTCCCTGCTGTGTTCCCGACGATCGCGTGTACCCGGCGGACATCGCGGCCGCCAGGTACACACATCGGCTTCCCAGCGATGTGCCGGGACAGTGTTGGCGCGCGCGGGTAATGCACTTTAAATGACGTCCAAAGACGTCTAGTTGGCACCCGAGAGCCGCGCTGTTGATGTCTTTTGTCAATAGCGCGGGTCTCAAGTGGTTAACAACAAAGGAGCTATTATGAATATTGGTACAGTAATGCATTGAATGTAAAGCCATTCTAAGAAATATACTGACTTGAAGGGGGACCCTGCAGGGCGGCACTGGCACATAAGGGAGGGGTGGCAACATTGAGAGCCGGTTCACACTGGGGCGGCACGGCAAGGCGTCCTGAAGACGACTTCAGAGGCGACTTGCAAAATGACTTCTGTAAAGAAGTCAATGCAAGTCGCCCCGAGTCGCCCCCAAAAGTCGTACCAGCTGGACCAGATTTTGCACTCTCCAGTTTAGCAAATCAATTTCAATGTGTCCATACACACGTTTTTAGAGGCAGGAGTGTTTCACACAGATCGCTCCGTCGCTCCCCACTGAGCAGGCAGATGACAGGTCTATCGCTGCACACTGTGCAGGGACCGAACTGTCAGAGCGCCGCTCTCCTCTATGGGGGATCGGATAACGACGGACCGTAGAGTTCATTTTCATCCAAACCGATAGACGGATGGAAAAGTAGGGTTTTCCTCCGGCACACTTTGGCGGATTGGAGCGGGTCGGATGTCAGCGGGCATGTCACCGCTGACATCTGTGGCTCCATAGAGGTGCACAGAACGCCTGTTTAGGTCCGCCTACAAAACTGGCAGACCTGACCCATGTGGAAGGGCCCTAAACGCGCATTAATTCTAGAAGTGTTAAGGCTCGTTTAAGCTTTAATGCATTTTAATGGCCAGAATTAATTAATATTGTGGCCAGTATAATGCATTAACACATGAATGTGCCTTAAACACGCATGCAAAACGCGGCTTTAGACATGTTTATTTTTTAAATATTTTATTTTCATCGGAAAAGGTATGTTCAGGACAGACAAACAGTAGTAAAAACATAGTACAAACCATACACCAGTGTAAACACTGTAGATATAAAATCAACTATTCGATGGATATTAAACAAGCGCCAACAGGGCTTCATAATGTACATGTCAAACGGTACACAATTGTAGTGCAACAAACACGAATGTAGTGACGTACTACAAGGAATTTCAAATCTTGTGTGCCACCCTTTGGGCCCCTTTTGCTAATTACTTTTACTTACTTTTGACTTTTGTGTGAGGGACTTGTGTACTGACGATACAGAAATCAGACAACAGACCGTTGTCCACCGAAACTTTACTAGCCTATCTTCCAACATTTGTTGGCCGAAAGTTGGACAACAATTGTCAAAAGGAGCATACTAGTGGTAAGATTTTAGGACAACGGTCTGTTAACAGACAATCCCCTGTCAATAATCGTATCATGTGTACGAGGCTTTAAACAAAAAGAGGAAGATCCCTGATAAACTGGTCACCATGGGATAAATCAAAGGACTACCTTACCATTTAAAAAAAAAAAAAAACAGAGGCTAGGAAGATGTTGAAGCGTAATAAGAGTAGAGAAAGAGATAAGGGGGATATGGGAAAAAGGGAGCAAAGGAAGGAAGGAGGGGAGCTTGAGGGGGGGAAAAAGGAGAGGGGAGGAAGCCTAAAGGTGGGACTCAGGGGCAACTGCCGATCAGCTTAGCAAGTTATAATTCAAAGAGAGATTTTCCCCCTTCAGAGTAGACAGATTCCTGTGTCCAAGTTTTAGTGTACTTTTCATGCTTAGGCTGTGACGTTAGTATCAAATCCTCTATTTTGTTTATCTCCCCTACCTTATTGAGCCAGAGGCCAATGGTTGGTGGCTGTGGATGCTTTCAATTAGAGGGAATGCTGGACTTGGTGGAGTTCAAAAGATGGAATGGTAAGTGACGTCACCCATAGAGTTACTATGGGGCTTCCGTTGTCCTCCAGCTCCTCTGCACACGCCTACACAGAGAAGCAGCGGCTGACAGATCTGCGTGGGATCCGATCAGATTAGCTTCAAAAAAGGTATGTATACTCGTTACAGGGTTAGAGCGATCAGTGTTAGATCACTGGTGTCTATAGATGCAGGGATTTTAGATTTTGCATGGAATTTTACATTAACCTTTAAGGGGATGTAAAGGTTCATGTTTTTTCACCTTAATGCATCCTATGCATTTAGATGAAAAAACATCTTAAGATTTGCGGCCCCCCAGCCCCCCCCCCATTTTACTTACCTAAGCCCTGGAAGTCTTGCGTCACGAACACGCTCTTCCTCCCCTGTCTTCTTGGCTCTTCATTGGATAGATTGAAAGCAGCGCAGCCATTGGCTCGCGCTGCTGTCTATCAAAACCAATGACGCGGCCGCCGGGGGGGGGGGGGCGAGTCCTGTAGTAGGCGGTTAAGGACTTGGGAGCGCTCCTGCATGGTAACCCCCTTGGGCCATTTGGGGCCACTCTGTGCAAAACAAGCTGCACAGTGGAGGTAAGTATTATTTTAAAAAAATAAACCTTTACACCCCCTTCAAAATGTAATACTTGCATGGACTTCCACCTTAACCTTTAATACTTTGAGTATTTTGATGTGACCTCCTGCCATAGATATCACTGCATATGTGACGATATCTGTACACACAGGCCAGTTTATTAAAATATGTAAATACCTGAATGCTCATAACCCTGGCCACAGGTTAACTTTAATTTGTTTAACCACTTGCTGACCAGCCGCCGTCATTGTACTGCGGCAGGTTGGCTTGATCCCACAAATCGCCAAGTAAAAAAATAAATAAAAATGCCATAAATCTATTACCTATTTTGTAGACGCTATAACTTTTGCGCAAACCAATCAATATACGCTTATTGTGATTCTTTTTTCAGCAAAAATATGTAAAAGAATGTATATTGGCCTAAATTGAGGAAAAAATTATTATTTTTTATATATTTTTTGGGAATATTTATTATAGCAAAAAGTAAAAAATATAGCTTTTTTTTTTAAATTGTCGCTCTTTTTTTGTTTATAGTGCAAAAAAATAAAAACTACCACCACAGAAAGCTCTATTTGTGGGGAAAAAAGGACATAAATTTTGTTTAGGTACAGCTTCACACAGCCGCACAATTGTCAGTTAAAGTGACGCAGCAAAAAAATTGCCTGGTCATTCAGGGGGTAAATCTTTCCGACCTTTACGTGGTTAAGTGAGGTAGGATCTCAGAGCAATAAGAGAGTAAAACCATTAGAAACCTTTTAGACCAGTTAAAGTGATTGTAAAGTCTCGCCCCCCCCCCCCCTTAAATAACAAATGTTATACTTATACTGCTCTGTACAGTTTGGTTTTGCATAGGGCAGCCCTGATTCTCCTTTTCTCGGGTCCGTCTTCAGCTCTCCTGGCCCTTGCCTCCTGTCCCTACAGTAAGCAGCTTGCTATGGGGCACTCAAGCTGAGTCAGAGATCCCTGTGTTCATTCAGGCACTGAGCCCCATCCCCCCTCTCTACTTATTTGCTAACTGACTTTGATTGACAGCAGTGGAAACCAATAGCACCACTGCTGTGTCTTAGCCAATCAGGAGGAGAGCCCCGGATGGCCGAGGAACATCGTGGACATTGCTGAAAGAAGATTGGGCTAAGGTAAGTACTAGGGGGTGCTGGTGCAGCTCCTGCACACAGAAGTTTTTCTATCTTAAAAGACGAACCTTTACAACCCCTTTATTTTTTAAATAGGTTCTTTTAAGCTAGTGTATTGTTGGTTCACTAACCTTTTCCTTCGATATCTCTTCTAAATGTTTTTTTTCTTTGTTTTCTTTGTCTGAATTTCTCACTTCCTGTTCTTCCTCAGTAAGCTGATCTGGCTGACCAACCCACAGCCAGAATGGCTCGGATGATGGGGGCAAGCTTACTGAGGAGGAACAGAGAGTGAGAAGTTCAGACAAAGAAAAAAAACATTTAGAAGGGAAATCGAAGGAAAAAGGTAAGTGAACCAACAATGCACTAGCTTAAATGAACCTATTTAGAAAATAAAAAACAAACCTTTACAACCCCTTTAATGCATTGAGATAAAAAAATAAACTTCTGACTTTACAACCACTTCAATATAAAGGACATAAAGGATAGTGAAAATAATGTGTATGCATCATTAAAAAAAATATTGTAAGATAAAATAAACCAAAAAGCTGTTAAATTTGCACTTTAATATGAACTAGTTCAAGGTGTTAATAGTTGTGTGGTTTCAGAAATTATACCGGAAAAGGGTAATATGTATTAGTTTGTGATTTGTCTAGAGTACAGTGAACACATGTAAGAGGTGTGTTGGATTTGCGTAGAAAGAATGAATGAGCCATCCTATTAACTACTAATGAAATCTATCACCAAGTAAAACATCCTTCTTCGCTTTTCCCGGTAACAGATGTCTTTATGAATTGCAAATCGAAGAGAAAAAAAACTGAAATAAAATGTAAAGCAAATGCAGAAATAAACTGATATTCTATTTATGCAATCATGAAGATGCACAAAATGTTTTTTTTATATGAATGTGTAAAAAAATAAGCCGTTGATGTGTGTGGCATTAAAATTTACTTTTTCCTAAAGGGTTTGGGTGTAATCTTTTGTGCATAATTAACATACATAATTAATTATATTTAAACTTGTTTTCCTGCTTTGAAGAGAGATGTGAACTTTATAAAAAAAAAAAAAAAAGTATGTTATGTTCTTTGATTAGAGTTTGCAAAACCGAGCCGGACCGCAACAAAAGTAGTGCTCGCGCTACTTTACAAAGCACACAGCAACCAGATTGCTTGCAACTACAGTATCATGTAATCTAGTGCAGGAAAACGCAAAAGTACCACAAAAGCTGGCTATTATATACTGCATATGACAAGAACAAAAATGTCATACTTACAGTACATGACGAAAAAGCAGCTTAGTTTTTATTAGTAAAATCCATATACTACTGTCTCACTGTGATGGTGCTTTTCACGATGACTAAATTCCTAGTTCTGCTCGTGACACCAGCTGTGTTAAAGCGGAGGTCCACACAAAAATAGTACCTCCACTTTTCGGAACCCCCCCCCCCTCTGGTGTCACATTTGGCACCTTTCCTGTGTGTTTCCTAGAAGGCCCCCCCCCCCCGCTGCCGTCTGGGAAACATACAGGTCCCAGAAGACAGTGAGGACCAGGTAGGACACTGAGCGCAACTCAGGCATGCGCAGTAGGGAACCGGGAAGTGAAGCCACAACGCTTCACTTCCTGATTCCCTTGCCGAGGATGGCAGAGGGGGCAGCTGAGAGCCAACGGATTGCTTGGCTTCGGCTGCCGACATCACGGCACCCTGGACAGGTAAGGGTCCATTTATTAAAAGTCAGCAGCTGCAGTATTTATAGCTGCTGGCTTTTAATATTTTTTTTTTTAAGTGGACCTCCGCTTTAAGTGATCAGGGCTGGTGCAAGTTTTGACACCCTAATTTTGCTGCCCCTCTTAGCTCCACCCCTGACTGATGTGCCATCTAGGCCGGCGCCTACCTTGCCTAAAAGGTAGTGCCGGTGTTCTGATGAGAAATGACCCCCGCCGAATAATGCCCCACTGTACTGCACAGGTGCAGCGATTGTGCAGTACGGTGCACTATGGAGCTGCCGAAAGTCTCAGAAAATTAACAGCTGTACACGGCGCCTCCGCAAAGACGTCGACATTCTGGCGCATGCTCACAATGCTTGTGCAACTATTAATTGAACTCTGCAAGGGGCGGATGCCTACAGAAGAGGCCGTATTGTATCATGATGGGCAGAGCGGATACGATGGGGGTGGATTTCTCAAAGGGGCAGATGTATTATTGATTCATCCGCCTCATTGAGAAATCCTTGCCCATCATATCAGCTCTGCCCATCATGATACAATATGGCCAGGGATGTTGGGAACCCCTCATAATGGGCGTAGCAGGTGTACAGACCCAGGAACTCAGCACAGGGATGGTGAGAACCCCTCACAATGGGCACAGCAGGAGTACAGCCCTGAGAACTCAGCACAGGGATGGTGGAAACTCATAATGGGCACAGCAGTTGTACGGACCCTTGGACAGGAGGAGCAGCATCTACTAAAACCAATTGGCTGTATTTTCTTCCTTCAGTTGCTGACTACTGGTGGAAGGGAGAGGATTCTGCAATTGAAGAAAAATACAGCCCAGTTCTAGTAAATGTTGGACTAGTATCAGCAGTAACCAGGAGAATACATAGGTATGAGTGGGCAGCAACCTGATCTGTATGGGGGGAGCTGAGTGTGTACAGAGCACTACATTTGCATAGCAGTGAGCCCTGTGCAGGAGCTGCATTGTAAAGGCTCAGGAGTCAGTGGTGTGTATAAGGCAGCATATACAAACACAAATTGCTGCATTTTCCTCCATTGTCTGATGTCTCCCTATACATGGGATCTGCGGCTCCCCAGCTAGGGCTTTATCAGTGTGCATAGGTCGGGAGCCAGGAGCTGGGAAAGACACGTTCAGGCTGCTCTGAGTATTGTTCATATGAGGGGAGCGCAGATCTCACCCATACACATGTAGTGCAGAGCGGCGCCACCAAAAAGCCACTGCTTAGGCACCAGTGACTGAGCCACACCATCTCTGCACTTCTCCCTCTCCTCACGTTTGTCTGTCCTGTCAGACTAACACCCGACTCTACACACAAGGCTGTTGGCATCTCCACACCATAGAGCTGTGTAAACAGCAGCCATGGTTTTGCCCTAGCTGGCCGCCTAGTGGTAGCACCAGCCCTGCAAGTGATGCTGCACTTGTGCAAGGTTTCTCTTAAAATGGCCAAACACAGCCTAGTAAGAAGTCTGATGCATGTCTTCTTGGTGCGGTAATTCCACAACTTTGTTTGAATTAAAACTGCTATGGCAGTCTACAATAAAATGGTTAATCTCCAAACACGGCAAATCAAGGTAATGCCAAGGAGCTCACTTTTATCATTTGACCACAGTACTTTTTCCCAATCCGTCTCTGAATCAGATGGTCATTGACGTGCCTGTACATGTGCCTTCTTGATGGGGGGGGGGGGGACTCTCCATGTTTGGAGAAAAAAAATGTTGAGTATGACCCTAAAAACACCATCCCTGCAGTGAAGAACGGCAGTGGAAACACTATGCTTTGGGGCTGTTTCTCTGCTAAAGGTACAGACCAAATTTTCCGCATTGAGGGTCCAATGGATGGGGCCATGTATTGTAGAGTCTTGGATGATAACCTTCTTCCCTAAGCCAGAACAATGAAAATGGGTCTTCCAGCAAGACAATGACCCAAAACAAGGCAACCCTGGTATACAGCTGGACCTGATCTCGGCAAAGAGCCACAGCTCTTAACTCACATCATCGACGGTGTCCAATTACAGCCGATTACATGAAAACAAGGAGATTCTGTTTACAGCTCTCCTCACCTCACACTGACAGAGTGCAAGGTGA
Source organism: Rana temporaria (assembly GCF_905171775.1). Taxonomy (NCBI): domain Eukaryota; kingdom Metazoa; phylum Chordata; class Amphibia; order Anura; family Ranidae; genus Rana; species Rana temporaria. Next base: position 101,009,385 of record NC_053491.1, on the reverse strand, counting down.
GGAGAGCCGATCAGCAGCATATCCTCACAGGGGAAACATGTAAAGGTAATCAGGGCCCCGACTACAATTCAGCCCCATTAGTGATGCCAATCTGCGCCACCCATCAGTTCTGCATATCAGAAAACATCAGTGTAGGAGAAAAATTACTTATTTACAAATATTTTCAGAAAAACTAGAACTTTTTTTTCAACATTTTTGGTCCTGTTTTTTTTTTTTAGCAATAATAATAAAAAGAAAAACCCAGCAGTGAACACCAAAGAAAGAATACCACCATAAGACAAAGCTCTATTTGTGTGAAGAAAATGATAAACAATTAATTTGGGTACAGTTTGCATGACCGCCCAATTGTCAAAGTGCAACCGTGCTGAAATTGGCCTGGACAGGAAAGTGCCCAGTATTGAGGTGGTTAAAGTACCATATTTATTGGCATATAACATGCTCTTTTCACCCCTGAAAATAGGGGGCAAATTGTGGGTGCATGTTATACACAGATATAGGGGATGTGGATCTCCGGTGTACTGGGCTGACAGTCACGCCCAGTCCCGCCTCCTAGCATTGACATCCTGGCATTGGTCCGGTGTTATGTCCATCAGAGGAGCTGGGTCAGGAGGCAGGACTGGGCATGACTGCAGGCACAGGAAATGTGGCTCTGTCTAATCTGGCAATGGCAAGGCAGCATTGATGGGCACTGACCCTTATTTTGCTTCAAAGTTCTTTGTTTAAAATTTTTGTTTTTTTCCCTGAAACTTCCCTCTTAAATATGACACTGCAGAAACGAATGAAAAAAAAACACAACTGACCACTTAGAAAGGATTGCACTTTAATAAAGCCATACAGATATAATGAACTTGTTATACTGTATCTACATGTTGGCAAGCTGCCATCAAACCCCAAAGCTACAATTTGAATAGAAAGGAAGAGGATTAATCCTCTGACAGTTTATTTCATAACTGAGGACCATAACCAAGATATCAATTGTACATATCAGCAGGAATATTTACACACATACTTCTAGGTAAAGTACCCTTTGAAAGACTTGCCTGCAAACACAAACTGTGTGGAGATATGAAAATACAGACAATACACAATTGCAGAAGGAAAATTAAATCTATGTTGTGAATGCATGCACACCCTCCCCATTATTTGGTTTGAAGACATTCAATATTATTTCTACACATTATGGCAATCTAGTTACTCCATGATGGTACATTCAAACAGGGGGATTCAATTAAGCATTAGCACCACAGTTCCAGTGGTATGGTCCCTTACAAAATCCTGCACCAAATTCAAAACGCCCTGTTGCCAGCTTCGGTAGCTTTGCTGAAACATGCGGCACACTCGGTTAGTTATTCAAGCTGGAATTCCAAGATTTCAGCCACTTTGTAAAAAAAGTGCAGGCACACTATGCATGAAGTAAAACGAGGTGCATGAAATCTCCTGAACGTATCTATTTATAAAAGACAGGTTTATGGCTGCAATCCAGTTCCTTAAAGTGGCACTAAAAGGATCTAGTTTTTTTTTTTTTAACCTTAATGCATGAAGGTAAAAAAAAACCTTCTCTGTGCAGCAGTCAATACTTACCTGAGCTCCATTGTGATGCAGCAATGTGCAAGAGAGCTTTGGCTTTCCCTCCTCCTCGGCTGAGACAGCAGTGGGAGCCATGGGCAATCACAGCCAGTGAGCCAATTAGGAAAGAGAAGGGGCGGGGCAGAGCTGCAGCTCTGTGTGTGAATGGACACAAAGAGCTGCAGCTCAGGAACAAGCCTGCTTTGCTCTGGGGGCAATTAGCAGGAGGGAGGGGCCAAAAGTACTGGCAAGGGACCTAAGAAGAAGAGGTTCGGGGCTGCTCTGTGCAAAATCATTGCACAGAGCAGGGGAGTATGACATGTTTGTTATTAAAAACAAAAAGCCTTTAATATCACTTTTAACTTCAACTCATGTTGCACCTTAACTTTTTACAAAAAAGCTGGATTCCTGGTATTCAGCATTAAGAGCACCACTTTTACAAAGTGCCACTATTACTGCACCAAATTCAAAAATGATCTCTAGTTCTTAGAAAACAAAACTGGGAGATAATGAAGTGCCTGTCTCTGTACGTTGTATAGCAGGACGTTTGCCACTGCTACACACCCTCCTTCCCATCTGTCACTGGTTAAGGATGCTGTCCACTTCACAGCCAACTGGCTCCTAATGCAAACAGTGGGCAGAGGCTAATGGGGAAGCAGAGACACCAATTGCACCCCCATCAGGTCTGCTCTCCTTGTGATTGACAGCACCAAGTTCAGGTACCTGTTTATAACAGGTATATGAATCTCTCACCCACACCAACATTTGTCTTGCTGGTGCCCGATGTAATTAAAAAAAAAAAAAAGAGTGCCGTAGACATGCTTTATGAATTTTCCTGATAGTGGTTTTACTTTAAGGCTACATTCACACCTCTGCATTCTAGTGTGGAGCATTAACAAAGAAAAAATAGTGTAAAATACAGTGCTCTGCAACTGTACCACAGGACAAAATGCAGAGGTGTATATGTAGATTACAGGGTTACTCCACTTTCAGAACAGATCCTATAGCTGTCGCTGTCCCAGCAGCATGCACAAAACAGTTTACTTGAAAACAATTTGAAAAGATAAGACTGTTCACATATTCCTGATGGATCGTGGATATACAAATCTACACGTCCCTGTTAAAATGTCAGGTTTCTGTGATGTAAAAAAAGAGACAAAAAAATAATTTCAGAACTTTTTCCACCTTTAATGTGACCTTTAAACTGTACAACTCAGTTGGACAACAAACTGCAATCTTTTAGATGGAGGCAAGTAAAAAATAAAAAATTGTTGCATAAGTGTGCACACCCTTACACTAATACTTGTGTTCAAGCACCTTTTGATTGTATTACAGCGCTTAGTCTTTTTGGGTACGAGTCTATCAGCATTGCACATCTCGATTTGGCAATATTTGCCCACTCTTCCTTGCAAAAACACTCCAAATCTGTCAGATTGTGAGGGCATCTCTTGTGCACAGCCCTCTTCAGATAACCCCACAGATTTTCAAATGGGACTCGAGTCTGGGCTCTGGCTGTAATATCACAAAACTTTAATCTTCTTCTGGTGAAGACATTCCTTTGTTGATTTGGATGTATGGGTTGAGTCGTTGTCATGCTGAAAGATGATGTTCCTCTGCATGTTCAGATTTCTAGCAGAAGGTTTTGTGCCAATATTGACTGGTATTTGGAACAGTTCACAATTTCCTCTACCTTGACTAAGGCGCCTGTTCCAGCTGAAGAAAAACAGCCCCAAAGCATGATGCCACCACAATGCTTCACGGTAGGTATGGTGTTCTTTTGGCGATGTGCAGTGTTTTTGCACCAAATATATTTTTTGAAATTTTGGCCAAAAAGTTCAATCTTGGTTTCACCAGACCACAACACATTTTCCCATATGCTTTTGGGAGACTTCAGATGTGTTTTTTGCAAAATTTAGCCTGGCTCGGATGTTTAAAAAGGCTTCCACCTGGCCACTCCATCCGAAAGCCCAAACACATGAAGAATACGGGAGGATTGTTGTCACATGTTTCACAGAGCCAGTACTTGCCAGATATTCCTGCAGCTTCTTTAATGTTGATGTAGGCCTTTTAGCAGCCTCCCTGACCAGTTTTCTTCTCATCTTTTTATAAATTTTGGAGGGATGGCCATGTCACGGTTGTGTCATATTTTCTCCACTTGGTGATTGTTTTTACTGTGTTCTATGGTATATCTAATACCTTGGAAATTATTTTCTACCCTTCTCCTGACTGATACCTTGTAACAATGAGATCCCTTTAATGCTTTGAAAGCTCTCTGCAGGCCTTGCCTTTTCTTGTAGTTTGCGACTCAGAAAATGTCAGGAAAGACCTACTAGAACAGTTGAACTGTATTTGGGGTTAATCAGAGGCACTTTAAAATGATGGCAGGTGTGTACTGACTCCTAATTAACATGAGTTTGAATAGGATTTCTTAATTCTGAACACAGCGACATCCCTAGTTATAAGAGGGTGTGCACACTTATGCAACCACATTACTTGAGTCTATTCTGGGGGGGGGGGGAACTTGCATGGCATTGTTTAAAAGAAATTTGAAGGAACTGAATGAAAAGTATGAAACTTATTTGCTTCCAGCGGTTTTTGACATCCCATACACATCTATCGGAATGCAACACCCACTTGAAAGAAGTACACTGCAGGCCAGAGGCACCCATCAGCGAATTCTGAATAATCTCATAAGTGTCTCAAACTGATGTCATCAATATAAGTCAGAAGCCTGTTGAAACATTCCCTAAGCAACGAGTGCGCGAAAATGTAACTTCTCCTTCCATAACTAGGCCAGCTGACACATGCCCCTAATTTGTCCATAAGGTTAAGCAGATTGTTGCTATTAGTTTTAGCATCTTGCCATTGTATTACTTTAACTTGGGCTAACCATAAAACTAATTTTCTTTGAAGGCAATCTTCACCTGATTAGGGAACTCCAGTCAACTATTTAGATATTAGAATGGCCAAGAACCTCCACTGAAGCGATTCCTCATACAGCAGCATCATAACAAGACTTGTAATGGATTGTCCTTGATCAGTGATTTACACATATGAGGGTGGGAGGAGCTTGATAAGTAGTTTCCAGAGCTCTCCAAGGTAAGCTGGGTTCCACAAACCCTCCACCCAAAGTGACTCCCGTCAAAATAACTTTGTGGTGGGGGGGTAAGTTGGATTGCATTAATGATGCATGAATATAGGGCTACTTTTGTAATGCTGTTCCAATTAAATTACGTTTTACTAATGTACTAAATTTTTTAAAGATAAAAGAAAATGCATGGATCTGTCATTTAGATGTTGTAATCTAAATGTTCCATTAAGATCTCGTTTAACCCAGGAAGAAAGGGTAGACAACAGAGTTATGGAAGACAGAAAGACAAAAAAGTAATTATCCCATCTTCCAGGGAGTAAGACAATTTTTTAAAAACAAACTACATTTTAAACTGGAAGTCAAGGCAATTTTGTTTTCATCAGCAGCAATCCTTACACCCTAATCAATGTGCCCGACCTTTCACATTATTGCTTTACAGTTTGCATTCTTAACATATCAGGCAAGTCAGCTCCTCTAGGCAGTAGTGGTGGAACCACAATAAAATGATAGTAATCCTGACGCTTGCACCATGGCTCAGAATGTACGCTGAAAGTAAAACATTTCCGATACCAGCAGCTCTCCCCTCTGCCCAAAGAGCTCCATTGTACTGTTTACCTCTTTTCTGAGCGGATCACCCAGTGTCATGTGACTATAAATGTTACCAACATGAGCATCTGTAGCAATCCCCATTCTAGGCTGCATCTGACAAAACGGGACTATAAAAGACAATTTTATGGTATCTCTAAAAGTTTTAATGCATTTACTAGGAGTTTCTCTAGTACACCAAGCCTTTATTCGGATGCCTTGACTTACACATAATGAAAAGCAACGAGAGCTTTTTGCTTGCAAAAGCTTAATTTAGCAGAAAACATCTTGATATAATCACTTTTTATTACTCCAACATTATCTAGATTAAGCTTTTTCTGACTGAAGACAAATTACTGCAGACCACAACAATTCTTTGATAGGCACTTCCGAATAAAATGTAGACAGGTTTCATATTTTTAACAATGAGGGACTTTGGTATTAAATATAATAAAAAATACCACTCAAAGTACAAAAAAAAAAAAAAAATGTAAACAGTGCAGTAGATATTCATAAATGACCCGTATGAGGCCACGGAGGTAGAAACCATGGCAGAGATTGGGGCAAAATTTTTTTTTTTAAATCTCTCTGGTCTCTGCATTAATGAGAAGTGAGCACATATACACATGTATAAAAAAAAAAAAAAAAAAAAAAAGAAAAGAAATACTGGTTTTATATGTAAAACTGTACACTGCTAGATGAGATCTGTCCTTATAGAATTCTCATTCTGACAAGTTACAGATGGGTAACCACAGACTGAATCTGTGCTGATAGATTGTTTCCAAACTCCAGGTTTTTATTCTCGATGTACAAGGACAAACAGTCCAAGCAGGAACAAAACTGCATACTGAAAGAAAAACATAAAAAGGTCAATTTATTGCAATGGAATATATTTGATCATTCAAAAACGTACTTTAAATGGAAAGCAGCTTTATGCAAGTTCAAACAAATGTAGAATATAAAGTAAACATACACAGACTTATTCCGTAAAAAAAAATCTTATTTTCGGCACTTTTTTTAAATGCTGTAACCCAGATCAACCAATAAGAATTCAGTTTGCTGAAGTCAGACCAGTAAGGTGTTTCTGATTGGTTGAAAAGTAGAACTAAACCCAAAGCAAGTCAGACCACGAACAAGTTTCCAATTAGCATGTTTGAGCCCTTTCAATAAAGAGTAATTTCTACTTTACACCCAAAAAAACTTTTTGGGATCTAAAGTATCCTGAAATTTCATTGCAGCTGTAAAAACTACCTTACCTCTCTCTCCTAGTCTGCCTTTAGGCATTCCCTGAAAGCTCATCTCTTCAGGGTAGCCCATTTCATCACTTCATAATAAACTGTACATTTTACTTTCTCTGTCAGCTCATCCCACATAGTTATCCATTTTTGTATCACTTGTGCCTCCCTTTTAGTTTGTAAGCTCAAATGTGCCCTCTTGTATTGAACTGTATAGGAATTGTAAAGCACTGTGCAAAATTATGGCACTATATAAATCCTGTATAATATTTTTTTTTTGCTGAACTAGAGATGTTGGACTATAAAAAAAAAAAAAAAGGAAAAAACACCCTAAGCATTTTTTATATGTACAGCATTTTCTAGAAACTTATCTAAACTAAGGAAACCATTCAGGAGGAGTGGTAAAAACATCTTTAACTCTACAGAACAAATCCAGCTAAATGCAACTAGCTACACTACTAGTTAAATAAGAACTTTCACAAAGTGTTTCAAAGGACTTGATGAAAGCATCTGACTAAATGATGTCCAAATTGTTAGAGATCTGACACAGCTTCATGCTCTTTATTAGCATATCCAAAGAACTGCAATTACAGATCTCAATCTTACATTCACCTACACCCCTCAACATGGGTTTGTGTTCTCCAGTGTACAAACAAGTTTCTATCCTAACATTTTAACATAACCTAAATACGTAGAAAACGTACAGAATAGGAATGCAGCAACACAAATGACTATACAACTTTAAGTAGTAGTAAATAGAATACACGGTTAAAATTATTTTGAGAAGGGAAAACACCTTACCTTAAATTTAGGGTAGTCATTCATAAGAATTGTCACAATTCCTATATAGGGCACAAACCTAAAATATAAGGAAAGAAGTACAAAAAATGTTGTCAATTCAAAGTCACAAAGGTTTACTAAAACTGCAGCTCAACACATTGGGGTTGATTTAATAAAACTGGAGAGCGCAAAATCTGGTGCAGCTGCGCACAGTAGCCAATCAGCTTCCAACGTCAGCTTGTTCAACTACGCTTTGACAATAAAACCCGATTGGTTTCTATGCAGAGCTGCACCAGATCTTGCACTCTCCAGTTTTAGTAAACCAACCCCAGTGTCACCTACTGAATTACATACTCAAGTCCATAAGTATTTGTTAATAAAAAACATATGTAGATGCAGTTTTACACCACCTATTAGTGTCACATTTTTCACATTGGACAACTGTGTGTATATTTGTGTATGAATATATATAAAAAATAATGTGATAAAAGCGCTCTTGTAGGTAAAAAAAAAAAACGAAAAACAAAAAAAAAAAAACACTTTCACAAAATTGCCTGCAACTTTACACACATTAAACGTAAAGACACGACACTAAATGGTACCAAAAACAATATACTTTCTAAATGGTGCCTCGGCCGAGCATCCAACTTCCTGTGTTTAGAATGCAGTAAGACAGCCGCTCAGCACTTGACCTGGAAGCAAGTGGAAATCACTGGAGTAGTGATGTCTACTAATGCGACTTCTAGCTTCTAGAGCAGTGGTTCTCAACCTTTGAGTCATGGACCCCCTTCCCCAGAAATATTCACATAAACACAACTTTGCAAACAATGAATATGTGCATTTTGTTTTATTGAAATCTGAAAGAAAATCTCACTTTGTTTCATGCGAAAAGTAATGTCTCAATACACAAATTAAATACACACTTATCTTGTAAAAAATAAACAAAACAATATTAATTTGCCTCAAATCCACTACAATTAGAAAATGATTTTAGCACTTGCTATTATGAAATGGGACAAGATAGTGGTTGAGCAAAGAATATTACAAATTTAAATGGTAAAACATAGGCCAACAACGAGTTGGCCCTAACTATAAGACATAGTGGTGTTATAGGGGGGTCAGTGGAACAAACCACAATGTGCAGTGGGGAAAACATATACAAAATGCCCAGAAGTGTTGGATGAAATTTTTTTTTTGGGCAGAAGCTGAGATTGAATGGTTGGTGGCATGGGCAGTGGAGCAGTGTACTTGCTCTAAAGCAAAACTAAACCCTCCTATCCTTTTCATTCAGGGAAGCTGCCATCTAAGCCTCCGTTTGATTTTCAAACGCCATGATGCTGCCCATGTAATCAGTTATGAGATGATTGGAGTGCTTGGTTGAGAGCAGAAGCAAAATGTGACAGCATTCCCAGCTTGCCAGGAATGTAACTGGCCTTTGAAGTTTTAAGGCTCTGTGGCCGCATTTTCTGTAGGCATAGCAGAAATATGGAGAAAAGGTCCCTACAGCATTTTAGAAATCGCAGCCCACAGTTCCCAGTGCAGGTGTGATCTCCAGTGCTTGCCATTAGGATTAACGGCAACCACACACTTTTCTGTGCAGGCGACTGCAGCTGTGGAAACAGGTGTGGACCCGCAGCAGGAGCCACCCGCACAGATGTGAACCTAGCCTTAGAGAGGTTTTATTTATTTTAACTGTCACATTAACCACATGCGTACCATACTGTAATAAAAAAATACGACCCCCACAATTCGGGATACAATGCCTGCCATGTATAAGAATAGACTTAAGACTTTAATGATTTTAGCATGTAGGACGCAAAATACTGCACTGCAGAGGAATCACAAAAGAATGGAAAATGTCTCACGTCTTGCTCATCTAACATGATAAAGCAAAAATAAGAGAAGATGAGTTTACAAGCAGCTAGTTACATTAAACCTCCAAACATGCACCGACTATTAAATAGTCATATAGAATAGAACATTGTGTACTAGTTTCAAGTTCAAATGTAATTGGACAACTGTAATGACTTTGTTGACCTTGCTCCATCAAGGACATACCACAGTTAAGCACAACTATGTATGTTTATGACAACAAAGCTGAATAAAATGTCATTAAAAAACAGTCATTGAGATATAAAAAAAAATAATGAACATTAGTGCAGAATAGATATCCAAGACAGACTAGCATAACAAGAGAATACTGAAAAAGAAACATAACATACCCTAAACTGTCTGAAGGACTCTGGGGATAAGAGCGCACTCTGAAATCATGCCTTGGCTCAGCAGATGTGAGTAAGAGACGTGCTTGTATTATGTGAGAATTATTCATGGTGTGTTAATGATGCAAGTCACTGACAGTGACCTATGGATGCATCAGTGCTGAACCATTAATAAATCCTGTGATTCTCCTTTACAAATGGTATACATCAGCACTGCATGACCGCGTAACGTGAAACGCTGTACCAAGTACCAGTGGGGGGTTAAGAAAATACGAACATACTAGATTTGGGGAATGGCTTAATATACTAAAATAAATAACCAAGCTGGATTCACAGTTATTAATTGTACCCAAGCATAGACACAATGGTGTATGTGTAAGGGGGCCCAATGTTCACTAAGCAGGTGCCTTCGGAGATCTCCAAACTCGCTTCTGGTCCCCAAAGTGCCCACCTCCACCTACCACCCCACCCCCAAAACCTTACTACTGGTTGCAGACAGTTTACCTTCCTGCTGGAGAGAAGGACTTGCCTACATCAATAGGAAGGTGCATGGTCTATACAAGTCAAAGAACACTCAGATTCTAGGATTAAACTGTTCTCTTTGGGAAGAAGCTGCTTTATGGACCTGAGGGTATCTTACAAGGCTTAATGAACTCCCATTGTATCCAATAACTGAATACAGATAACACAAAATGTTTAGATTGGCATCTCAAATAAAATAAATCAAAATCAGAAAAGATGCACAAAATCTACTGAACCAGCACCTAAATTTACTCAAGCAATCACCATAAACATAAGATCAGATTCTAAATGTGATTTCTCAACAAAATGAATGGGGAGTGGTAGAGTTGGTAATATTTGATTTAAAAGAGCCGTGGTACCATGCAGTTTTGACCTTGTGTGTCGTCTCCGCAACATATATAGGTCCGCAAAATCAAGGAAGTCTTCACATACAATGCAAGAGCGTCCCTACTGCATTGTAAGGACCCACCCCACAACCTGGAGCATTAGGGAGAAGAGGCGAGTGCTGTCTAGGTTCGTTATTTTCATATCCCCAGACTTCAGTTTCAAAGTGTATTTAAACAGTTGCAGCCAGATTGGGATAGTACATGTTCCTGTATTTACAAGGCATAACTTAAAAAAATATTTAAACATTTCTGTTACATTTTTACTCTTTTCTGAAAACTAAAAAAAAAAAAGAAATAAAGAGAGGGATACCCACCTATTCTCCAACAGTCCATGCCCAGAAAGTCTGTCACTAGTCTAATGCAAGGTGCTGATCTTTGATTGCACTCCTGCACTCTATGCATGGGATGGCCATTACGGCACACTTGTAGTATGGGGGAAATGAAAATGGAGCTGCATACATGCAGCTCCAAGTACACTTTGCAGAGGATTGTGAGCAGACAGATCAGCATATTTTACTATAAAAAAAGACATTGAATGTCTCTTCTGCAATAAAGAACCTGTCTGTTAATTTTTTTCAGCCTTTAGTTCCACTGTAAGTTTTCCAGATTCAACTACATATACTGTAGTTTTCCCCTGCCATGTAAAGTTAATGTAATGTTAAGGAGGCTGGGGAGTTAACACTTATTAGCCTTGTCTGCATCTCGTCATTTGTGAACTAGATATGAACATAGGCCCAGATTCAGAAAGGACTTACGACGGTGCAGCGCCATGTACGCCGTCGTAAGTCCTAATCCGACCCGTCGTATATGCGCCTGATTCATAGAATCAGCTACGCATAGATATCCATTAGACCTGACAGGCGTAAGTCTCTTACACCGTCGGATCGTAACTGCATATTTTTTCTGACCGCAAGGTGGCGCTTCCGTCGAATTCCGCGTCGAGTATGCAAATTAGCTAGATACGCGAATTCCCGAACGTACGCGCGACCGACGCAGTAAAGTTACGACGTTTACGTTAGGCTTTTCCCGGCGTATAGTTGCCCCTGCTATGAGGCATAAGTGCGGCGTACCAATTTTAAGTATGGCCATCGTTCCCGCGTCTAAATTTGAAAAAGTTACGTCGTTTGCGTAAGTCGTCCGTGAATGGGGCTGGACGTCATTTACGTTCACGTCGAAACCAATGACGTCCTTGCGGCGTACTTTGGAGCAATGCACACTGGGAAATTCCACGGACGGTGCATGCGCCGTTCTGCAAAAACGTCAATCACGTTGGGTCACAATAGTTTTACATAAAACACGCCCCCCTGATCCAAATTTGAATTAGGCAGCTTACGCCGGCCTATTTACGCTATGCCGCAACTTACGGAGCAAGTGCTTTGAGAATACAGCACTTGCCAGTGTAAGTTGCGGAAGCGTAACGTAAATCAGATACGTTACGCCCGCACAATTTTACGCGGCTGTACAAGAATCTGGCCCATAGTCTGTCCCAACAAAAAGGGTTAAGGATCTCAGGACTTGGGTTCTACACTTTATGCTAATGAGAAGAAACTCAGAATGTCTCCACTTTGACCCTCTACTTTCAAATTAGCTTGCAGTCTGCCCAAAGCCCTGCTCCAAAAAATAAACTAGAAAGACGAGATTTTTTTAAGGTATGCAGTGTGAATGAAGAGACAACATTTACATTATGGGGTTTTCCCCAAAATTACAGCAAAAGTGGAACTACACATTAAAAAGGTATACCATTTCTATCTACAAGGTTGGCTGCAAAGGCACACCCTTGTATCATTTCAGAATCAAAACATTGTACTCAGGAATGAACTCTATAAAGTTTTGGGGTCTTCTAGGGAAAATATTTCATCCCACTGGGTATTCATTTATTGTAGCTAATCACTTTAAGATGAGCATACTGAAAATTGGAGAATCCCGAGTACATCGCAAAAAAAAAAAAAAAAAATCATAATCAATGCAAAAAAAAAAATATCATTGGATTTGTAACAAGGGGCATGCTGTCTGGTTTCTGTTGCTTAAAGCGGTGGTTCACCCTCCTTAACATCATTATACCATTACATTCGGCATCGTAGCGCGAGCTACGGTATGCCGGTCTTAAATTTTTAATCCCCGTACTCACTGTGCTATCGATCATTGAAGAATCCGACTCCCGCGGGGAATGGGCGTGCCTATGGAGAGGGAGGATGATTGACGGCCGGCTCTGGCACGTCACGCTCCCCGAAGACAGCCGGAGTAGGTCTCGGCTCTTCACGGCGCCTGCGCACAGGCTATGCGCAGGCGCCGTGAAGAGCCAAGCCTATTTCGGCTATTTCCGGAGAAGCGTGACGTGCCAGGGCCGGCCGTCAATCACCTTCTCTCACCATAGGAACGCCCATTCCCCAGAATCTTCAATGAGCCATAGCACAGTGAGTACGGGGATAAAAATGGTAAGACCGGCATACTGTAGCTCGCGCTACGATGCCGAATGTAATAGTAGAATAAAAAAATAAAAAAAATTTTTTTTAATAGGGTGAACCCCCGCTTTAAGATGACATACAGAATCTGTCATACCGATACAATCTAGTTCCTCATTTAAAAATCCTTCAGGGCAACCCAGCTCACAAAACGTATCAATCATTTTCATGAAACCAGGTTGCCATTTGAAGGGATCACTTACATACTCCTGACAGTTGCCTGCTCAGCCTAAAGATACAGTGGATATACAAAGTCTACACACCCCTGTTAAAATGTCAGGTTTCTGTGATGTAAACAAAACAAAAAAAACAAAGACTAATAATTTCAGAACTTTTTCCACCTTTAATGTGACCTATAAACTGTACAACTCAGTTGAACAACAAACTGAAATCTTTTAGGTGGAGGGAAGTAAAACTAAAAAAACTAAAATATGGTTGCATAAGTGTGCACACCCTTACACCAATACTTTGTTGAAGCACCATTTGATTTTATTCCAGCACTCAGTCTTTTTGGGTACGATTCTATCAGCATGGCACATCTCGACATGGCAATATTTGCCCACTCTTCTTTGCAAAAAACACTCCAAATCTGTCAGATTGCGAGGGCATCTCCTGTGCATAGCCCTCTTCAGATCACCCCACAGATTTTCAAATGGATTCAGGTCTGGACTCTGGCTGGGCCATTCCAAAACTTTAATCTTCCTCTGGTGAAGCCATTCCTTTGTTGATTTGGATGTATGCTTTGGGTTGTTGTCATGCTGAAAGATGTTCAGATTTCTAGCAGACGCCTGAAGGTTTTGTGCCAATATTGACTGGCATTTGGAATTTTACATAATTCCCACTATCTTGATTAAGGCTCCTGTTCCAGCTGAAGAAAAACCGCCCCAAAGCATGATGCTTCCACCACCATGCTTCACTGTGGGTATGGTGTTCTTTTGGTGATGTGCAGTGTTTTTGCACCAAACATCTTGGAATTATGGGCAAAAAGTTCAACCTTGGTTTCATCAGAACCCAACACATTTTCCCACATGCTTTTGGGAGACTTCAGATATGTTTTTGCAAAATTTTGCCGGGTTTGGATGTTTTTCTTTGTAAGAAAAGGCTTCCATCTGGCCACTCTACCCCATAGTCTAGACATATGAAGAATACGGGAGATTGTTGTCACATGTACCACACAGCCAGTAACCTGCCAGACATTCCTACAGCTCCTTTAATGTTGCTGTAGGCCTCTTGGCAGCCTCTCGGTATTTCTTTGCATCCCAAACAACTTTCCTGGCAGTTGTGGCTGCAATTTTATTTGGTCTACCTGACCGTGGTTTGGTTTCAACAGAACCCCTCATTTTCCGCTTCTTCATTAAAGTTTGAACACTGCCGATTGGCATTCTCAATTCCTTGGATATCTTTTTATATCCCTTTCCTGTTTTATACAGTTCAACTACCTTTTCCCACAGATCCTTTGACAAGTCTTTTGCTTTCCCCATGACTCAGAATCCAGAAAGGTCAGTGCAGCACTGGATGAAAGTGTCTTGTTCATTCAAGTTAGATGGAAGTAGGACAGATGTCGCAGGGCAAAGCAGGATGACAGTCGTACAACAGTCGTGTCGTACCAGTGTGAACCTGGCCTGAAGGAGAAGCAGGTATGAATCCCCTGTGTTCTGAGCTTGCCATCACAGAAGTGATTTTAACCGTGAAGTCTGACACAGTTGTACAGAATCTCTGCCTAGATAACGCAGAGGAAAGTCACACTTGGGTCAGTAAAAGAAAATTCCACAGAGTAGCACAATAAGCACATGCCAGGCTTTTAATATAATTAAGTGAAATAGCTTGATTTAAAAAAATAAATAAATAAAAAAAAATTATTGATAAAAGCAGAAAAAAGTCCAGTAGAAAGTTTGCCAATGCCCATTCTCCAAAGACACTGGACTAGTATTGGAGCATGATGGGAGGGGTTATATCTGGCTAAACAACAACTTTGTTAGTGTCCCATTTTCTTGTAGGCAGCAAAACAACCCTGTTTTGTCCAACAGGACAAGCAGTCCAACTGAGGGGTGGGCAATAGACACTAGGAGATCAAACAAATGTATGTATCTGAAGGTATGAATTCCAGAATGAAGGCCAGATGGAGATGGGTCAACCAGCTATCAAAATTGTAATGACCAAGAGAAGGATTCTTGGGCCTTAAATCAGAGAAGTGGAGGGAGTGACCACCAACCAAAAAGCAAAACCGGTGGCACAGCATACTATCTGAATGAAGGAAAACTAGACTAACAACCAATGTGTGTAACAAAGAAATACATGTTAACTGGGCCAGGCTCCAGAGGAAAAGCAGAGCCCTAAGGGGAAATGCAAACATATATACTGTACTCTGTCCAATAGGGAAAGCCCATTTATGTTACTGCAGAAATGGCTTAAAGTGGTTGTAAACCCACTTTGCAAAAAATATATACAATACAACAACTGCAAGACAAAGGCATAATGATCTAGTATGCATAGCATACTAGCTCCTCATGCAATAATCACCTGGGATCAAAGCCCCCGCTGCGGTGCCCTACACAGCACCGGCTGGCGACATGTCGTCCTGGAGTTATTTCCGGGTTTTGCGGCTCCGGCACGGTGATTGGCCGGAGAAATACAGGGGCCCCTAAATTGCACCTGCGCTTAACTACCTCAATGTTGAGGGATGGGGATTTCCATTATTAGACACTAGTTTGACGACTATAAAGATGTGTGTTCTAAGTGTTACAGTACAAGGGACATTGTCTATGGGTTTATAAAGGGCCAATAATTCAAATGTCGAACACTTGCGAAATTGGCAACACTAAATACTCAAAGTATGCCGTTACACAGTTATTGCTTATACTATATGTGTTCTGTATAGACAAACGTACAGATTTCTTTTACAATAGATTTCAGGGAATACATCCCACAACGTTCTTTACCCTATGTAGAAATGATGTACCTTTTCCAGTGATAGGCATAATTTTGTAAAGCTTTAACAGTTTATAGACTTACCCTCTTGCCCTTCCCACCACATCCTTCTTCTCCAGCCAGTTCTGTCCCTGCTTGTACAACCCTCGATCATCTACAGCATTGTTGTCTCCCTTTGTCAGAAATTTGATGTCTCCATTATCCCTTAATCAGAAACATCAATTATTATAAATACAATATATGATACAGAACAAGAATGTAACAAAAAGCCACCAACATTCTAACATTAACCTATCTAGCCCTGAAAAGAAAATAAATATCGGTATACATACCTTTTCTGCAGGCAACCAGACCCGATCTCCAGTGGCGGAAGCTCTGCCAAGTACATGTTCAACAACGGCTGTGAAATCAATGGGCAGTGATGACACCCATAGAGTTACTATGGGGCTTCCGTTGACGAACGTGTCCTCTGCACCCGCCCACACAGTGAAGCTGCGGCTGACAGCTCAGCGTGGGATCAGAGCCTCCGCTGCTAGAGATGGGGTCGGATGTCCTGTAGAAAATGTATGTATACCGATTTTTTCTTTTCAGGGATAGATAGGTTAATGTTAGAATGTTGGCGGTTAGAGATGCAGAAATTTTAGTTTTTGCATGGGTAGACTGGTGTGCAACGGGATTCCCATTACTATTTCAAATTGATATATACAAAAAATTGTGAGAAAATCGCGAGTATGCTAAATCTTTTCTTTCACAAGTGAACAAACGTCGAGTCGCATGTGCTGCCAATGAACACTGGCTAAGTTACACAAATGGCCACACTGAGGCTCCACAGGATCTATCTAAAGACCAACCAAGGTACTACTAGGCTCCTCAAAGTGTCTGCAATTCAGTAGGATTGATTCCAAAGAAAATCAAGATCAGAACAGATAAAAAGATAAAAACCTGACTGCTCGTGGATTTGATTAACTTATGCAGATACTCACTTTTCATGAATTTTCAGAACACGATGTACAATCGGTATCTCTCTTCCTTCTATTCTGAAGACCACTATTTCCCCCACTCTAATAGGATCATCCACGCGATTGGTCAAGAAAAGCAAGTCTCCTCTGTGGAATGCGGGCTCCATGCTGCCACTGGAGGGAAGATTAAGTAGAGTTAAACATGATTTTGAATTAGGAAATTGAGGTAGGACATTTCAAAAAGCAGAGCATATTCAACCTGATCTCTGACTAAATAGCAATTTAATACCTTTGAACAGGTTTACCTGCCAAATATAATTATGATTCTAGATTCTTAATTTGCATGCTGCAAAGCCGGAAAGAAGGCTTTGCCCAACACTTTGTCCATTAGAGATAAGAATACAGTAACCTCACTTCCCTGCATGTACCAAACTGAAAATGAGCAGCCAATCAAGAGAAAAATAACTGACTTGACTGAAAGACTGCCATGAAATAAAGACATTAAAAGGAAAATTATGGGGTACATAAAAAAAACAAGAACACATACTCCCCTCCGTGATGCTGCTGTCCCATGCTGGCTCTAAGACCAAAACATAAATCGATCACATGACCACTGATCAGCGAGTTCTTGGTCAAAGACAGTGACTGTCAATCAATGATTAAAGCACTTGCTGGAGAATCAGGCAGGTGTGGCTGACTCCAACTCTCAGCATCACCACAAAGGTAGAGCCAGTGATCACTAAGGTAACTGGGTGGATCCCGCCAGTATTGCTAGGATCCTTCTTAAACTTGGTGTGGCTCTGCCCTGTCAGCTGATGATAGGCAACAGCCTGCTATCAGTCAACTCTGGGTCACAGAAGAACGTTAGTAAATGTATTCTTGCCAGCCAACAGAAAAGTATAACTAAGAACGGATTGGCCATATCTCTCTTGAAAATAAAATGAAGTAAACATGTTTCCTTATTTCAGATCTTTATTACACAGCAAAAGATAAAATGACTGATATTATTTCTACATTAACATATGTCCCCCCTACATCCGATAACACACAGAGGCAGTTCTTAGCACAAAAAATAAACTTAGCCCATAAACAGTACGTTTATATCAAAAACCCCATTGTTGGTCCAATAGGGATCGACTGAACTTTGGTGCATGCATGGGCAGAAGTTGGTTTTATACTTCAGTCTGCTAAACAAAGAATAATTAAGTGTATGGCCAGCTTTACTATGCCTTGTTCTGAGTAGCGTCTTTGTACCCATTTCTTTAAATAAGAGCAAGGGATACAGCGAGCAGCATAGTATTGACATCTCTAGGCTCCCCGTAAATCTCCACTCCTGAGACAAGCAGTCAGAGGCAGTAATGCCATTGATCTCATATTGCAGATATTTACCCTATGAGGTTGTAGGCACATGACTGCCTAGGCACCTTCACATACAAGGAGATAGAGCTGCACAATTGATCGTTAAAGAATCAGATTGTGATTCTTCCCGCCCCCTGCAATCTTAAAGCATTTTCCCGATTCTACGTAGAGTTCTCTGCTCACACCTGACAGCGATCTTAAAAAAAAAAAAAATAGGCAACCTGCCAAGACCAACATCGCTTAGACCATGGATGCTCAACCTGTAGCCCTCCAGCTGTTGCATGCCTCTGCCTTTGGGAGTCATGCTTGTAACTGTCAGCCTTGCAATGTCTCATGGGACTTGTAGTTCTGCAACAGTTGGAGGGCCACAGGTTGAGCACCCATGGCTTAGACAGAGATAAGGAGAAACATTGTAGCACTCTGTCCTTTTAGATCAAAAGGATGAACTTCGGTCTCTAAATGAGGAAAGTTTAAAAACTTAAAAAGACTAAAACTTTTTTCTGACACCACTTGTTTACAAGTTAAAATCTGTATTTTTTTGCTAGAAAATTACTTAGAACCCCAAAACATATACAGTTGTGCTCATAAGTTTACATACCCTGACATAATTTATGATTTATTGGCCATTTTTCAGAAAATATGAATAATAACACAAAAACCTTTCACTCATGGTTAGTGTTTGGCTAAAAGCCATCTATTATCAATCAACTGTGTTTGAATCATAATCGCAGCAGAAACTACCCAAATGACCCTGATCAAAAGTTTACATACCATGGTGATTTTGGCCTGATAACATGCACACAAGTTGACACAAAGGGGTTTGAATAGCTATTAAAACTAGGGCTGCAACTAACGATTATTTTCATAATCGATTAGTTGGCAGATTATTGTTTCGATTAATCGGATAATAGCCTTAGAAAAACAAAATTTGCATTTTTTTGGGCCAATTTGTTGTTGGGCAGATTACAAAACACAAATTGCCGCAAAAACACATTACATGCTTTTCTGCAGCTTCTCCATTGAAGTATATTGAACAAAAAAAAAACAAAAAAATAGCACCGTTTTGTGTTAAAAACTCCTTGCCCTTTCCAAATACGCAGCAGCTGAAAAAAAAAATCATGGATGTGAACGTGTTCCATAGGAAACCATGTAAATGAACTGTAGTGTTTCTGCAAAAAGCACCAAAACACAGAGGTGTGACCCCAGGCCTGAGATGTTTAGTAACATAATGGGGATAAAAAAACAAAAATAAGTACAAAAAGAGCAAATAATCGCTACTGTAAGGGGTTCATTTTTTACTGTGGGACAGTGAAAGTTATACTTACAGTAGCGATTTGCTTTTTTGTACTATAAAGGGCTAATTTTAGTTTTTTAAACCCCATTATGTTACTGGCCGATTAATCGATTATGAAAATTGTAATCGATTAATTTCATAATCGATTAGCTGTTGATTAATCGATTAGTTGTTTCGGCCCTACTTAGAACCCCCAAACATTATATAATTTTTTAGTAGAGACCCTAGAGAATAAAATGGCGGATGCTGCAATATTTTATGTTGCACTGTATTTGCGCAGCAGTCTTTTTAAATGCAATTTTTTTGTAAAAAATTACTTTAAAGCGGGGATTCACCCAAAAAACACATTTTTAACAGATTGAGGCCAATTGTGGGAAGCACAATCGGGTGTTTTTTTAAATCAATGCAGTACATACCTTTTTAGAGATAGATGTTCTCCGCGGCTTCCGGGTATGGACTGCGGGACTGGGCGTTCCTATTTGATTGACAGGCTTCCGACCGTCGCATACAGCGCGTCACGAGTTTCCGAAAGTAGCCGAATGTCGTGCGCAGGCGCCGTATAGAGCCGCACCGACGTTCGGCTTCTTTTTTCGGGTGAACCCCTGCTTTAATGAATTTAAAAAATAAACTAGCCAGTAAAGGTAGCCTTTTTTTTTTTTTTTGTATAAATGTAAAAGATTTTACGCCGTGAGAATCGTGATCTTCATTCTAAGCAAAAAAATTGTGATTCTCATTTTGGCCAGAATCGTGCAGCTCTAGTAGGAATGCTAATCAGCAATGTTCAAACTTTAATCAAGAAGTGCAAAATAAGGGGTTCTATTGAAACCAAACAGTCAGGTAGACCAACTAAAATTTCAGCCACAAATGCCAGGAAAATTGTTCGTGATGCAAAGAAAAAACCCACAAATAACTTCAGGTGAAATACAGTACTCTGAAAATATGTGGTGTGGCTGTTTCAAGATGCACAATACGGAGGCACTTGAAGAAAGATGGGCTGCATGGTCGAGTCGCCAGAAAAAAGCCATTACTACACAAATGCCACAAAGTATCAATACGCCAAACAGCACAGAGACAAGCCTCAAACCTTCTGGGACAAAGTCACTTGGAGTGATGAGACCAAAATTTATCTTTTTGGGGTCACACCCATAAACACTACATTTGGAGGCGTCGCCAGCAAGGCCTATGATGAAAGGTACACCATTCCTACTGTGAAAAACGTAGGTGGGTCGCCGATGTTTTTGGGATGTGTGAGCTACAAAAGGCACAGGACATTTGGTCAAAATTGATGGCAAGATGAATGCAGTAAGTTATCAAAAAATACTGGGCTGCGCATGGGACGTACTTGGACATTACAATGATCCAAAACACAAGGCCAGGTTGACCTGTCATTGGCTACAGAAGAATAAAGTGAAGGTTCTGGAGTGGCCATCTCAGTCTCTTGACCGCAATATCATTGAGCCACTCTGGGGAGATCTCAAATGTGCAGTTCATGCAAGACAGCCCAAGAATTTACAGGAACTGGAGGCTTTTTGCCAAGAGAATTGGTCAGCTTTACCATCTGAGAAGATAAAGAGCCTCGCTCACAAATACTACAAAATACTTCAAGCTGTCATTGAAGTTGAAGGGGGCAATACACGGTATTAAGAACTGGGGTGTGTAAACTTTTGATCAGGGTCATTTAGGTAGTTTGTTATGATTTAAAAAGAGTAAACACAGTTGATAATAAATGGCTTCAGCCAAACACCAACCATGAGTGCCGATTCACACTACCGCGACTTGGGATACGACTTGTGTCGCCCCAAGTCGTGCGACATGAGAAATTGAAGTGAATGAGAGCCGTTTTAATGTACACTACTGAAGTCGCTCCAACTTCAGAGAAGGTTCCTGTACTACTTCAAGGCAACTTGTACCCATAGATTTCAATGGCAGTTGCCTCCAAAGTCAAATCACTGTCTTAACTGAAACAACTTTACAGGAAGAGAAAATAGTTTACTCAGGCAAACCCCTCCCTCCCACAGAGCCGATTATTCTGTGATTGGCCACAGCCAAAGTCGCCTGTCCTGGAGGCAACTTTAAGTCGCGTTGTAAGTTGCTCCAAGTCACGCTTAAGTTGCCTTGCAAAGTCAGGCTGTAAGTCAGGTTGCCCCTGTGTGAACCGGCTCTGAGTGAAAAATGTTTTTGTGTTATCATTCATATTCTCAGAAAAATGGTCAAGAAATCAAATTGTGCCAGGGTATGTAAACTTATGAGCACAACCGTATATTTTTGTTTTAGCAAAGACCCTAGAAAAAAATAGCGGTTGTTGCAATATTTAATGTCACGGTGTCTTTGCGCAGAAGTCTTTCAAACGCAATGGTTTGGGGAAAAAACACTTTAACCACTTAAGACCCGGACCTTTAGGCAGCTAAAGGACCCGGACAGTTTTTGGGATTTGGCACTGCGTCGCTTTAACTGACAATTGCGCGGTCGTGCGACGTGGCTCCCAAACAAAATTGGCGTCCTTTTTTCCCCACAAATAGAGCTTTCTTTTGGTGGTATTTGATCACCTCTGCGGTTTTTATTTTTTGCGCTATAAACAAAAATAGAGCGACAATTTTGAAAAAAATGCATTATTTTTTAATAAAAAACGAAATAGTAAAGTTGGCCTAATTGTTTTGTACAATGAATGATGTTACCGAGAACCGTGAGAGAGAATTGTGATCTATATTTTAATCAAAACATTTTTTTCGGAGGAATTACAGAAAGGGTACACCAACACTTAAAATGTTCCCTATAACGTAGCAAAATTTTTCTTTAAACACAGATGAATAACAGAAAAAAATTTAAATAAATGATACCCCTTAGCATATAAACAAACCCCATAAATAATAATATCACAGAGCAACCTATGGGCTTAACCATTACACCAGGAACAAAAGTTTGCTTAATTCTTAATGCACAATAGAAATACTTTTGCATTTTTATTAGTATTTTTGTGTATACGTCTCTACAAGGGTTGTATGAATTATGTTCCAAGCTACAAACCTATTACAATATATTCTGCTTTTGCAGAAGTTGCCATATTTGTGTCATCTATTTTGGAGTCAGTATCCTACAGCTTCCCAGCCAAACTGCAGTCTAGCTACACATTTGTTACCCAAAGCAAGTAGGTCTTAAGATGCAAGTTTCTTAAAAAAATAATAATAATGTAAAGTGGCTATCAAAGTTTTGCAGATCTGATTCTGTAGCACAGGTAAATCGGACAAGTGCTAGTTATCACAGAGGCCACATTATCAAAGTGCAATAAACAGGGCGTCCCATCCCATCATTACCCATTTATTATTCTGATTAAAGAAAAGAAATACCTCTGTTATAGATGACCAGCAGCCCAAAGCACAAGAAAAAGATCACAAGATCTGTCTTTTGGGTTTTTCCAATTCAATTGCAGACTATATTATCTGTGCCCTTTGAAAACGACAACTTTGTCGAAACTGGTCAGGGCGGTGCTACGCAGTGACATCACCACGCTCCCACGTGACCCTGGAAGCACGGACGCTCGTATTTCTATCTATGCCGGCTCTTTTTTTCTTTTTTTTACCCTGTTTGTATGTATGTATTGCATTGGAGCTTTCCAAATAAACTCCCCCATGCTTTTAAGAAGATAACACACATGTTGCCTTTTCTTTGGTAACTTTGGTAACTTTCTTTAATAACATATGGACTGTTTTTTCGCCGGAGAGATGACATCACCCCTTGTTTGGTCCCAGTGGAGGAGATCCTGAGTGGGCGATTATCTGGAGGTCCGGGTCCATCTATAACCTTTGCAGAGGTTTGTATCTGCAAAAGCGCAATAGACCTTACATCTGAGGTCCAACAAATCTGGTAAGGGTCCCCCCTTAAGCTCTTGTTTTGCACTGGAGAGGATACAACGTTGGTGGTGGTGTATAGTGACTTCATCCTTGCCTTCACACATCTATCCCCTGCTGTATGGACTCTGGATGCAGTTTACCTGATTTTTGATTGGTTTTCTCCCCTCCATTGGACTTTTTATTGTTGTCCTAATTTGGACTCTTTACACACACATACATACATACATACATACATACATACATACATACATACATACATTTTGATCATTGTCATTCATTTGAATTTATTTGAGTTATCTTCATACTTTTTAGTTTGTGTTCACGCTCATAGAAGTACTTATCTCTAGGAGCATATTCTTTATATCACGTATTGTTATAATATTCACTCAATATGATGATTTATTCACTTTACATTTTTTAGCGCAACTTATTATTTTCTTACCATTGCCTGCATGATTGTCACATGTTTATGTTTCTGCTTTAATTTCACATTTTTTTTCAATATATCACCCAAGTAAGATTAGCGCAGAATATACCCCCCTTTTTTCTAGACTATATTATCTACAATGTCACCAAACAAGCCTGGGAGATTTACAGACAGAGCGGAAGTTCAAAGGTGGTATATTACGCAGCACTACTAAGCAGGAAGCAGAGTTTCACCATGTACTGAAATAATAACTGCCTAATATACACTCACCGGTCACTTTATTAGGTACACCTGTTCAATTGCTTGGTAACACAAATCGCTAATCAGCCAATCACATGGCAGCAACTCAATGCATTTAGGGATCTAGACGTGGTGAAGATAACTCACTGAAGTCCAAACCGAGCATCAGAATGGCGAAGAAGGGTGATTTAATTTGAACGTGGCATGGTTGTTTGTGCCAGACAGGCTGGTCTGAGCATACAAAAACTGCAGATCTACTGGGATTTTCACACACAACCATCTCTGGAATTTACAGAGAATGGTCTGAAAAAGAGAAAATATCCGGCGAGTGGCAGTTGTGTGAATAAAAATGCCTGGTTAATGTCATAGAATGGGGAGACTGGTTTGAGATGATAGAAAGGCAACAGGAACTCAAATAACCACTCGTTTCAAATTACCAAGGTATGCAGAATTCTATCTCTGAATGCACAACACATGGAACCTTGAAGAAGATGGACTACAGCAGCAGAAGACCACACCTGGTGCCACACCTGTCAGCCAACAGGAAACGGAGGCTACAGTTCACACAGGCTCACCAGAATTGGACAATAGAAGATTGGAAAAACATTGCCTGGTCTTAAGAGTGTCGATTTCAGCTGCGACATTCAGATGGTCGGGTCAGAATTTGACATGAACATTAAAGCATTGATCCATCCTGCCTTGTATCAAAGGTTCAGGCTGGTGATGGTGGAATGGTGTGGGGGATTCTATCTTGGCACACTTTTGGCCCCATAGTACCAATTGAGCATCATTTAAACGCCACAACCTACCTGAGTATTGTTGCTGACCATGTCAATCCCTTTATCACTATGGTGTACCCATCTTCTGATGGCTCCTTCCAGCAGGATAATGCACCATGTCGCAAAACTCAAATCTTCTCACCACTGGTTTCTTAAACATGACAACTAGGGTTGTCCCGATACCGATACCAGTATCGGTACCGATACTGAGCAAATGCCCCCGATGCCAGATCCGATACTACCCCCCCCCCTGCTGCCGCATACCGCAATGCCCCCGCCGCCTATTTAATCAGCGTGCGGGGAACATTACAGCTTTCATTTAAATAGCTAGCTGTCTGTTCCCCGCCGCGTATAGACACTCCCCCTTGCTCGGGATTTGACGGGAGATCTGTCTATCAAAGTGCAGATCACCCGTCCAATCCCGAGCAAGGTGGAGTGTCTATACGCGGCGCGGAACAGACAGCTATTCAAATGAAAGCTGTAATGTTCCCCGCACGCTGATTAACTAGGCGGCGGCATCTAGGTATGGGGGGACATGGCTGCATTCGTGGGGGACATCCCTGCATTTGGGGACACATTTAAAAAAAAGTATCGGTATTCGGTATCGGCGAGTACTTGAAAAAAAGTATCGGTACTTGTACTCGGTCCTAAAAAAGTGGTATCGGGACTATCCTAATGACAACAGATTCTGGCTAAAATGAAAGTCACAATTTTTTTGCTTAGAAGATAGATCACGATTCTCACGGCGTAACATCATCTTTCACATTAAAACAAAAAATTGGACTACCTTTACCCTTTCTTTTTTTTATTTATCGAGGTGTATTTTCCCCCCAAAAATTGCATTTGAAAGACCGATGGGCAAATACAGTGCGACACAAAAGTGCGACTCAAACGCAGCCACTGTGCCATGCCATCAAACGCAGCCACTGTGCCATGCCATCAAACGCAGCCACTGTGCCCATCAATTGTCACCACTGTGCCATGCCCTCAAACGCCGCCACTGTGCCAATTGTCGCCACTGTGCCCTGTAAAATGCTGCCCCCCCACCCCCCGTTTGGCACTTACCTTTCTAGGGTCGGCCATTGTCCTTCAACGTTCCCTCAATGTCTTCTCCCGCCCTCAGGTTACCGGTAACCAGAACCGGTGAACCCGATTGGCTGAGACGCCTGTCAGTCTTATCCAAGGAACACACCCCCTGTGCATCCCTGGATAAGTATTTGGAAGCCTATTACAGCCGCTGGCTCTGATAGGCACTTCCACAGCCAACCAGCTGCCGACTGAATAGTCGGCGGCGACAATACATAGATTGGCGGTGCGAGCAAGAGGGGGCAGCACTCCGGTGCCCTCTATGGATGCACCGCCACTGCACTCAAGGTATGTGGTGCTGGCCAGGCTGGTCTGAGCATCCCTAGGGTTGCACTCGTACACCATTTATAAAAGCATCCTCACGTTACAGCAAGTGCCTAAAACTTTGAAACCAAAATTTTCCAAACTAGTACTGTAATGTGTATTCTGCGCATTCCCTCAATAGTTTCTATGCAATAAGTAACGTGAGGTATAGATTTACATCATACACCACCTGAGGTTTGTCGGTGGTGTCAAAAGGCAAAGCAGGTTCCTATCTTGAAGAACAGACTATTTGCTTTTCCAATCCATGCTTTAGGAAAAACACATAAAACCTTTTGTTAGCATTTTACAACCACCTTCCTTGATTGCTCTTATAGACTGAACATGCTGCCACTTCACAAATATGATTCCTGATATTTACACAAACAGAAGGGTACATCATATGAAGACCAGACAACACGTCTAACTGACCTTTAAAAGGTAATCTTCACTAATTTGAGATGTCAGGTTCCGCAAGTATTTGCTTTATTAAGCTATCAATCACAATAAATAGACCTATCCACCGGGGCTTCAGAAAATAGGAAATAAATAAATGGCCAATTGTGATAAGTAAAGGGTAAGGTGATTAGCAATGAAAGCTTGAGCACAGAACTGAGTGATCTCTCAGAATGAATATTATCTGTAACATTTGCATAATTCCGATTAGCTACCATCGATGAAGCAAAGATAATAAAACACAGGGCTATTAATCTGAGAAGTACATAGATAAATCCAAGAGAACGTGTCGAAATCTGTCCTAGATTTAACATTTATAAGGCCTAGAGAAGCGCAGTCACTAATTGTACCATTTCGTGCTCACAGGGCTATGAACAATCTCAGAGTCGGGTAATTTTAGGCTCTGAAGCATTTGACAATAAAATACAGCATATAGATGCCAAAAAGCTCCAAGTTTCCATAAGAAATAAAAGCAAAGGTTACAACTACAGTAAACCTTGGTTTGAGAGTAACTTGGTTTGACAAGCAACATTTTTTAATACATTTTGACTTGATATACACAATAACCCACAATGCCCCCCCCCCCCCCCCAAGAAAAAATACCCTCATTACAATCTTCTATCACCTCCAAGCTAAACATGGCCTAAAGACTTAAACGGCCACTCACCTGTCCCACGCTCCAGCGATGTGCTCCGCCCAGCCGTGTTCTAGCTCTCCCTGTGTGTTCGCTGCAATGCTGCAAGCTGTCACAGCCGGGTGCCCATAGTAAAAATGCCGGAGACAGGGGGAGCGAGAGAACACGGCTGGGGGGGAGCGAGAGAACACGGCTGGGGGGGAGCGAGAGAACACGGCTGGGGGGGAGCGAGAGAACACGGCTGGGGGGGAGCGAGAGAACACGGCTGGGGGGGAGCGAGAGAACACGGCTGGGGGGGAGCGAGAGAACACGGCTGGGGGGGAGCGAGAGAACACGGCTGGGGGGGAGCGAGAGAACACGGCTGGGGGGGAGCGAGAGAACACGGCTGGGGGGGAGCGAGAGAACACGGCTGGGGGGGAGCGAGAGAACACGGCTGGGGGGGAGCGAGAGAACACGGCTGGGGGGGAGCGAGAGAACACGGCTGGGGGGGAGCGAGAGAACACGGCTGGAAGGGAGCGAGAGAACACGGCTGGAAGGGAGCGAGAGAACACGGCTGGGGGGGAGCGAGAGAACACGGCTGGGGGGGAGCGAGAGAACACGGCTGGGGGGGAGCGAGAGAACACGGCTCTGGGGGGGAGCGAGAGAACACGGCTCTGGGGGGGAGCGAGAGAACACGGCTCTGGGGGGGAGCGAGAGAACACGGCTCTGGGGGGGAGCGAGAGAACACGGCTCTGGGGGGGAGCGAGAGAACACGGCTGGGAGGGAGCGAGAGAACACGGCTGGGAGGGAGCGAGAGAACACGGCTGGGAGGGAGCGAGAGAACACGGCTGGGAGGGAGCGAGAGAACACGGCTGGGAGGGAGCGAGAGAACACGGCTGGGAGGGAGCGAGAGAACACGGCTGGGAGGGAGCGAGAGAACACGGCTGTCACAGCCGGGTGCCCATAGTAAAAATGCCGGAGACAGGGAGAGCGAGAGAACACGGCTCTGGGGGGGAGCGAGAGAACACGGCTCTGGGGGGGAGCGAGAGAACACGGCTCTGGGGGGGAGCGAGAGAACACGGCTCGGGGGGGGAGCGAGAGAACACGGCTCTGGGGGGGAGCGAGAGAACACGGCTCTGGGGGGGAGCGAGAGAACACGGCTCTGGGGGGGAGCGAGAGAACACGGCTCTGGGGGGGAGCGAGAGAACACGGCTCTGGGGGGGAGCGAGAGAACACGGCTCTGGGGGGGAGCGAGAGAACACGGCTCTGGGGGGGAGCGAGAGAACACGGCTCTGGGGGGGAGCGAGAGAACACGGCTCTGGGGGGGAGCGAGAGAACACGGCTCTGGGGGGGAGCGAGAGAACACGGCTCTGGGGGGGAGCGAGAGAACACGGCTCTGGGGGGGAGCGAGAGAACACGGCTCTGGGGGGGAGCGAGAGAACACGGCTCTGGGGGGGGAGCGAGAGAACACGGCTCTGGGGGGGAGCGAGAGAACACGGCTCTGGGGGGGAGCGAGAGAACACGGCTCTGGGGGGGAGCGAGAGAACACGGCTGGGGGGGAGCGAGAGAACACGGCTCTGGGGGGGAGCGAGAGAACACGGCTCTGGGGGGGAGCGAGAGAACACGGCTCTGGGAGGGAGCGAGAGAACACGGCTGGGAGGGAGCGAGAGAACACGGCTGGGAGGGAGCGAGAGAACACGGCTGGGAGGGAGCGAGAGAACACGGCTGGGAGGGAGCGAGAGAACACGGCTGGGAGGGAGCGAGAGAACACGGCTGGGAGGGAGCGAGAGAACACGGCTGGGAGGGAGCGAGAGAACACGGCTGGGAGGGAGCGAGAGAACACGGCTGGGAGGGAGCGAGAGAACACGGCTGGGAGGGAGCGAGAGAACACGGCTGGGAGGGAGCGAGAGAACACGGCTGGGAGGGAGCGAGAGAACGCGGCTGGGAGGGAGGGCGAGAACGCGGCTGGGAGGGCGAGAACGCGGCTGGGAGAGCGAGAACACAGCTGGGCGGAGCACATCGCTGGACCGTGGGACAGGTAAGTGGCTGTTTACTAAAAGTCAGCAGCTACAGTTTTTGTTGCGGCTGACTTAACGTAGATGTAAACCCACTCTCATCCTTTCTAAACTACTGCTACAGTGCTGATCTATAAGGATATAGATGCCTCCTGCATGTATCCTTACCTGTCAAATGTCTCCCCTTTGTCTGTTATAAGAACTGAAATACTGCAGATTCTGTGGGTGGATCTGTTGTCTGGAGCTCTGTGGGTGGAGTCGTGATGTTAGTAGACTCCCCGCCCTCCTCTACACTCCCCGTACACTGAATTCTGCTATGATCACCAACATCCAGTCAAAATCCAGAAAAGTAACCACATGATTTCAGAAAAGGAGTGGGGGTGGGAATTAAAAAATAATGCCTGTCTCCAGGCTAGTGCATGAGATATGTAAATAACCTGTCACTCACAGCAAGGCAAATATTGGGGAATAGCGTTGCTGCAATTGAACATCTTTACAAAGATCAAAAACTGAAATGCACAGTAACACAACATCCTGAGTATATAAAAAGTACTGATCCTTATACATACCTCAGAACAACAACTATAGGACTTTCGCTGCCAGTGACCACCATGAGACCTTTCCAGATCATCAGTGCAGAGGATACAATCATACCAAAGTTTAGCACTTGATAGTACAGCTGAAAAGAAAAGAACACAATGCTTTTTACTGTCTTTTTATGAGGTCACCGATCAAAATACTTCCATTTGGAGAATAAAGATGAATACAAATAATGACAGGAACCAGTATTAAGATGAACCAGTTGTCACTGCTGACCTCTATCTCTGATGTTGTTTATCTGGCTGTCATGCTAACCACTTGCTTAAAGCGGGAGTTCACCCGAAAAACATTTTTTAACATTAGATTGAGGCTCATTTTGTGAAGGGGAATCGGGTAGTTTTTTTTTAAAATCGAAACAGTACTTACCGTTTTAGAGAACGATCTTCTCCGCCGCTTCCGGGTATGGGCTTCGGGACTGGGCGTTCCTATTTGATTGACAGGCTTCCGACGGTCGCATACATCGCGTCACGAGTAACCGAAAGTCGGTGCGGCTCTATACGGCGCCTGCGCACCGACGTTCGGCTACATTCGGAAAATCGTGACGCGATGTATGCGACCGTCGGAAGCCTGTCAATCAAGTAGGAACGCCCAGTCCCGCAGCCCATACCCGGAAGCGGCAGAGAAGATGCATCTCTAAAACGGTAAGTACTGCTTTGATTGTAATAAAAACACCCGATTCCCCTTGACAAAACGAGCATCCATCTAATGTTAAAAAAAAAAAAAAGGTTTTTGAGTGAACCTCCACTTGAAGTACTTTTAACTCACAAGTTGGAACAAGTATATAGGCAATGACAAGTGACTTTTCTGATTGCCTGTTCTGGCTTACTGCTTCAAAAATAATTGATGCTGGACGCCAGGTATTTTGTTACATAATCCAGCTTGGACCAACGTATGTACACATACTCTGATCTCCATTGCCCCATTGACTATGCCGTTTGGACGAAACCCATAGGGAAGAGCTATAGTGGTGGTGATGATATGCCCTTCGGGGCACTAAACACGATCTCAGAGATATGCTGATGTTATTTCGGTCAATGTGAGCAGTTATTTGTTTTTTCCCCCCAATAAACTGATTTTAAATACTACAGGGCTCAACAAAATCCGGGCACCCGGTTGCAATTGCGACTAAAATTAGCGACCTGGCGCCCGGGGAAGCTTAGGCCTACAGAAGACCTCAATTACCGTCTGGCACGGCCCGACAAAATCGCGCGACGGGGATGCACGGAGACACAGGATACCCCATCCCGTGTACAGCAGGCCGCGCCGGCCGGTAATTGGGGCCGCGGCTTTGCAGCCTTCTGCAGGCCTAAGCTTCCTTCTGTGTTCTGGCGCCATATTGTGGTGGCCGTTGGCATGACAAGTAAACCAGCAATTCTAATGGAGCTTCCCCAGTGTTTTCACTGCCATCTCCTTCCCTCTAAATGGAGCCCCCAAACATTATATATATTTTTTATTCTAACAACCTAGAGAATAATATGGCAGTCGTTGCAATACTTTCTGTCACACCGTATTTGCGCAGCGGTCTTACAAGCGCACTTTTTTTGGGGGAAAAAAATACACTTTTT
Source organism: Rana temporaria (assembly GCF_905171775.1). NCBI lineage: Eukaryota > Metazoa > Chordata > Amphibia > Anura > Ranidae > Rana > Rana temporaria. Next base: position 100,978,070 of record NC_053491.1, on the reverse strand, counting down.
TTTAATTAAAAAATAAGACCGCAGTAAAGTTAGCCCATTTTTTTTTTATACTGTGAAAGATAATGTTACGCCGAGTAAATTGATACCCAACATGTCACGCTTCAAAATTGCGTCTGCTCGTGGAATGGCGATAAACTTTTACCCTTTAAAATCTCCATAGGCGACGTTTAAAAAATTCTACAGGTTGCATGTTTTGAATTACAGAGGAGGTCTAGGGCTAGAATTATTGCTCTCCCTCTACCAATCGCGGCGATACCTCACATGTGTGGTTTGAATACCGTTTACATATGCTGGCACTACTCAATTATGCGTTCGCTTCTGTGCTCGAGCTTGGCGGGACGGGTGCGTTTTCTGGCTCCTAACTTTTTAGCTGGCTCCTAGATTCCAAGCAAATTTGTCAAACCCTGATCTACTATATGTGATACCTTGGTGTGACTGACCGGGGGATTTGTCGGCAGCTTTGAATGACAGCAATATGGTATAAATGGAAGCTTGATCTGTGTATACTGAATCTACCCTGTAATCTTGCTGGCTAAATGTGGGATCGGAGGAAGCCTTCCATCCATTGTGGTTTTTGTCAGCCAAAGTGATCCAAGACCTGTAATCGGAGGTAAGCGGCCTAAATATCTTTCTCAGTGGTGTGCACAGCAGTGAAGAGAGTGGCTGCACATAAACACTTGCTTTGCTTTTTTATACACTTGCGCCAACGTCATTGGCGCATGCACACTGACGAAACGGTGTGCTTGTGCCATTTCTTCAAGACCGATGCGGTGACCGGCAGTTCCCGGGTGCATTTGCAGGAGTGACGTCATCGCGGCTCCGGCTAATCACAGCGCCGGAGCACGCAAACCTGGAAAAAACTCTGGGAGACAAGTCGCCGATAACAGGTTTGTGGGGACCGCTGCAGCAGCTTCCACCTACCGTAAAGGTAAGTATTTCAAAATAAGCTAGTATGCAGTGCATACAAGCTCATTGTGCCTTTGTCTTACAGGGTTTGTTTTATTTATTTATTTATTTTTTTGGTCACAACCAATTTAAAGGGAAGCAATTTGCAAAGAGAAGGATTGACTGACTGAAGAGGTGAGAGGTATGGAAATAAAGTGCCAGAAGGCCATATCAACATGGTCAAGAGGGTGAGGCGTGTCAGATGTCGACACGTTTCATCAGGACATAAAATAATGTTTCTTATAGCTACCCCCATATTTCAAATTTACAAGGCAATATCTAAATAGAGTGCGTCAGCCAAGTCCGGAGAACCAATATATGCTACAGAGGAAATCTGAGTCATAAACGCAAAAATGACACGTCTTCTCCCTGATGTTATTCATTTACTGAGCGGCTACTCTCAGTTCCCATTTTCCTCTGAAGTTCGAGATTTTAATAAAAGCCACATCTATTGTCACTTGCTGTTGGATTTAGGATTAGGATTTAGAAATGTGTGACAACTTGCAACAAATGAGTAGATCATTAGGAGCTTTCCACAGACTGAGATATGAGATTTCCTGCATGTAAACAAGGATTTGGTCATATGATGAATGCAAATGAAATCTGCTCAGCTTTGTTTAAACATCTTCAAAGATTGGTGTTCAAAGAAATGGGACTATGAAGGACTGTAGCGTCTCATAATATTTATCTGTTAAACAGGATTCCCCGGGGCCTGAAAAAAGGAGTTTAAAGAAGACTCGTCATCTATTTTAGGCAAAGGTTTCTTTAACCACTTGACCTCCGTTAGATTCACCCCCCTTTATGGCTAGACCATTTTGTGTAATTACATCAACTGGTAATTGCGCAGTCATGCAACGCTGTACCCAAATTAAATTGATGTCCCCTTTCCCCACAAAGAGAGCTTTCTATGGTGGCAATTGATCACCACTGGGTACATTTTTTTGCGCTATAAACAAAAGAAAATGACAATTTTGAAAAAACAAAACCGTATTTTTTACTTTCTGCTAGAAAACATAAAAAAAAATGATGACACGATACAAGAGATGGTTAGAGACAGAGGACATGATACAAGAGATGGTTAGAGACAGACGACATGATACAAGAGATGGTTAGAGACAGACGACATGATACAAGAGATGGTTAGAGACAGACGACATGATACAAGAGATGGTTAGAGACAGAGGACATGATACAAGAGATGGTTAGAGACTGACGACATGATACAAGAGATGGTTAGAGACTGACGACATGATACAAGAGATGGTTAGAGACTGAGGACTCTTAGTTCAGAAACAGATCAGCAAGAGGACAATAAAATTAATGGGCCACGATTTTGGTTTGAATCCAGCATACCCCTATTGGAACGAGCTTAATGGACTGGTTCCCTCAGCACACTCATCTGGAGAGTCTGCCCGGGAAGACTCTAAATATCCCTGCGCCTGTTATGACCTTGACCACTGTAACGGTGGTCATACATTTATGGTAAGGAGACTACAACACACGAGTTGGTGTCCTTTCGGTGGTGGAATTCCGTTCATACGAATTTTCACCCGTGTGAAAGGAGCCCAACAATCACATGAAGGTATATAAAAAAGGTCCACTAAGATTGATAGACAGAAAAAGGTCCAAGAAAGTACAAGTAATAGATTTTTCTGCCACAAAACAAATTACATAGTGATAGATGTTATTTTACATGTTTGATAATCATGTGAAGTAGCACTGGAAAGAGTAGTGGAAGAATTCCAGCTCCATTCTAATTTCTGCCCTACTCCAGCTTCGGAGCAAACCTAAAAGAAATTCTGATCAGCTCTGCTACGGCTCCGCACAATGAAGACAGCTCCGAACTCCAAATGCCGAGCCTTGCCAACCATCGGCTGAACATACAGTACTTTATTAAAGCCGCCAGTGAATCAGCGGAAAGCTAGTAAAGCAGAATTTTCACAAAGAGGTCAGCAGTGGCAGTCCCCGTGGTTCTCACATGACAGGTTTATTTAAAGGATTACAATCAGAAAGTACAAGGAGAAACAGGAATATCGATTATGTCCGTACACAAGTCATTGGGGACGCGCGCTCATGCATTTCCAACACATCAAATTCAGACAAAATACGATTACATTTTTTTTTCACAATAAGGAACATTTCCACTAAAGGTTTGCTTTGCATTTTAGCTTTATTTTCTACAGGTAAAACTAAAATGTATTTATAGCAAATAGGTATTTTAAAGGGGTTGTAAAGGTAAAAAAAAAAAAAAAGTCCCCTAAAAAGCTTATTGGAAGAGGGGTTTTGCGCAAAAACTACACGCTATTAAAAATAAGTACGGTGATGAGTGTTGCTCAAATGAGTGGTATAGTGTGCAAAAATTGTATACATAAATATAGAAATAGAAATAAGAAGAACTCTAAAAAATAGAGTGAGGTGAAAAATGGTGATAAGTGTCCCATAAGTAAAATGCAGTGACGAGCTGCCAAAATGGGGATAAAGATGCAGCTGAATGTCCACTAGGCCAGGTGTAGATAAGTGACTGACAGATGAATGGTCATATCCATAAAAGGGCTCCCAGAACTCTCACCTCAATGACAAAAGTATAGGGCATCAAAGATATCCTTAGTGTCAGCCACCTCCTTGCAGCCACAGTGTCTTCCCACCTGTCACACTTCAATGGTGCTTCTCCTCGATCAATCCCTAATACACACTCCTGTCCAGAGGAGGGGGGGAGAGAGAACAAAAGGCCTCCGATAGTGTAGTACAGTGCCTTGCGAAAGTATTCGGCCCCCTTGAACTTTGCGACCTTTTGCCACATTTCAGGCTTCAAACATAAAGATATAAAACTGTAATTTTTTTTTGAAGAATCAACAACAAGTGGGACACTATCATGAAGTGGAACGAAATTTATTGGATATTTCAAACTTTTTTAACAAATAAAAAAACTGAAAAATTGGGCGTGCAAAATTATTCAGCCCCTTTACTTTCAGTGCAGCAAACTCTCTCCAGAAGTTCAGTGAGGATCTCTGAATGATCCAATGTTGACCTAAATGACTAATGATGATAAATAGAATCCACCTGTGTGTAATCAAGTCTCCGTATAAATGCACCTGCACTGTGATAGTCTCAGAGGTCAGTTTAAAGCGCAGAGAGCATCATGAAGAACAAGGAACACACCAGGCAGGTCCGAGATACTGTTGTGGAGAAGTTTAAAGCCGGATTTGGATACAAAAAGATTTCTCAAGCTTTAAAGCGGAGGTTCACCCGCACAGGACACTTTTTCCCCTTAGACGGATGCTCGTTTTGTCTAGGGGAATCGGCTAGTTGTTTTAAAATATGAGCTGTACTTACCGTTTACGAGATGCATCTTCTCCGCCGCTTCCGGGTATGGGCTGCGGGACTGGGCGTTCCTATTTTGATTGACAGTCTTCCGAGAGGCTTCCGACGGTCGCATCCATCGCGTCACGATTTTCCGAAAGAAGCCGAACGTCGGTGCGCAGGCGCAGTATAGAGCCGCACCGACGTTCGGCTTCTTTCGGCTACGAGTGACGCGATGGATGCGACCGTCGGAAGCCTCTCGGAAGACTGTCAATCAAGAAGGAACGCCCGCTCCCGAAGACCCATACCCGGAAGCGACGGAGAAGATGCATCTCGAAAACGGTAAGTACGGCTCATATTTTAAAACAACTAGCCGATTCCCCTAGACAAAACGAGCAGGAAGCTAAGGGGAAAAGAAAAAAAAAAAACATAATTGGGTGAACTCCCGCTTTAAACATCCCAAGGAGCACTGTGCAAGCGATAATATTGAAATGGAAGGAGTATCAGACCACTGCAAATCTACGAAGACCTGGCCGTCCCTCTAAACTTTCAGCTCATACAAGGAGAAGACTGATCAGAGATGCAGCCAAGAGGCCCATGATCACTCTGGATGAACTGCAGAGATCTACAGCTGAGGTGGGAGACTCTGTCCATAGGACAACAATCAGTCCCTGTATACTGCACAAATCTGGCCTTTATGGAAGAGTGGCAAGAAGAAAGCCATTTCTTAAAGATACCCATAAAAAAGTGTTGTTTAAAGTTTGCCACAAGCCACCTGGGAGACACACCAAACATGTGGAAGAAGGTGCTCTGGTCAGATGAAACCAAAATCAAACTTTTTGGCAACAATGCAAAACGTTATGTTTGGCGTAAAAGCAACACAGCTCATCACCCTGAACACACCATCCCCACTGTGAAACATGGTGGTGGCAGCATCATGGTTTGGGCCTGCTTTTCTTCAGCAGGGACAGGGAAGATGGTTAATATTGATGGGAAGATGGATGGAGCCAAATACAGGACCATTCTGGAAGAAAACCTGATGGAGTCTGCAAAAGACCTGAGACTGGGACGGAGATTTGTCTTCCAACAAGACAATGATCCAAAACATAAAGCAAAATCTACAATGGAATGGTTCACAAATAAACATATCCAGGTGTTAGAATGGCCAAGTCAATGTCCAGACCTGAATCCAATCGAGAATCTGTGGAAAGAACTGAAAACTGCTGTTCACAAACGGTCTCCATCCAACCTCACTGAGCTCGAGCGGTTTTGCAAGGAGGAATGGGCAAAAATTTCAGTCTCTCGATGTGCAAAACTGATAGAGACATACCCCAAGCGACTCACAGCTGTAATCGCAGCAAAAGGTGGCGCTACAAAGTATTAACTTAAGGGGGCTGAATAATTTTACACGCCCAATTTTTCAGTTTTTTGTTAAAAAAGTTTGAAATATCCAATAAATTTCGTTCCACTTCATGATTGTGTCCCACTTGTTGATTCGTCAAAAAAAATTGCAGTTTTATATTTTTATGTTTGAAGCCTGAAATGTGGCAAAAGGTCGCAAAGTTCAAGGGGGCCGAATACTTTCGCAAGGCACTGTACTACACTATCGGAGGCTTTTTGTTCTCTCCCCCCTCCTCTGGACCGGAGTGTGTATTAGGGGATTGATCGAGGAGAAGCACCATTGAAGTGTGACAGGTGGGAAGACACTGTGGCTGCAAGGAGGTGGCTGACACTAAGGATATCTTTGATGCCCTATACTTTTGTCATTGAGGTGAGAGTTCTGGGAGCCCTTTTATGGATATGACCATTCATCTGTCAGTCACTTATCTACACCTGGCCTAGTGGACATTCAGCTGCATCTTTATCCCCATGTTGGCAGCTCGTCACTGCATTTTACTTATGGGACACTTATCACCATTTTTCACCTCACTCTATTTTTTAGAATTCTTCTTATTTCTATATTTATGTATACAATTAATTTTTGCACACTATATCACTCATTTGTTTGTTGATTGAGCAACACTCATCACCGTTACTTATTTTTGATAGCATGTAGTTTTTGCGCAAAACCCCTCTTCCAATAATATTCCACTTGTGTATTGTAAACACGATTAGGTTTTGCTGCATTTTCAAATTTTTGTTTGGTTTCATATCATCATTAGTTCATAGTAGCGCTAAGGACACTTTATATTATCCCCTAAATAGTTTCCTTTACCTCAGTGCAGTCCTCCTTCACTTACCTCATCCTTCCATTTTGCTTTTAAAGCGGGGGTTCACCCTTAGAGGGCACTTTTTCCCCTTAGATTCCTGCTCGTTTTCTCTAGGGGAATCGGTTATTTGTATTAAAATATGAGCAGTACTTACCCGTTTTCGAGCTGCATCTTCTTCCGTCGCTTCCGGGTATGGGTCTTCGGGAGCGGGCGTTCCTTCTTGATTGACAGTCTTCCGAGAGGCTTCCGACGGTCGCATCCATCGCGTCACGATTTTCCGAAAGAAGCCGAACGTCGGTGCGCAGGCGCAGTATAGAGCCGCACCGACTTTCGGCTACGAGTGACGCGATGGATGCGACCGTCGGAAGCCTCTCGGAAGCCTGTCAATCAAGAAGGAACGCCCGCTCCCGAAGACCCATACCCGGAAGCGACGGAAGAAGATGCAGCTCGAAAACGGGTAAGTACTGCTCATATTTTAATACAAATAGCCGATTCCCCTAGACACAACGAGCAGGAATCTAAGGGGAGAAAAAACATTTTTTATAAATGGGTGAACTCCCGCTTTAAATGTCCTTATTTCTTCTGAGAAATCCGCAATTCCTGTTCTTCTGTCTGTAACTCCGCACCGTAATGCAAGGCTTTCTCCCTGGTGTGGAGTGTCGTTCTCGCCCCCTCCCTTGAGGGGGTGAGCAGGAGAGTCAGGATGCTCTTTACGTTGCAGACAGAGAAAAGAAGCTGTGTGTTAGTGGACGTCCTGACTCTCCTGTAGTCCAAGGGAGGGGGCCAGCACAACACTCCACACCAGGGAGAAAGCCTCGCATTACTGTGTGGAGTTACAGACAGAAGAACAGGAAGTGAGGATTTCTCAGAAGAAAGAAGGACATTTAAAAGCAAAATGGAAGGATGAGGTAAGTGAAGGAGGACTGCACTAAGGTAAAGGAAGCTATTTAGGAAAAAAAATAATGTACCTTTACACCCCCTTTAAACTGACCTAATTTACAGACCGAAGTTTATCCCTATGATATAAAAGAACTAAAAGATACATTGGGCCAGATTCTTGTATCCCGGCGTAAAACTCGGCGGGCGTAACGTATCTGATTTACGTTACGCCGCCAGCAAGTTTTACGGGCAAGTGCTTGATTCACAAAGCACTTGCCTGTAAAGTTGCGGCGGTGTAGCGTAAATCCCCCTGGCGCAAGCCCGCCTAATTCAAATGATCCGGGTAGGGGGCGTGGATCATTTAAATTAGGTACGTTCCCGCGCCGAACATACTGCGCATGCGCCGTCCCTAAAATTTCCCGACGTGCATTGCGCTAAATGACGTCGCAAGGACGTCATTGGTTTCGACGTGAACGTAAATGGTGTCCAGCCCTATTTACGGACGACTTACGCAAACAACGTAAATGTTTAAATTTCAACGCGGGAACGACGGCCATACTTAACATTGGCTGCGCCTCATATAGCAGGGGCAACTTTACGCATCGCAAATCTTACGTAAACGTCGTAACTTCACTGCGTCGGTCGGGCGTACGTTCGGGAATTCGCGTATTTTGCCAATTTGCATACTCGATCGGGAAAATGACGTCGGCGACACCTAGCGGCGAAAAAAAAATTGCAATTAAGATCTGACAGCGTAAGAGCCTTACGCCTGTCGGATCTAATGGTTATCTATGCGTAACTGATTCTATGAATCAGGCGCATAGATACGACGGGCGGACTCAGAAATACGCCGGCGTATCAGGCGATACGCCGGCGTATCAGGCGATACGCCGGCGTATCTCTTGAGAATCTGGCCCATTGTTTCTCTATCGTTGTTGATAAACATTCGGCTGAGTTTTTTTTTTCTTTTGACAGCTCTGCGCTTGTTTAACATGAATCGGGGAAATGCTGTATGAAGATCGTGAGGGGGGTTGAATCGAGATAACGATTAATCGTGGCGCTCTAGTACACACAGGTTTTTTTCTTTTTTAATCATTCGACCCATGCAATGTTAGTATAGCAATCTCCATGCTCTGTGCCATGATGCCAAGCTGTGCATTATCACTGTATATGACAGCTGACAGGCAGGGGGAGGTACTTATATAAGAAGGAGAGACTGAAGGGTCAATTCAGCCATAAAAACTCTGCTTGTCAGCAAATTGTCATTTAATGCTCTAATATGAACAGCTGCACCTGTGACTGGTACTTGTCAAAAGTGCTGACTGCACCCTTTCCATCCCCCTCCTCAATTCAGAGGCGCTGTACTATAGCTTCAATGGAAATCATTCTGTGATTGGAAGGGGTAGACATTTCATTCATCCTCACCTCCTCCATTCATAGAGGAGGTACTATAGTTTCCATCAATGAAAAGCATTCTGTGATTGGAGGAGGCGGACCTTTCATTCATCCACCCCTCCTCCATTCATAGAAGCTGTACTATAGTTTCCATCAATGAAAAGCATTCTGTGATTGGAGGAGGCAGACCTTTCATTTATCCACCCCTCCTCCATTCATAGAGGCTGTACTATAGTTTCCATCAATGAAAATCATTCTGTGATTGGAGGAGGCGGACCTTTCGTTTATCCACCCCTCCTCCATTCATAGAGGCTGTACTATGGTTTCCATCAATGAAAAGCATTCTGTAATTGGATGGGGTGAACCATTCATTCATACACCCCACCGCCATTCATAGAGGCTGTACGATAGCTTCCATCAATGAAAAGCATTCTGTGATTGGAGGAGGCGGGCCTTTCATTCATCCTCACCTCCTCCATTCATAGAGGCTGTACTATGGTTTCCATCAATGAAAATCATTCTGTGATTGGAGGAGGCACCCCTCCATTCATAGAGCACTTTTCCTCACCTAGGTGCAGGTGACGTAGTGATTGCCTCCCCCTCAGGCTGTGTTCAGTGAAGGGTGGACGTGTGCTGAGAGATCCGTCACACGCGTGGATAAGCCACAGACCTGAAATACATAGCCGAGACCTGCAGCATGTCGTGTCACATGAAGGATCTCTCCGTCTATGGGTGTGTATCAGGAAGTCTCCCCAATCCTGGTAGCATGGAAAGAGCAGCGATGAAGAACTTTGCTGCAAAGAAGTCCCCATTGGACTCCATGAATCAGGAAGTAGTGATGGGCTCAGGCAGGTTCAGATACAAGTCCAATCCCACCAGGGAGGAGGTGAAAGCTGTCAGCCAATCATTCCCAGCCCTACAGTCACATGTGTTCAGGCAGGGAATCCCTCCTCCACCACCTATGATGGCTGACAGCTTCCCATACATACAGGGGCAGTTATTATGGAGATGGAATTTAGTTCACAGAAGTAGAGAAAACATCCACTTTCAAGTGGGTACACCTGTTCTGATAAACTGCCAAAGGGAAGCACCTCCTACTTTGAGATTTCCTCTCACTTCCTGTGGTGTCACCAAAAGGGGAAGTGAAATCTTGACCAATGGGACACACATACATGCGGGGTACCAACACGTCCCTGCTCCACCTGTACTGCTGATAAATGGACTTCCTCCGATCAGTCTGGCTTGAAGATAAGGTTGTGTGTTCTCTATAATAGAGGATGGGACGTGGCACACATCTCACACACAGAGGACTTCCTGTCCCGTGTCATCTCCCTCCGTACAGAACACACTGTGTCCCCGGGAATGGCACACAGCCTGGTCCCGTATACCGTCTGCTTATCCCTCACCTGCCTCTTGTTCATCCGCCGAACATCGTCCAAAAAGTCCACAGACAACATCTTGCACACCTTCTTTCAACCGGAGGCACCTCGGCATCGGAAGCTGGCCTAAAAATAGACTACTTCCGCTTCCGAGCGGATAGGACCGAGCCGCCATGTTAGTCGCTGGCAGTTCCTTGCCTCTGCCAGTACTATGATGGTGATGATAGCGAAGTGCTCCTAGTGATGACACACTACTGATTGCATAGAACTGTTCTCAAAGTGGATGACAATGAATATTAATATTAGAGCTACAGACAGGGATGTCCATGGCAATTCATTGGCATCTAGCTATCATTTTCAAAGCTTGAATAGTAATCTCAAATCCCCTTTGAGTGATATATGTACATTGCATCGATTTTTAACAAACTTTGTTGTAGATTGCTGCTCTGAGAAAATGCTGTTTGTTGTTTGCAGAGTGGATCTGAACGGAGGTGACTTTTTCATTATTAACCACTTCCATACCAGGCACTTATACACCTTCCCGCCCAGACCAATTTTTAGCTTTCAGCGCTGTTGCACTTTAAATTACAATTGCGCGGTCATGCTACACTGTACCCAAACGAAATTTTTATCATTTTGTACCGACAAATAGAGCTTTCTTTTGGTGGTATTTGATCACCTCTGGGATTTTTATTTTCTGCAAAAAAAATAAAAAAATGACAGAAAATTTAGAAAAAAAAAACTTTTTTTTTGTTTCCGTTATAAAACATTATAAATAAGTATGTTTTCTCCTTCACTAATGGGCACTGATGGTACTGCACTGACTGGCACTGATAAGGTGGCACTGATGGGCACCGATGAGGTGGCACTGATGTGGTGGCATTGATGATGGGCACCAATATGCGGCACTGATGAGCGGGACGGATGGGTACAGATAGGTGGCACAGATGGGCACAGATAGGCGGCACGGATGGGCAGGGATAGGCGGCACGGATGGGCAGGGATAGGAGGCCCGGATGGGCAGGGATAGGCGGCATGGATGGGCAGGGATAGGCGACACATATGGGCACTGATAGGTGGCATGGATGGGCACTGATAGGCGGCATGGATGGGCACTGATAGGCGGCATGGATGGGCATAGATGGGCACTAACTAATGTGTTGTACTAATGGATGCCAATCAGTGCCAAACAATGCCTGCCAATCAGTGATGCCCATTGTGCGCACTGATTGGCATCCATTGTGGCACTGATTGGCATCCATTATGTGTCATCCCTGGTGGTCTAGGGTGGCATACCTTTGATTTAAATCCCTGGTGATCTAGTGGAATCCCTGGTGGTCCAGTGGGCATCCTCAGGGGGGGCTGTGCTGATAATCGATCAGAACAAACCCCCCCCTGTCAGAGGAGCAGCCGATCGGCTCTCCTCTACTCGTGTCTGACAGACGCGAGTGAGGAAAAGCCGATTACCGGCTTTTCCTATTTACATGGTGATCAGCCGTGATTGGAGACGGCTGATCACGTGGTAAAGAGTCTCCGTGAGAGACTCTTTACCTAGATCGTTGTTGCGGGGTGTCAGACTGACACCCTGCAACAACGATCGCCGCGATGCGCGCCCCCGGGGGCGCGCAGCAGCTCAGGATCCTGAGGACGTCATATGACGTCCAGTCAGGATTCTACAACCACTTTGCCGCCGTCAATCTGTCATTGGCGGGCGGAAAGTGGTTAATCAGCTGATGCACTGCAAAAGGACCGAAAAAAAAGGGGTCCTGTGCGAGTTTGGTCCGAATGCAATGCAATATCAGCCATACAATCTATATGTCTGAAACCGCATCAAACGCACATCACTTGTGATTTGCAGTACAGAGCACAGTTCCCAGCTATCGAATAGTGCCCGGGTGGAACTGCGCATGCGCCACTAGGAGCCGCAGCACAGCTGATTTTACGATCAGCTGTTATCTCGCGTGGCCAAGGCACGTTCATATAGGTGAGGGGCGGATATTTACTTGAAGGGGGCGGATTTTTGAAATGATGGGCAGTGCTGTGGGTGGAATTTTTATTGATTGGGCAAAGAAATCTGCAAAAGAAATGTTTATCTGCTATTCATTTTGAACGTTTGCGGAGCGTGTTTAGTCAATTGAAGGGCGGCTTTTTCTATATTACATTAAAGTTTGTTTAGTAGATTTGTTTGGCCATCGATAAAAATTCTACCCCAGCACTGCCCATCATGTAAATATCCACCCCCTTCATGTAAATATTCGCCCATCTCCTACATGAACGTGCCTCATCAACACAAGACAACAGCTGATTTTAAGGGTGAACTCAGCTGTTCTAAGGGTCCATTCTGCGTGGCGCACTCGTAGTTCCGGCCGGCATTTTTAAATTTCTCGACAGGACACCGGTACTTAAACCCTAATACATATTAATTACACAGGTTCTGAGGCTCAGGGCTCAAGTCCTGCGGGAACGCGTGGGAACGGAGTTCCTGCACTTTTTTCACAGCAGGAACGCAGTTCCCTTTGCAGGACTAGAGCAGCCGAGCCGCCCGAGCCAATCCTTCACTAAGTGGCGATGCCCAGCTCGAGTCACTGTCAGGGGCAGGCGAATCTTAGTAATCCTTTATGTTACTGCCCACTTCCTGTATGTGGATTCATTGGGTAGTGTGCGGGAATTCCGTCACTTCCTCGATGCCAGGATTAAGGTGGCAAATAAATTCACTTAGTGCATTACCTGCATTAAATTAGCCTCTGAACCTGTGTAATTCATAGGTGTTTGGGTTTAAAGTAGGGATGTCCCGATACCACTTTTTTAGGACCGAGTACCTGTACTGATATTTTCTTTCATGTACTCGCCGATACCGATTACCGATTCTTTTTTTTAAAAATGCAGCCATGTGTCCCCAAAATGCAGCCTTGTGTCTCCCCCCAAATGCAGCCTTGTGTCTCTCCCCCAATGCAGCCTTGTGTCTCTCCCCAAATGCAGCCTTGTGTCTCCCCCCAAATGCAGCCTTGTGTCTCTCCCCAAATGCAGCCTTGTGTCTCCCCCCAAATGCAGCCTTGTGTCTCTCCCCAAATGCAGCCTTGTGTCTCCCCCCAAATGCAGCCTTGTGTCTCCCCCCAAATGCAGCCTTGTGTCTCTCCCCAAATGCAGCCTTGTGTCTCCCCCCAAATGCAGCCTTGTGTCTCTCCCCAAATGCAGCCTTGTGTCTCTCCCCAAATGCAGCCTTGTGTCTCCCCCCAAATGCAGCCTTGTGTCTCTCCCCAAATGCAGCCTTGTGTCTCCCCCCAAATGCAGCCTTGTGTCTCTCCCCAAATGCAGCCTTGTGTCTCTCCCCAAATGCAGCCTTGTGTCTCCCCCCAAATGCAGCCTTGTGTCTCTCCCCAAATGCAGCCTTGTGTCTCCCCCCAAATGCAGCCTTTTGTCTCCCCCCCAATGCAGCCTTGTGTCTCCCAAATTCAGGTTTGTGTAGGTCTCCCCCCGCCGTCTATTTGTTCGGCGCTTGGGGAACATAACAGCTTTAATTTTTTTTTTTTTTGTGCGTGTACAAAGAGAGGAGCCAGACTGCAGGAGTTGGGAGTAGAGGTCAACCGATATATCGGCCGATATTTGGCCGTTTTTAAGAAATCGGCATCGGCCGATTATTGTAAAAAAATCGGCCGATTTTCGGCTGCCGCGCTAAACCCCGCTCCACGAGAAATGAATCCTTCAGCCACGCTGCTGGTAGCCTGCGCGCCGGCCCCTCCCCCCCCTACCTCGACGGGCTGTAGCAGAAAGCAAACTTGTCACAAGCCCGAGCAGCTGCAGTAGTTGCTTGTCTGCGCGAAGAGATCACAAAAGCTTCCTACAGCCCGTCGAGGTAGGGGGGGGCGGGGCCGGCGCGCAGGCTACCAGCAGCGTGGCTGAAGGATTCATTTCTTGTGCTGCTGGAGACTGGGGTAATGTACAGTATTCCTATCATCTCTGATAGGTGCCTCGGCTCTCTAGTGATTGTACTCCAACTCACGTGGGAGCTCACAGGTGTCATCCAATGGACAGTGCTGGAGGGAACAGTGTGTACATGTTAGAGCACACACCTCTCCTGTATACACACTCATTTTATATATATCCATCCCCACCCACGGCCAGCTCCATCCATCCATCCCCCTTCACAATACATCCCCCACCCACAGCCAGCTCGCTCCATCCATCCATCCCCCTTCACAATACATCCCCCACCCACGGCCAGCTCGCTCCATCCATCCATCCCCCTTCACAATACATCCCCCACCCACAGCCAGCTCGCTCCATCCATCCATCCCCCTTCACAATACATCCCCCACCCACGGCCAGCTCCATCCATCCATCACCCTTCACAATACATCCCCCACCCACGGCCAGCTCCATCCATCCATCCCCCACCCACGGCCAGCTCCATCCATCCATCCCCTTTCACAATGCATCCCCCACCCACGGCCAGCTGCATCCATCCATCCCCCTTCACAATACATCCCCCACCCACGGCCAGCTCCATCCATCCATCCCCCTTCACAATGCATCCCCCACCCACGGCCAGCTGCATCCATCCATCCCCCTTCACAATGCATCCCCCACCCACGGCCAGCTGCATCCATCCATCCCCCTTCACAATGCATCCCCCACCCATGGCCAGCTTCATCCATCCACCCCCCTCTACAATGCACCCCCCACCCACGGCCAGCTCCATCCATCCCCCTTCACAATACATCCCCCACCCACGGCCAGCTCCATCCATCCACCCCCCTCTACAATGCATCCCCCACCCACGGCCAGCTGCATCCATCCATCCCCCTTCACAATGCATCCCCCACCCACGGCCAGCTTCATCCATCCACCCCCCTCTACAATGCATCCCCCACCCATGGCCAGCTCCATCCATCCCCCTTCACAATACATCCCCCACCCACGGCCAGCTCCATCCATCCACCCCCCTCTACAATGCATCCCCCACCCACGGCCAGCTGCATCCATCCACCCCCCTCCCTCCATCCACAGCCAGCACCATCCATCTCTCCCCCTCCACAATGCATCCTCCACCCACGGCCAGCTCCATCCCTCCATCCCCCTCGACAATGCATTCCCCACCCAGGGCCAGCTCCATCCATCCACCCCCTTCCCTCCATCCACAGCCAGCACCATCCATCTCTTCCCCTCCACAACGCATCCCCCCTCCAAGGCCAGCAACATCCAGCCATCCCCCTCCACAATGCATCCTCCAGGCACAGCCAGCACCATCTTTCCCCCTCCACAACGCATCTCCCACCCACGCCCAGCACCATCCATCCTCCTCCACAATGCATCCCAATCCAAAAATCGGCCCAAAATATCGGCCGCAAAAATCGGCCTCATATATCGGCTGTGACGGTATCGGTATGATATCCCCGTCAACGTTCCCTTCTTCCCATAACGAAAATCACCCCAATATTCCACGAGGAGGGATATCCCTGGAATCGCCCAGAAAGCCACACATGAGACCAGCTTACTGCTTGAACAACACAGACTTTAATGGTTTTTCTTCTCAGCTTTTTATACAGTCCAAGACATTGAAGCAACAATGAAATCTCCACCCAACCCAATCACACACTAAGGCTAATTACTAAAACATTCCAGACAGGTCGGCACCGACCGACAATTATCATGTCTAATCACTGCACATTCCTTACACAACAAACCACCTTCACACACTTGAGTTTCTTAAGCAGACGTTTCGTCTGCTTCCAGTTTGACACCTATTAACACCTCTGAGAATCACTAGGTTGTAGACAGGGTTATCACACAATTAAAGGCCTTTCAAAAGCTAGCCTTATTTAACATATGAACAGTCCTTACAGAGAGAGATGAATCACACATAAAACACCTGTTACCTGTAACCAACAGCATTAAGTTAGCAGGGAGAGCATTAGACTGAAGCATATAGGCAATTGCATCACATCGGCCATCGGCTGCCCCGATTTCTAAATATCGGCATCGGCATCGGCCAGAGAAAAACCCATATCGGTCGACCTCTAGTTGGGAGTAGGCAGGCCTCCCCCAGAGGCAATCTGCCACCTTTCTCCATGCGGGTGTGTGAGGGGGTCCTCCCACACAGCCCGCCCTACCTGCTCCGCTTTGAAGCCCAACGGGGCAGAGGGACTCCCTATAAGGGAGTGAGAGAATCTAGCCTGCTCAACCAGCCCAGTTAGTCCTTCGCCTCTCTTTTTAGAGACCGCGTGGTCAAAGTGCGTGCATGTTAACCCGATTTCGAGTGCATGTAAGTGTGGTGTTTTTTGTGGGAGGGGGGTGGGCGTACTAAGCGCAGGCTTACCTCGCATAGCACACCCACCGGGAGCCGGGCTGAGACCACCAAACTCAATTCACATGTAGCCGAGACCGCTTTCATTTTAATAGCTGTGTGTCCCCCTTGTCCGGGCACTTTGATAGACAGATCACCCGTCCAATCCTAGGAGGGAGGGGCTATATATGACGACACGCGGCGGGGAACACACAGCTATTCAAATGAAAGCTGTTATGTTCCCTGAGCGCCGAACAACTAGACTGCTCTCCTCCAGTGGCATGTTTTACATACCCGAGGACTGCTCTGCTCTCCGCCTCCTCTCCGCCTTACTCTCCGCCTCCTCTCCGCCTTCCTCTCTGCCCCGTCAGTCTCCTCTCGGTCACCTCTCGGTCTCCTCTCCGACCGCTCCCCGCCCCCTCTGCGCCCGCTCTCCGCCCCCACTCAGAGGAAAGTATCAGTGAAGCATCCGTAGCATTTGCGCGAGTACAAGTACTGGTGCAAATGCTCAGTATCGGTCCCGATACCGATACTAGTATCGGTATCGGGATAACCCTAGTTTAAAGGGATGAGGTGGCAACCCTACTTCCACACTTCCTCGGTAACGTGCCCCTGCCATGTATCCTGGGCTCCGCTTGCCCATCTGCAGGCCTGGGACTGGCATAGAAGGTGCCACCGGGTAGGAAGTGTAGTGATATCACATATAGTGGAGTCCGGTTAGATAATTGATATTTAGGTATTAGTATGATGACTATAAGTTATGTTCCGCAGCATTACCTGAGTTCTCCAGAGAGTGCATTTTATTTAACATCCAACACAGAACAAAGTCCAAATTCCACAGATGATACCGTACTGTGGCCCCACAATAGGGATCAAACTTTTTTGCAGAAGGGAGTTTAACAAAACACGTGGCCACTCATTAAAATTAGAAGAAAAGAGGTTTAACCTTAAACTACGTAGAGGGTTCTTTACTGTAAGAGCGGCAAGGATGTAAAAATTCCCTTCCACAGGCGGTGGTCTAAGCAGGGGGCATCGAAAATTATTAGATAGGCATCTGAGCGACCACGACATACAAGGTAATACTGACATATAATCACACACATAGGTTGGACTTGATGGACTTGTTTTTAACCTCACCTATTATGTAACTATGAAGTGGCGACATAAAGACAGGTAAGTAGTCAGGCATTCTATACCTTAAAGCGGGATTCTACTGTAACTCTATAACACTGTAGCTGCTAACTTTTAATACGGACACTTACCTGTCCTAGTCGCCCGCGATGTCGGTCCCCCCAACGGCGACCGCTCGGTCCTGGCGCCTCCATCCTAAAGGGAAACAGGTAGTGAAACCTTACGGCTTCACTGCCCGTTTTTCCTACTGCGCATGCGCGACTTGCGCGGCGCTTTGTGAATGGGCGGCTGCCTCCTGGGTTACACACAGTTCCCAGAAGGCAGCGCGCCCCATTCACCAGAAGACACCGCAACGGAGGACGAGGCAAAAGATCCACCACGGTGGAGGAAGAGGAAGAAGAGCTACTTCCGCATAGCAACTGCCGTTTCAGGTGAGTATAAAAAAAAATTCAATTTTTTTTTCTATTTATTTTTAGATTTTTTTGGGGGGGGGGAAGGGTGGAACTTCTAATGCAGTGAATGCATTACGGTAAAAACAATTAGGCTTTAGTATCCCTTTAACCACTTAAGCCCCGGACCATATTGCTGCCTAAAGACCCAAGGGGTTTTTACAGTTCGGGACTGCGTCGCTTTAACAGACAATTGCGCGGTCGTGCGACGTGGCTCCCAAACAAAATTGGCGTCCTTTTTTCCCCACAAATAGAGTTTTCCTTTGGTGGTATTTGATCACATCTGCGGTTTTTATTTTTTGCGCTATAAACAAAAATAGAGCGACAATTTTGAAAAAAATTCAATATTTTTTACTTTTTGCTGTAATAAATATCCCCCAAAAACATATATACATTTTTTTTCCTCAGTTTAGGCCGATACGTATTCTTCTACCTATTTTTGGTAAAAAAAATCGCAATAATCGTTTATCAGTTGGTTTGCGCAAAATTTATAGCGTTTACAAAATAGGGGATAGTTTTTTTGCATTTTTATTTTTTTTTACTACTAATGGCGGCGATCAGCGATTTTTTTCGTGACTGCGACATTATGGCGGACACTTTGGACAATTTTGACACATTTTTGGGACCATTGTCATTTTCACAGCAAAAAATGCATTTAAATTGCATTCTTTATTGTGAAAATGACAGTTGCAGTTTGGGAGTTAAACACAGGGGGCGCTGTAACATTTAGGGATCACTGTGTGTGTGTTTACTAGTGTAGGGGGGTGTGGCTGTAGGAATGACATCATCGATCGGATCTCCCCTATAAAGGGGATCACCCGATCGATGCGCCGCCACAGGGAAGCACGGGGAAGCCGTGTTTACACACGGCTCTCCCCGTTCTTCAGCTCCGGGGAGCGATCGCGACGGAGCGGCTAAAAACAAATAGCCGCGCCGTCGTCCCGGATCGCTCCCCGAGCGGACCCGACCTCCGCATGTACCGGGGGGGGGGGGTCCCGATCAGACCCCCCACCCACGTCTAGCAGAGGACGTACAGGTACGTACATGTGCCTGTCCGTGCCATCCTGCTGACGTATATGTACATGAGGAGGTCGGGAAGTGGTTAAAGAGCTTATCCATGGTCATTTGGATATTGAGTTACCTTTTTTCCAAGGTAATGAGGGCATCCTGCAATGGCAAGATGAGCAACTGGAAATATAGGGCCAGATTCACAAAGAGTTACGCCGGCGTATCAGTAGATACGCCGACGTAACTCGGAATCTAAGCCGTCGTATCTTTAAGTGTATGCTCAAACTGAGATACACTTAAACCTACCTAAGATACGATGGCCTGCGCCGTCGTATCTTAGGGTGCAATATTTCCGCTGGCCGCTAGGTGGCGCTTCCATTGAGTTTGGCGTAGAATATGCAAATAAGTAGATACGCCGATTCACGAACATACACTTGCCTGTCGCAGTAAAGATACGCCGTTTCCGTAAGAAGTATGCCGGCGTAAAGATAAAGCTGCCCCCTAGGTGGCGTAGCCAATGTTAAGTATGGCCGTCGTTCCCACGTCGACATTTTTTAATTTAACGTTGTTTGCGTAAGTCGTCCGTGAATGGGGCTGGACGTAATTTACGTTCACGTTGAAACCAATACGTCCTTGCGGCGTACTTTGCCGCAATGCACACTGGGATATGTACACGGACGGTGCATGCGCCGTTCGTAAAAAATGTCAATCACGTCGGGTCACCATTCATTTAAATAAAACACGCCCCCCTCACCCTCATTTGAATTACGCGCGCTTACGCTGGCCCCATTTTCGCTAAGCCGCCGTAACTTAGGAGGCAAGTGCTTTGAGAATACAGCACTTGTCCCTCTGACTTAAGGCGGCGTAGCTTAAATAGGATACGCTACGCCGCCTCAAAGATGCTGCAACCTACGTGAATCTGGCCCATAGTGATTTTGCATATAGTGCAAACTGGAAAAATGTATCTTATTAGCTTTCTCTGATATGTGATAAAATATTCTCCTTACATCATGTACTGACATGTAGTCCATTTTTTAAATGAAATAATCTGCATTTAAAATGTTTTCACTAGAACAATAGGCATATATAAGAGAAAACCTAATACTAAAATCAGAAACAAACATGTTATTGATAAATAAATGTGTGCCATACACATTTTGCTGCCCATCTGGAGTTTGCTTAGCAGACTGAAATGCAGGCAGCAGAGAAGAGAATATCTCCCAACAGTTCAGTGGGACAGAAGGCAGTCGCGTGGTTCTCCCTCTGCCTCGCTTCACCGAGCTGCTTCTCTGTCATGTTACAGACTTGCCTAGAAAAATCATATTTCCTTTCTGAAATGCGTATATTGTTTATTCTGCTGGGAAAACCAGAAAGCTGATGGAACACTAACACATTTGTTAAGTGTACTGGAAAAGTTTAGTTACCTTTTATTTAAAATTCTAATCTTATATATATTTAGCTGGATTCACATAGCCCGCCCTAACTTTGCGGCGGCGTAGTGTATCGTGTTTGCACTACGCCGCCGTAAGTTAGCGAGGCAAGTACATGATTCACAAAGTACTTGCCTGCTAAGTTACGGCGCCGTAGCCTATAGCAAGCGGGCGTAAGGGCGCCTAATTCAAGGCTGAGGGGGCGTGTTTTATGTTAACTTGTGTTGACCTGATGTGATTGACGTTTTTTTGGAACGGCGCATGCGCCGTCCGCCTACATATCCCAGTGTGCATTGCGGCAAAGTACGCCGCACGGGCCTATTGGTTTCGACGTGGACGTAAATTACGTAAATCCCTATTCACGGACGACTTACGCAAATGACGTAAAATTTTCGAATTTCGACGAGGGAACGACGGCCATACTTAACATTACTATTCCAGCTATTTGATGGAATAACTTTAGGCCTGATAATGCGTTATGTAAACGGCGTATCTGTACTGCGTCGGCCGGGCGTACATTCGTGAATAGGCGTATCTAGTGATTTACATATTCTACGCCGACCGCAATGGAAGTGCTACCTAGCGGCCAGCCGAAATATTGCACCCTAAGATAGGACGCGCAAGGTTTAAGTGTATCTCTGTTTGAGAATACACTTAAAGTTAGGTCGGCGCAGATTCCAAGTTAGGTCGGCGTATCTACTGATACGCCGGCCTAACTCTTACTGAATCTGGCTATATGATTGGTGAAATAACCTTTAAGCATTGCAAGTCTACATATGTATACTCTGGTATGCCATGAAAGCATGACAGAAAGCCTGGTCTACAGGGGTGGACTGACAACTCATGGGGCCCCTGGGCAATAGAAGATGATGGGACCCCCGGGCAAAAGGACATTATGGGGCCCCCAGGCAACAGATTTTGGGGCCACACAGTATACACACACAGTATACTGTACATACACACACACTGAGAAGGTACTGGAGGGCCGGGGCAGCTATAATCTTGTCGGTAAGGGACATTTCAGGGACAGATGTAAAAAAATACACATATTTTTACATACTGTCCCTGGTTTTACTGAGGCTGGCAACCGCGATGGGGTCCCCTAGTGGCATGGGGCCCTCGGGCAGTGCCCAAGTGGCCGAATGGTCTATATACATTATATGAACAGCAGATGCTGGGTTGTTAATCCAGTATGATCCTTTTTGTGTTATCAGAAATGTTTTCTGTGATGGGAATGCAATAAGCAAATCATGCATCAGAGAACCCAGCTAATCACTATTTGTTTTGCAGCACTTTATTTAAAAAGTACTGTCCTCTGCACTGTAAGGGCGGACTCCGACATTGCAGGCTACCAGAAAGCGTCCGGTGTCCATAAGATGGCTTTATTTGCAGATGATTTCATATTTTGCTGTGCATGTATGGTGCTCTGTCCTACTTTTAAATTACCGTATTTATCGGCGTATACCGCACACTTTTTTACCCTGAAAATCAGGGCAAAATCGTGGGTGCGCGATATAAGCAGATACCCGCTTTCCCGCGCCGAGTTTGAACACTGCGCCGGCATATACCGAGCGCAGTACACTCGTGTATAGTCGGGCAGGCTCAGCTCCTCTCGCGCTCACGTCCAGGACGTGAGCGCTAGAGTAGCCGAGCCGAGCCGGCACGGGAAAGCCGAGAAAGCCGAGTAGCCGAGCCGGCACGGGAAATCGGGGATCGAGCGGGGAGGACACCGCAGAAGGACGCCGGACCCGACGAAGAGGACACCCAAAGCCGCAGACAGACGCCGGACCCGACGAAGAGGACACCCGAAGCCGCTTACACACACCTCTACCCGTTCTTCAGCTCCTGTGACTGATCGCGGGACACCGGCGGCGATCGGGTCCACGGGTCCCGCAGCTGCGGTCACGGAGCTTCGGACCGGGTCGTGGGCATGCACCTGACCCACGGCTGGGCACTTAAAGAGGACATACAGGTACGTGATTGTGCGCAGCTATGCCATTCTGCCGACGTATATCGGCGTTAGGCGGTCCTTAAGTGGTTAATATTTTGGTGGATGGGGCCATGATCGACTGACTGCCTTTGTCCATCCTTCTCCTTTTATTGGGAGGGCAACTCTATTCACTTTTTGGAAATTAATATTACGCCGGACCCTGCTTCCCTCTATACAGACAATTTTGATCCACTGCTGACCCGGTTGCGTACAGATTTACTCCATTGACACTCACTCACTTTAACCTGGTTTGGCCGTTGCAGTGCCCTTAAGATGACAATTTTGCCCAGGGTTCTTTATCTTTTAACCGATGGATTTCCCCACAGACGATCGTTTTTTTCTATCGTTTTTTTTAACCATCAGACAATTTTAAAACAGGTTCTAAGTTTTTTCACAGATGGGAAAAAAACTGATGTGGCCCAAACACGATCGGTTCGTCTGATGAAAATGGTCCATCAGACCGTTTTCATCAGACGAACCGATCGTGTGTACGCGGCATTAGAGCAGTATGAATCTGGAACTCCCTTCCACAGTTCGTGGTTTCAGCAGGGAGTATAGATAAATCCGATGGAAAAAGTCAGACGGAATTTTTTCATCGGATATTCCGACCGTGTGTATGCCCCATCTGACTTTTTCCGTCGGAAATTCCGACAGTCTTAGAAAGAGAACATGGAAAAAAATTATCGGAAATTTCATTAGTCTATATGGAATTCCGACGCAGAAAAAATCACGCATGCTCGGAAACAATTCGACACATGCTCAGAAGCATTGAACTTCATTTTTCTAGGCTCGTCATAGTGTTGTACGTCACTGCATTTTTGACGGTCAGAATTTGGTGTGTCCGTATATATGCAAAATAGGCTCTAAGAGGCTTCAAAAAAGGTGAATTTTGAGCGCAAAGCATTGTGCTCAGAGTCCACCCAGGTGTCTTAGAAAACCAAATGAAAATTCGCTTTTCTAACACTGAACCACCTCTCTGCCAATTGGGAAGTGCAAGTCTGTTACCCGTCACCTGATTGGCTGAAAAGACAGGCGCTGCTATTGGATGTCTATCAGGAGGAGACGCACGGAGGACACAGCTCGCCGTTGTCTGACCTGCTGTAAGGTCTTACAGCTTGCTGCTGTCACCCGCTGCCTGACCCGCCACCAAGATAGGATAAGTGCCGGTCAGATGGCGAGAGGGTGGGTCACAGTGGCAACTTTGGTTGGGAACAGTGGTGGCATTTGATGGGGCACAGTGGTGGCATTTGATGGGCACAGTGGCAGAATTTGATAGGCACAGTGGCTGCAATTGATGGGCACAGTGGCTGCATTTGATGGCACAGTGGCTGCAGTTGATGTTTCTCATGGTTGGAGAGTCCTTCAGGTGCCTTTTGTCAAACTCCAGGCGGGCTGTGATGTGCCTTTTACTAAGGAGTGGCTTCCATCTGGCCACTATATCATACAGGCCTGATTGGTGGAGTGCTGAAGAGATAGTTGTTCATCTGGAAGGTTCTTCTCTCTCCACAGAGAAAGGCTGGAGCTCTGTCAGAGTGACCATTGGGTTCTTGGTCACCTCCCTGACTAAGGCCCGTCTCCCCCGATCGCTCAGTTAGGATGGGCAGCCCACTCTAGAAAGAGTCCTGGTGGTTCCAAACTTCTTCCATTTACGGATGATGGAGGCCACTGTGCTCATTGGAACCTTCAATGCTGCAGAAACTTTTCTGCACCCTTCCCCAGATCTGTGCCTCGATACAACCCTGTCTGAGGTCTACAGACAATTTTTTGGACCTAATGGCTTGGTTTGTGCTCTGACCTGCACTGTTAAAGCGGTAGGAAACCCGCTGACTCTTTGTTCTTTACACCTGTAAGGGAAAAGGCATAATGAGCTAGTATGCACCCCATATTAGCTCATTATGAAATACTTATCTTAGAACGAGGCGTCGGTGACCTTAGAACGATGTTGTCACTCCCGCCTCACTTCTTTCCGGCAAGGTCTGGCAGCCGCCGGGCCTTAAGCCAAAAATCCTCTGTGCGCATGCGTCGTTGCATTCAGCGGCTCATTGCGAGGGGAATATCTCCTAAACCGTAAAGGTGTAGGAGAAATATTTTTTTACTACAGGTAAGCCTTATTATAAGCTTTCCTGTAGGTAAAAATAAAGAAAAAAAAACTTTACAACCACTTTAACCACTTAAGAACCGCCTCCTGCATATATACGTCAGCAGAATGGCACGGCTGGGCACAAGCACGTACCTGTACGTCCTCTTTAAGTGCCCAGCCGTGGGTCGCGCGCGCCAGCGGCGGGTGCCCGCGACCTGGTCCGAAGCCTCGTGACCACGGCTGCGGGACCCGCAGACCCGATCGCCGCTGGAGTGCTGCGATCAGTCCCCGGAGCTGAAGAACGAGGAGAGCTGTAAACACAGCTTCCCCGTTCTTCACTGTGGCGCTGTCATTGATCTTGTGTTCCCTGATATAGGGAAACACAATCAATGACGCCACATGTCCAGCCACGCCCCCTACAGTTAGAAACACATATGAGGTCACACTTAACCCCTTCAGCGCCCCCTAGTGGTCAACTCCCAAACTGCAATTGTCATTTTCACAGTAAACAATGCATTTATATAGCATTTTTTGCTGTGAAAATGACAATTGTCCCAAAAATTTGTCAAAATTGTCCGATGTGTCCGCCATTATGTCGCGGTCATGAAAAAAACTGCTGATCGCCGCCATTAGTAGTAAAAAAAAAATTCTTAATAAAAATGCAATAAAACTATCCCCTATTTTGTAAACACTATAAATTTTGCGCGAACCAATCGATAAACGCTTATTGCAATTTTTTTTACCAAAAATAGGTAGAAGAATACGTATCGGCCTAAACTGAGGAAAAATTTTTTTTTTTATATATTTTTGGGGGATATTTATTATAGCAAAAAGGAAAAAATATTGTTTTTTTTTCAAAATTGTCGCTCTATTTTTGTTTATAGCGCAAAAAATAAAAACCGCAGAGGTGATCAAATACCACCAAAAGAAAGCTCTATTTGTGGGGGGAAAAAAAGGACGCCAATTTTGTTTGGGACGACCGCGCAAATGTCAGTTAAAGCGACGCAGTGCCGAATCGCAAAAACTGGCCAGGTCCTTTACCTGCATTTTGGTCCGGGTCTTAAGTGGTTAACTGTGGGACATTACATTACATTACTGACTTTACCACAAGTGGACTCCAATCAAGTTGTAGAAATATCTTGAGGATAATTTGTGGAAACAGGATGCGCCTGAGCAAAGGCTGTGAATACTTATGTACATGTAATTTTTTATTTTGAAGAAATTGGCAAAGATTTCAAACAAACTTCTTTCATGTTGTCATTATGGGGTATTGTTTGTAGAATTTTAAAGGAAAATAATGAATTTAATGCATTTTGGAATAAGGCTGTAACATTACAAAATGTGAAAAAAATGAAACACTGTGATTACTTTCCGAATGCACTGTATGTGTTTAGCTGCTTTAGTGAACCAGTATCAAAACACAGTGGCATCTTTATGCTCAGGTGGTAACCGCAGGCAGTTTATTATGCCAACCAGAGGGAGGGGCACTTATGAGTTTGATGGTGAATTTAACTGCATTCCACTATTTCAAGGAGTGACACAGAGTTGGATCCAAGACTGTAGCAAAAGGTAGGTGTGGTAAGAAAGGCTGCTAGGACAGCAATCTGCGGTGTTGTCGTATTTGCCTATATTGGTTACCAGTAATCCTTCTGGAAATATATTTACAGTACCTTGAAAATACCCCTTGAAATGTTCCATATTTTGTCATGTTACAACTAAAAACATAAATATAAATATATATTTTATTAGGATTTTATGTGGTAGACCAACACAAAGTGGCACATAATTGTGAAGTGGCAGGAAAATTAAAAATGATTTTCAATTTTTTTTTTACAAACAAATATCTGAGAAGTGCGGTGTGCATTTGTATTCAGCCCCCTATTCTTTTGTAGAATCACGTTTCGCTGCAATTACATCTGCAAGTCTTTTTGTCTCTACCAGCTTTGCACATCTAGAGTGACATTTTTGCCAATTTTTCTTTGGAAAATAGCTCAAGCTCTGTCAGATTGGATGGAGAGTGTCTGTGAACAGTAATTTTCAAGTCTTGCCCCAGATTCTCAGTTGGATTTAGGTCTGGACTTTGAGAGGGGCATTCTGACACTAGAGTATGCTTTGATCTAAATCATTCTATTGTAGCTATGGCTGTATGTTTTGGGTCGTTGTCCTGCTGGAAGGCGCATCTTTGCTCCAGTCTTACTGCCTCTTTTTCACCCTGCAATGTAAAAGCATAAAAACCCATTTTGTTGCACTTACCTGCAAACGAAGCCTGCAATGTCCCCGCTGGTGGCTGCAACCATCTTCACCCCCTTTTCCTTCCAGGGCCATGGACTGGCCAGAGTCTCGTGACGTCACTCCCATGCAGGAACTGCCATTCACAGCACGAGCCCCTTAGAAACAGCACGAACATGCCCTTTCTTCAGTGCGCATGCACCAATGACATCGGCGCAAGCGTATATGGTAAATATCTCCTAAACCGTTTAGGTTTAGGAGATATTTCCAGTATCTACAGGTAAGCCTTATTATAGGCTTACCTGTAGAACTAAGAAATGTCAATTAAGAATGCTTTCAGAAATATGTGTTAATAGTTTATTTTTTAATTACAAAATGGAAAGTAGATGACCAAAAGAAAAATTCAAATCAATATTTGGTATGACCAACCTTTGGCTTCAAACCACCCTTTATATTGTAAACTCCATGATCAGGTCCCTCATTTTAATTCTGTATTGTAAGTGTACTTTCCCCCTTTATATTGTAAAGCGCTGCGTAAACTGTTGGCGCCTTATAAATCCTGTATTATAATAAACCAGCATCAATTCCTCCTGGTGTGTATATAGTGCTTGTGAACAAAGTTTTTAAAGGAACTCGGCAGGTAGGTTGTTCCAAACATCTTGGAGAGCTAACCACATATCTTCTGTGAATGTAGCTACCTCAAATCCTTCTGTCTCCATGTAATCCCAGACAGACTCAACGATGTAAAGATCAGGGCTCCGAAGGAGCCAAACCATCACTTCCTTTACTCATTGTTCTTCTTTACACTGAAGATAATTCTTGATGGCTGTATGTTTGGCAGCAATCACATCTCCCTGATGGTATGGCATGATAAATAAGTATCTGCTTGTATTTCTCAGCATTGCGGACATCATTTATCCTGATCAAATCTCCAACTCTATTTGCAGAAATGCAGCCCCAAACTTGCAAGCAATCTCTACCATGCTTGTTACATGCAGACACCCGTTATTGTACCACTCTACAGCCCCTTGGCGAACAAACCTCCTGAGTTTCTTAGTCTTGTTTCAACATCAGAGGTATGGCTTCATTTGGCCACAATTCTTCCATGAAGAGTACTTCGGATGAGACATCTCCCGACAGTAGCTAGCTGGAACCAGGTACATCTAGTTATGTGCTGATCATCTTCCGATGTCGACGGTAAGCAAGCATGATGTGTCTTTCATTGGCTACATTGTTTGCTTAGTCAACTACTGCTTCTACAGTGCTCAACTTTGCCTAATCAATGGTGTCCTTAATGCCATATCATCAGGGAGGTGTGTGTGTGTGTGTGTGTGTGTGTGTGTGTGTGTGTGTTTTACCTGCTACAAAATAAATTTGGGGCCCAAGTTATTCAGGAAATATGTTCACTATAAAGAACAAGGAGTCCTGGAAGTGATGGTTTGGCCCCCACAGAGCCCCGATTTCAACATCATAGAGTCTGTCCAGGATTACATGAAGAGACAGAAGGATTTGAGGCAGCCTACATCCACAGAGGATCTGTGGTTAATTCTCCAAGATGTTCGGCACAGCCTGCCTGCCTGCCGAGTTCCTTTAAAAACTGAGGTTGATTTACTAAAACTGCTAAAGTGCAAAATCTGGTACAACTCCGCATAAAAATTAGCTTCCATTTTTTTTTTTCACCCAAGGCTCAACTGAAAAAGCTGAAGTTAGAAGCAGATTGGCTACCATGCACAGCTGAACCAGATTTTCCAGTTTTAGTAAATCAACCCTATTGTGTTCACAAACACTGTACATGCCTAGAAGGCTTGATGCCTGTTTGAAATCAAAGGGTAGTCACAGCAAAATAGGATTTTTGACTTACCGTAAAAATCCATTTCACGGAGTTCATTGACAGAAACAGCGCTCCATTATTCAGAACCATAGGGACATCGCAAAGCAGTGCCAAACATGAGGGGACAACAAAAAATCCCAAGGCTTACACAAGCGCCAACCAGGTAACAGGCGCTCAACACAAAACAACTGGAGGCCAACTTGAACAATAGACCCTCTAAATAGCAGCCTGCAAAACCTTGCAGCCAAAAGAAGCATCCACAGATGGCAGCACATACACATTGCAGAATGTTGTGAAAGTGTACACCGACGACCAAGTGGCCGCCTTACAAACGTGCGCAACTGACGCCTGAAGACAGACGGCCCAAAAAGCACTAAGCACCAATGTAAAATGTGCGGTAACGGGGAAAGAAGGAACTTGACCCCTCTGACAGAATAGGCCAGAATCATTATCTATCTGATCCATCCAGAAATGGGCACAGAAGAAGCAGACAGCCCCTTTCTTGGCCCATCCGTGATCACAAACCGTCTGACCTCCAAAAAGACTAAGTGACAGCAAAATACAGCCGACCCATATCCAGGGCATGTAATGCAAATTCCTTAGGATATGTTGACCAGGGAAGGCAACACAATGTCCTTATTCAAAGGGAAATCAGAGGGTTGAGGACAAAGAACCACCTTATCCTTGTGGAACACCGAGTAAGGTGTATGACAAGATAACGCTACTCGTTCGACACTCTGTGAGCAGAGGGAATAGCCACCAAAAAGGCGACCTTCTGAGACAGAGTGAGCAGGAGAATCTCCCAAATATTTTTGAAGAGCAGCTTCTGTAAAACCGAAAGCACCAAGTTCAGATACCACAGCGGTAGAAGAGACAGACGTAAACCCCCTAGAATAAAAGGTATGCACCAGGAGGGCAAGACCAGGGGATGATGAAGGAGACTGCCAAGGCTGACACCTGGACCTTGATGGTACTCAATGCCCATTTCTGCTCAAGCCCCCGTGAAGGAAGGTCAGAATCGGAGTCACTGAGAAAGAATGAGGGCGAATGCCCAGCGACTCACACCAGCATATATACGGTTTTCACGTCGGTGCTAGATCTTCCTAGAGGTGGACTAGTTAGCTTCCAGCACCTGGCTCATCACAGCCAGGCCGTCAAAACCAGCGACTGTAAAGCAGGATGGAAGATCAGCCCTTGGGACTGTAGAGAAGCAGTCGCCAAGAAGCATCAGGTTGGCGTACCCAGGCCGACAGGACCAATCTGGGGCCAATAGAATGACTGGAATCCCTGCAGCCTTGATCCTGCACAAAAGCCATAGCAGAAGCTGGAGAGGAGGAAAGGCTTAGATCAAACGATACCAGCCCCAACAGAGCATTTGAGATGTCCACCAGAGGACCTTGCTAAAAACCTTGGTACCATTCTGTTGAGATAGGACACAAACAGATCTACCTGGGAAGTGCCCCATTGGAGATATATCCAATGAAACACAGCCTGGTGAGGGGTCCAACACTAGCCGACTGAGGCAATCCACCTGCCAGTATTTTACGCCTGGATGGCGTACATCGGAGGGCCAGAACGAGACATTCTGCTCACTGGAGGTCTCTGGCTACTGCCCCCCGTGAGACACGCAATGTCGTCATTTAGGGTAGCCCCAAAAGAGACAATGGCCTTAAAAAGGTAAACCGGTCAAAGTTTTTTTTTTTTAAAGCCTAGTCCGCAGAGCAACACTTAAGCCACAATACATGTCTAAGCACCACTGCAGAAACAGAGCTCAGCAACCAGGAGAACTGCATCCAAGAGGCATAGCAGACAAACTGCAGCCCAACCAACAGATCCGCCAATTCGGCAAAGGCAGGGCGATTCTGCTCCCCCTCCAGGTAGGTCTGCCGGATTTTTAAAAGCCAGAGATTCCTCTACCGGAATCATGGTTGCCTTCTGCAACCTAGATACAGGGGGATCCACTACTGGTGCAACAGTCCACTTCTTAAAGAGGGACTCTTCAAGGGGTACCTCACAGCAAGGAGTTTTTGGAAGCACAAAGAGGAGCTTTGGACACTCCCATCTCCTCCCAATTTGTCAAAATAGAAGGGGAGAAGGGAACGCTTTCACCATGCAAAAAGGTTCATGGGTGCCAAAGGGGACCCTTGCCCTCTGTCACAGCCACATCCCCCATCTTTAAAGATTCCCGCACAGATGTAATAAAGTGCAACAACCAGCGCTTTCTTGTGCGCCACTGCAGTCGTGGAGGAATCATCCTCACTATCTGAAAGCACAGGGAGCGTGACCACTAAATTTGCAAGGTGGGCCATGTCCGTGGCGGCACCTGAAAAAAAGAAAACACAAAAAACTCCACCGACTAAGACTCCTGCCGACTGAGGCCCCACACAGGGGGGCACTGACAGCACCCACGGAGGGCCTATCTGAAGGACCCCCAAAAAGGGGGTCGGCCTCAGAGCCCCCACAGCACCGTGACGTGTGTAAGATATTGGCCGCGAGGCTTAGTGGCTGCAAAAGCCACTGCCTAAATTTTCGCCCACCCGCAGTGAGTACGTGGGGGGACCAGACCGAACAAAGCCATGGAATGGAGGGCGGCCTTACCGCCCGCCCCATGCATAGCACAGTCAGGAGCAAAACCGCGGCCAAAATTACTGGATGGCCGCCACAGGGATCGCAGATGCCCAGTCACCCTCTCCCTAGGCCCAACCATCCAGCAGGTGAGCCCAAGGTGTAGCCCCATGACAACCCTGGAGGGGGGGGTGGACAGTGTTCGAAACACCTAGGCCTCACCGAGAAAGGAGGAGAACCCCCCTAAGGGACTAACCACCCCAGGGAGTACACACACCCAAAGTCCAGGGAAGGGTGCAGATAACGTTTCCAGACAGGTCCTCCTCTCCACTGACGTGGGGGGCTATCGGCCGTGAGGAATGCTGTGACTCAGGCCAGGACCCGGTCATATGCGACCGTGCGAGACATTTAACTGGCAGGGCCAGTCCAGTGGGACTAGATCGCGTCCGACCTAGCGCGTAGCTGCGGTCTGCACACGCTCACTGGTCAGACTGGGGAGACAACTGGATCTATATTATCCAGAACATCGCCCGGTCCAGCAGTTGATTGTAGATCTCGCAGGGAAAAAAAAAATCCCCCAAAAAAGGAAAACCAATAAAAAATTGACAGAACTAGAGATCCTAGCAGGGAACTAGGTCCTAACTCCTGACTAAGCAGAAAAAAACCTGAAGGCCTATAGCAGAGAGGGGGTGTATACCACCTATGACTGCCCATAGGCATAGCCAAGTCTTTTTTCTGCCTTGTGTTCAACTCCTGTAGGGGGGCTGTAAACCCTATGGTTCTGAATAATGGAGGGCTGAGTCTCTCAACGAATGAAAGAGAAATATTGATTCGATTTAGAATTTCCTTCTGTATGCTCACTTTGCATTTCCTAAATTGATAAAACAATTAAAATATATATTCTTGAATGCATTCTTACTTTACAGTAAATCTAAGGATTTAGCATTGTTCAATCCAGAAAATATGGTTCAGGAGAAACAGCAATTGAATAACACATTGTATATTGTTGCCTGCTTGTTAACCCGATTCCTGTTGATTAGTAATACAAGGAGTTTAGTCTATAAACCCAAATATTGGCCAGTATTTTTATATCAACATTAAGAAGCGATAATGATCTAAACCTAGACCAGGTTTTCTGGGTCAGTGGAGGGGTTAGGCAATATAAATCAAGTTTGGCAAAATACTTATTTTTTTCACATGCAGAAAAGATTATATAGATCTGGTTAGGTGTACTATCTGACTTTCATGATTTTATACTTACCACATTGCTATGACATACAACTCTATAGTCTTCAACTACACAAATAGCAATGTAAATGTCTATGACCACTCTCATTTATCCAGGTCATGTGATAGCTAACCACAGTCACATTCAACTAGACATGTTCTATAACCACTTGAAGACCAGCAAAGTATCGGTACATCGCTGGACTTCAAGTGGCTATACTGGGATAATGCCTGCAACTGCAGGCATCATCACGGTACTGTTTTTATGAGCAGACTGTTGGCTCTCTTGTGAAAAGCAGACCGAGTGGCCAACTAGCCACCGGGACACCCGATCGACCAGCCGATGCTTCCGCCAGCAGATAATAGAGGTGAACGAAGACTGGAACAGCTATGTTTGCCTCTATCATATAGGAAAATAGAAGTGATGACCTTGCATCACTTCTGGATTACCCGGATGTAAATGGCGCTATTTTTTTTAAATGAAGCCGATCTTGGTGTGATAAAATACTTTTAAGGGCATAAAGAGTAGCCGTCACATGAGACGTTTACATCCCATGTGACAGCAATAAAAGTGATAAATAAAGTGCAAAAAAAAAAGTGTAAAGTGCCTCTGTCCCACACATGTAAGAGATCCCCGCAAACATCAGATCCTGGGCACCAGATCTGTGTAAATCTAAAAAGTGGTAACCTGTAGGCTTTTAAAGTGTTGCATATGGGACAGTTAAATGTACGTTGTTTGTTGCCGTTGCACGGGCGAGCTCAATTTTAAAGCAGGACATGTTTAAGATCTATTTACTCAGCATAACATGTCATGTATTCAGTTTTTTTATTTGCATTAAAATTAAAAAAAAAAAAATGTTTTCTAAAAAAACGCTGGGCAAATATCGTGTAACATAAAAAAATTAAACCCCCACCAATTTTTTTTCTCTAGGGCCTCTGCTTTAAAAGAATTATAAAAATAATGGATAATGTCAAAGGGGTTTCAGTTTACCAAGCCACTTCTTCATAATTTGGCTTGGTAAACTACGTAATGTCTACATTACAGAGCATGTCCATGTTGGATGTGACTACTACTAGATATAAAATTGAAAATATATTTATGAACCATCTGTACATAAATACATACACACATAGACTGCCAGTCAGGCCGCCTGTTTGAAATGTTTTATTTGAAACAATCTGAAGCATACATACAATCCCCGGAGAATTACACAAATGTGAGGATGTTCTCATAACAGAAAATCCACGAGGACAGTCTACTGTACAATATTCTAATATGCACATCGTTATAAAAGGAGGGTAGAAATACTCAGATCTGTTCGTATCAAAAACATAAGACGACGAGCGTAAAATACCTAGGTTTGTAAAGGTGACAAGATAAATAGCAATTATCTCATTTTTTTATTAAATTATTTAACCATTATTTAAAGCAAGTAAATAAAGGAAAACTTGGCTCAGCATAAAAATAGGTACATATTGCAAATGATAAATCTAATTGTACCTCAAGGACATTTTTGACAGGGTTGTGGTACTGGGGCCCTGCACTCTATTCTCTGATTCAGTACAGACCAATGGCATGATCAAACGACCCTTAATGGGCCTTTTATGCCAATGTTAGGTGCAGTGCCACTTAGCAGCAAGTCTGGTTTTATATCAAACGTAAAACAGACCTATGGAAAAACACATTCACCAAAACATATGTAAAAACTGCACTTCCTTGACAGAAATTTGCATTAATTTTCAATTTGGTTTCTTCCCATTGCATCCTCTGACTTTTTTTTTCTTTTTCTAAAATATAAAGGTAGATGGGTAAATAGCAAAGAATGCTGTTCCATTTTATCACTTTACAAATAGCACACAATGCAACTGGCATTATTCTAGGTCATCCATAAAATGTATTTATCACTTTACTGAAAAAAAAATCCTTTGGCCTTCAGTACAGTTGCAGATGAAATTAAACCAAGACCATTCATTTCAATTAAACCTATACCCATTTGTTTGGGTAGGCAGTTTCAGGTTTTGTGACACTCCCCCAGTCCAATAAAAGGAAATGTCAGTTACTGCACTTGTTGGCCAAGTACACCATTATGTTAGAACGCAGTTACATGTAACTATGTAACTATGCAGTAAAGTATAACTGAAGGCAAAATTGTAATCATTTTTCTGTTTTGGATAGAGTGGAGACGGATTAGAACACCTTTCAGATTGTTTTGCCGTCTGTGTCCCCATTAGGAAGATTCGCACTCTGTTATGTTTACTATTATCACCGAAAATGAAAGTCAAAGAAAATCCCAAAATGTTGGGTTGCCCCCAGAACAGAAATAGTGGGGATTTCTTCCAATGGGGACATTAGTTAGAGGACAACCAAGGATTCCCTCACTTCAGAGGGATTTTCTTTCACTTCAAATATACTTAGAAACCAGTGACTTCATAAAGATATGAAAAGTGTTTAGTGCTTTAACCGACTAGAAAATAGTTCCCATTACTATATATGGAAGACCAGGTATGCTCAAAAGTGTGCATCACATCATGCAGTTTATGGAATTTTTTTTATATGAAAATGGGACAACTGTATGAAAATTCATAGTGTTCCTGTTCCAAAACATCTGCATTTGTGTGCTTTTATTGGTGTTACTCAAACTATTCAACCTTATTAAACACAGCACCCCTATAGAAGCCATTTCTTTTAAAAGTCTGTATCTCAAAGTTGAATAAAGCCAAGAACATAAGGTGATCTCTAGTTTTGTAAAAACAGGAGTTGCAGGGGTGGAGACGGACAACGCAACGGGGTGGAGAAGGTTCTAGTTGATAGAAGTATGCAATGGTCTTACATAAGGGAATGTGTTACTCATTTTGGAGCCATGTTGATTACCCCACACAAGAACATTTTCACATATATTTATGTTGAGTGGGTTGAGAAATATATAAAACAAATACCATACTGAGCAGGTATGTATGGTGGTATAAAGGTAGTTATGTATTTATTACATAGTTAGGGATATAAATCATATCAAGGTCACACAAACATGTGAGATGGAAAATAAAAGCAGTTTGTGAATGAGGAATTATATTTCTCTACCTATAAGATAGATAATATATAAATACAGAAATATATTTACTATATACACGCTCATGCATGTATGTACACACGCACAAAAAAAAACCAACCCATATAAAAACAATATAGAATATGGTCAGTGGACAGCACCTTAAAAAAACATTTTGTGAAAGTATATATATTTATTTATATATTTATACATAGTCAATATGACTACATTTAAATACAATAAAAACAATCTTTAATAAGTCATTAGAACATTGAAATCTGGGAGAGAATGGGCTAATCTACAATCCCATCAAAATACTTAACTAGGGGTCCCTGCCTGAAAGGGACAAGATGTATTCAGCAGCAACATATTGCAAACAGTAATACAGCATAATGGAAAGTCAAATGTTGCATAATGGTAGACAAGAAACACAGGAGGAACTACACAAATCCTGGCTTCAGATTTTAACATTTAAATGATGCAGGAAGAATAATTTAATGTAATTCTTATCACTAATAGCAGGCTCCAGTTCTTACACTGTACATGTACACCATTATTAAGGTAATCCAGCTGTGTCCCCTGCCTTTATGCAGTTATGGCAACTGAATATCCTCAAAAGACTGATCAAGTCATATTGTTATAGGTAGACTGTAAGGCTTCAAAAGAAGATCACTAGGATACAGAAATAAATATTAACACTGTGTTGTTACAGCTAAAATGCTACAAAAATTAAGCCGTTAAAGTGGTTCTAAAGGCTGAAGGTTTTTACCTTCAAGCTTTGCATGAAGGTAAAAAAAAATTCAGTATGAAGCTCCCTCACACCCTCCCCCCAATACTTACCTGAGCCCGACTGATCTAGCGATGTGCACGAGAGCGGCTGCTCTCCTGGGTCTCTGCCTCCTGATTGTCTCAGAGACATCAGTGGGAGCCACTGAGGAGGGAGTGGGGGGACGACACACAGAGTCTCAGGAGCGAGCATGCACAAGTGTCCCCCCAAGCTAGGGTGCCACTTGGAGAAGAGGAGGGGCCAGGAGCGTCAGAGAATAAGGGGATAAGGGCTGATCTGTGCAAAACCATTGCACAAAGCAGGCAAGTATAACAATGTTGGTTATTTAAAAAAAATATTTGTGGCCAGCGTGATCAGAATAAATCCGATATAGTGCATGTAAAAAAGTAAAAGTCTGTCTACATCATTTCACTGGGCAATCTAGAGAGCTCTTTCAGTTACCTGCGTTGTCAGTAGATTGGGGTTGTAGCCCACCTAAAAACATTTTTTTCCTACAAACCACTCACTGTGATTATCAACAATTAAAGAGCACACATTTTAGGGTTCATGAACCTAATCTGGACTGCAAATTTAAAGAAGTATAGCCAAAGCTTTTTTGGCTATATTTCTCCAAGTGCTAGTTCACACCAGACGCAGTTCTGTGCGCTTTTTTTCTGCACAAAAGGCATGCACGTTGTTTTCCATGTATTCCAATGGCTCTAGTTCACACCATGCAGTCAGTTTCCAGTCAGTTTCTGCACCGGAAACTGAAAAAAAGTGTACGGAACTGCATCTGGTGTGAACTAGCTCTTATGGATCACAGGATTGAAGTTCATTCTGCACCACTGTGACCCATTTTCAGCCTATATCGGGCTAAAGTCCGCTGTCAGCTGATGTCACTCCGTGGTCCAGGCTCTGAAAAGATTCTGACCATATGGTCAGGATCCATCCAGAAAGCCTGTACAAGGCAGCCGGCTCAGCCACTCTGCGAGCCAATGAGACCCCGAGCCAGCCCCCAGTGAGCCGCTGAGACCCTGAGCCAGAACTGGAGGGACAGAGCATAGACCCAGTGACTGACAGTCATGGCTCTCTGCTCAGAGCGAAGAAGGAGAGAACTGGGTGATCCACGGTATTTGATCGCTCAGTTCTTCTTGGGGAAGAGTCGGCAGGAGACAGCTGCAGCCATCTAGGCCAGTAAGATTACATTTTTTTGCCATTTTCGCACTTCTCTTTGCAGTGTATGGTGGGTCCACCTACAAGGGTTGGTTTAAAGAACAGATTGCAGTCTGCAATATTACAACAAACGTAGATTGCCATGTTCACCTGAGCTCAAAGCGAAGCCAGTACTTTGCAAAATGCTGTTTCTACAGAGCCGCGTAGCTTAAGTGATTAATGTGATAGGTGGTGGTGAGTAATTGGCAGTTGGCATAGACAATAGCTGTCTTGCAGGCTCATGTATATAAGACAGGACATGGGCTTTTATTGATCAACATAATTTTAGACACCGCCTGTAATTTTGTAGGTACTCAATACTTTGCTCCTGGATTTTGGCCTGTTTTGACCCAAGCATGGCATCTAAACAAGGGCACATCAATAAACATTATAACAGAGCCATTTTGACCAAACATTACGATTAAAATTTATAATATTTATACAGTGATCCATCTAACAGTCATTTTCACAGTTTAATCCAAGGCAATATTAAACACTAGGTAAAGCCTGGTACAGAATATACTAAAACATTAACCGTTTTACATGAGCAATGGAATAAGTTATTTTTATACCATGAAAACAAAGTCTTGCATTTTATACCATGAAAACCATGCAGCTTAGAACGGAGATGCTGCAGAAAGCGTTTTTAAGAAGAAATCAGTATTGCCTTCCAATGATTTTTATGGATACTCATCTTCCCTGAGAGGTTTTACTGATACATCTAGAACATTTAATAGGACAATATTTAAAACACATAGGAGTCAACTTATGGTTTCACTAAAGATTCACACAACTTTTACCCAGGATTTACACATTTTTCCAATCGAATCCCAACAGAAACTATATGTGAATCTTGGGTGAAATTTGTGTGAATGCATTTTTTTTTTTTTTTTTAAATAGACGCCACAGATAACCCAACTTATATGAAAAAATAAAGCATGCAACTTACAAACCTTGAGTATGTTTTCAGGATACCTTATTGTATATTGACACATTCTTTAGAGAATTATTAGTGTACAAGGGCCCTACACCATGTAAAGCTATCGAAAACAAGCAGAATATTGAGAGACAAACCAGATAGTCACTTGGGATAAAAAAAAGTTATCTGAAAGGGTAGCAAAATATGACTTGCTACTTTGTAATATGTTTCAGAACACTCTTAATTGCAGGTGATCATGGTTTCATTGGGTCAATTCATTAAGCTGCAATAGCACTTAAAGGTAATGTAGAGGTTGCCCAAAATTGTTTTCACAGGGGATTAGGTTGGTATGCAAACATTGCACTAGGTTTAATTTGCAATTACAGCGAAACCTTGGTTTACGAGCATAATCCAGTCCAGGAGAATGCTTGTAATCCAAAGTACTCGCATATCAAGTAGAGTTTCCCCATTGAAGTCAATGGAAACGAAAATAATTTGCTCCGCATTGACTTCAATGGCATGCAATACCAGATGCGGCCAGAGGTGGAGGGTGCCGAAGAGCCTCAGAAATGGCGGGAAAGCCCAGAGGACACCTCGGCTGACCTCGGAAAGACTCCGTTCCCGAAGTTTGCCGAGGTCAGCCAAGCTGTCCTCAGGGGTTTCCGTGCATTTCTGAACAGCGCTGTTTGGCTCCGGTGCCCCCCACCTCAGGCCAAACGCCCCCCACCTTGGCCTGAATCGTGCTGGTTTTGCAAGACAACACTCGAAAACGGAGTTGCGATTTTTAAAAATACAGTGCTCATATTCCGAAACGCTTGTTAACTGCGTTACTCGCAATCCGAGGTTCCACTGTAAATATGAATATATGTCATACGCTCTACTTCTTCCTTTGCAGCGATTTTTTTTCCTCCCACTCCTGCACACAATGAAAATCTCTTGGGTTAATTTTCTAAAGGCAAACAGGCTGCTCACATTGCAAGGAAGGGAACTTTTACTCTGTAAGGACATTTTCATCTTAGCTTAACGAATGAGTTGAAGCTCTGTTGACCATCATCCCTCATTCAATAATGTGCAAGCAAAGACATTGGATATGGCTTTAAAAGTGAATTTTTACCATATTTACTAAGCTAAGTTATGGTAAATGCAAACAGAAACTAGGCAGAAGGACGTTCGAATCAACTTAAAATTACCTCAAATGCAAACATTTCTCCCCGATAGTATTTAAAAACATGCCATGTTTGATTGCTTCTGAGTCCGAGGGTCATGTACATAAATCCTAATCGAATTTTGATTAAAATAACAGAAAAACCTAGAAAGAGCAAGCATTTAAATGTATGACAAATAATTTTGGATAACCACAGAGAAATGGAAATGAGTAACAAGACTCACCATAATTTTATACAGACTGTACATTATCTTCAATTTGGTTTGCCATGGTAAAAAACAAAGACAAGTCTCACTGAGGTAGCAGAAGCTTTAGGAGTGATGAGCTATTCAGCAAAACTGCCGAGATACCAATGTGCAATATGCAGCAATGATTAATACAAATGATGTACCTTTGATCAGACCACACTAAACTTCTGAAAGCTAATCAAACACTTTGGATTTGATCTACTACTACTTTAGTAAATCAACCTATAAAGTACCATACAACCATTTTTTTTGCATCATGCCAATCAATATGAAATTACTGAATATTAAAGATAATCTGGAATTGAGAGGTAACCAATCATTTAGAAATTTGCTTCAGGTTTTATCATATTTTCAAGCCTTATATAGATACAAACAATGCTGTCTGACCAAAGTTTTAACAAGCAGAAGGAAAAGTTTGTCTACTAATCATTTCGTGCAGAGTAATAACACTGCAGGTACTTTGTATACTATTAAGGCTTGCAAATATGATAAAACCTGAAGCAAATTTCTAAATGATTGGTTACCTTTCAATTCCAGATTATCTTTAATATTCAGTAATTTCATATTGATTGGCATGATGCAAAAAAACAGGCAATTCTTCAAACGATGCACATAACCAAGAATTAGTCCTCTATTTAAAACCGCTAATATAGTAAAGATTTCAGTGAAATGGTGAATCTGATTTTCTGCAGAGGTCTCAAAGAGCTGCAATAAATTACAAATAACTACATTTTGCACAAGCAGCAACAAAGTATGTCCAAGTTCACTTTTCCTTATTCCAAGTGGCTGGCGGTAAGGGAGACTATCAGTAATGCAGCATTGAAACCGTAGAACTATATACGAAGCAGGGCCCAAAGCAATTGCAATAAAGTGCTTACCCTCGGCTGTATACATTGGTACACAAGTGCCACCTTAGGGCCAATTAGGTTTTAGTATTTCATTGAATCCTATCACTCAGCCGTTTTATTTTCTAGCATCACATACCTTAAGCCTTCTTAATAAAACAATAGTCAGAACTAGGGTTGCACGGATACCGATTTTTTTTCGGCAAATATTGATACTTTCAGTCGGGTACTCAGAGATACCTTTGCGGTGTCATTTTAGTCAATCCAAAATTATTGGGCTCAAATCGTAGTGCAAAGAATCACGATTCCTGTCTAAATCACATGCGGTTAACCTGCATTGCTCCTGTGTGAACCCAGGCTGAAATCACTATGACAAGCCTGGGTTCACATAGGAACGGTGGGGGAAACCACATTTGATTCAGGGAGTGATCGTACTAGATTTCTGTCCAAATTCCACACGATCCTTTGCAGTGTGATTTGAGCCCATTTATTCTGTATGGCCTCAAATCGCAAAGGTAGCGGTTTCAGGTATTGGAGCATTTGATCGAGTATGAGTTCTCGTGCAAATGCTTAGCATCGCCACCGATACCAATATTGGTGCAACCCTAGTCAGAACAAAATTTAAATGGAAAAAATCATTGCCATGCTGATTTTAAAAAAAAGAACTCCTGAAAAATTCACAACTTGGTGAAAAATATACAGGTGAAATGGTTTTAAAGTTTTTGGATGTGCTGATTAGAGGAAAAGTATTGTTTAAAAAAGTTTAGTTTTCGGCCTGTAACAGAGAGAACATACAACTTCTCCAGCATATAGACAAGGTGCAACCCATTACAATGGGTTGGTTGATCTAGCATTAAATCCTGCCCTATGCCCTTTACTTGGAAAGCGTAAAAGGCTTTTCCAGCATGCACTGCAAGGTTTCTAATGATCAGCATATCATGTGACTGGTACCAGATCCAGCACAATTTTCTACAGGAAATCCAAGCACAGCACTATTCCTTTATTACTACCGATTGAAACTTGCATATATCAACTGCTCAAGGCAATTCCCCCTAATGTTGTCTAGTGAAACCAAAGCAGCTCCTGATCTGTTGACATTTATCCTCCATTGTACTATATATTAAACTTAACGTTGTATTCCACAAGTTACAATGCAATGATACCAGATTCTGATATGCGTGGAATCTCTTTAGCCACTGCATCATTTAAATGAAAGTCTGTCCAGATGGAAAAGAAACCATTTGAAAGGTCTAGCTCTCAGGTCTTTAAACATCACGATAGCACATGTACCTCTAATAAGGTAGAATGAATATAGGAGAGCAGTGAATACTATGATGTGGGTATACTGAAAAGTGAATGCTGTAACTTTCAAAGAACTGGAAAAATATAACTTACATTTCCCTTTTTTTTTTTGTTTATCTGCTGTCCACTGATATTTCTGGGCATTGTTGGTCCGTACAATGG
Organism: Rana temporaria; assembly: GCF_905171775.1. Lineage (NCBI taxonomy): Eukaryota > Metazoa > Chordata > Amphibia > Anura > Ranidae > Rana > Rana temporaria. The sequence continues at coordinate 100,936,073 of NC_053491.1, read as the reverse complement.
ACAAGTATATCCTAAATGAAAGGCTAACAGTTCACATAAACAAACACAGTACCTTATATCTTAATTTCTATCTTTTTTAATTTTAATCAACATTCCTCCCAGTTTCTCAGTAAAAATTGTTAAGTATTTTATTTATTAACATCTGTTGCTTCAAAACTCTGATTTTGCTGTTGAAGTCCAGTATTTATCAGGCCACAGGGGATCCTGCCTTCTGTCTGTTATCTGTGCTGTCTTTGTGAGTCCGTACATGGGCAGCGTGTGCGCTCTCCAGATCGAAGGTTAAATTGCACTGGGTGCACTCCCATGTCCCCCCCTGCTCTGACTTCAAACTTGAAATCTGCTTTTCTGATGTTTTTGGGTCAGGGCTTGGAGGTCGCTCATCATTCTCTTCCTCCTCATCCTCCTTCACCTTGTGTACAATGAAAAGGTGTCTATTTAGTGATATCTGGGATGTGTAACATAAACCACAATGCACACACTGGTATGATGAGCTGTCACTTTTGTGTTGAGGTATGTGCTCAAGAAATTTAGAGCTGCTGTCTGCTGCAAAGCCACACTTTGCACATTTGTACATCGATTTCATTTTCTTAGCATCGGGGCCGCCTTCTTTTGCTTCAGAGTCCTCAAGTTCTTTCTTAATAGCTTTCTTGGAGCCCGATGACTGGAAAACAAAAGATATTAAATTAAATTAAAGGATAAATGTGTTTGAGAAAATCTCCTTATTTTCTTCTATTCTAAAAGAACTGTGATTGGACTGCTCTTTATATTTATTTAAATTACCCGCTCACACCTTAAAACTGTTAAACCCAAAAGCATTATATTTCAGCTTAACCTTTTCAGGACATATATGCAAATGCACAATAGAGTGTGTGCATATAAAACAACACCCCCATGGACTTTTTAGGCAGAAAATATTGTATGAAGAATACGTTTCATTAAAAGGCAACAACGCCACTTTTTAGCACAGATATAAAAAATAGAAAAAAATATACATTGCTGGGAGGGTGTCATATAATGTCCTTCCGTGATCGCACTTCTCGCATGCCCCCTGCGGCGCACAACCGCAGGCATCTGTGATAGCGGTGTCCTTGGAACACAACTGATCACAAATCGTGGTAAAGAGTCAATGACAGCGACTATTTACCACCTGATCAGCTGTGTCCAATTAATACTCCATAATCCCATAACACACGTTCCTGGATAAAGCTCTAGAAGATTTGGGTGCTGCAGCAACCACCAGCTGGAAACTGGATCAGAAAGCCACAATGAGGATATTTACGGAGTAGCGGCTAAACGATTTTTAATTGAAGCATGATCACATCGCAGAACAGAAAGTGCAACTTTTTGGAGTCACACAGGTCCCCTTCGTAAGGCATGTGATGATCACAGCTGTGATTGATTCTATGCTTGAAGGTAAAAAAACATCAGTGTCCAGCTGCCCGGTCAGCTCCCCAATACTTACCTAAGCCCAATCCAGCAATGTGCACGAGAGTCAAGGCTCTCCTCGGTCTCTCCCTCCTTATTGGCTGAGATGCAGCATCAGGAGCCCTAGACTCCCACAGCTGTCAATCACAGTCAGTGAGGCAGGAGCAATCTTATGGACACCTTGTGAGTAAGCAAGCATGAGTGCTCCCATAGCAAGTGGATTTCTATGGGGGCACTAGGCAAGGGGAATCGGCCGAAAGAACCGGCAGAGGACCTGAGAAGTGGAGGATCGAGACTGCTCTGGGCAAAACCATTACACAGAGCAAGTATGTATGACATGTTAGTTATTCAGAAATAAATCCTTTGCTATTCCTAAGTTTTACGAAGTAGGGACATTGGACTCCCCTGTTCAGGCTCTCCCCCTTCCTGTCTGCTTTCCTTTTCCCTTTGTGCTCATTTCTGTCTTTATATATGTCTGCATAGCTCAGCAAGGATCACAAGTGAAAATGTCATAATTATACCCATGCAAATTTTTTCTGCAATTTTCCCATGAGGCCATCATAATTGTGGATCACTGTTATTAAATATAGATTTCTTGATCATACATCACGGGACAGAGCCTTAATTACTAAATGGGTTATGTAGTCACCACAGGCGATTGGACACTGGCAAACTCAATTCAATTTGAGTTCCTCCTATATAACCCCTCCCAAATGGAGAGTACCCAAGTTGTTTTGCCAGTGTTTAAGGTGGTTGGTCAAGTTCAACACGTGCTAAGAAGAAAAATGCTCTTTTGATAGTCTGGCTGCCGAGACCTAGGAGCTATAATCGGATCCATACCTCAGCCCGATATCAAAAGCCTAACATGGTTGGTACCCAGGACTCATGTAAAGAAGAAACAAGGTTTGCCTGTAATGTCTCTCTGCGGAGGTCAGGGCTCTGGGTTGCAGACTTTGGCGTTTCTGGCAGAGTCTTCTACAGGCCCAGGTATGAGGTTTTCTCTAATGGAACCCTTGATAAACCTGAAGGTTGGCACAAATTACCAGCCGTGATGGGTGAAAGCTGGAATTACTTTTAGTAGCTTTTCCTGCGGCGTGGATTAGGTAAGAAGAGGATAATTTTATTTTAGATTATCTTCTGTGAGTAGAATGTCTTTCCTGGTTTTCGCCACTAGAGGGTGTAAGTGCATACCTGGTGTATTCTTACATAAGTCATCCAGGAACAAGCTCAGTGAAGTCGGTCAAATTTTAAACACCACTCACCTCCATCCGCTGCAGGCTCTGCCACAAAAAAATGCATACAGGGGTCCACAATGATGCCCCCTTTCCTCGTTCTCCTGGGTGCGTGCGCTGGAGCGTGCTTTTAGCTGTCTTAGCTAGACATGGATCTCTTAATACAACTACTCAACCTGTTGTGCTTGTTTAATCAGACCCCGACACTCACTAAACCCACTCTACTTTCTGTTCTCCCGAGAACCATAAAAATGATATTCCTTAAAAACAAAATTAGAAAATATGCAGGTACCCACAAAGTTTGTGCAGTTAACAGCAGGCGGCTTACTAACTTCCAATTCCCCTTAGTTTTTTATAATCTAGAAAATATTCAGAATATTTTTGATAAATATAAGCATAATACCTGATCTTGGACCCTGCTTTGTGAAGCTGTGTCTGTTGCGATAGTAGAAGAGGACACCTGGGTAAGTTCAGGGTTTTTGATGCCGTGCATTAAAATAATGTGATTAGCCAACATGGACGGCTTGGCAAAAGTAGGCTTCTCTGTACAGTAGCTGAAGGACACAAGAAAATACAGTGAAACCAATTAAAAACACATAACATTTTAGCCTAAGAAAACAAATATTTTTTTCTAACCTCAAGACATAACCACACAGTCTAGGCAAACTTGATTTCCACATGTAAAAGTCAACATTTCCCATTATTTAAATTACTGCCCAAAATGACACATTTCAAAAATGCTGTGCCAAGGAGAACCAAAGTAGCATTCAATGGGGTAAATACGGTGTTGAAGCTGCTTCAATACACTTGTTCTACTAGTCTGAGGTCAAAAATCATCAAATAGTCCTGTAAAATTTAGACTCCATCCACAAAAGCATTTTTTTTAAGCTCCTGGAAGCTGTTATTAACATTGTAATCTGCTCTTAGAAGCCAAATAGTGTTATCCTTTGTGGCCATGCACACTACTTTAGGCTATTAGCATTTTTCAAACTTAAACGTCTAGGAGCAGGGGAAAAAAAAACCTAAAAAAACCTTTCATGCCTAAGCCTATTTCTGACATTTGGTGTTAAAATGTCAGAAATACATATTTTTTGCTAGAAAATTACTTAGAACGCCCAAACATTAATATATATATATATATATATATATATATATATATATATATATATATATATATATATATTATATATTAATCAGAATCTAGAGAATAAAATGGCAATTGTTGCAATATTTTATGTCACACGGTATTTGTGTAGCTGTGTTTTACACGCAACTTTATTGGGGGAAAAAAGACACTTTTATGATTTAAAAAACTAAAAACAGTAAAGTTAGCCCAAGTAAATAGATACCAAACATGTCACGCTTTAAAGTGGATGTAAACCCAAAATGTATTTATTTTTTGCTGTCACAATGTAGTGTATAAGATTTCCCATCATCTGTGCCCAGTCTTGCCACAAAGAGTTAATCCAGCTCTGAGCAATCCTCTTTTATTGTTCAGTGAGATGAAACGGACTAACAGAGAAAAACCTTGGTGCGTTCCGCCCCCTTGCTGTGAGTGACAGGTTATTTACATATTTCATGCACTAGCTTGAAGACGGGCATTATTTTTTAATCCCCACTCCTTTTCTTAAGTCATGTGGTTACTTTTCTGGATTTTGACTGGATGTTACTGATCATAGCAGAATTTAGTGTAAGTAATACATCGGACAAAATGCATGTTGACAAGGGGAGTGTAGAGGATGGCGGAGCAGTTTACTGACATCACGACTCCACCCACCGAGCTCCAGACAACAGACCCACCCACAGAATCTGCAGTTTTTCAGTTCTTATAACAGACAGATGGGAGACTTTTGACAGGTGAGGATACATGCAGGAGGCATCTATATCCTTATAGATCAGCGCTATGGTAGTAGTTTAGAAAGGATGAGAGTGGGTTTACATCCACTTTAAAACTGTGCACACTCGTGGAATGGCAACAAACTACGGTACCTAAAAATCTCCATAGGCGACAATTTCAATTTTTTTACGGTTAACAGGTTAACGTTACATAGGAGGTCCAGTGCTAGAATTATTGCTCTCGCTCCGACGGGGATACCTGACATGTGTGATTTGAACACCTTTTACATATGCAAACGCGACTTCCGCGCGTAGTTTCTTTGCTGCGTGAGCTTGCGGGGATGGGGCGCTTAATATATCTTAAAGAGGAACTGCTGTCAGCTCACATAATTTGTAACAAAAACATCTTTGCCATTCTGAAGCTTCCCTCCAAAAACTTTGCAAATTTTTTTTTATATATACTGCGATTCTGTACTTGCCAAATATGCTACAGAAACCTCCCTCCATTGAGACTGGCTGCAATCATTTTAGCTGCCTGTTGACTTTCTAGATTTACACAGACACACACCTCCAGTTTTGCAGCCCTCATTGGCCCTCGTATGACTCATCGCCCCTCTCTGCCTGGCAAACTCTCAGGAGAGTGAGAGAAAAGAGCTGTGCATGATGTCATAAGCCTAGGCTTTTTACCAGACAAGAAACAGGAAGTGTACTGTACAAGATATTTACTGGCATAAAAAAATATTTTACTATCCAAAGTTAAAACAGCAAGGGCAGACGATTTAATAGATGGAAAGTTGAAAAAAAATTACTGAAGGTCCACTTTAAAGTAGAAATGTATCTTTAGATAGCATACGGGCAAAACTGCGGCGATTCAAAACGCCTAAGTGTGAATGGAGCCTAAAGCTCTAACCAACATCATACCTATGTAGTTATATTTTACATAAAGGCTATACAAAAAGACAGCTAGCGACTGTAAAGGGTCATAAACATAGCACTACTACGTTGAGACAAATAAAACATATTGTATTTCTTAGCACTGAAAATGTGTCCACTGAGATATTACCAGCAGGTGTACTCCTTCTTTGCGTCATGGTCATTTTTAACATGTCGGCGTAAACTGGCTGTAGAGTTGAAGGAGCGCTCACATTGTCGGCATGGATACCTTTTCATACTCTGCAAAACAAAATGGTATTGAAACATTCATAACACAAAATTATTTGGCATGATTTATCGGCAGGTATTGCTATGACTTTAGGGAGGGGAGGGCAAATGGAGTCCCCTTGAAAAGTAATTCACCTAAATTTGGCTAGCAAAACTCAGACTGGTATCATGGTTTGTCTGTCCCTGTATTTTGGCAACTAAATGAAACCGATAAGTGACACGGTAAATGAGCAATGCATGTTTAAGTAAAAGGGAAAAATAAAAATAACCATACCTTCCCATGACTTTTCTTCATGTGGAACACGTACGTTTCCCGATCCAGAATCCATTCCGAACACTCTGGACATGTCCAACCTGAAAGTTTCTGCTTGTGCTGCGCCTCTGCAGACTCGCCGTCTTTCTTGTTAGAGGAGGAATTAGCCACAGTCTTTGCTGTGGACTTTGACGTTGAAGTGGAGTCGTCATTCTTCTCTGCTGCAGCATCTGTCTTTTTCTGGGCGGATGAAGAATCTTCAAGTGCTTTAGGAAGGCCATGGACACCCTTAACAGGAAAAAAAAAAAAAAATCAGTGGGAATCAATAGTAATGCCTCGTACACATGGCCAGACTTTCCGAGAAAATAAGTCAGACAAGCTTTTTTTCCTTGGAAAGTCCGGCCGTGTGTAGCCTCCATCTGACTTGTTTTTGTCGGAAGTCCGACGGACCTTAGATAGAGAACCTGCTCTCCTTTTGTCCGTCGGACTTCCGACGGGGTCAAGGCGGACTATTTTATAAAGTCACAAGTTAAACCGTGTGTACAAGGCATAAAAGGAGCCAATGCCTGCTTAAAATGAAAGTGCCATAGAGAATACTCAATTTGATTTGTGATATAATGTGACAGTGACACCAATATCCAAAGTAAATTAAGAATAGGCACTCTGGTACTGCTTTGTGGAACACCTCAAGATAGAAAAAACAAGGAATATGATGAAAACAAATGGTGTGTAAGCTTTGCTCTTACATACCTTTGCCTTTTTTCACTTGTTGGTAACAGTGATGCCACAGGGCAACTCTAGCTTTTATAATGACTTAAGGTACACCAGTTGTGAGGTGAGTATAGGGCTGCCATTGTTGGCCTCTTTCTGCTGCCAATTGCCTGGTCTTCTCTTCGCTTCTATTTTTTGATTCGCTGACCTAAAATATGATGTAAATGAATCAGAAAAAGATTGGGATTCCTTTTGTCTAGATTTGTTCTGAATCAGCGACTCAAGACGTTACTGACCCAGAACAAAGGGAAGAAAGCAATGGCCACCTTCACCATTCTCCTGTGACAAGTGCACTTTAAAGGAAACCTAGCATGAAAGCGACAAAGTGTCTGCCATTGCTAACTTTTGTGAAAATACCTACTGCCTGGCTCCAAAGCCCTCTTGATTCTCCAACATGTAACTGATAGTTAAAGTGGATCTTCACTCTCAATTTGATATTGCCCCTTCTCCACCCCACTTCCCATACGCTGTGCAGGGATTTTTTTTTTTTTTTTTATAAAAAAAAAAACCTCTGGCCTGTCCCCCACGCATGTCACTCACCTAGGCAATTGACATGCATTTTGTCCTTTAAAGAGAAATGAGGAGGGGGGCAAGCCTTAAGTTGCCAGCTAAACCCAGAAGATTCGGCAGCTTCCCTGATGGCGTCACGCAAGAAGATAGCAGAGCGAGACCGAGCCGGGGTTTGAGGTCAGAAGAGAACCTCAGCAAGACAATGATGAATCAGCTGGGCAGGCCCCACAACCAGGTAAGCAAAGATGAGATGGGGGAAAAAAATAAAAAAGCGTATAATGAAAAGCCAAGGATACTTCAACAGAAAATGTACACTGTTCTAAAACAAGTGGATGGTGCCATTTGCATTCTTAGTATGAAAAGTGTACGCCCAAGCAAGGGCCATGTTTGCCTGCACAGGCATGCAAAGGTGTTCTGCGCAGGCAGTCCCATTCTTATTAATTAGGACGCAGCCGCTGCTCCCATTTTGATGGCCACTGAATGCACAAAGTCTGTGTCCCAAATGAAATGAACTCTCGTGCATCCCCATGTGGACAAGAAATATAGCATACACCTGTGCGAATGAGGCCTTACACAAAATTAGAAATTACATTTGTTATGGAACTTCAGATTTCCAACAATAATAAATAAATAAAAATGTACGTCTCGCTCTCTCATCTATGCCTATAGACCATTTAAGTAATAGTAACATGTCCATAACAACTTTTAAAAAACATATACAAAGTTGAATGTAAAAGCATATTTTTCCTGTTCATGTCCTCATGGCTCACCTTCAGATGCTGCACTAGCAGCTGTTTCTGCATATATGCCAGCTGGCATTCGGGACACTTGAAAACGCTCACTAGAAGACTGTTTGTGTTCTGGTAGAAATGCTGGTGCAGAAGTCTCTTCTTATTGAAGACAGTTTCACAAGAACATTTATAGATTATCCTGCAATACAAAAAAAACAAAAAAACAAAATTTTAGTGCACAGTAAATTAAATTATAGTACTGAAACATTCTTAAAGCGGAGGGTCCGCGGTTTCTGGAATTTTTGTTACTATGTGCAATGCTTAGTAATATAGGATAGCAATGTACCACTCACTTGCTAGCTGCTTGTACGTCTATCGGTTCGGTTTCCGTCATAAATATGAACTTTAAAAAAATAATCCTGGGCTTTTCCATCTTGCTTGTGGGCATTGTGAAGCCCACAAGCAAAGACTTCCTGGATTCCGTGATGCGAGTCACGTGACCCACGAGAATACATGCATTACTATTTCAGATGGTCTCCTGTGAGTCTTGTAACCTCACTCCCAGGAGACATTGCTCCCATAACGCACTGAGACGTCGGGGAAAAGGAGCCACACGCCCACTCCCGTGGGGAACAAGACCCGGAAGTGAGGCTAAATCCATCTGATTCAAGGTAATTGTAGACACCTTGAAAAAAAATAACAGTGGCTTATACATTTATTAGGGCTGCAGGTCTGATTAATACAAATGTTCAGTTTGAGGGTGAACCTCCGCTTTAAAGAGACTGAAAGCTAGGCTCTGTAGAACTACAGAAGAAGACATAATCGGGGGTAATTTATAAAGGGTAAGCAATATAAATTGGAAACCGCAAAAGATGAGCATAAATCAAATGTGAGCCACAAACACAAAAGATGATTAAAGGGGTTGTAAAGGTAAATGTTTTTTCACCTTAATGCATTCTATGCATCAAGGTGAAAAACATCAGACAGCTCTGCCCCCCCCCAAACCCCTGTTTTACTTACCTCACCCCTAGAAAGTCCCGCGCTCGTCCTTGTCATCCTCTTGGGTTCCCAGCCTGGCCGTTGATTGGCTAGGTTGGACTGATTGATAGAAGCGCAACCATTGGCTGGCGCTGCTGTCAATCACAGCCAATGACGCAGTGTGCCGGGGGGCAGGGCCGAGTGATACAGTTGGCGGCTATGCCCACCGATGTATCACGGAGCGAGCCCGCAAGAGCTTTCCACCATGCGAGCTCACATGAAGGTGGAAAGCTCTTGCTGAGGGGGAACCATGACAGCCGCCGAGGGACCCCAAAAGACGTGGATTGTGGCCACTGTGCAAAACGAGCCACACAGTGGAGGCAAGTATAACATGTTTGTTATTTAAAAAAAAAAATACAAATTAACTTTAGTGTCGCTTTAAAGGCAATGATATTGGTGCATAAAAGGACTCTATGATCGTTCCTGTATAGTAAATATAGACAATGGGATTAAGTCCGTAAAAAGCCCTTAAATGTCCATATAATTATAAACTGCACCTGTGGCAGCCATCCGAGAGCAAGTCAACTCTGTATGCAGAAAAGAAGAAGGAGGAAGCACCTCCAAAGCACTTAGGAGGCGCTTCCTTCTTTCCTGCAAACACAAAAGGGGATATCCTCTCTAATAAAACAAATGTGAATAACAAGTGTTGTGCTAATATATAATCAAAAATCAAACTCATAAATACTTGTACTATTCAGAAAATAGCAACCAAAAATAAATAAATGTCCTCTGTGAAAAAGGTAAAGTAACTCCATCCAGTCCCATTTAAATTGAATAGGTGTATGAATAAATGAATATCGGGTTACTTCTTTTTGTATCACAAGTGTCACCCGCCACCAAAAGTGAATAGTGTGAATAAATCCTGTGTGTCCAATGCCACCTCTCGCAGTCATTTAATTAAACCTTTTATTACCAATGTAGTGCATCCCCTGCAGTGCCTGTGTGGCCTCCAATATTTAGGGGAGGAAAACTGGTTGTAGTTCTTTAGGAATTTGTCACTGTCAAGGGACAGACTCCAAAGGAAACTACCACCAAAAATCTATCATTAGGGCTATTCTAAAGCTTGTCATACATTTACTGTTCACAGTTTCTTTGGTAATGGACGGAGCACTGGTATGTTCCATTTTTATCATACCATAGGACCAGCTTTGTCTGTACTGAAAACTGTTTAGCATTTAGAGATCTGTGAAGGTTCTCATTGATCCAGGTCACAATACAACAAGTAGTAACTAGTTATGTTCAATTCTAAAAAGTAACTGCTGCTAATGAATCGTACAGAAAATGCTACATTTGAGAAGTAAATGCAATGGTAGGTGGTTAGTTGACAACTTTGCGAAGAGTATTTTCCACAATATACAATATAAAACAAAAAAATAAAAAAAGCATACTGTGCATTTTTGTGGCTAGCAGTGGGATGTTGGGCAGTGATGTGAGCAGTCGTGCTTTCTGTGCTCTTGAAGGCCATGGGGCAGAAGGAGCACTTGTGGAAAACTTCGCAGTGTTTGTCCTGGATGTGAGCCTTCAGCATCCCCAGTGACATGAATACCACCCCACAGTGGATGCACCTGTTGAAACATTTCACATTAGTAACAAAAAAAACAAAAAAAGTTTTCTGTAAATGCATTCCTAAAGTCAAACACTTTTCAAAATTCTCTCTATTGGACGGGCTGCAGAATTGAATGCAAACATGTAATGTTCATGAGATTGGTCTTGTCAATGTGGGACTAACATTTTCCAAATGATTTCATCCTGATAAATATGGATATACATTTGCTGAAGTGTTAAGTAAAATGCAGCATCAAGGGAAGCGGTGTTCTACAAAAAATGATGGCAGAAGATCAAGTCCTTTTGGAGAAGGGAGCGGTACAGCCTATTTACACATCAGTATGAAGATCATATTGATATGGTTTAAAGTTGTACTTCATTAAAAATAAAGTAATGTGAAACGGCAGGATTTTTAATGCAGAGAAAACATACTTAAAGTGGATTTACACAAATAGATTGTGCACTTTCCAAGTGCAGTTGCACTCGGTAAGCACAGTTCCTTTGGAGCTTAGTAAGTGACGGAAGCTCTGCTTACTGCCATCATCCAATCATGTGCATGAAAAATGCTTTTCTTTTTCATTTTTTTTGCATGCAATTGGATAGTCTTTGTAAAGTGAACCTTTACCTAATTTACAAATAACTGGAGCAGCTGCACTTCAATGTGCGCAGTCTATTTGACTTTTGTAAATCAACTCCTATGTCTCTTCTGCATTAAAAGTTACTAACCTGACTGTCCACCCCTGTACACTGAGCTGTGCACAGGCAGCTCATTGCACAATTTCTGTAAACCCGAGATTTAGTGACATTGTCTCAGCCCGGCCAATAAGAGGCCAGCAATTGGTACCCAGCCGCCCAGCTGGGAGCTGCATTGCTGGAGTGACGATAACTATAGCTCTGCTTTAAATAAGTAAAGGTGTAACAAAAAGTTATTTTGTAATTTTTTTTTTTAAGTGAACTTGTGACTTAAAAGCTTTGTCTACCTTTAACAATAGATAACTTTCCTTCCAACATGGTGTAGTCAGATGAATTACATTTGGCTTGTTTTATTTGATTTACAGAGAATAGTCTAACCCAAGCCATACTGAATAACCAAAATGTATCGATAGATGTGCTGTAGTTCTACTAGTGATGCCAACACCATTGGTGGAATTACGACAATCATCCATAGTGATGAATTGAGGTAGCAATGAGGCATTTTGCTGCGGCTGTCATACAGAGAGGCAATTGTGAAATTTATCCACATCTCTTCTCTCATTTTGACGATGAACTAGAAGTCCTAAAACATTGTGCGCTTTTAAAACAGTTTAGACTGGATTTACACCACGTGCACTGCATTTAAAAGGTGCGCTAAACATGCATACATATATATTTTTATTTCATAGCAAAAGCCAAAATTATTATTTCTTAATGCACGCTGTAACACATTGTATGGCGTTCCACTGCATTTAAATGCAGAATGTCCTATTCTCACCCCATTTAGGTCCATTAAAGACCATGTATTTTTTACTGCATTGGGCATGTGTTGAGCATTGCTGCCAAAAACACATGATCCCTTAAAAATAACCAAGGCTGAAGAAACATGCAACTTAGAGCTTCCATTGTGAATATTACAACTGAGAACTGCAGGAATTAAAATTTGTTTGCACATTTTCTTTGGACTAGCTTTCCCTAAATTACGGAGATGGCACCTCCATGTGGCCTATGCTGAATCAGTATTACATATACTGTTCCAGCCTATACTACATACAGGAAGTGGCATCCTCTTCCAGCAGGTACTCCAGCGACTCAGTATACAAAAAAAAAAATGGAGCGTCACTTGCTCCTGCCCCTCAACCACTAAGAATTAATTTTTTTTAAATTTGTCCAGTCAGAAGAAGCCTTCTAAATAAATACAAGGCGCGGTGCCAGAGCGAGCAGCACTCTTTATTTAGTAAGCAAAACATAGGTTGCTGGAGCACCTGTCTGATGAGGACACTGCTTTTTGGGTGTAGAATGGGCTACAACAGAAAAGTACTAATTCACCATCAGCCACAAGGAGATGGCACCTGCATAATTCCTTTAGGGCAAGCTGGACCAAGGCAAGTGTGTAAATTACTCCAAATTACTAGAATTCTTCTTTAATTGTACATTATTGCATGTGTAAAAAGCATACTGTCAAACGAATGGTGTCACACTCACCGGAATGCCACTTTGCGTGTATAGTGTAGGCAGTTCTCCTTAACATGGGTCTGGAAATAGGCTGATCTACAAAGCACACCGCATTCTGGGCAGCAGTATGGAGATTTGTGAGTATGAATGCGCTGGTGAGCCCCATAACTGCATTTATTTGGGAGCATCATCTGGCACACCTGGCAGGTCTACACAGAGGGCAAAAAAAAGAAAAGAAACGGTCTTAAATATAGGACTTCAATGGAGCACAAATAAAAAGGCAAACAATTAACTAAAAATGGACCAGAGTGACCAAACTTATAGGAAAACAAAGCTACATAGACAAAAAATAAATAAAAAATACAAGGAAAGAAAAATCTTACACCTACCAAAAAAAGAAAATGACGTAGTACTTGGCAAAACAATACAAAACCCATTTGTCTGGGCAACAAGAAAAAAAAAAAAAAAAAAACTGGTGCCCAGGACAAACTGATCATAGGCACAACTAAGCCTGGGCATACAAACATTGTTATTGTTGGTTTTATATTAAATAATTATTGTTATACCTTGCTATGCAATTGTTGCGTGCTGCCGAGAAGCAGGACCCAACTTCCCCTACATTCTTATCGATGGGACAGAATATTTTAAAAAGAGAACAGTGGGGAAGCCAGGATCTCTTTTCTGAAAGTGCACGTCAGACTCTCTTCTGAAATGTAGGATTGGGAGAGAGAGATTTGTGAGTTAAAGCATAACTCCGGTCAAAATGTGTTTTTTTCGTTTTAAATAGACTGGGAAAAAAATGAAAAAAAATTGTCAGATTCTTATCTAGGTCTGTGATTTTCTCCAATTCCCTGTCATCTCCATACGAAAACTAGGATTTCAAAAAAAGTCACCAGAAGCTCAAAAAGCCACTTAAGTCTGAAGCTAGCATCATATAAGGCAGAACAGTCCACCAGATAGAACTTAGAGAACATGCGAACAGAAGATCGCCTTGCAAACCTTGGAAACAGAGGCCATGATGCCAAAAAGCCCAAGAGGAGTACACTGATCTAGTGAACCGAGTTCTAACTGGAATGTGGGGAACCAATCTTTGAGATCATAAGCCTGAACAGGTTGTCTGGTGGAGCAAGAAACCGGATGCCCTTCCTGGGTCCATCCGGAATTACAAATCCTGGCTGAGAGACAGACTTGAAAAGTCCGAACCATATCCAAACACTCGAAGAAGCGACAGCTACAAAAAAAAAAGCAAACTTGAGAGAGTAGGAGAGGAAGGTCTTTGTGGAGTTCAAATGGTGGCTTGTACAGTGTGGACCGAACAAGACTCAAATCTCATAAAGTCACAGGTGAATAGACTGGTGGGACCAAATGTGAGGCCCCCTGCACGAAGGTCTAATTCACAGAGTTTCTGAAACAGAAGGGAAAGTGGAAATCCATCCCTGGGACTCTTTTCATGTTCAATGATAGACTTTACAGACTCAGAGAGTCCCCTGTAATCTTATAACCTGGGCTTTGAAAATCAATACCATTCAAGCCATCAACTGAAAAGCAAGATGGCAAATCAAGAGACCAAAAATCTAGAAGGTCTGACAAAGACCACATAGCATCTGCTAGACGTCTTACCTGGCTGGTATGCCACATCGGCCTGGGCCAACCCAGAATAAGGATCAATGGAATTCCCTCTAACTCAGTCCTGCTGGGCAGATGAGAAAAAAAGTTTCAGTAAATGGAAAGGCATAGTATAAGGTGTACTGATCCCACAAAGCTGCCAGAGCATCCATGATTCCGCAAGTTAATTCCTGCTCCTGCATAAAAACTTGTCCAGTCCGTTAAACCTGGAAGCCAGGAGGTCCACATTCACCACCTGCGGCGAAGGTCCTAAACCCCTCTGGGTGTAGAGACCACTCTTCCTTAACCAGCAGCATTTGGACCCTAAAATCTGCCAATTATCTTGCTGCAGTGTAACTTCTGGTTTCATCCTGATAAATGTCACAGCCACAGTTCGGCTAAATTCACGTCAGATGGCCCTTCAGCACGTTATTCCAAGGCCAGACAAAATTGCCAGAAACTTCAAGCCTGATAACCAGCATCCATCATGTTCCAAAAATTGGGAAGAAAGAAAAGTTGGCCAATCATTCGTAAAGGTAAAACAGACAGCCCCCTTCTTAAAATGGTGCGCCCTAATGTGAAGGAAGGCTTGTTTGAGGATTTGGAAAGCTTGGAGTTCAGACTTTGCTGGTGGAAGGGTAGCCGGATTTGGAGAGTCTGAATGCTAAAGTCGAGATGGTGGAGAAACACAACAAGGATGCTTCCTAAACACAGATAGGAAGACAACTTTGAAGGTTGCTTTTTCTGCTAGGTAAGAGAAGTGTACTAGCCACCAGTAACATCCTTGATGAGAACATCTAGACCTTATAAAAAGTGCTGTCCCTTGAAGACCATGTGGACTAAATGCTTCTTTTCCAAAGCAGCTCTGCAGTCTAGCACTCTTGCTGTAAGTGTCCTATGTATACATCTTGACATAATACACATACAAGAAACGCTTCCAGTAAGCAGGCAAGGCTGAAATTTTGTGCCAGTGTCATCTGCTCCATCTTCATGCAGAGGGTCTACAACAGCAACGGTTAGCCCCCTTATAAAGGCATTTCACCCAGTCAAACATGGTTTGACAAAAATCAGTCATAGCCTGTGAGAACAGGGTTCTGGGAAGGCCATCCAACTGCTTGTTGACTCAGTCCTTAAAAATAGGTCTATCCTCCACTGGTATGGTAGTTGTCTTGTTAAAGTGGAGTTCCACCCGTAAAAATCACTTTTTATTACTGTGCAGCAAAAAAAAAAAAAAAAACGAACGACATTTGGATAAACATTTATTTTTCTTACTATTTCATGAATGTTGCCATGTTGTCCCTTCTAATCTTCCCCTTCCCCACCACGGCACCCGACGCCATTTCCCTCTGCTCGCTACTGCTCCAGAGAGATGCATGTCATTTTCCAGGAGTCAGTGGCCAGTGCCAAGGGCTAGAATCACAGTATTTGGCCATCACAACGGGGCAGGCACTTCCACCGTCCGTTGCAATGGCAGCCTGTGTAGTTTCTTGTGCCGCTACGTGCTTTTACTGCGCATGTGCGAGAATAGGCGGTGAATGCTGGGAATACAGCAGCACCGTATCCCAGAAGAATATGCCTGTGGGCTTTGCCTGCTCACAAGATGGGAATGCCCGAGAAGGCTGAATCTAATGTAATTTTTTTTAAAGGGGTTGTAAAAGTTCGTCTTTTATTTTTTAAATAGGTTCCTTTAAGCTAGAGCATTGTTGGTTCACTTACCTTTTCCTTCGATTTCCCTTCTAAACGTTTTTTTTTTGTTTGAATTTCTCACTTCCCGTTTCTCCTCAGTAAGCTTTCCACCATCATCCGAGTGGTGGAAAGTCATTTAGAACAGCTTACTGAACAGCTTAATGAGGAGGAACAGGAAATTAGACATTCAGACAAAGAAAAAAAAAAACATTTAGAAGGGAAATTGAAGGAAAAGGTAAGTGAACCAACAATGCACTAGCTTAAAGTAACCTATTTAGAAAAAAAACAAACCTTTACAACCCCCTTTAATAAAATAATGTAGCGAGAATGATGACACGAGTAACAATGGTTTAATATACATTCTGCAATAGTAAGAGTTTGTTTAAAAAAAAAAATAATAATAAATCTAATGTGTGGGTGGAATTCTGCTTTAAGGCGAAACACAGCAGGGACAGACCATTTCTTGACCAAATTTGCACCAAACAGATACAAGGCCAGAAAGCACTTAAAGAGGAGAAAACAACCTATCAAAGCACTTCCAATCTTAGAAACGTAGGTGCAAAGGGAAAGTCCCCAGGCTGGAAACAGCAGTGGTAGAAGCAACAGGCTGATGATCCTAAAGCTTTATCCACAAAACCCAGTGCCAGGTAGTCACTTTCAGGCTAGCACCACAACGCCCAGTCAAGTGAGATCTAGATGAATTATGGGTAGCCAGGCAAGTGTGCCGATAGTTGCAAATCGGAACATAAAAACTTCAATCAGAAATTGATAGTTTTGAAAAAAAGTAAACAGACTGCTAGGTGTTTAGCCAAACAGTAGAGCTAACACGACTTGAGCATGAACCACAGGGCGATCTGGGGCGATTTACAACACGACTTGAAGTTGTCTCCAGAACAGGAGACTTTCCAGTGGCCAATCAAACAACAATCAGCTCTAGGGGAGGGAGGGGGAGGGAGAGGTTTGCCTGAGAAATGTATGTTATCTTCCTGGAAAGTCACTTCAGTTAAGACAGTGATCAGACTTCCATTGAAATCAATGGGTACAAATCGCCTAGAAGTCGGATTGAAGTAGTACAAGAACTTCTTCTTAAGTCGGAGAGACTCGAGTCGTGTGTATTAACCAGGGCTGTGGAGTCGGGGGAAATTTTGGGTACCTGGATTCGGAGTCGGCAAACAATGCACCGACTCCGACTCCTACTAAATTTAGATTGGAATTAAAAAAAAATTCCAACAGGAGTTTTATAAAGCACTAAAAGAAGTTGAAAAGTATGATCGCTCATCAAAACTTACTGTTGAAGAAGCCATCCTTGTTTATCCAGAGATCGTTAGTGATGTGGCCAGAATAGTTACTGCAATGCCACCCACCCAAGTCAGTGTCAAAAGATTATTTTCAGCCCTAAAAATAATAAAGTCTGACTTAAGAGCCTCTATGAAAGAGGATCTGGCAGAGGCAATTCTCTTCCTTAGAACTCTACATTGAATTGATTTGCATTTGCGAAGCCTAGAACTACATTTCAAGATTAATATAAACCAGTTCTAGGTTTTACAGATTTTGTTTTTGGTTCATTATAGATCAGCTTTGTTTTTGTTCTAAAACAACCAAATAATGTGGTTTGTATTTTTGAACTGGTAAAGATCCTGTTCCTGATGTTTATGCCTGCTGCTACTATCCAGCCACTTGATTGTTTTCATTGTGTTTGTCTTTTGCTTAAACTGTGCAATACAGTAGACTGTTGGCTTCCCAGCCAGTAGTCCTGTGGTAGCCAGGTTGCGTTTCTTTCCCTCAAGGAATGTATAAAATACATTCGCATATTAATACAGAGGAGTCGGAGTCGGAAGTACATAAAACTGAGGAGTCGGAGTCGGAACATTTATCTACCACTATTTCACCTGGTATTAACACCGCTCCCATTCACTTGCATTGTTTTTCTCGACAGCGCAACTTGGGACGACTTGAGGCGACTTCAAGTCGGATCCCAAGTCGCCCCAGTGTGAACCGGCTCTAAGGGTCTGTGTTGATGGGCTTTGGGCTTGTCATCAGTTTGAGATACTTCGAATGACATTAAAAATTCAATAAGCGGTTTATACGACTTTCCTTGGACCTCTTCAGTGGGATTTGTATTCCTATAGACTTACATGGACATGCAAAACCCATTTGATGCAAAGAAGAGTAGACCAACCCCAATACTTTCAAACACTAGCAAAAATGAAAAAAGATTTGGCTGGAATTGGCCTTCAATAATTAATAAGGCATACCAATTATTATTATTAAACATTATACCATCAATAGCTGCTGCAGCCTCAGTAGGGACAGAAAGGAAATGTCTATATTACTGCTGTGGAGGGAAAACTTTTTCTAATATGGTTACTGTTACAATGCCGGTGGCAGAAATAAACACATGGTGGATGAAGACACAATGGCATGGAACATTCACAGACAGAATGCTTCCAATGCCTATCCAAAAACAAAATGTACAGTTTATACTGCACATCCATTCTAATCAATTCTAATGTCATTTTTCACTATTTTCACTGCCATCTTCTTCCCTCTAATTAGAACCCCCAAACATTATATATATATTTTTTTACTAACACCCTAGAGAATAAAATGGCGATCGTTGCAATACTTTCTGTCACGCCGTATTTGCGCAGCGGTCTTACAAGCGCACTTTTTTGGGAAAAAATTACACTTTTTTTAATTAAAAAATAAGACAACAGTAAAGTTATCCCCATTTTTTTATATCATGAAAGATAATGTTACGCCGAGTAAATTCATACCCAACATGTCACGCTTCAAAATTGCGTCCGCTCGTGGATTGCCGACAAACTTTTACCCTTTAAAATCTTCATAGGCGACGTTTAAAAAAATCTACAGGTTGCATGTTTTGAGTTACAGAGGAGGTCTAGGGCTAGAATTATTGCTCTCGCTCTACCAATCGCGGCGATACCTCACATGTGTGGTTTGAACAACGTTTACATATGCGGGCGCTGCTCACGTATGTGTTCGCTTCTGCGTGCAAGCTCGTCGGGACGGGCGCGTTTTCTGGCTCCTAACTTTTTTAGCTGGCTCCTAGATTCCAAGCAAATTTGTCAAACCCTGATCTGAATGATGCCTGCAGCTACAGGCATCATTCAGATCTCACTATTTTCAGCATAGCAGCAGTTCCACCGCTTGATCATTCTTATAGTTGACGCCCCCCCTCCTCCCGCCGCCATCCAGTGCTTCTTCGGGCTCTCCCATCAGGGACCCGGAGAAACGATTGCCCAGCACTGAATGAGAAGCATAGAGATGACTGGTGACCAGACGATCACCAGTAATCTCTATGACCGTCGGAGGCCCGGGCGCGATGTTATGACATTACGCACGGGTACCCAGAAGTAAACAAAGCTGCTATAGCGGCTGCCAGCATGAGATTGTTTTTTTTTCCACGATCTCATGCTTTCCAGCCTGGAGGAGAGATGTGGGGTCTTATTGACCCCGCATCTCTACAAAAAGAGGACCCGTGATTATATATTCCTATTACAAGGGATCTTTAAAAAAAAAGAAATAAATGTAAAACGCCCCTGTCCCGAATAGCTCGCACTCAAAAGCGAACACACACGCAAGTCCCGCCCACATATGTTAAAGTGCGCATCATAGCGCGAGCAACACATTCTAGCACTAGACCTCCTCTAACTCTAAACTGGAAAAAATAAATAAAATGTAAGCGTCGCCTATGGAGATTCTTTAAGTACTGGAGTTTGGCGCCATTCCATGAGGGCGCGCAATTTTAAAGCGTGACATGTTGGGTATCTATTTACTCGGCATAATCTTTCACATTATCCAAAAATTTGGGCTAACTTTACCGTTTTATTTTTTAATTCATGAAACCGTTTTTTCCCCCAAAAAAATGGTGTTTGAAAAATTATTGTGCAAATACCGTGCGAAATAAAAAGTTGCAATGACTGCCATTTTATTCCCCAGGGTGTCTGCTAAAAAACATATATAGCATTTGGGGGTTCCAAGTAATTTTCTAGCAAAAAAAATATGATTTTTGCATGTAGGAGAGGAGTGCCAGAAAAGGACTGGTATGGAAGTGGTTAAAGTAATGTAGTGCCAAAAAGCAAAAAGTGGCTTGGTCATGAAGAGGGGTAAATCTCCTGGAGGTCAAGTGGTTAAATGGTCTAACAATAAGTATTCATACCAACATAGAACTATTAACATTTAGAGGCCTGTGCTGTGATTAAAAGAGCTGTTAAAATGTATTTACCAGACACCCTAATTTTAAGAAGCAAGTTGTTCATAAATGAGTGAAGTTTCACTCACCAGTCCATCTTTTTCCTCTGCCACTCTTTGATAATGTCCTGCAAGACTGGTGTAGTCCTCAACCTGTTTACTGCACTCAAGACACTTGAATCCATGGCGGATAAGTCCATATGGGTCCGCATAAAGTGGCATGGCTGGTGGAGCATAGGAAGAAGTCCCAGACCACACTCCAAGTGAAGCTGATGGAGTTATGGTTCGTTGAGTGGAAGTGGAAGGTTGGGAGGCAAGTACTGTGGAAACCAAAGGTGGCGAAGCCAGCATCTGTTCTGAGGATATGGGCTTCATCATTAGCTGAGAGCACTGCATAATCAGTCCTTTACTCTTGTGATCCCTGGCATGACTTAACAGACTGCACTTGTTATAGAACTGAACCGTTTTAGAACACTGGGTACACATGACCTCAATATGGATACTCCTCCTGTTCTGGTGCTGAACAAGGCTCTTTTCCAAGGCAAATGAATCTCCACATTCCAGGCAAGAGTAACCAGAAGCGGGCAGAGAAATATTACAGTCAGGTGGGGGGTTCAAATTTGGGGTGTATGTTGGGACAGGGTTAGCACTATGTAAAAGTTTATTAAAAGCATCCACTATTACAGGAGCTGCAATTTTAACTTGATGTACAAGTGGCACTGCCATAGGAGCACTGGGTGCAGTCTGTCTCAATGGCGTAGCCTTCTGCCCCACACTAGTGCCAACACTATTGGGGACTAGGTTTAGACT
Organism: Rana temporaria; assembly: GCF_905171775.1. Lineage (NCBI taxonomy): Eukaryota > Metazoa > Chordata > Amphibia > Anura > Ranidae > Rana > Rana temporaria. The sequence goes on along the minus strand of NC_053491.1, from coordinate 100,915,107 downwards.
GGCAAGGTGGACAGCTTTAGGGAGTAAGCTGGTTGAATTAGTTGTACTGGTTGAGGTCTTGATAGGAGCCGGTGGCGGCTTCTTGTTCTGTGATGAACTTGTGTTTTTTGATGAACTACCGCCAGGGTTTTGAACACTTGAGGTTTGTGTGTTCTTCTTTTTGTCCCCTTTAGTATTGGCTATTTGATTACGGACTGCATTTTGCTCTTGATTGCTAGCAGAAAGCCTTACAGAAGTCCTTGTCTTTTCCTTTTCTGAATCTGCAACTTCTTCAACATTTACAAGTGGTTTAATATCTTCTCCAGATAAATTCTCACCAAGGAATTCCTCGGGTGATTTTACCCCATCATCTGGCTCAACTTCTGGCAAAATTCTAGTTACAGTTCTTTTGATCTCACCTGATGACGTTTTTATAGTCTTGATCCTAACTTTTGGTATTGCAGGAGGTGAACCAGCACAGACCGATGGAGAGTCTTTGCTGCTGGTGTCACTGCAGACACTCATTGGGCTGTCTGGATTTTTTATTATCTTTTTAACTACTTCAAGTGGACTCCTTGGGCTTTTTGGTGACTTCGGCATTTTTGGGCTTCCTTTAATACTGTCCTTTAATGGTATACCAACGTCTTTTGAAATATTCAAGGGCTCCTCCTTTGGGACTACGGCAACTTTTTTGGCTTGCAATGCCACTAAAGCAGCTACACAGGAAGATAATTTAGAGTGAGCTGGCTTAATACGTTGTCGGGGTGGCACAGCTGAGGAACACACAGGAGATGTATCATCCAAATTGTCAAACGTGTCCCCTGCACTCGAAAAAGGTTTCTCCTCAGAAATACTGTCATCCTGAACATCCCCAAATGCCAGGGAAGGTCCAAGGAAACTGTTGGTTTTATCAATATCCTTGCTTTGCTCAGCAGGTTTATTTTTCTCTGCTTCAATGCAGTCTGATTTTTGTTCTTTTTTACAATATTCATCAAACATACTAAGCTCAGGCTCTGTAGATTTCCCTAATGAATCCACCATGCAACCTTCCTCTGGAACATACATAGAAGGTTGTGGAAAGTAAGGAGATTCTGCTGCTTTTTGCTTGTTCAGCACTCCATCTTTTGGGTCTTCTGGCTCAGGGCTTGAAATTGGGCTGAACTGGCTAAAAGTTGGCAATGGTTCAGTTTTGTGTGACTCAACTTTTTCACTGTAACCTCTAGAGTTGTCCCCATTGATGAAACCAGGCTCAAATTTTCCATAGCCAGGTCCAACAGCATGGGGCTCAGGACTCACTTCTGGACCACGGAACCCATTTTGAAGAAGCGTTGGACCCATGTGATTTCCTTCTTTTTCTGCTGCCTCCAATGACTCCTGCCGGCTGGTGTTTTTCACAATCACACTTACTGCAGGTACATCAGGGGCTGATGCAGACTGAGCCAATGACAGGTTCTCATCCAAACACATTCCTGAAGATTTGAGATGGTTCTCCTGCTCATCACTTGTAGACTGGATAGCTTCCTTTGGGTCCAAACTTGTGGCATCAGGGATATCAAAGGCAGCAAGTAGATCGTCAAAGTCCGGAGTCTTCATGTCCCCCATGACTGGAAATATGACAAGATCTGAAATGGGAGTGAACAGAATGACTATGCCATATGTTTTAACTAAAAGTAATCAGTACAACTCTCTCAAATATTCTGAGGGCTCCACTATGTATAGGTTCCATAAAATGAAAGTGCACAAAAGTAAATGTTAAAATGAATGTTCCGGAGATTGGTCTAGCCTCAGCAAATGTGCACGATAACGGCCTATGCAGAATACAGCATACAAACAAGCTTTTAAGTGAATTTACACTATTAGCTACCGGAGCACAGATGAGAAGAAAACCCCTGTTATTTGAAGTCAGTCAAAATTTGCAAAACTAAAACAAAACCAGGGTGTATAAAAATTAGGGTTGCACCGATACTGGTGCCGATACCGAACATTCCCACGAGTACTTGCACAAATGCTCTGATGCTTGACCCGATACCAGGCACTGGGGATCGGTGTGGCGGTGGGGGCAGGTACAAGCACCAATCTCCCTGTACTGCTTTTTCGACAGACGCTTCTCCTCCTCTCCCTCCCGCAGCTGTCAGAGAGATCGGTGCTTGTAACTGCTCCCCCCCACCCCCCGCCAATCATCCCAGATTACCTCCTGTGTCCTTCCCGGCTCTGTCAACGGACCCCGGATATCTCATCAAAGCCCCCCAATAGAGTTGGAAAAATAAACAGTGACCCCATCCACTCCCAACCCCACAAGAAAGCATTGTAAAAAAAAAAAAAAAAAAAAATATTATAAAAAATAATAAAGTAAAAAAAAAAAAAATAAATAAACACTGACACAGTCCACACCTCATCAGTGCCACCCATCCGTGGTCGCATAGTAGTGCCACTGTCACAGGACATTAAAAAAATAAAAGTATCGGTATCGGCAAGTACTTGAAAAAATAAAAATAAAAAAGTATTGGAGCTTGTACTCGGTCTAAAAAAAGTGGTATCGGTTCAACCCTAATAAGAAAAAAAAAATGTTTTATTTATTTAAATCAAAGTTAATTTTAATAAAATGCTTTTAATTTTTTTTAAATCTAAAGATAGTTTTCTATTTAAGATACATTAATAATTTTGTTTATTCAGCATGAAATGAAGCTTAGTTATGTAGCATGAGGCTGTATATTCTGCAAAGCTCTGCAAGCTGAGATAACATGCACTTCATTGATGCCTTCACACAATTTCACAGTTAACAAAGTGAGATAAAACAAAAGTTCAGGAATATTCCTTAATCCCATTATTTTGCAAATCTGTACACTACAAACTGTATGATTGAATCGGTTCCGATATCGCTGCATTACTAACCTGACAACTTATTATTCTAAATAGGAAACCTTCAATTTTGTTTGCAAATATTAAAGATTCTAACTACCAGCAAGAATGAGTCCTTACATTTAAAGAGCACTTGTCATTTCAGATCCATCATGGCAGCACCTGTTAACGGACATCCACTCACCTGCTACCGCCACGTCCCTCTACTTGTTGTGTCACTGTCGCATCACCAGCTGTCCCATTAAAGTGAATGAGACTGTCGGTGAGTCAACAGCGGTGCAGAGGAGGAGCCTCTGCAGGACAGAGATGACAGTTGCGCTTTAAAATGAATGAATTATATCAAGCCTTTGTACTAGTGATTCAAATCAAATCAACCCTGGACAAAACAGCAGCAATTAAAGGTGTCATAGCTTTAGGACAGTGCCACCGCTCAGTTAGAGGAAAAACTTCTTAGACATTTAGCAATTAATTAAATGAGGAAATACAGTGGGAATATATACACAGTTAAAAACACAATTGAGAATTTAAATAATTTTAATATAAAAACAGACCCCTGCTGCAGATCCCTCACAGCAGTCTGTAGCTTGCAGTGCCTTTTATATTAAACTGGATTATCACTTTCGGTGGTAAAAAACCTTTCCTCTGCCCGACAGTGCTGTTCAGCAACTTCATGCTCAATCCCCGTACCCAGTGATCCAACTGCCCTTCAAAAACTAGATTATTAACCTTTACACAGTTATTTCTAATGCTTAGGAACAAAATGCAAAACCAACTGATTAAAGCCACATTTGTTGTAATGCCATCATGAGAAGCATGGCGATAGAATTACAACATTATAATATTTATATCCCAAAAACAGATTACATTATAAAAAAGGAGAGGAACTTACCAAGTGGGTCTATTGCATGGCTCCACTTTGAGTAGACACCTTGCAAAGCCTAGAAATGGATAACCAGATTAGTAAATAAGTAATTTCTATCATAAAATTTACACTTTCCCTAAAAATGCATCTGGGAGCACAATAATCATACAGTAATACCGCATGGCATGCCTGCATCCCTTTAACCAAGAACTTTAAAAAAGAGAAAAAAACACAAGTGCAAGAAAACTTAGCAAGACTAACAAAGCATTGCTTTGGCAATCTGGTCAACTCTTCATATTATACACTTTAAAATAAATGCAACCAAGTAACATTTGTGAAAGGAAACCTGCCATAAGAGAAATATGAAGGCAGCCATTGTTGATCTTGAAAATGCAAGCTGCATGTCTGACATATAAATCCTCTGGCTTCAAAATTTGGATCTACTAACCTGAACAAGCATGACTTCACTTGCCACATGCCAGCTTTGGACTGAGAAACCAAAATATTGCAATGGATAGCCTAGAACTAGTATTTTTGGTGGTAAGCAGTGGCTGCCAGCTTATCTTTCTCATGTTTACATAGGAGATCATTTCTCATTCCCGGCTCTCACAGACAGCGGTGCTGTCAGGGGAGAGAGGAGACGGATCTGTGTCTCTTGTACATAGAGACACAGATCGGTCACCTCCCCCAGTCACCCCCCTTCCCCCACAGTTAGAACACTAATATTAGGGTACACATTTAACCCCTTCCTCACCCCCTAGTGTTAACCCCTTCCCTGCCAGTCACATTTATACAGTAATTAGTGCATATTTATAGCACTGATTGCAGTATAAATGTGAATGGTGCCAAAAATGTGTCAAAAGTGTCCGATGTTTCCGCCATAATGTCGCAGTCGCAATAAAAATCGCAGATCGCCGCCATTACTAGTAAAAAAAAAATAATAAAAAAAAAATAATTCTGTACAGTTCGCTATAACTTTTGCGCAAACCAGTCGCTTATTGCGATTTTTTTTTGATTTTTTTTACTAAAAATATGTAGAACATGTATCGTCCTAGACTGAGGATAAAATAAAAAAAAAAAAAAAAAAAATTGAGCTATTTATTATAGCAACAAGTAAAATAAAAAAAAATTTCTTCAAAATTGTCGCTCTATTTTTGTTTATAGCGCAAAAAATAAAAACCGCAGAGGTGATCAAATACCATCAAAAGAAAGCTCTATTTGTTGGGGGAAAAAGGACATAAATTTTGTTTGGGAGCCACGTCGCACGACCGCGCAATTGTCAGTTAAAGCGACGCAGTGCCGAATCGCAAAAAGTCCTCTGGGCTGGAAGGGGGCTTAAGTGCCCAGTAAGGAAGTGGTTAAAGAGGCCGCTGAGAAAACAGGAAATTCTTGCTGTATGTAATCTGATGGCGCTCATCCCGCCCCCCTCCCAAGATGGGCATTGATCGGGCTGTATTCATGGCAATGAGGAGTCTACAGATGGGCATTAATCAAACTGCATTGATGGGCAATTGCGAAGCTGCAGATGGGCATTGATCCTTACTTTGCTTCAAAAGTTCTTTATTTAAAATTTTACGTTTTTTTCCTGAAACTTCCCACTTAAAATGAAGGTGCGTGTTATACGCCTGTGTGTGTTATATGCAGATAAATACGGTAATATACTTTATTTTATTTGTGCTTGTAGCTTGATAACACAAATGTTAATAAAAAAATATAAAAAAAAAAAAAAAAAAAACTTAAAAATTACAAAAAACTAGCACTTCTACCAAATTGACGGACTACTTACATTATCAGCCTGGAAATCTCTGGTCAACTGTAATGTTCCCCTATACAGAATGACTTATGATGCCAGAATTTGGGCCAGATGGGTAGAATCCATGAAAACAGTGGCTGACAGGGGGAGAAATAGTAGAATATCTTGGAAGGTTTTTGTTGTAATTCATGGGATGCTGCGTGCCTTCATCCGACCTGACATGAGAACTCAGATGAAACCATCAAGTATGGTATAATAGAAGGTGAAAAGTAGCAGCCCACTCCAAAACAATTTGGGGCGTTTACCCTTTTGTGTTTTATTTTTTTTGTTCTGGACTGATTTACAGAAAACAAAATGCTTTATGTACATATGCAGTGAAGGATGTATAGAATACCTGTACTGTATCGAAAAAGCATTGTAATACTTGATTCTATGTATTTGTGTTCTGTAATTTTCTTTTGTTTTGTGCATATGGCAATAAAAACACAATCTAATAAAAAGCATAGTATAGCACCTGCCAAACTAAAGTAAGCATAACAAAATAAAATACTGAGAGGTAAAAGCAGAATCCATGGGATCTTTGCTCACCCTATATGTCTTATGTTTGAGATTCGTTCCGGCCCAGTGTCTCTAGGATGTTTTCTGCTTTGCTCCTGACATGCCCATCAGGTGTCCAAATAACCACAGGAGATGTTCAAGGCAAAAAGATGCCACCTGGAGATAAGAGAAAATTAACCGTAGTGAATGATGGGAATACTTTGAGCCTATGGGAAATATATTACAGGCCAAATTGTAGCCAGGAACAAGATATGTTTAGCTAAAATTTCCTTTTATTAATGATCAGTAGATCCAACCTGGCATTAATATACACATACTGTATTTGCTGATATGTTTTGATCTGGATAACCCTTCACAATACACAAATATTTTGAATATTGGGGTGCAGTAAAGCACACAAAGCAGAAAAAGCTGCCAACACCTACAGCCGTAAGCCAACAAAAACAAATCCGATACTGGATTGTAGAACAGTTGGAAAGCTCATTATATTATTGAATAGTATTTTGTGGCACAAGGTTAGCCACACTGGAATAACACCAAATAGCCATTGGTAAAGTGTGTGTAAACCCCAACAATGAGCTTTGATTATTTACTCTTTTGGGGGGTCTGTAAAATGTATCATCGAGTATGTTTTGCCATAACTGTTTATTAAGTGCAAACAATATACAATGATCCTGGCAAAAATTCCAGTTTGTTAAAGAAGAAGCACAGCCAAACCAGCTTTGGCTGTACTTCTCCTGTGGATCACAGGAGAGTAGTTCGTTCTGCACTCCTGCGTCTCATTTTCAGCAGACAGCGGGCTGAAGACCACTGTCGGCTGACATCGCAGAGCCGGTCAGGTCAAGTCAGGACCTGCCCATGACCTTTGATTGGCACCTGGCTCAGCATCTCAGCGAGCCGTTGAGAGGCTGAGCCAGCCGCTCCTGCCCCCTACACAGCAAAGTGCTCCAGTGAGTGCGGGGGGCAGAGAAGACAGCGGTGACTGAGTCACCAGCTCTTTGCTCAAGGAGCTCTGAGAACCGAGCGATCAGCGGTCTTTGATCGCTTGCTTCTCAGCCTTGAAACCGGCCAGGGACCGATGCTGCATCCATCTAGGCAAGTATGATTTTGAACCCCCCCCATCTCTTTTAATAAGGAACTTTGCGACCCCCCCCCCCCTCAGTCTAGCTTTATTACTGTGTTTCACCCTATAATCCGTCCTAGAAACCACTCTCCGGTTTACAAAGGATATGAAATTCAACATATTTGTCACAATGATTGGAGGAGAGAGGAAACCTTTCAATGGGGATGTCTGTGTCCCTGCTGGTGGGAATAACCCACTTTATTTGTCCTGGTGACTACCATCTCCTTTATAGAAAATGGTGGGAAATTCAATGTCTGTCACTGGAATTGCAGGCGAGTGGAAATCTTCCAATGGGGTAACCTGTTTTTTGTGACAAATCCTCTTGCATTGCAGAGTTCCCTCTTACTTCCTGCTGTCTCTGAGGCAGGAAGGAAAGGGAAATCTCTCTGCTGGGACACAGCCATAAACTTTAAAGCATATCTGTGGTCAAAATGTAAAATCAATATATTAAAGGGATTCTAAAGTCAAAATGGTTTGCTACCTTGATGCATTCTCTGCATTAATGTACAAAACTCCCCACTGTTTCCTTTCCTTTCCCTTCCCCCATCCCTACACATTTACCTGACTCCTCACTGATCCAGCGCTGTCCTGGCTGCAGCACACCTCTCATCTCTTCCTGGTCTAACAGGAGCCATAGGTTCCTGCTGTGGGAGCATTCCTGCTGTGGGAGCCATAGGTTCCTGCTGCCGTCAGCCAAACTCTGGCTCGCCAGCACTGCGTGTTAATAGGCGTACACAGCCAGGATCGGGAGCATGCAAATACGAGTGCCCACATAGCGCACAGCTTGCCTAGTGGGCACGCCAAAGTAAATGAGTGAGCAGCTTAGGACTGCCAAAGAGGTAAGGGACCACTCTGTGCAATATTATACAGCACAAAGCAGCCCTGTACCTCCTCTTTTGGGGTCCCCAACCAGCACTCTTAGCATACCATCTTCTCTGTGCACCCCCATGGGAAGCTACTTCCTACGGTGACACACTTGTGGGCTTGCTATGGAGATGAGCTGTGTGCATCCATAAACACATGCAGTGTGGCTTGGACCCAAACCCCACTACCTCCTCACAGCATTTGATTGACAAGAGCAGGAGCCAATGGCTCTAGATGGTGTCTCAATGTCCTGTGAGGAGAGAGGATATAGCGCTGCTGCAGATGGACACAGCGTTGGAAAGAAGACTCAGATAAGTATAAGGGAAGTCAGGGATGATACAACTAATGGGATATTTTTTACCTTAAAGTGATTGTAAACGTACAATAAAAAAATAAAAGTAAAACATACATTTCTATACTTACCTGTTCTGTGCAATGGTTTTGCCCAGAGCAGCCCTAATCCTCCTCTTCTGGGGTCCCCCGTCGGCACTCCTGGCTTCTCCTCGTCATCAGGTGCCACCACGGAAAGCCACTTGCTCCCAAGTCCTGCTGCTGCATCCATTGACACAGACAGCGGGACTTGGTCCTGCCCCCCCGCATCACAGCTTTTGATCAACAGCGGCGGGAGCAAAGAGCTCCTGCATCCATATAAAACACAGGCTGCGGGGAAAAGGCAGGGTGGATAAGAAACAATGATTTAAAAAAAAAAAAAATGTATTCTAATAAAATGCTTTTTGAGTAAAAATCTGTCCAAAGGTAGTTTTCTATTTAAGATACATTAATAATTTAGTTTATTCAGCATGAAATGGAGCCTATTTGTGCAACATGTATAGGCTGTATATTCTGCAATATTTACATTTTTGGTAAACTCATTCAATGAATCCAAGCTGAGATAACATGCACTGCATTGATGCATTCACACAATTTCACAGTAACCATGAGATAAAACAAAGTTCAGGAATATTCTTTTATCCCATTGTTTTGCAAATCTATGAACACAACAATCTGTATGATTGAATCAGTTCTGATATCGCTGTTTTAGTAACCTGACAGCTTATTATCCTAAATAGGAAACCTTAATTTTGTTTGCAAACATTAAAGATTCTAACTACAGCCCTTACATTTAAAGAGCACCTGTCATTTCAGAACCATCATGGCAGCGGGCATCCACTCACCTGCTATCGCCACGTCCCTCGCTGGTAGGTAATTTGTCTGGGGCCCAAATTGGCTCTTATGTGAAACAGGGACTTTAGATTGTAAGCTTCTTGAGGGCATGGACCGATGTGAAAATACAGTATGTACAGCATACCATGCATGTCAGTTCTATATAAAGAAATAAAATCACATGACTGGGAAACTTGTGCGACGCCTCTAATTTTTAAAGGATTGATTTCCTAAGGCCCCTTTCACATGTGCGGACCGTATGTCCGCATTTTCATCCATCTGTTTGTGGATGAAAACGGGACATACATTGGTCCCTATGTGATTGCGGGTGTCAGCGGATAAACATCCGCTGACACCCGTAATCACCCGCCTCCGCAAAGATCCGATTTTGCGGACGGAAGAAAATCCTATTTTTTCTTCTGTCTGCGGATCGGATGAACACGGACATACGGTCCGTGTTCATCCGATCCCCCCATAGGGGAGAGCGGAGAAAAGACAGGGCGGTCCCTGCACAGTATGCAGGGACCGCCCTGTCACCTCACAAAGTGATAAATTATGTGTGCAATGAGGGGCGGTGAGATACATTGTTACAAATTATTGCAACTCTTAGGCCTTATTCACACTTTGGGCCCATCTGTCACGGACCTGAACGGCCGTTCCATGCATTCCTATGGAGCGTCGGATGTCCGCTGACATCCGACCCGATCCGCTAAAAACAAGACGTATGGGGGCCACGTCCTCATCCGTCCATGCGTATCGGATCTGATAAGATCTGATGAAAACGGACATGCTGTCCATTTTCATCAGATCGCTCCATAGGACGCAGCGGTGCCCGACAAGCCCCTCCCCGCTCAGTGAGCAGAGAGGAGCTTGTCATCCGTCGGCTCAGCGGAGATCTGCGGACTGATCTCCCGCTAAGCTGACGGGAGCAGGAGGACTCTGTAGGAACGGAGTCCGCCAAGTGTGAATGAGGCCTAACGTGAGGAAGAAATCAAATGTTTTGATATGTTTCATAGCAAAAAGTAAATAAATAAAAAAATATGTTTTTGTTTCGAAATTGTCGGCCCTTTTTTGTTTATAGCATAAAAAATATAAAACAGAGGTAATTCAAATACCACTAAAAGAAAGCTCTATTTGTGAGAAAAAAAAAAGGACATTGCCGTATCGCAAAAAATGGCCTGGTCATTAATGGGGGTAAATCTTCTGGAGTTCAAGTGGTTAAAGCAAGGGCCTCCAAAGTTTGGCTACAAGATTCTATCCAGACCGCAGCAACTGCCCATTAAAACATCCTGGCTGGCTGGTAAAGGATGTGCCAATCTATGATCACAATAAATAGACTGCTGCATGTGACCCTGCCAGCCAGCAGTGACCCAGGCCAGATCCACAGCCCTCCCCCATCACTTGGCTGCGGTTGGTGGCTAGGACTATCAGGCATCATATGAACCAACGACATATCTAAAACACAGTGGTTGCAAAGGCAGAAGTTTCGTTTTTGCTGTTGTTTCCTGGTTCTCTGATGTACAGAGCCAGAGAGCCAATAGAGGGCAGTGAAGGTTTTGCAAAACGAAACTGGATTGGTGCTGAGGGGTTTTAGACACACCTCCTTGATTAGTCACCACAGTGAGAAATCTCCCAGTACTGTGGTGATCAGGAAACAGACAACCAGGAAGTGTCCAGAACAGAGAGGAATTACAGCAACATCAAAGCAAAAACGAACAATGAGGACATGAAACCAGGACTGCAGTAAGGTAAAGCTAGCTTAAAAAAAAAATCCTTTAGTGACCCTTTAATGCATTCTCTGCAATAAAGTAGAATTATAGGCAAACATATTTTTTCCATTTTAGATAAAGCAACTCCAATCATCTTTTTTTTGGCCATCTGTGTCCTATTGGGGAGATTTCCCTTCACTTCCTGTCCCATAACCTAAACAGGAAGTGGTGAAATCCTTGAAAAATAATGGAATTCCTTGGGGACCCCCAGGTCACCAGAACTAGTGTCCCCATGAGATGTCCTCGCCATTACCTGAGCCAATCAAGATCCAGCCCTGTGCCCAACAGCAGCGGCTCTCCCCCTCTTTATTGGATGTGGAGGCAGCAGCAGGAGCCATTGACTCTTTCTGCTATCAAATCACAGCCTGTGAGGGGATAGCGGGGGCAAGACACACACAGCCCAGCCAGCCAAAACCGATCACAAATAGTGAAACTAGGACCTTTCACTTCTGAAAAACGCACAGTGTCATGCGGAGTCCCTCAGGGGTCCCCCTTGTCGCCCGTACTATTCAACATTTATCTGCGCCTTCTCCTCGAAATCATCAGCAACCAGAATTTACTCTACCATTCCTACGCAGGTGACACCCAACTCTACTTTCGCATCAGCAACAAAAAGGATCATTATCTCGGACTAGAGAAATGCCTTACTTTGATAGAAAATTGGATGACAGAGAGTTACCTTAAACCCAATGGCTCAAAAACAGAACTTCTTCTGCTCCAGAAGATTGGCCATGACAACATGGACACCCCCGCCCATTTTGGGACAAACCATCACCCCAAGCACCAAAGTCAAAAGTCTCTGAGTCATTTTGACACCGAGATGTCATTGGATGCACAAATAAGTTCAGTAGTCAGCGGATCGCACAATCTGCTGCGCCTACTACGTAGACTCGTTCCCTCCAGACTCGACTATGCCAATGCCCTTTACCTCGGACTCCCAAAATACAAAATTGCTCGGCTACAAGTCGTCCCGGCGGCACGACTAGTAACAGGGAAAAGACCCTGGGAATCAATCTCCCCCTCCCTGAGATCCCGTCAATGGTTGCCAGTAAAAGACCGAATTACGTTTAAGGCACTCTGCCTGACGCACAAATGTGTTCAAAGAGATGCCCCCCAATATCTATGTGAAAAAATAAAAGCTCACAACCCCAATCGCGTTCTCCGTTCTCCTAACCAAAATCTACTCCAGATACCCAAGGCCAGATATAAGTCCAAAGGAGAACGAAGATTTGCAGTTCAAGGACCTAGACTGTGGAACGCTTTACCAACCAGCATCCCAATGGAGGTGAATCACCAGGCCTTCAGGAAAAAACTCAAAACCCATCTCTTCTGAAGGCAAAATATAGTAGGAAATGGATACCAAGCGCCCTGAGGCGATTCAGTTCGCATGTGTCGCGCTATAAAAGTTTCTCACTCACTTATGAGCAAGCTGCTTGCTATGGGGACATGCAGAAAAGGGGAGGAGCCAGAAGCACCAGCACGAGACCCCCGAAGAGCATTGCACAGAGCAGGCAAGTATGACACGTTTATTATATTACAGATAAAAAAGTAAACCTTTAAAATCACTTTAACGAGACCTCTGCTGGGCACACATTGACTTAGAGGAGGGGGGACACTGCTGGGCACACATGGATATTATAAAGGGCTCTGCTAAGCAGACACACGTTAAAGGGAGTCGTGGCTCTACATGGGCATTAGTAGGGGGTAGACTCTGCTGAGCACACATGGAGGCATTAATGGGGCAATCTGCTGAGCACTCATGAATGTTAAGGGAGGATTCTGCTATAACATTCATGTAGGCAGAATAGGGGTCCTTCTATGACAAGAGGTAGGTTGGTGTGGAGTATAGGGGTCCCTCTATGACAGGGGGTAGGTCAGTCAGTATGCAGTTTAGGGGTCCCTCTTTGACAGGGGGTAGGTCAGTGTGCAGTGTAGGGGTCCCTGACAGTGGGGGTTCAGTGTGGAGTTTAGGGGTCCCTCTATGACAGGGGGCAGGTCAGTGTAGGGGTCCCTCTATGACAGGAGGTAGGTCAGTGTAGGGGTCCCACTATGACAGGAAGTAGGCCAGTATACAGTGTAGGGGTCCCTCTATGACAGGAGGTAGGTCAGTGTAGGGGTCCCTCTATGACAGGGGATAGGTCAGTGTAGGGGTCCCACTATGACAGGAAGTAGGCCAGTATACAGTGTAGGGGTCCCTCTATGACAGGGGGCAGGTCAGTGTAGGGGTCCCTCTATGACAGGCGGTAGGTCAGTGTAGGGGTCCCACTATGACAGGAAGTAGGCCAGTATACAGTGTAGGGGTCCCTCTATGACAGGGGGTAGGGGTCCCTCTGACAGGAGGTAGGTCAGGGTAGGGGTCCCTCTATGACAGGAGGTAGGTCAGGGTAGGGGTCCCTCTATGACAGGAGGTAGGTCAGGGTAGGGGTCCCTCTATGACAGGAGGTAGGTCAGGGTAGGGGTCCCTCTATGACAGGAGGTAGGTCAGGGTAGGGGTCCCTCTATGACAGGAGGTAGGTCAGGGTAGGGGTCCCTCTATGACAGGGGGTAAATCAAAATGCAGTGTAGGGGTCGCTCTATGACAGGGGGTAGGTCACAATGCAGTGTAGGGGTCGCTCTATGACAGGGGGTAGGTCACAGTGCAGTGTAGGGGTCCCTCTATGACAGAGGGTAGGTCACAATGCAGTGTAGGGGTCCCTCTATGACAGGGGGTAGGTCAGTATGCAGTGTAGTGGTCCTTGGCAGTGGGGGGACAGTGGGGAGTGTAGGAGTCCCTCTATGATAGGGGATAGGTCAATGTAGGGGTCCCACTATGACAGGGGGTATGTCAGTATGCAGTGTAGGGGTCCCTCTATGACAGGAGGTGGGACAGTGTAGGGGTCCCTCTATGACAGGAGGTGGGACAGTGTAGGAGTCCCTCTATCACAGGGGGTAAGTCAGTGTAAGGGGGTCCCTCTATGACAGGGGGTAGGTCAGTGTAGGGGGTCCCTTTATGACAGGGGGTAGGTCAGTGTAGGGGGTCCCTTTATGACAGGAGGTAGGTCGGTCAGTATAAAGTGTGGGGGTCCCTCTATGACAGGAGGTAGGTCAGTGTAGGGGTCCCTGTATGACAGGAGGTAGGTTGGTCAGTATGAAGTGTAGGGGTCCCTCTATGACAGGAGGTAGGTCAGTGTGGGAGGTCCCTCTATGACAGGAGGTAGGTCAGTGTGGGGGGTCCCTGTATGACAGGGGGTAGGTCAGTGTGGGGGGTCCCTGTATGACAGGGGGTAGGTCAGTGTGGGGGGTCCCTCTATGACAGGAGGTAAGTCAGTGTAGGGGGTCCCTCTATGACAGGGGGTAGGTCAGTGTAGGGCTCCTTGTATGACAGGAGGTAGGTCGGTCAGTATGAAGTGTAGGGGTCCCTGGCAGTGGAACGTCAGTATGAAGTGTAGGGGTCCCTGGCAGTGGAATGTCAATATGAAGTGTAGGGGTCCCTGGCAGTGGAACGTCTGTATGAAGTGTAGGGATCCCTGGCAGTGGAATGTCAGTGTGGAGGTCTCTCTATGGCAGGGGATAGGTCAGTGTAGGGCTCCCTGTATGACAGGAGGTAGGTCGGTCAGTATGAAGTGTAGGGGTCCCTGGCAGTGGAATGTCAGTATGAAGTGTAGGGGTCCCTGGCAGTGGAATGTCAGTATGAAGTGTAGGGGTCCCTGGCAGTGGAATGTCAGTATGAAGTGTAGGGGTCCCTGGCAGTGGAATGTCAGTATGAAGTGTAGGGGTCCCTGGCAGTGGAATGTCAGTATGAAGTGTAGGGGTCCCTGGCAGTGGAATGTCAGTATGAAGTGTAGGGGTCCCTGGCAGTGGAATGTCAGTATGAAGTGTAGGGGTCCCTGGCAGTGGAATGTCAGTATGAAGTGTAGGGGTCCCTGGCAGTGGAATGTCAGTATGAAGTGTAGGGGTCCCTGGCAGTGGAATGTCAGTATGAAGTGTAGGGGTCCCTGGCAGTGGAATGTCAGTATAAAGTGTAGGGGTCCCTGGCAGTGGAATGTCAGTATAAAGTGTAGGGGTCCCTGGCAGTGGAATGTCTGTATGAAGTGTAGGGGTCCCTGGCAGTGGAATGTCTGTATGAAGTGTAGGGGTCCCTGGCAGTGGAATGTCTGTATGAAGTGTAGGGGTCCCTGGCAGTGGAATGTCTGTATGAAGTGTAGGGGTCCCTGGCAGTGGAATGTCTGTATGAAGTGTAGGGGTCCCTGGCAGTGGAATGTCTGTATGAAGTGTAGGGGTCCCTGGCAGTGGAATGTCTGTATGAAGTGTAGGGGTCCCTGGCAGTGGAATGTCAGTATGAAGTGTAGGGGTCCCTGGCAGTGGAATGTCAGTATGAAGTGTAGGGGTCCCTGGCAGCGGAATGTCAGTATGAAGTGTAGGGGTCCCTGGCAGCGGAATGTCAGTATGAAGTCTAGGGGTCCCTGGCAGTGGAATGTCAGTATGAAGTGTAGGGGTCCCTGGCAGTGGAATGTCAGTATGAAGTGTAGGGGTCCCTGGCAGTGGAATGTCAGTATGAAGTGTAGGGGTCCCTGGCAGTGGAATGTCAGTATGAAGTGTAAGGGTCCCTGGCAGTGTTATGTCAGTATGAAGTGTAAGGGTCCCTGGCAGTGTTATGTCAGTATGAAGTCTAGGGGTCCCTGGCAGTGGAATGTCAGTATGAAGTCTAGGGGTCCCTGGCAGTGGAATGTCAGTATGAAGTCTAGGGGTCCCTGGCAGTGGAATGTCAGTATGAAGTCTAGGGGTCCCTGGCAGTGGAATGTCAGTATGAAGTGTAGGGGTCCCTGGCAGTGGAATGTCAGTATAACGTGTAGGGGTCCCTGGCAGTGGAATGTCAGTATGAAGTGTAGGGGTCCCTGGCAGTGGAATGTCAGCATGAAGTGTAGGGGTCCCTGGCAGTGGAATGTCAGTATGAAGTGTAGGGGTCCCTGGCAGTGGAATGTCAGTATGAAGTGTAGGGGTCCCTGGCAGTATGAAGTGTAGGGGTCCCTGGCAGTGGAATGTCAGTATGAAGTGTAGGGGTCCCTGGCAGTATGAAGTGTAGGGGTCCCTGGCAGTGGAATGTCAGTATGAAGTGTAGGGGTCCCTGGCAGTGGAATGTCAGTATGAAGTGTAGGGGGTCCCCGGCAGTGGAATGTCAGTATGAAGTGTAGGGGTCCCTGGCAGTGGAATGTCAGTATGAAGAGTAGGGGTCCCTGGCAGTGGAATGTCAGTATGAAGTCTAGGGGTCCCTGGCAGTGGAATGTCAGTATGAAGTGTAGGGGTCCCTGGCAGTGGAATGTCAGTATGAAGTGTAGGGGTCCCTGGCAGTGGAATGTCAGAATAAAGTGTAGGGGTCCCTGGCAGTGGAATGTCAGTATGAAGTGTAGGGGTCCCTGGCAGTGGAATGTCAGTGTGGAGGTCTCTGGCAGCGGGGGGGCGTAGTACACATGCAGTATGATGAGGTGGGCCCCCATTCATTCTCCCGGTGCAGTGTTGCTCGTAGTCCGGACACACATGGCCGGTACACGGTGTGCTGTACAATGCTGAGCCCGGGGCACATCCATGTCTATGCGGGGAGCCTGCACCGTGCTGCCCGTCTCCTCCTCATACACCGGCCCCAGGATGAGCGCCACCTCTACTCACCCCGTTCTGTCCGGACTGCACCGCTCACACGTCCGGGCACCGAGCCCACACACCGCACACGGCACCGGGAATCGGCCTGATTAGTAGGCCGGGACCGGGAGACACTAACATGGCGGACAGAGACTGGGCCTGGGGAAGAGGAGGGGTCTGATCACTGGAGGAGGGGGACGAGGCCTGACACAGGCGGAGCCTGGACCTGGCACAGCGCTGCTCCGAGCACGGCGGGAAGCGGGAGGGACCGAGCCTGCGCTATGGAGGAGAACGGGGGAGCCGGCCAGGAGAGGCCACGGAGGGGACACCGATCTCCGGGGTGGAGGAGGGAAGGGAACTCAACTGACAAAGACTGAGGAGATATACTGAGCCAATACTACAGGGAGGGGGGAGGTTTATGAGACAACTATGTCCTCACCAAACCAGGACCACCATCACCTCATCTTTACCAAACCAAGACCACTATCACCAAACCAGCACCACCATCACCTCACATTTACCAAACCAGTACCATCATCACCTCACCTTTACCAAACCAGTACCATCATCACCTCACCTTTACCAAACCAGTACCATCATCACCTCACCTTTACCAAACTAAGACCACTATAACCAAATCGGCACCACCATCACCTCACCTTTACTAAACCAGAACCACCATCCTCTACCAAACCAGTACCACCATCACCTCACCTTTACCAAACCAATACCGCCATCACCTCACCTTTACCAAACCAATATCGCCATCACCTCACCTTTACCAAACCAGTACCATAATCACTTCACCTTTACCAAACCAGTATCACCTCACCTTTACCAAACCAGTATCACCTCACCTTTACCAAACCAATACCGCCATCACCTCAGCTTTACCAAACCAGTACCACCATTACCTCACCTTTATAAAACCAGAACCATCATCACCTCACCTTTACCAAACAAAGACCACTATCACCAAATCGCACCACCATCACCTCACCTTTACTAAACCAGAACCACCATCCTCTACCAAACCAGTACCACCATCACCTCACCTTTACCAAACCAGTACCATAATCACTTCACCTTTACCAAACCAGTATCACCTCACCTTTACCAAACCAGTATCACCTCACCTTTACCAAACCAATACCGCCATCACCTCACCTTTACCAAACCAGTACCACCATTACCTCACCTTTATAAAACCAGAACCATCATCACCTCACCTTTACCAAACTAAGACCACTATCACCAAATCGCACCACCATCACCTCACCTTTACTAAACCAGAACCACCATCCTCTACCAAACCAGTACCACCATCACCTCACCTTTACCAAACCAATGCCGCCATCACCTCCCCTTTACCAAACCAATACCGCCATCACTTCACCTTTACCAAACCAATACCGCCATCACCTCACCTTTACCAAACCAATACCGCCATCACCTCACCTTTACCAAACCAGTACCATCATCACCTCACCTTTACCAAACTAAGACCACTATCACCAAATCGGCACCACCATCACCTCACCTTTACTAAACCAGAACCACCATCCTCTACCAAACCAGTACCACCATCACCTCACCTTTACCAAACCAATACCGCCATCACCTCACCTTTACCAAACCAATATCGCCATCACCTCACCTTTACCAAACCAGCATCACCTCACCTTTACCAAACCAGTACCATCATCACCTCACCTTTACCAAACCAGTACCATCATCACCTCACCTTTACCAAACTAAGACCACTATCACCAAATCGGCACCACCATCACCTCACCTTTACTAAACCAGAACCACCATCCTCTACCAAACCAGTACCACCATCACCTCACCTTTACCAAACCAATACCGCCATCACCTCACCTTTACCAAACCAGTACCATCATCACCTCACCTTTACCAAACCAGCATCACCTCACCTTTACCAAACCAGTACCATCATCACCTCACCTTTACCAAACCAGTACCATCATCACCTCACCTTTACCAAACTAAGACCACTATCACCAAATTGGCACCACCATCACCTCACCTTTACTAAACCAGGACCACCATCCTCTACCAAACCAGTACCACCATCCCCTCACTTTTACCAAACCAGTACCATCATCACCTCACCTTTACCAAACCAGTACCATCATCACCTCACCTTTACCAAACCAGTACCATCATTACCTCACCTTTACCAAACCAGTACCATCATCACCTCACCTTTACCAAACTAAACTCGCTGTTCATACATTGTATGAACAGACGATCAGTCATTTCTCCCCTAAGAGAACCGGAATCTGTGTCTTTACACACAGATGCCAGTTTTTCGCTGTGTCAGGAGTGATCGCCGGTGCCCGCCGGGCACTCGCATCGGCGGCGGGCATGTGCGCGTGCCTCTGGCTGCGCGCACGCTCCCCTAGTGGCCACAGGGGGAAGCGACGTAACATAACGTTGTTTTGCCCCCAAGCCATGTTGCCGCAGTAAAACTGTGGAGGCTGGTCGGCAAGTGGTTAAATCATAGTGTTTGAAAATGCATTTACTACCTCTTTAACCCCTTCCATACAGGGCATTTTCACCCCCTTCCTGTCCAGACCAATTTTTAGTTTTCAGCGCTGTTGCACTTTGAATGACAATTGCGTGGTCATGCAACACTGTACCCAAACTAAATCTTTGTTTTTTCCCCCCCACAAATAGAGCTTTCGTTTGGTGGTATTTGATCATCTCTGCGGTTTTTATTTTTTGCGCTATAAACAAAAGAACAGCGATTTAAAAAAAAAAAACACTATTTTTTAATTTAATAAATATCACAATTTTCAAAAAAAAAAACGTTTTTTTTCCCTCAGTTTAGGCCGATACGTATTCTTCTACATATTTTTGGTAAAACAAATCTCAATAATAGTATATTGATTGGTTTGCGCAAAAGTTATAGCGTCTACAAAATAGGTGATAGATTTATGACATTTTTTTTTGATAATTTTTTTTACTAGTATTGGCGGCGATTTGCGATTTTTTTTTTATTGTGATATTGCGGCGGACACTTATGACACGTTTTTGGGACCATTCACATTTATACAGCGATTAGTGCTATAAATATGCACTGATTACTGTGTAAATGTGACTGGCAGGGAAGGGGTTAACCACTAGGGGGCGCTGAAGGGGTTAATATGTTCCCTAAGGTGTGTTCTAACTGTAGGGGGGAGGGCACTCACAAGGGGAGGAGACCGATGTGTGTTCCTCTGTACTGGGAACACACATTGGTCTCCTCACCGCTGACAGGAGGTGGATCTGTGTGTTTACACACACAGATCCACACTCCTGCCGTGATCACCGGCAATCGCTGCCGCCGGGCACCCGCGCCGGGTCACAAGCGTTGCCGCGGGCGCGCGCGCCCCAGATCGCCGGGAACACAGGACGTCATATGACGTCCACCCGGATCGAGGGAGGGTTCCTGCCGGCGTCATTTTACAATGCGCTGGTAGGGAAGGGGTTAAGTACAAAAGTCTTACATTTTACATTATATAAAGGGATTAGAAGAGAAAACATTCTTATCAGATTTAATATTCGAGATAAGCGGCTGTTGAAATGTCATCTTCTTTCATCTGAGATGCTAATGAGCCACTGAAAAGCATTGCTGCTGTTTGCGTCTTTCTGCTGTGACTGTTGTGAGGTTACCGTCCCTCATCTGGTCAGATGTGTGCGTAACGGCTGATGTCTTCCTGACATATGTGACTAGCTTACAGCTTCCTCCAGAGATGTGCAGGGGGGAGAAGTGACTCCATGGAGAGTCACACACTGAGGAGCGTCAGAGGTCTGGAACGAGGCGTCTAGGAAAAGGGAAAACTCAAGTTCTTATTTCCTCTGTGTACATTAGAAGGAACAGTTATCTGATTATCCTTTTAACCACTTTTTTATGAATAGCATATCCAACATCATAGCACCTTTGTACAGTATAAAGCGAAGCTATGGCAAGGTTTGAAATGTTGAAAAACACTTCCATTATCAATTAGCAGTCGTTAGCATTTTCTAGTAACCTACCAAAGCAGCATGCATAGGTGTGCGCAGCCTATTGCATTTGAAAACCAATTACAATGTCTTTGTACATTTCCAACACATTCTGGGATATTGGTAATAGAATTAGAGCAGAAATACATTATATGAGGATATTTAGGCCCCTTTCACATTGAGGCGTTTTTCATGCGGTACAGCGCTAAAAATAGCGCTGCTATACCGCATGAAAAAATCATGCCCTGCAGGCTTCAATGTGAAAGCCCGAAGGCTTTCACACTGAAGCGGTGCGGTAGCAGGACCGCTCCAAAAGTCCTGCTAGCCGCATCTTTGGAGCGGTATAGGAGCGGGGTGTTTACCGCTCCTATACTATATTAAAATCAATGGGAAACCGCGGTAATACCGCCCGCAATGCGCCTCTGCAGAGGCGCATTGCGGGCAGTATTAACCCTTTTTCGGCCGCTAGCGGGGGTTAATACCACACCGCTAGAGCCCGAATATCGCGGTAAATACGACGGTATAGCGGCGCTACAAATAGCGCGGCTATACCGTCACCGCGGCTCCACTGCCCAATGTGAAAGCAGCCTTATCCCTTTTACGTTCACTTTCAATGATAAAGGTAAACAGGACAAATAGAGAGGGTGAATCTCCCTAACAGGGGCACAGACAGCAATAAAAACGGACTAGCATTCTAAGCCATCTCCACTCTATCCAAAACAAAAAAAAAACAGTTGCTGACCGCCGCACGCCGATATATGTCGGCAGAATGGCATGGGCAGGCAAATTGGCGTACAGGTACGTCCCCTTTTAACTTGGCACGCACGCCGCCGTGTTCTCCGTGACCACGCAAACTCAATGTTCGCCGGCGTGCCCGTGATCGTGACACGAAGCGGCAGAATGGGGAGATGCTTATGTAAACAAGGCATTTCCCTGTTCTGCCTAGTGACATGACAGGGATCTACTGCTCTCTGTCATCGGGAGCAGTGATTGCTGTCATGTCATTGGTAGCCCATCCCTCCCCCCCCACAGTTAGACCCCATTCACACCTGAGCATTTTGTAGCTTGAAGCCTCAAGCTACAAAATGCTGAAGGGGAAAAAATCTATTATTCTCTATGGAGATGGTTCATACTGGTGATGCTTTTTACATTGGTGACCTTTTGACCTGTACAAAAACGCGGTAAGAAACGCTGCAAAATCGTGGTAAAATTGCGCGACTTTCTACCTGAAAAACATATGCTCAGGTGTGAATGGGGCCTTAGAATTACTCCGTAGGACACACTTAACCCCTTGATCGCCCCCTAGTGTATAATCCCTTCCCTGCCAGTGTCATTTACACAGTAATCAGTGCATTTTTATAGCACTGATCGCTGTATAAATGACAATGGTCACAGAATAGTGTCAAAAGTGTCTGATGTGTTCACCATAATGTCCCAGTCACGATAAAAATCACAGATCGCTGCCATTACTATTAAAATATATATATATTAATAAAAATGCCATAAATCTATCCCCTATTTTATAGACGCTATAACTTTTGCGCAAACCAATCAATATACGCTTATTGCGATTTTTTTTTTTTTAACCAAAAATATGTAGACGAATATATATCGGCCTAATTTGAGAAAAAAATGTGTGTATTTTTTATAACAAAAAGTAAAAAAATTGCTTTTTCATCAAAATTGACGCTCGATTTTTGTTTATAGCGCAAAAAATAAAAACCACAGCAGTGATCGAATACCACCAAAAGAAAGCTCTCTTTGTGGGAAAAAAAGGATGTAAATATTGTTTGGGTGACACATCGCACGGCCGCGCAATTGTCAGTTAAAGCGACGCAGTGCCGAATTGCAAAAAGGGGCCTGGTCCTTTACCTGCATATTGGTCTGGGTCTTAAGTGGTTAAAAAAATAAATTGCGGCTGGAACACTGCTTTAAGTGTATTTTCTTGTCAACCTTTTTTAAAAAGAAAGCTACAAGATGCAGATTTTACTACAATGTTGCTGGTGGCTCAAGAGTTTTATTCTGGGCAGAAAATAATGTAATCGCCGCCTCAGTGGTCCAGAAGAGGAACATCAAACTACTAATTTTCCAGAGCAACTAAGAACTTAATTGAGACGTATTACAAGCAAGTGACCACTATAGGTTTGTTTGATGACAGAACAACCAGAAAAGTAACATTTCTGTTTACTGGCAAAGGAGGAAAAAGACTCATAGGAAATTAATGCTGTGTCCAAAAATTAGGATTTAAACCTTTTGCTGATTCCTAAAGTTCTGCAGAAACTAAGGGCTAGATTCACAAAGGACTTACACCGACGTATCTACTGATACGCCGTTGTAAGTCCGAATGTGAGCCGTCGTATGTAGGCGTCTGATTCAAAGAATCAGATACGCCTGAATTTGTCCAAGTTACGACCGACGTAAGTCTCTTACGCTGTCGTATCTTGGGTGCATATTTACGCTGGCCGCTAGGGGCGCTTCCGTTGATTTACGCTTCGAATATGCAAATGTGCTAGATACGCCGATTCACGAACGTACTTGCGCCCGATACGCTGTTTACGTTGGACGTAGGTTCGGCGTAAAGTTATCCCTGCTATATGAGTCGCAGCCCATGCAATGGTATGGACGTCGGAACAGTGTCGTAGTTTACGTAAGTCGTACGTGAATGGGGCTGTGCGTAGGTTACGTTCACGTCATAGGCATTGAGGCGTTGTATGTTTGGGCGTATATTCGACGTGATTCTGAGCATGCGCGCGCATGCGCCGTTCGATCGGCCGCTCATTTGCATGGGGTCACGGGTAATTTAAATGAAGCACGCCCACTACCTGCCTACTTTGAATTAGGCGGGCTTACGCCGGCCTATTTACACTACGCCGGCGCAACGTACGGCACGACTCCTTTGTGAATACTGTTCTGGGCTCCCTGTTTTACGTTGGCGTAGCGCATATGAGATGCGATACGCCGGCCAAAAGATGCGCCCAGGTACGTGAATCTAGCCCTATGTTAGTACAAGTGCAAATGCATATTGATTGCTCCCTGGGGGCCCAGGAGAATATGGTATTCCAGTCTCCCTGGCTCTTACCATTCTGGCCAGATCTTCTGTTACAACAGTGTTTCTCAATTCCAGTCCTCAGGCCCCCCCAACAGGTCAGGTTTTCAGGATTTCCCTCAGATGAAAAGGCTGTGGTGATTACTAAGGCAGTGAAACTGATCAAATCACCTGTGCAAAATAATGGAAATCCTGAAAACCTGACCTGTTGGGGGGGCCTGAGGACTGGAATTGAGAAACACTGTGTTACAAGAACCAGTGGTTCATCTCAGACTGGAATTCTTTCCATTAACGTGGTTGTAACCCAGTAGACCTGATTATAGATAGGATTGGCGTAGAATGCTGTTGGTTACTCAATGCTGGTTGGCACTACAGTAGAACCTCGGATTACGAGCATAATCGGTTCTAGGAGAATGCTCGTAATCCAAAGTCAATGGAAACGAAAATTATTTGTTCCACATTGACTTCAATGGCATGCAATCCTGCATGCAGCCAGAGGTCGGGGGCGCCGGAGAGCTGGAAATGACTGGAAAGGCCCGAGGACACCTCAGCTGACCTTGGAAAGACTCCGTTCTCGAGATTTGCAGAGGTCAGCCGAGCTTTCCTGGGGCCTCTCCTTGCATTTCCGAACGGCGCAGATTGGTTCTGCTCAGCTCCGGTGCTCCCCACCTCAGGCCAAATGCGGTACTGCACACTACTTTGGCCTGAATCCTGCTCGTGTTGCAAGATAACACTCGCAAACCGAGTTACGATTTTTAAAAATACAGTGCTCGTATTGCGAAACGCTCGTTAACCGCGTTACTCGCAATCCGAGGTGCCACTGTATCTGACTTCGGAGTGTGCAATATTAATGCTCTATTGGCACTATCATTTCTGTTGTCAGCCACTAGGTGGGGCTGTATGTTCGCTTTAGTGAGCTCTATACAGTTGGAAGCTGTAATTGCCTATTTTTTCTACTGTTTTGTACATTACAACTTTACATTCTTTTGTGTTTATGGAACATGTATGCTTGAATGTGTTCAAATTAACCTTTCTTCTGATTTAAAAAAAAAAGTGGTTGTAAACCTCTGACATATGAAAATTTAACAAAGCATATCCCTCTATAGTGTTTACACGCCTCAATCCAGAGCACTAAGTGTAATTTCTGTCTGCTGTTTCGATCCTCTCCTATCTGCATGAGTCACTTTTTACAAGTTTTTCTGACACCAGGAGGTAAAAAGGTGACATAGGAGAGATCTCCAGCCTGTGATTAACAGCCTCAGCTCTGTTCCTGTATGTTGTGTGAAGAGTGGTGTATAACGTCCCTTGAATCAGTTCTCCTGACTGAGAACTGCAGAGTGTAATTTCAGCTCCCCGCCCCCTGATTTATAAAAGCTCAGACAACCTGTATAAATTCTGCACTTTGAATGGCTGTAGAGAATAAAATACAGGCAGTCACCGAGTTACAAACATCCAACTTACATAAGACTCAAACTTACAAATGGAGGGAGACATAAGAAGGGAAATTCACTCCTGTAGGAGTCGTCATGGGAAAAAGGTGTAAACACTGAAGCTTTATCACCAATCCTTATTTCCACAACAACCCAAAATTTTCAAAATCCAATTATCGCAGGGACAGATTGTGAGGTGAAATCTTCTGAACAGGGGCACAGACAGCAAAACAAACATTAGGGAAGCGGTGTTAACCTTTCCCTATGCTATCCAAAAAACATACATTTATTTTTTTGGCTGGAGTTAGGCCCCTTGCACACTGTGGCGTTTTTCATGCGGTACAGCGCTAAAAATAGCGCTGATATACCGCATGAAAAATCATGCCCTCTAGTGTTCAATGTGAAAGCCCGAAGGCTTTCACATTGAAGCGGTGCGCTAGCAGGAGCGCACCAAAAGTCCTGCTAGCCGCATCTTTACCGCGGTATAGGAGTGGTGTGTTCACCGCTCCTATACCGCGCCTTCCCATTGAAATCAATGGGAAAGTGCGGCAATACCGCCCGGGGGCGGTATTAACCATTTTTCGGCCGCT
The DNA here is from genome assembly GCF_905171775.1 of Rana temporaria. Lineage (NCBI taxonomy): Eukaryota > Metazoa > Chordata > Amphibia > Anura > Ranidae > Rana > Rana temporaria. Next base: position 100,889,486 of record NC_053491.1, on the reverse strand, counting down.
AGCGGGGGTTAAAACCTCAGCGCTACCGCCCGAATATCGCGGTAAATACGACGGTATAGCCGTGCTACAAATAGCGCGGCTATACCGTCACCGCGGCTGCACGCCTCAATGTGAAAGCAGCCTAACACTTAAGAAATGTACCTTACATACAAATTCGACTTAAGAACAAACCTACAGAACCGATATTGTTTGTAACTCAGGGACTGTCTGGACCACAGAGAAACAGATGTATTTCATCAGGCTAGTCACTTTACTGGTTATATGTAATGCCTCGTACAAACTGTTTTTTCCAAAGGGAAAACTGCTATGAGAGCTTTTCGACGGGAATCCCGGCCGTGTGTATGCTCCATCGCCGTTTTTCTGATGGGAAAACTGACGGACAAAAAAAAAAGAGCAGGATCTCTTTTTTTCCATCAGGAAAAAATCCTGACGTGAAAACCGTTCGTCTGTATGGTTTTCTGATGTGCAAAAAAACGCACATGCTCAGAATCAAGTATGAGATGGAAGTGCTCTTTCTGGTAAAACTAGCGTTCGTAATGGAGATATCACATTCGTCACGCTGTAACGGACAGAAAAGCATGAAAACTGAAAAGCGCAAATCATCTCACACGAAACTTTTACTAACACGAGGATCAGCAAAAGCAGCCCAAAGGGTGGAATGGAACTTCCCCTTTATAGTGCCGTCGTACGTGTTGTACGTCACCACGCTTTGGTTGGGCGGACTTTTGTCTGAGCGTGTGTAAGCAAGGCAGGCTGAGAGGAATTCTGTCGGGAAAATCGTTGTTTTTTTATCCGACGGAAAAAACGGTCGTGTGTACTAGGCATTAGGGTTTACAACCACTTTAATGGCCCTGATCTTGAATGGAAAATGCTAAAAGGAAAAGTTTGCTCCTGTCATAAGTAGAAAAAATACTGCTAGAAAGATTTTTTTAAAATGCATTCGAATTTGTTCAAAACAGAGTGGACCAGGCACTCCCCAGGTACAAATGTTAGCACTTTCAGTCTTCTTAGACATGCAGAAGAGCAACTAATTAAAAGATTTCTTTCAGCCAGGGAACATATTGGCATAAAAATTGTTCCCCCATTGGATTTGTCCAAGTTTCTTAATGTGTTACACTGGAATTTTTTACACAGAAGTTCTGAGATCACAATGATAGCATAATACCAAAGTAATCAAATAAAACAAACATAGTATAACAAATAAAAAAGAGGGGAAGGGGGGAACTGGTGCTTACCAGTGTAGATTAACACACATAAGAAGACCAAAGCAACAGCGCCACTCATATTTCCCTATAGCGGGTATGGGGGGACATATGTTTGGTGCATAGGTTGATGCTAAATAACTTGTTGTCAGGTCACCTGTGGCCAGGTGACAAGTGCACCCCGTTGGGGTCAGGGATGCACCACAGGGTAGTGAACCCTATAGCCGACTGCTGCAATCAGAGAGGAAGCGTGAGCCCAAGATTCCCCAGGGCGCGGAGTCTAAGACCCAGCTTTGTGTTCACCAGAGCCTCTAGTGGTGAGGATAGCCTTCGCTGCAGCTGGATCCAGGTCGCAACCCCTGGGATCCCCTAAGTCACGCTCCGCAGGGAGAGAGGGGTAGCAGCAACCAGGACAAGCGATAGTGATGGGTAAGCCGAGGTCAGGGCAACAGGCAGACAAGGGTAACCGAGAGACAGGCAAAAGGTCAGGGTCACAGGCAAACAGGAGAAGTCAGGGACGAGCCAAAAACGGTACACAGGAAGGTAGCACACTGCAGACAGGAACTTAAGTTAACAAGGTTGAACAGCACTGCAGACCTGCAGTGCAACAGTTAATATAGATTGCCTGGGGTGGGGCCATACAGGAAGGAGAGATGATAAAAAAGGCAGCCAGAACAGATTCAGGCCTCTAATGAACACATGGAGACAGGTAAGCTGCCAGACTTTATTGCATATCCATGACAGTACCCTCCCTCTTACGAGGCCTCCCCCTTCCCCGCCTGGGTCCGGGTTTAGAGGGAAAATTCAGATGAAACTTCTTCAACAGACAAGGTGCAAAGACCTCTGATGTAGGGACCCAAGACCTCTCCTCATGGCCAAAGCCTTTCCAATGAACGAGGTACTGAAGAGTGCCAATACAGAGACGGGAATCCAGAACTTGACTGACCTCGTATTACTGATGATCCTCAGAGACCTAGCGCCATGGTAGGGAGAGAACGAGAGAACTTCTTGAGGACTAAAGGCTTCAGAAGGGAAACATGGAAGGAGTTAGTGATTTTGAGGCTTTTAGGAATCTGAAGTTTAAAACAAACCGGTTTCAGTTTAGACATAATAGTGTATGGACCAATGAATCTTGGAGCAAACTTCAGAGAAGGAACTCGGAGCTTGATGTTCCTGGTGGAGAGCCAAACTTTGTCCCCTGGCTGAAGAGAAAGCGGTTTACACCTGCGGCGGTCAGCAAAGCCTTAAAATTTGTCGGCAGCTGCCCGGGGGGAATCATGAACGTCACTTCAGATGGAATTGAAGGACTCCTGAGCTGAAGCCAAAGCTGGTATATCCAGAGAACAGGTCATGTGAAGTGGAAGTTGAGGATGTCTTCCATAAACTGAGAAAAAGGGTGTTCTCTGCCAACTGGTATTTACATGATTGTTATGAGAAAATTCTGCCCACGGAAGTAGAGAGGACCAATCGTCATGATGAGCGGAGACTAAGGTACGAAGAAAAACCTCTAACTACTGATTTAACCCTCTCCGTCTGCCCATTGGATTGAGGATGGTAAGAAGAGGAAAAATCCAAGGCAATATTGAGGGATTTGCAAAAGGCTCTCCAGAAGCGAGACGTAAATTGAACACCCCTGTCGGAAACAATATGAGAAGCAACCCTATGGAGGCGGAAAATTTCTCGAACAAAAATGGGGACCAAGGCAGGAGCAGAAGGAAGACCAGGAAGGGGAACAAAATGAGACATCTTGGAGAACTGATCGACTACCACCCAAATGACCGTATTACCGTCAGACAGTGGGAGATCGGTGATAAAATCCATGGCAATATGAGCCCAGGGCTCCTTAGGAATGGGCAAGGGCATGAGGAGACCAGCAGGAGCTTGTGTGGAGGATTTAGACTGAGCACAGACATGACAAGCCTTGACATAGTCTTTGACCTCCGAGCAGAGATTAGGCCACCAATAGTGACGACTAATGAGTAAGAAGGACCGGAGGAAACCAGCGTGGGCCGCCACCTTGGAATCATGTCCCCAACAAAGGGTCTTAGCTCAGTGGGGACAAAGGTTTAACCAGGAGGAATTTTTGAGTCCAGGGTGGTAGAATGGGCAACAATGCATGAAGTTGGAATGATCCGCTCAGGTTCAAGTGTGGGCTCCTCGTCCAAAGTGTCAAAGGACCTAGAGAGCGCATCAGCCCGATCGTTGCAGGAACCAGGTTTGTACGTAATCGTGAAATTAAAACGGGAAAAGAAGAGACTCCACCTGGCCTGTCTGGGATTCAGACGTTTAGCATTCTGTAAGTACTGTAGATTCTTGTGATCAGTGAAGATCGTTATAGAGTGAGTGGAACCCTCCAAAAGATGACGCCACTCTTCTAGCGCCAATTTGATTGCGAGAAGTTCCCGGTCGGCGATGGCATAATTTCTCTCTGCCTGGGATTTTTTTTGGAAAAGAACGCACATGGTTGACGTCTCTTCTCAAAGAGTTGAAGAAGCACCGCTCCCACCCCCACTGAAGAAGCGTCCACTTCAATAAAGAATGCCTCCCCAGGATTTGGTCTCCTCAAGGGAGGTCCAGAGACAAAGGCCTGTTTCAGATCGTGAAACGCAGAGACAGCTTCGGGGGGCCAGTCTTTGGCATTAGCACTCTTCTTGGTCAAAGCGATAATAGGCGCGGCAATGGAAGAGTAATTCCTTATGAACTGCCTATAATAGTTTGTGAAGCCAAGAAAGCGCTGCGTGGCCTTGAGGCTAGCAGGAAGAGGCCAGTTGGTAATGGCTAAGACCTTCCCAGGATCCATACAAAGCCCCAAATTGGAGACAAAGCATCCCAGAAATGTATACCTCAGAACATTCAAAGGAACATTTCTCCAGCTTGGCATAGAGATTATTCTCTCTAAGGCGCTGGAGTACAGTGCGGACATGATTTCTGTGGACATGCAGATTTTCCGAAAAGATAAGAATATCATCCAGATAGATGACAACAAACTGGTACAGGAGGTCCCTGAAGATTTCATTGACAAAGTTTTGAAATATGGCTGGCGCATTACATAACCCAAAAGGCATGACCAGGTATTGGTAATGGCCGTCTCGAGTGTTAAACGCAGTCTTCCATTCATCACCTTCTCGTATTCGAATGAGGTTGTACGCCCCTCTGAGATCCAACTTATTGAAAATGGAGGCAACCTATCGAATAGCTCAGATATTAAAGGTAAGGGGTATCGATTTTTAATAGTAACATCGTTTAAGCCTCGATAATCAATGCAGGGTCTCAAGGTACCATCCTTCTTGGCAACAAAAAAGAACCCTGCTCCTGCAGGCGACAAGGATTTCCGGATGAAACCTCTCTCAAGATTCTCTGCGACATACTCAGACATGGCCTGGGTCTCTGGGATGGACAAAGGGTAGGCATGACCCCTGGGCAGAGTTTATCCGGGAACAAGGTCAATGGCACAGTCAAAAGACCTGTGGGGAGGAAGCACCTCAGCTGATTTCTTACAGAACACATCCCAGTAATCGCTGTATGCAGTGGGAAGATCAGAAGATACCGATGTGGTAGCAACCGAAAGTCTCTCCTTGGGGGTCACCTTGGAAAGACATGATGAAAAACATGAAGGACCCCAAGCCAGGATCTGCCCAGAGACCCAGTCCACATGGGGAGAGTGGAGCCGTAGTCAAGGAAAGCCCAATACCAGGGCTCAAAATTTCAAGTCCTGAGCTACTAGCCAGGCCTCAAGCCGTACTCGCCACCAGTTGCCCCGCCCAACCCCTACAATGTCCCACCCCCTAATCCCGCCCCTAAACACGCCCTCATAAATTATCTCATGAAATGACACTTAAATGTTTTATGCAGAATTAAGTTATAAAAACAAATATTAACAACAACTTTATCTGTGCCCAAAAATGGACCCCCTCCCCTAGTACAGCCCCCCTTCTACACTAACTATAGTTACCCCTTAGTATAGGCTCCCCACTCCACTAGGTATAGACCACCACCTCCTTCAGAACAGACCCCCCCTCAGTACAGACCACACTCCCTCAGTATAGACTCCCCTCCACTGGGTACAGACCCCCCCCTCAGTCCAGACCCCCATCCACTAAGTACAGACCCCCTCCCTCAGTATACACCCACCTTTTTCCTAAGTATAGCCCACCCCCTCCTTCAGTCTAGATCACCGCTCCACTAAGTACAGACCCCCCTCCACCTAATGGAGACCCTCCACTAAGTACCGACCCCCCTCCCTTAGTACAGTCACCTCCTAAGTATAGACCCCCCTTACACTACAAGGCCCCCCTTACACTAAGTACAAGGCCCCCTTACACTAAGTACAGACCCCTTCCCCCAGCTCAGAACCCCTATACTAGGTACAAACCCCTCTTACACGAAGTATAGACACCCCTCCCTCACTCCACACTCTGTGCCCCTCCTCCATCTACGAAAGTACAGTACAAACAAACCTCAGCTCAGAATACACAGCAGTGTCCCTCCTCTGTTCTGTGTACACCTCACCTCAGGCTCGGGCCGGCAGTGGACATCCCATCGTAAGCTGTTAGTGTCACCCTTTCCTCCCTCCTACCTGTTGCAGCACTCACTTGCAACTGAAGAGGAGACTCATGCGAGGATAGCGTGCAGCCGCGCCGCCCGGGTGGAGATCGTGACATCATCATGTATGTGAGATGTCACTGGCTCAGCAGGGAAGTAGGGAGGAGGAAGAAGGACACACGCCAGGCACGGCTGGAGGTGTTATTCCAGCGGTGTCAGCGGCAAAAAAAAAAAAATGCCAATGCATTCTTCACCCTAGGGAGAGTCAGGATGACCGCACCCCCGCACCCACCTAGCAACGCTATTAAGACAGATCACCCGTCCAATCGTGCGGCACCTCTCCTCTCCTTGCTCGCCCCCTCTGCTCCCAGGCAGCCCACACTCGCCAGCCCTCAAACATTACTCGCAAAATGCGAGCAGGCGAGTGTAAATTTTGAGGGCTGCCAATACAATGGGGGTAGAGACTTTGGGTAGGATGAGAAAGGATATCCACTCCTGGTGGAGAATCCCTACCGACATCCTAATAGGTAGTGTCTGGAAGCGAATAGGGCCCCCTGGGAGAACAGTGCCATCAATTGCCGAGACTACCAACGGCCTAGACAGGGGTGAAAGGGTGAGCTTCAGAGAAGAAGCAGTTCTCCAGTCCATAAAGTTGCTGGCAGCCCCGGAATCCAGATATGCAAGGGTTGAATGGGGAGAAGTGCTTACATGAAGGGACACCGGAAGAAGAAGACGGGAAGGTGATGTTTCTGGGTCCAATACTCGAGCAGGAGTCACGAAAGTGGCCCTTGCCTCCACAGTAGAGGCACAAGCCCAGAGTTCTGCGCCTAGCACGTTCTTCGGGGGTTAGTCTGGTCCGGCCCAGCTGCATAGGTTCCTCAGCAGGCAGAGGGTGCTCCACAGGACGAAGCGAGGGGAGCTCAGAGTGGCTAGGGCCTAGGGAGTGTTGACGTCTTTTTTCTATGGACCTCTCCTGAAAATGAATATCGATCTGGTTGCATAAGGAGATGACATCGTCCAGACCGATGGGGATGGTTCTTCCCGCTAATTCGTCTTTCACTCGGTCAGAGAGGCCATGTAAAAATGTAGCGACCAGGGCCTCATTGTTCCAACTCAATTCAGCTGAGAGGATACGGAACTGGAGAGTCTGCCTGAGGAGTGCCAAGAGAGGCTGGTGTTCCAATATGGGCCTGACCATCCATCGGGGACCAGGGGAACCGGACACTGAGAGGCTGGATGTTGGTCGCCTATCAGTCGGTAGCCTAATCTAAACTACCTGAAGGAGATCCAGGTGTTAAGTCCAGTCAGGAGGACTTCGGACCACTATTTTCTGCAACCATTGGGAGTCTGTGGCAGAGACATAACCCCAAGTTCGAGTGTCATTCTGGCTGCCAGGCTTGTGAGAGAGGCCTGTCCAGGTGTGCTATACCCATTCTAGCTGGGGACACCTGATGTAAGGAGGGGCTCCGCCGGGAATGCCTGATGTAAGAAGGGACTTTGGGCTTCCAATGATTCTGCATTATGGTGAGTTGAATAATTTCATTATATATTACAATGTAATAATAGAAATAATGAGCTTCAATCATCCTGACACCATAACAATCATGGTGTCAGGATGATTGAAGTGCCAACACCAGGTGTTTGGAGTATCTTTATCTGCTGATTGTTAAACTTTCTGTAATACACATATCTCTATTGTAGTGTAGGATCTGGGCCTGCTGTCCCTCCACCCCTCTTTCTTTATCTCCCTCTTTCTTTCTATCCCTCTTTCTTTCTCTCCCTATTTATTTCTCTCTTTCTCTCCCTCTTTCTTTCTCTCTTTCTTTTTTCCTCCATCCCTCATTTCTCTAACACTAACCACACCCATGAGCCACGCCCATGTAAGCCACGCCCATCATTTCACATAAACCACGCCCATGTAAGCCACGCCCATCATTTCACATAAACCACGCCCATTTTGCTTAGGGCCCCGGGAAAGGCAAGGATCGGCACTGGTTACACACACAATACACATGCTACACACACGATATACATGTTACACACAATAGACATGTTACACCCACAATACACTTGCTACACACATGATACACATACACGTTACACACACGATACACATGTTACACACACGATACACACATGATACTAGGGATGAGCTTCGAGTTCGAGTCAAACTCATGTTCGACTCAAACATTGCCTGTTCGGGGAGAAAACAAAAAAATTTAGGTGTTCACGGCAAATTCAAAAAGCCGCGGAACACCCTGTTAAAGTCTAAGGGACAAATCTAAAGTACTAATTTTAAAGGCTAATATGCAAGTTATTGTCCTAAAAAGTGTTTGGGGACCTGGGTCCTGCCCCAGGGGACATGTATCAATGCAAAAAAAAACGTTTTAAAAATGGCCGTTTTTTCGGGAGCAGTGAATTTAATAATGCTTAAAGTGAAACAATAAAAGTGAAATATTCCTTTAAATTTCGTACCTAGGGGGGGTGTAAAGTTAGCATGTGAAAAAGCGCATGTTTCCAGTACTTAGAACTGTCCCTGTACAAAGTGTCATTTCTGAAAGAAAAAAAGTAATTTAAAACCGGACTAGCAGCTATAATGAATTGTCGCCTCCTGGCAATTCAGAGAGGATTCATTCATAAAAAAATAAAATAAAAGCATGGGGGTCCCCCCAAATTCAATTACCAGGCCCTTCAGGTCTGGTATGGATATTAAAGGGAACCCCGCCGTCAATTTAAAAAAAAAATGACGTGGGGTTCCCCCCAAATATCCATTCCAGACCCTTCAGGTCTGGTGTGGATTTTAAGGGGAACTCCACCCCAATTTTTTTTAAAAAATGGCGTGGAGTTCCCCCAAAAATCCACACCAGACCCCTTATCCGAGCACGTTAACCTAGCCGGCCGCAGAAAAGAGGGGGGGACAGAGTGCGGCCCCCCCCTCTCCTGAACCGCACCAGGCCACATGCCCTCAACATGCCCCTACCATTTCACAAAGTAAGTGTAAATAGTTGTAAAAACACACACACACCGTAGAAAAAAGTCCTTTATTAATAAAAAAATAAATCCAGCGGTGTGAATCCACTCGGTCCCGGCTCCCTGCTCCAACGTTGTCTGTATCCAGCGGCGGGTGATCTCCTCTCCGGTCCAGCGATGAGAAGATTTTCCGGGATTCAGAAAACAGCATCGCCCGCCTCCTCTCTCCGCCGGACACAGCCGGCGAATGACGCGCCTGAAGCTGTGACATTTCTTTAATAGGTGAGGCGGGGCCACCCGTCACGTGACCCCGCCCCCTCTGACGCAAGGGGGAAGCCAGGCTTTCCCAGTGACGTAGCAGAGGGTGCGTCAGAGGGGGCGGGGTCACGTGATGGGTGGCCCCGCCTCACCTATAAAAGAAATGTCACAGCTTCAGGCGCGTCATTCGCCTAGCTGTGTCCGGCGGAGAGAGGAGGCGGGCGATGCTGTTCTCTGAATCCCGGATGATCTTTTCATCACTGGACCGGAGAGGAGATCACCTCTGTCAGGAACGAGTATGGAGATCAAGATGCTAAGAGGGCTCCCCTTGCGGCTGAGTGCAGCGCGACCCTGGAGTTGGGAACAGGAAGCGCGGTGCCCACAGAAGCACGGTAGGCCAGGTGCTTGCTTGTAGTCGGATGAGCTCAGCCACTGAGGGATGGCTGAGGCAGGCAGAACTGAACGTGTAATATTTAAATGAACGGAGATACCAGAAGCCAGGCCAGAGGTCAAACACGGGTAGGTCAGTCCAGAGCATATACGGGGGCGAGCCAAGGTCATACACGAGCAGGGTCCAGGTACGAGCCAAGGGTCAAGCCAGGTGATCAGGAAGCAGAAGTAGAGTCAAGAAGCAGGCCGAGGGTCAAACACAGGAGATCAGGAAGCAAGGTTTAAGGCAAGCCGGGTCACAACAGATAAGCACGGATCAGGAGACAAGGTCAAGGTACACAGGAGACTGAAGAGATAATCCAGCAATGAGCAGCTCCAGCAGCAGGTTTAAATAGACCAGGAAGTTGGTCATGTGATCTGTTCAGGTTACAAGGAGGAAGTACAAGGGCGGCCATGATTGTCCTGGGCGAAATTGCCAGTCCTTCTTCGGCCATTTCCCTGACAACCTCCTTTCTGCGGCCGGCCAGGTTAACGTCCTCGGATAAGGGGTCTGGTGTGGATTTTTGGGGGAACTCCACGCCATTTTTTATTTTTTAAATTTGGGGTGGAGTTCCCCTTAAAATCCACACCAGACCTGAAGGGTCTGGAATGGATATTTGGGGGGAACCCCACATAATTTTTTTTAAATTGACGGCGGGGTTCCCCTTAATATCCATACCAGACCTGAAGGGCTTGGTAATTGAATTTGGGGGGACCCCCACGCTTTTTTTTTTTTTTATGAATGAATTCGCTCTGAATTGCTGGGAGCCGACAATTCATTATAGCCGCAAGTCAGTTTTAAATGACTTTTTTTCTTTCAGAAATGAAACTTTGTGCAGGGACAGTTCTAAGTACGGGAAACATGTGCTTTTTCACATGCTTACTTTACAGCCCCCCTAGGTACAAAATTTAAAGGAATATTTCACTTTTATTGTTTCACTTTTAGCATTATTAAATTCACTGCTCAAAAAAAACATCAGTTTTTAAAACTTTTTTTTTGCATTGATACATGTCCCCTGGGGCAGGACCCAGGTCCCCAAACACTTTTTAGGACAATAACTTGCATATTAGCCTTTAAAATGAGCACTTTAGATTTCAAATGTTCGAGTCCCATAGACTTTAACAGGGTTCTAAAGTTCACACGAACATTTGGTGTGTTCGCAAGTTCTGGTGCGAACCGAACAGGGGGGTGTTCAGCTCATCCCTACATGATACACACACATGCAATGCACACAAAATATATACACACACTGTACACACATTCCATATTGCAATCCCCCCTCCCCCAAAAGACAATCATTCATGGGGTACAATATACCTGTAGGTGTAAATACACACATATAATAATGCAAAAATGGACATGTAGCCATTCACTTTCCAGAGAGAAAGAAGAGGGGGGGGGGTGTAAGAAAAAGAGTGAAAGGGGGAGGAACAAAGAAAAAGGGAAAGAAAGAATAAAAGATGGAGAGAACAAGAAAGATGGTGTGTGTATACTAAAAAATAAACAAAAAAACTGCTGTGTGCCGCTAAAGTGTTCAGGTATGACTTGAAGAAAAGGTGGCAACCCTAGATCCACCCAGTGGCCTGAACCAGCACCTGCCTCAGCCTCTCAGTGATCTGACAGTGACGGCTATTTGCCTAAAGCGGACTGGGAGAACTGAGCGATCAGCAGTGTTTGATCGCTCAGTTCTCACTCCAGAGCCGACGTGGAACAGATCGAATCGATCCTACATCCACCTAGGTGAGTATAAATGTTTATTTTATTGCTACATCCACCTAGGTGAGTATAAATGTTTATTTTATTTTTTCTACCAAACCTAAAAAAAAAAAATGTTACTCCACTGAGTACAGCAGAGCAAAAACTACATTTAGCCTGATTAAGGCTGCATTCACATCTAGACGGACGAAATCGCGGCGTTTTGTCGCCGCAAATCGCGGTAAAAATAGCGGCGTTTTGTACCGCGATTTGCGGCGACAAAACGCGGGTATTGTCCGCCTAGATGTGCCCCAAGATGACCCCCTCTATGGAGATGATTGCCATCTCCTAGCCGAACGCTCGAAGACGCCTGAAAAAAAGGTCCGGGACCTTTTTTCACGCCGCAGGCGACAGGCGTCCGGCGTTCGGCGTGGAGATGTGAACCATCTCCATAGAGGGACATGTATTTCCAGCCCTCTGGCGGCAGAGGCGTAGCGCTACAGGCGTAAAAACGCCTAGGTGTGAATGGGGTCTAAGGCAGGGCGTTACATTAGGATACACTATTGATACATTATTGTTTTTTTTTTAACAAAGCATTGTTTTAATAAACTGATCAGAAATGGGCGAAGTAGTCCTAATTTTGCGCTTAGTTTATTTTGTTATGTGTGTGGGTGTGTTTGCTATTTATTACTTTAACTGTTTAGAAATTGAAGGAAAATACGTCATATTATGAATCACTGCAATGCTTGTTATGTGACACTTTATAACTAAAGAAGCAAGTGGTAATTAAACTGGCTTCTCCCAAGATATGTTATCAGATGATTGTCAGTAAAGATACTGTGTGAATTTAAAACAGTCCCAGGGACAGGATTTTTTTTTTTTTACATTTCTGATGTGCATACCTCTGCTGAGATGTATGCCTAGGCAGATAGATCACTGCTCCATTATTTTTAAAACCATTTTTTTTTTTACATTAGTTCAGGGGTGTCAAACTCAATTTCATTGTGGACCGCATAAGCATTATGGTTGCCCTCAAAAGGTCAGTTGTATATGTAGGACTATATGAATGTATCTATTCTTTATCATATTCAATGATTGCCTCTGCATTCTATTATCACTGGCTTTAATAATAACTTAAGGGCCGGAGCAGACCGGCACGGAGCCGACTTACACTCCTTCAGCAGATGATGCAAGTCTGAAAAGGAGGGTTGCACACCGCTGTTATCATCCACAAGAAATGTTATTGGAGTCTGCTCAGACAGAACATACTTACTGCCATGATGTTCTGTCTAAGCAGTCTTAAACAAAGTTTCTTGTGGATAATACCAGCGGTGTGCGACCCTTCTTTTCAAAGAATTGTATTATCCTCATAATAATTATAAGCAGATGTCACAGAAACACAGGATCTGGAGAAGTTCTGTCCCATTGTCCACGAAGCCCCGCTTCCTTTCCTCCTGCTGTCTGCAGTGCAGGCATTCTGACTTGTGGGTGCCCCGGCTGTGGCTTCAGCCTAGCACGCACTGCACATGTGATTGGCTGAGCAATCTTCTGGGACCCGTGACGTGTCCCAGAAGATTGCACATAGGGAGGGGGTAGAGGTGAACTTCCTTCCGGCACCATGGAGAAAGGGAGGAAGTGGGAGCTGGGTGCTTCTAAAAAGAGGGTATCCGCCCCCCCCCCCCCAAAAAACAATTACATTAACTTAAAGCAGAAGTTCCATTTTTGCTTTAAAGTCCAAAAGGATATTATAATACGGGGGGAGGTTAAAGGGGGGGGGGGGGGCGGTGATAGTGCTCAATGAAAGACATTACAAATCTGAAGCTCTGAGGCAGCTCAGGGATCCTCTTACTTATCGCACACTAGGTTCCGACCCTACACAGAACAGAAATGGGAATTCTTCAAAAAGACTGTTTGTGAACTCACTGCAAAGTATATTTCCATGGGCAATAAGTTTAAAAGGCTAAAAATAAAACCTATGTGGCTCACGGCCAAAGTAAAAAAAGCTATAAACTATAAGAACAGAGCTTTTAAAAAATATAAAAATGAAGCAACACTAGTGTCATTTAAATGTTACAAAGAATATAACAGAATATGTAAAAAGGAAATCAAGGATGCAAAATTTCAAAACAAACAGATTGCAAAAGATAGTAGGACAAACCCCCAACAATTCTTCAAATATATCAATAGTAAAAAGGTCAAGTCTCAGCATGTAGGCCCTTTACAAAATAATCTAGAGTTGGTGACTGGTAGGGATGAGCCGAACACCCCCCCCCATCGGTTCGCACCACAACCTTCGAACGGACCGACCGTTGACGTCTATGGGACTCGAACTTTCGAATTCAAAAGTGCTAATTTTAAAGCCTAATATGCAAGTTATTGTCGTAAAACGTTTTTGAGAACCCGGGTCTTGCCCCAGGGAACATGTATCAATGGAAAAAAAAGTTTTAAAAACGGTCGTTTTTTCTGGAGCAGTGATTTTAATGATGCTTCAAGTGAAAAAAATGAAAAATTCCTTTAAATATCGTACCTGCTGGGTGTCTATAGTATGCCTGTGAAGTGGCACGTGTTTAGAACTAAGGAAATAAGGGAGAAAAGAACTGTCCCTGCACAAAATTAGATTACTATAAGAAAAAGGTCATTTAAAACTGCTTGCGGCTTTAATGTAATGTCTGGTCCCTGCAATATGGATGGAAATCATTGAGAAAAATAGCACACACACAGACAGTACACATACCACGTAGCTTTAGGTGCACACTGCAGAGGACACGGGCAGTACACACACCACGTAGCTTTAGGTGCACACTGCAGAGGACACGGGCAGTACACACCACGTAGCTTCAGGTGCACACTGCAGAGGACATAGGCAGTCCACACTACGTAGCTTTAGGTGCACACTGCAGAAGACACAGGCAGTACACACCACGTAGCTTTAGGTGCACACTGCAGAGGACACAGGCAGTACACCAGCTAGCACAATCACCTGCCTGCCAGTAAATTAGGAAGAGCGGATCTAGCTATACTATACAGTGTATAAATATATATAAAACACCTGGGATGCATATATATCCTCTACACACTGTAACTTTAACTGACTAGCCTGCCTGCTCTATCTACCTACAAAAAATGACACTCTCTCTCTCTGTCTTCTCTCTCTTAACCTCCGCAACACACTTCACAAGGCCGACCTGCAGGTGACCTTTTATAGTGTGGGGCATGTACTAAACCCCCTGAGCCATAATTGCCCAAAGCCACCCTGGCTTTGGCCAATTATGGCTCTCCGTTTTTTGCAAGCTGTGATTGGCCAAGCATATACAGGTCATAGTGCATGCCTGGCCAATCATCAGCCAGCAATGCACTGCGATGCCGCAGTGAATTATGGGCCATGACACACCACTCGAATTTGGCGCGAATGGCCCGTAACGTTCGTATTTCAACGAACGGTCGAACATACGATGTTCGAGTCGAACGTGAGTTCGACTCGAACACGAAGCTCATCCCTAGTGACTGGGGACAAAGAGAAGGCTAATTTATTAAATACTTTCTTCAGCTCTGTGTATACAAAGGAGCATGGGGGAGCTCATATCCACAATTGGGGTGGTAGTGGCACAGCCCCAAATCCACAATGGCTCAAAAGTGATATGGTCCAGAAATATTTAGACAGAATAAAGGTGGATAAAGCACCTGGACCAGATGGCAAACACCCACGGATCAGTTTTTTTGCAAGCTGTGATTGGCCAAGCATGCGGGTCATAGTGCATGCTTGGCCAATCATCAGCCAGCAATGCACTGCGATGCCGCAGTGAATTATGGGCCGTGACACACCACTCGAATTTGGCGCGAACGGCCCGTAACGTATGTATTTCAACGAACGGTCGAACATACGATGTTCGAGTCGAACGTGAGTTCGACTCGAACACGAAGCTCATCCCTAGTGACTGGGGACAAAGAGAAGGCTAATTTATGAAATACTTTCTTCAGCTCTGTGTATACAAAGGAGCATGGGGGAGCTCATATCCACAATTGGGGTGGTAGTGGCACAGCCCCAAATCCACAATGGCTCAAAAGTGATATGGTTCAGAAATATTTAGACAGAATAAAGGTGGATAAAGCACCTGGACTAGATGGCATACACATACGGATCCTAAAAGAATAGAGCTCTGTAATTTGAAAGCCATTGTATCTAATTTTTAGGGACTCATTAATGACAGAAATAGTACCACTTGATTGGCGCAGGGCCAATGTGGTGCCTATATTTAAAAAGAGAACAAAGTCTTTACCAAGTAACTATAGACCTGTTAGTTTAACTTCTATAGTTGGGAAGGTACTGGAGAGATTAATAAAAGACGACATAGGCGAGTTCTTGCTGGAAAAAAATATTTTAAGCAACAGACAGCATGGATTCACGAAAGACAGAAGTTGTCCGACAAACCTGATTTCTTTTCATGAAGAGGAAACTAAAACCTTGGAAAGAGGCCTTAGCGGTGGACGTGGTATACTTGGATTTTGTAAAAGGGTTCGATACAGTTCCCCACACACAGCTCATGAGTAAGGTAAAGTCTACAGGATTGGAAATATCAGTTTGTAAATGGATAGAAAACTGGCTAAAAGACAGAATTCAGAGAGTAGTGGTTAATGATTCTTACTCTGAATCATAGGCGTGCGCACGGGGTGTGCCGGGTGTGCCTGGGCACACCCTAATCACCCTGTGCTGTCTCCAGAGATCTCCCCAGAAATGCTACATCCATGAGAGTGTGTGGTCTCCGCTGCCTGTGAAACAGTTTCACAGGCAACAGATCGTGAGAATTGCCAGAGCTTTTCAGCGTATGAAGCTGTCAGATAATGACATTACATGCAGGGAAAGTCACCAGCTATCAAAATGATGTCGGGCGTGGGCGGGACTAAACAGCCATCAAACACCAGCCAATGGGATGGGTCTGGGCGGGCCGCTACATTTATGTGGCTCCGCCCGCTCTGTGAAGCAGCTCAATCATTGGCTGGTGTTGATGGCGCTTGGTCCCGCCCATCCCCGACATCGCGGCTGAGTTGTAAGTCATCACAACAGCCGCGATGTCGGGGGTGGGCGGGACCAAGCTCCATCAACACCAGACAATGATTCGCTGCTTCAGAGAGGGGGCGGAGCCAGAGAAATGTAGCGGCCCGCCCAGACCCATCCCATTGGCTGGTGTTTAATAACTGTTCAGTCCCGCCCATCCTCTACATCACCGCTGACTTAACAGCTGGTGTCTCTTCCTGCATGTAATGTCATTATCTGACAGCTTCTTACACTGAACAGCTCTGGCAATTTTCACAATATCCTGAATGTGAAACTCCCCCTCTCCCATATCTGTGCCAACCAATGCTGCCTATACGTGCCAGTGTTGCTTAGCAGTGCCAACCAATTCTGCCTATCAGTGCCAACCAGTGCTGCCAATCAGTGCACTGCCAACCAAAGCTGCCTATCCGTGCCAACCAGTTCTGCCTATCTGTGCCAACCAGTTCTGCCTATCTGTGCCAACCAGTTCTGCCTATCCGTGCCAACCAGTGCTGCCAATCAGTGCCAACCAGTGCTGCCAATCAGTGCCAACCAGTACTGCCTATCAGTGCCAGTGTTGCTTATCAGTGCCAACCAATTCTGCCTATCAGTGCCAACCAGTGCCAACCAATGCTGCCAATCAGTACACTGCCAACCAATGCTGCGTATCCATGCCAACCAATGCTGCCAATCAGTGCCAACCAATGCTGCCAATCAGTGCCAGTGTTGCTTATCCGTGCCAACCAATGCTGCCTACCTGTGCCAACCAATGCTGCCTATCCGTGCCAACCAATGCTGCCTATCCGTGCCAGTGCTGCTTATCAATGCCAACCAGTTATGCCTATCAGTGCCAACCAGTGCTGCCTATCAGTGCCAACCAGTGCTGTCTATCAGTGCCAACCAGTGCTGCCTATCAGTACCAACCAGTGCTGCATATCAGTACCAACCAGTGCTGCATATCAGTACCAACCAATGCTACCTATCAATGCCAGTGCTGCGTTTCAGTGCCAACCAATGCAGCCTATCACTGCCACTTTACCAGTGCTGCTCATCAGTGCCAACCAGTGCTGCCTATTAGTGCCAATCAATACTGCCTATCAGTGCCAACCAAAGCTGTAAATCAGTGCCAACCAATGCTGTCAATCAGAGCCCATCAGTGCTGCCAATCAGAGCCCATCAGTGCTGCCAATCAGAGCCCTTCAGTGCTGCATATGAGTGCCCATCATTCCTGCATATGAGTGCCCATCAGTGATGCCAGTCAGTGTCCATAAGTGCAACCAATCAGAGCCCATCAGTGATTTATATCAGTGCCCATCAGTGCCGCCTATCAGTGCCACATATCAGTGCTGCCTATCAGTGCCGCCTATCAGTGCACATCAGTGCTACCAATTAGTGTCCATCAACGCTGCCAATCAGTGCCTACCAGTGCTGCCTTAGCAGGGATGGTGGAAACCCCTCTACAGATAATTGCAATACAAATTACCTTCAAGTGAACAACTTTTTAGTTGGGAGCTTCACACCATTATAGCACTTTGGAATTTACATTTTTTAGATTGTTACACTTAATTGTATATGTTTTAGTCGCGCTTATAATGTGAATTATTGCTTTTGAAGTTAATTTTCGAATACCCTGCTAAGTCCATGTCTTTATGGACCTTGCTTTGTGCACTGGTGTGCAGTCATGTTGAAACAGGAAGGTGCCGTCCCCCAAACTAATCCCACAAAGTTGGGAGCATGAAATTGTCCAAAATGTCTTGGTATGCTGATACCTTAAGAGTTCCAACCCCTGGAAAACAACCCCTCACCATATTATTTGGACCAGTGCACAAATCAAGGTCCATAAAGACAAGGATGAGCGAGTTTGGGGTGAAGGAACTTGACTGACCTGCACGGAGTCCTGACCTCAACCCGATAGAACACCTTTGGGATGAATTAGAGTGGAGACTGCAAGCCAGGCCTTCTCATCCAACATCAGTGCCTGATGTCACAAATGCGCTTCTGGAAGAATGTTCAAACATTCCCATAGACACACTCCTAAACCTTGTGGACGGCCTTCCCATAAGAGTTGAAGCTGTTATAGCTGCAAAAGGCGGGGCCAACTCAATATTGAACCCTACGGACTAAGACTGGGATGCCATTAAAAGTTATGTGTGTGTGTAAAGGCAAACGTACTTTTGACTATATATATATATATATATATATATATATATATATATATATATATATATATATACACATACATATACATACACACACACACACACACACACGTATGTGTGCTTGAGCTTTTGGGTGCACACCCTAATGCAATAGGCTGCGCACGCCTATGCTCTGAATGATCCAATGTTATCAGTGGTGTACCCAAAGGTTCAGTGCTGGGACCCTTACTTTTAATATCTTTATAAATGATATTGGGTTTGGGATCAAAAATAAAATTTCTGTCTTTGCAGATGACACTAAGCTATGCAGTGGAATAACGTCCTTACAGGATGTCTCCAATTTACAAGCCGACCTCAATGCTCTGTCTAATTGGGTGGCTATGTGGCAGATGAGGTTTATTGTTGTTAAATGCAAAGTTATGCACTTGGGGGCTAAGAATATGCATGCATCATACATACTAGGGGGAGTACAACTGGGGGGATCCATAGTGGAGAAGGATCTGGGGGTTTTGGTAGCTCATAAGCTCAATAATGGCATGCAATGCCAAGCTGCGGTTTCCAAAGCGAGCAAAGTCCTTTCTTGTATTAAGAGAGGTATGGACTCCAGAGACAGAGATATAATTGTGCCCCTGTACAAATCATTAGTAAGACCTCATCTGGAATATGCAGTTCAGTTTTGGACCCCAGTTCTCAAAAAGGATATCAGGAACTGGAGAAAGTGCAGAGAAGGGCAAACAAACTTATAAGAGGCATAGAGGAGCTCAGCTATGAGGAAAGATTAGAGGAACTGAATTTATTCACTCTTGAGAAGAGGAGATTAAGGGGGATATGATCAACATGTACACATATATAAGGGGTCCATATAGTGTACATGGTGTTGAGTTATTCACTTTACGGTCAACACTGAGGACAAGGGGGCACTCTTTACATCTAGAGGAAAAGAGATTTAATTTCCAAATACGGAAAGGTTTCTTCACAGTAAGAGCTGTGAAAATGTGGAATAGACTCCCTGCAGAGGTGGTTCTGGCCAGCTCAGTAGATTGCTTTAGGAAATGCCTGGATACTTTCCTAAATGTACATAATATAACTGGGTACTGACATTTATAGGTAAAGTTTATCTGGGGTAAATCCGATTGCCTCTCGGGGGTATCAGGAAGGAATTTTTTCCCTGCTGTAGTAAATTAGTAAATTGGATCATGCTCTGCTGGGGTTTTTCGCCTTCCTCGGGATCAACTGTGGGTATAGAATTGGGTATATGTGATTGTGTCTAAAGTTTCAACCTGACTAACTATGTAACTATGTACTCCAGCTTTTTTTTTTAAATCAAAAATAAGTTTATTGTAGCAATACAAACATATAAATATACACAGACAGATCAATGGAAAGTGCATCAAAATGGTAAAGGGAATATACTAAGTGTACTCCCACCGTGGCAAACATCCAAGACTTAAGTGATGCCGAACACACATTAAATGAACAAATCATTATCTACACTTCAGACGTATAGAAGGATGGATATGACATTATAATTTACTTCAACATACAAGGTATTACCACATTAGCTCAGTCTGACTGTGTATTTCCATAGTAACTTTTTAACTCCGGAGGTAGAAAAGATAAAACCAAATAGAGATAGGGAGAAAAGAGAGGGAGGGGAAAGAAAGAAAGAAAAAGGAAAGAAGAAAAAGAGAGAAAAAAAGGATCTTTATCCCTAGGACTGTGGTCCTTAACATGTTTCCATCCTCCACCTGTTGTAGCAGAGGTAAATGTGGCATCCTCACTCTTCATACCCCACCATTGTTACATGTACTCCAGCTTTTAAGAACAAGCTAAAAAATCTGCTGGATACCGGATGAGAACTGGGAGTCTTAACAAACAAATTAGCTGAACATCTTTTGGTGAATAGCCCAATCATTCCAGCATTTCACCACATTCCTAAAATCCATGAAGAGGATTTTCCACCTAAGGGACCCCCCATAGCAGGGCTGGACTGGGACAAAAATTTGGCCCTGAACGTCATCCAGACTGGCCCACTTTGACAGGTCTCTCTCATGGCGGCTGGACAAACCCACCCCCCCGCCGCCCAAGCCCCCTCTCCACCTTCACTAGCCATTCTGCTTTATTAGAGTAGAACGGCTGGTACTCTTACTCTTATAGGCAATACCAGTGGGGAAGTTGGACATTATTTCACCCGGGGCAAAGTATCAGTTCCGTGCCCCCCCCTTATGGGACAAGATTAGGCAGAAGTGAGAAACTCCCAGGCCATATCTGTTGAGTCAGCTGTCTGTCCCCTCCCCCATGCTCCTCTGTCCCCCCCCTGCTCCTCTGGTCCTCCCCCTTCTTCTCTGTTCCCCCCAGGTGAGCGCTGCGGGAAGGGAGAGACAGAGGAGCGGAGGGAGGGCAGGGGTCCGCTGTTACTGAAGCCGGCCCACTGAGCCATCGGCCCACCGGGAAACTCCCTGTAGTCCCAATGGCCAGTCCATCCCTGCCCCATAGTAGCAAGTATAGGGTCTTTTTTTGAGAGACTGGGGGAGTGGGTGGATCAATTTCTACAACCTTTAGTGTTGAGATTACCAGGATATATTAAAGATACAGCTTCAGTCCTGAAACACATTAGTGACATTCACTGGCAGGAGTCTTTTTCCTGGGTCACCCTTGATGTCAGGGCGTTATATTCCAGCATCACACGCTCCCTGGCACTTAAGGCACTCGAGTTCCATCTATCAAAATTTAGCACATATGACCCCCCATTAAGAGAGTTTATTTATTAGTGGCATTTTTGCTGGAACACAATTATTTTGTTTTTGATGGGATATACTATCTGCAGTTTCTCCGGGGCTTTGATGGGGGCTACGTTTCCCCCAATCGTTGGCCAACCTCTATATGGGCTGGTGGGAGAATTGCTTTCTTTTTTTTGTGTTGTAATCCATATGCCTCCCATAGCTTTTGGTATGGGAGGTATATAGATGAGCTGATTATGATCTGGAATCACACAGATGCTGCTCTATGTTCATTTGTGACATATTTGAATGACAATACTCAAAACTTTGAATTTACATATGAGCATAGTAAGGACTCAATACATTTTTTAGACATCACACTTGTAGGAAGCCAGGAAACGGGGAGTATTGATACCAGAACTTTCCATAAAATAAAGTGCAGGAAATTCCCTTCTCCTGGCTACCAGTTGTCACGTAACAAATTATTAATAATAAATAACAATAATAATAATAAAACGTTTTTATTATTATTATTTATTATTAATTTGTTCCGTTCCATTTGTTTAGATGCAGCATTTGCTATTTCAGATAAATTTGTATTTGTTATGTCCACCAACAGCCAAATTTGAAAGGAAATTCAAATATTTTATATTTTTAGAGTTAGTTATCATTAATTAATTTGTTATTCTTTTAGAATTTTTTTTTTCTTTCTTATTTTCGAAAATTTCGAATTTCCAAATTCTTGGATTTACGAATTGCGACCATAACTAATGACCTGAAATATGATAAAAATCCCCAAAAAAACGAATGAAATTAAAACAAACACATTTTTCAGCAGTGCACATGTCTACTCTGTGATATTTTGAATAAAAATGTTTAACTTTTATAACTGATTTATTAATGTTTATACCTAAAGTTCCAAGCAACCATGTACTTTTATATATGTAAATACATAATTTACTCATTTTAACATTTCTATTTACATTTCTTACACCATGAATCCTTGAGTATTACTTGCTTGCAAACTTTGCCTAATTTAATTCCCATCTGCAGGCAAAATGTCTTTCTTTAAAGGAACACTAAAGGTTCGTTTTTTATTAGATCAATTGATTGCTGTAAGCTAGAGCATTTAAATATCACTTACCTCGTTTTTCCTTTTGACCTCCAAAATACAGTAATCTAGGTTTGAAAATGCCATTTCCTGTCTCTCCTCTTCTTGCTTTCCACCAGCATCTGAGCCGTTTTGCATGGTGGAAAGCAGAATGTGCTCACCCCCTCCCTATGACTACAGCCCTGCATGAAGATGCTCTCTTATCCCTCACAGGCATGGAGGCTAAGCCTAATCGGAACTGTAGTTCCCATTAGGCCGTGATGTGGCAAGAATGAATGCGCACCGCAAACCAGGAAGTCAGTGAGAATAACGATTCAGGAGTGCTGGGGGTGAATAAAACAGCTCGATTTCAACAGGTATCAAACTAGTTATAATGCAAAATATTACTTTTTACTTTATCAGCTACTGTCAGACTTTAATTTAGGAGGAAAATATTTTTGTCTTTACAACCCCTTTAATATTCTAAAGGCTTATGATATAAGGTTAGGGTAGTTTGCAGACAGGCTCTGCACTCTGCACAGAATTCCTTTTACACTTCTGAACAGTCTATCTATATGCTATTGCAGGTTATAGGAAGTCATATTCTAAGACAGGGCAATCTTCATGTTTTTTCATCAACCATCCTGTTATTTGTTGCTCTAGATTTACATAATTCTAAATTTCATAGTGAAATGTCTCCATCTGATGGTCATACCGGAGCAAAGCAATTTCAAGACAAATGACTTGTTTTTGTAAAGTTTCTTTAAAGCGGTTCTCCACCCTAAAGTGGAGTCCCGCTGATCGGAACCCTCCCCCCTCCGGTGTCACATTTGACACCTTTCAGGGGGGAGGGGGGTGCAGATACCTGTCTAAAGACAGGTATTTGCACCCACTTCCGGCCCGGCATTCACGGGCAAAAGACGGGCATTCCGTCACTTCCCGTCACCCCCCCCCGTTGTGTGCTGGGAACACTCGGCTCCCAGCACACAGCGGGAGCCAATCGGCGGGCGCGGCGCGACTCGCGCATGCGCTGTAGGGAACCGGGCAGTGAAGCCGCAGCACTTCACTTCCTGGTTCCCTCAGCGTGGATGGCGGGGGGAGCAGCAGAGAGACGAGCGATCGCTCGTCCTCTGCTGCGATCGGCGCTGGACTCCAGGACAGGTAAGTGTCCTAATATTAAAAGTCAGCAGCTGCAGTATTTGTAGCTGCTGGCTTTTAATATGTTTTTCCCATGGCACATCCGCTTTAAATTCTGTTGTACAAGACTGGATGTTTCATGTGAACAAAGGCTCACCTAATTTTACACTTTACGAAATCAGGCTCTATAATGTTTCATATTAATGGTATCAAATTTCCTATGATCAACAGAATCAGTTTGAGAGATTTCCCAAATCATCAGTTTAATAAATTGTATACTATAGAAGGTCCAAAACTGTTAACCGTTATTGTTGGCTCCATATGAATATTATTGTACGAGCAAGACCAGCACCCACTAATTCTTTCGGACCTAAGATAGGAAGAAAGACTTGACTGGGTACAGGCTGTATAGATTTAATAAGTACCATTTCTAATCCCAACCACAACACTACCTGCCTGGAGTTTGCATGTTCTCCCTGTGCCTGCGTGGGTTTCCCTTTGGGTGCTCCGATTTCCTCCCACACTCCAAAGACATGCTGGTAGGTTAATTGTCTCCTGTCTAAATTGGCCCTAGAATATTTATGTATGTATGTGAGTTAGGGACCTTAGATTGTAAGCGCCTTGAGGGCAGGGACTGATGTGAATGTACAATATATATGGAAATCCCTGCATAAATTGATGGTTCTATATAAGTACCTGTAATAAATAAACCTGACTACTTTTACCATTAGGCACAGTAGGCTTGTGCCTATATATAACAGAGGCAGCTCTGGGGCAATTGCCTTCTGATAGCCGGTGCCCCAGCTGTCAAAATATTATTATTATTATTATACAGGATTTAAATAGCGCCAACAGTTTACGCAATGCTTTACAACTTGAGGGTAGACAATACAAATACAATACACTTTAATACAGTAGGAATCAGAGGGCCCTTCTCCTTAGAGCTTACAATCTGATGCCGCGTACACACGATCAGTCCATCCGATGAGAACGGACCGATGAACTGTTTTCATCGGTTAACCGATGAAGCTGACTGATGGTCCGTCACTCCTACACACCATCGGTTAAAAAAACGATCGTGTCAGAACGCGGTGACGTAAAACACAACGACGTGCTGAAAAAAACGAAGTTCAATGCTTCCAAGCATGCAACGACTTGATTCTGAGCATGCGTGGATTTTTAACCGATGGTTGTGCCTACTAACGATAGTTTTTTTCCCATCGGTTAGGAATTCATCAGTTAAATTTAAAGCAAGTTGGCTTTTTTTTAACCGATGGTTAAATAACCTATGGAGCCCACACACGATCGGTTTTGACCGATGAAAACGGTCCATCAGACTGTTGTCCTCTGTTTAAGAGGTAATAACTGTGGGGGATGTGTTGATTGAGAAGATAAATGGACAGTTTTTAGGTGGGGGCCAGATAGGCTTCTCTGAAGAGATGAGTTTTCAGGGATCGACTGAAAGTGGATAAAGTAGGAGAAAATTGGACAGATTGGGGTAGAGCATTCCAGAGTATAGGAGAGCCTTGGAGAAGTCCTGAAGGCGAGCATGGGATGAGGTGACAAGGGAGTTAAAGAGCAGGAGGTCTTGGGAGGAGCGAATAAAATGATTGGTATTTTGAGACTAGGTTTGTGATGTAGCTGGGGGCCAGCTTGTGGATGGCTTTGTAAGGAATAGTTAGTATCTTGAATTTAATTTGTTGGCTGAGTGGCAGCCAATGAAGGGATTGGCAGAGGGGTATAGCCAGGGCAGGACTTAGGGTGGTGGGGGCCCCTGGGCTTGAGTGTTGAAGGGGCCCCCTGGAGCCGAGAATTGGGGGGGTCAAAGTTGTTGAGCGGGGGGGCGCATTAAATTTGTTGAGCGGGGGGGGGTTTTGTAGTTGTTGAGCGGGGGGGGGGGGAATGCCTCTCAGGCCCCGTACACACGGTCGGTTTGGTCCGATGAGAATGAACCAAAGTATCGGTCTGTTTTTTAAAACATGCTTCAAGACCGAACTCATGGACCGCTGCGCGATCGGACCAAACCGATGGTTAGTACAGAAAAGCATCGGTTCAAAACCCGCGCATGCTCAGAATCAAGTCGACGCATGCTTGGAAGCATTGAACTTCGTTTTATTCAGCACGTCGTGTGTTTGATGTCACCGCGTTCTGACCCGATCGGATTTTGGACTGACGGTGTGTACACATATCATAGAAAAAAAAAACAGAAGGTTGACGCTGCGCTAAAGTAAATAATATTGAGATGTATCCAAATGTAAAACAGCTGCTAGCACTAAATTGTGTACAACAACTTAAAGCGGAAGTAAACCCATCGATTTAACAATTTCAAAAAGCAGTTGCATTTCCGGCATGCCGGGATTGCTAACTGTCACATTGGTTGTGCTCTCAACCAAACTGTCAAACCATCCAATGGCTGGTGTCATAACTGATCACATGTGCAGCATTACCGCCTAGTAAGGAACATCCACTGGCACATGCGTGGCAGTGGATGTTCCTTACTAGGCGGTAATCTCTCACAGGCCAACACTGACTGTATCCTGGAGGAGCCTTTTCTTCAGAGCAAATCCGGCTAATTCCCCCGTTGAAGTCCTTTTGCGAAGAAACGATCGTAGGGTGCCGTGACGTCATCGCGTTCCGTCCTGAACACCGGCTGTGTTTCCTGACTGAGTAGCGAGAAGCATCGGAACACGAGATCGGAGACGCTTCCTTTTATCTATTACCAATGCTGTACTTATACCACTCAATTGTAAGTGCATTCTTTATTAAAGCGGGGGTTCACCCTATTAAAAAAAAAAATATTTTTTTTTTTATTCTAGCATAAAATTCGGCATCGTAGCGCGAGCTACAGTATGCCGGTCTTACATTTTTTATCCCCGTACTCACTGTGCTATTGTACATTGAAGATTCCGGGGAATGGGCGTTCCTATGGAGAGAGAAGGTGATTGACGGCCGGCCCTGGCACGTCACGCTTCTCCGGAAATAGCCGAAATAGGCTTGGCTCTTCACGGCGCCTGCGCATAGCCTGTGCGCAGGCGCCGTGAAGAGCCGAGACCTACTCCGGCTGTCTTCGGGGAGCGTGACGTGCCAGAGCCGGCCGTCAATCATCCTCCCTCTCCATAGGCACGCCCATTCCCCGCGGGAGTCGGAATCTTCAATGTGCAATAGCACAGTGAGTACGGGGATAAAAAAATACAGATAGGCATACTGTAGCTCGCGCTACTATGCCGAATGTAATGCTAGACTGATGTTAAGGAGGGTGAACCACCGCTTTAAATCCTCCCCGTTTTAAAACGTTATACGCTATGAGAGGTCCTTCTTTTTTTGTTATATGATTCTCTGGATTATATGTCGAGCTCCATTGAGATCATCCTGACGGCTAAGGTACTGGGAGACCAGACTTCCCACAAGCCCTATGAGACTGATGTAAAACAGTCTTTTCATCTGGTAAGCAGGCAATCTTATCCTACCTCACGGGTGCACTGGTGATAGGTATCTCACAGCAATCAAGAGTTTTCACATTGTTTGCATAACAACTCTCTCTCACAAGAAAGAATGTTGGATAAAGTCACTTGAACTTTCACTTCACGGCTTCCAAGGACTTTTTTTCTTCAATACACTAATTTTTTAATTTTCTTTTACTATTCTGGCTTCTCAATTTACTCCAGAATGAACTTTATGCTTAATTATTAATTTATATGAATGTTACGGAACCATGAACCAGACGTACAACAAGAGATAAGTGAAAAATAAGAAGGCTTTATTGAATATCAAGCATTAAAGCAAAAGTCCAAAACAGATGGTGAACCCGAATCAGAGTCTTGCGAAGCCTGAGGTCAGGAACCAGAAGGGTAGTCAGACGAAGCCAGGATCAGGAACCAGCAGGGATGTCAGACGAAGCCAGGATCAGGAACCAGCAGGGATGTCAGACGAAGCCAGGATCAGGAACCAGCAGGGAAGTCAGACGAAGCCAGGATTGGAACCAGAAGCAGCAGCAGTCTTAGAAGCATGTGAACACAGGAGGACCAAGCAAGGAACTGAAGCCACAGAACTCCTATATATATGAGCCAGGCATCCAGCTCCTCCCAGTGGGAAGGAGGAGCCGCAGGGTGGGAGGCTATAAGAGACCTGGAAACCAAGATGGCCGCCAGCACATGTCAAACGAAGGAGACAGGAGAGAGGTAAGACCATGACAGTACCTCCCCCTCAAGGGCCCCTCCTCCGCGGTGCAAAAAACGGTTTCTGAGGGAAGCGTGCGTGGAAGGCTCGGAGCAAGGCAGGAGCATGGACATCTGCGGAGGGAACCCAGGAACGCTCCTCTGGACCATAACCACGCCAGTGGACCAAAAACTGCACCCGACCGCGAACCAGGCGTGAGTCCAGGATATTGCTCACCTCATACTCCTCATGATTGCCCACTTGGATCGGACGAGGCCGAGGAACCGAGGAAGTGAAGCGATTGCACACCAGTGGCTTCAACAGGGAGACATGAAACACGTTGGAGATCCGCATGCCAGGAGGAAGCGCAAGGGCATAGGCTACCGGGTTTACCCTGCGAAGCACTCGGAAGGGACCAACAAAGCGAGGAGCCAGCTTGGGAGTGGGCACTCGAAGGTTGAGGTTGCGAGTGGACAACCATACACGGTCTCCGACCTGGTAGGAAGGAGCAGGCGCTCGTCTGCGATCAGCCTGGAGTTTCTGGCGCTGCGCAGAGACCTCAAGGGACCTCTGGATCTGTACCCAAGAAGCACGTAGAGCAGAAAGGTGATCCTCCACAGCCGGAATATCCTGGGGAGAGAATGCCTCCGGTAACACGGCAGGTTGGAACCCATAATTGGCCATGAAGGGAGACGTCCCAGAGGAAGAGTTCACAGCCGTGTTCCTGGCAAACTCAGCCCAAGGCAGGAGGTCAACCCAATTGTCCTGGTGATCGGAGACATAGCAACGAAGGAATTGCTCCAAGGCCTGATTGGATCGTTCTGCGGCCCCATTGGACTGAGGGTGGTAGGCCGAGGAGAAGGAGAGATGAATCCCCAACTGGGAGCAAAAGGCGCGCCAGAACCTGGACACAAACTGACTCCCCCGATCCGACACTATCTCTTTGGGCAAACCGTGCAAGCGGAAGACCTCCCGGGCAAAAATCGTGGCCAACTCTTGTGCAGAGGGTAACTTCTTGAGAGGAACACAGTGGCACATTTTGGAAAACCGATCCACAATCATGAGAATGACCGTATGGCCTCGGGATGCAGGGAGGTCCACAATGAAATCCATCCCCAGGTGTGACCATGGGCGCTCCCCGGTGGCTATGGGTTGCAGCAGGCCCAACGGAAGGTGACGAGGGGACTTACTTTGGGCACAAACGGAGCATGCCGCTACATATGCGGCGATGTCGGAACGTAGGGAAGGCCACCAGAACAGACGTGAAACAGCCCAGGACAGCTGATTCTTACCAGGATGCCCCGCGGTCTTGTTATGGTAGGTTCGCAACAACCGAGTGCGCAACTCCTCAGGCACAAAACATCTGCCGTTGGGTGTCCCAGAGGGAGCACCAGACTGAGCCGCCAAAATCTGCTCACCAAGGGGAGAGGTCAGGCTGGTGCGAATGGCGGCCAGGATCTGATTCGGAGGTATGACCGAAGTCGGTATAGATTCCTCCCTGGACAGCTCGGAGTACTGCCGTGATAAGGCATCCGCCCTGATGTTCTTGGAACCAGGTAGGTAGGAGACCACGTAATTAAAACGTGACAAGAACAGAGCCCATCTGGCCTGACGTGGTGTCAATCTCTTGGCCTCAGAAAGGTAGGTCAGATTCTTGTGGTCCGTCAGGATGAGAACCGGAACCACCGAGCCCTCGAGCAAGTGCCTCCACTCTTTGAGAGCCTGCACTATGGCCAATAACTCCCTGTCACCAATCTGATAGTTGCACTCCGCGGGTGACAGTTTCCGGGAGTAAAACCCACAAGGAAGCAGCGGACCCTCTGGTGTCCTACGTTGAGACAGAAGGGCGCCTACTCCCGTCTCGGACGCGTCCACCTCGAGGACAAAGGGCAACCCAGGGTTGGGATGAGACAGAATCGGAGCTGACACAAAGGCGGATTTTAGGGCCTCAAAAGCCCGGATGGCCTCGAGCGGCCAGACCTGGGAATTACTGCCCTTCCTGGTCAGATCCGTGAGAGGCTTGGCCAGCATGGAGAAGTCCCTGATGAACTTCCGATAATAATTGGCGAAGCCCAAAAAACGCTGCAAGGAACGAAGACCACTGGGCTGAGGCCACTGTAAGACAGCCGAAACCTTCTCAGGATCCATGGAGAACCCCTCAGCGGAAATGATGTAACCTAGGAAGGTTACCTGGGATCGGTGAAATTTGCATTTCTCAAGCTTACCGAACAGCTTGTTCTCTCGTAACCGTTGCAACACTCGTTTGACATCCAGAATGTGGGCCTCCCTGGATTCAGAATATACCAAGATGTCATCCAAATAGACCACCACACACTGCTGCAACAGGTCACGGAAAACATCGTTGATGAATTCCTGAAAGACTGCGGGCGCATTGCACAACCCAAAGGGCATAACCAAGGATTCATAATGACCGGTCCTGGTGTTAAAGGCGGTCTTCCACTCATCGCCCGCCTTGATCCTTACCAGGTTATATGCCGCCCTCAGGTCGAGTTTGGTAAAGACCGTGGCCCCTTTAAGGCGATCGAACAGCTCGGAAATCAAGGGTATCGGGTAAGCGTTCTTGATCGTGATGCGATTGAGACCCCTGTAATCGATGCAAGGCCTCAACTCACCGCCCTTCTTTTTCACAAAGAAAAATCCAGCCCCTGCCGGGGACGAGGATTTGCGAATGTGACCACGGGACAGCGCCTCCCTCACGTACTCCTCCATGGCCTCATTCTCCGCAACCGACAGTGGATAGACCTTGCCGCGAGGAGGAACGGCACCAGGTTGTAACTCAATGGCACAATCATATGGGCGGTGCGGAGGTAGGGCAACTGCGCGCACCTTATCGAATACATACCGGTACTCCTCGTATTCAGGAGGCAACAGAGAGTCCAAGGAAGTACACAGCAACTTGACAGGCCCATGGATGCACTTAGCCCCACACTGTGGTGACCATGAGAGGATCTCGGCCGATCTCCAGTCAAAAGTCGGATTATGCTTCTGGAGCCAGGGGTACCCCAAGACCACCGAGTAGTGTGGAGACGAAATAACTTGGAAGCAGACCGACTCTCTGTGAGCGGCACCAATGGCTACCCCCACTGGAAGGGTCTCATGAGTCACGTGTGACGGTTGGAGGGGTCTGCCGTCTATCGCCTCTAGAGCCAGCGGGGAACCTCGAGCCTGTAGAGGAATGGAATTGGCGGCAGCGAACTCACTATCAATGAAAAAAACACCAGCACCAGAGTCCACCAACGCCTGGGTCGTCACCGAGCCCCCGACCCAGGAGAGGACAACAGTGATCAGTGGTTTATCAACACGGGAAACCGGGGACGAGGAGACTCCACCCAAGATCTGCCCCCGACAGGATCTCAGGTGCGAGCGTTTCCCGGACGGTTTGGACATGCCAACCGAAAATGCCCATCGAGACCACAGTACATGCATCGGCCCTCGCGTCTCCGGAGTACCCT
The DNA here is from genome assembly GCF_905171775.1 of Rana temporaria. Lineage (NCBI taxonomy): Eukaryota > Metazoa > Chordata > Amphibia > Anura > Ranidae > Rana > Rana temporaria. The sequence goes on along the minus strand of NC_053491.1, from coordinate 100,858,623 downwards.
CTCCCCCTCGGACAAGCGAGCAAACCCCAGCTGCGAGGATTCACCCCCAGACAAGTCAACACCAGGAGGCGTGGGAGGAGAGGGAGGCACGGGTGGGACAGCAAACGTAGGCGCCAAACTGTTAGGAGGCCTCCGCAGGCTCACCTTAAAGGAAGGTCTCTCCCTGAGTCTGGTGTCAATCAAAATCAGGAAAGAAATAAGAGCCTCGAGCTCCACTGGTAGGTCCTTAGCTGCAACCTCATCCTTCAAGGCATCCGAGAGACCATGAGAGAAAGCAGCGACCAGGGCCTCATTATTCCAACCTACCTCTGCTGCCAGGGTACGAAACTCAATGGCGTATTCGGCTACGGATCGTGAACCCTGTCTGACGGACATAAGGAGCTTCGCAGCAGAGGCGGCGCGAGCCGGCACATCGAATACCTTCCGAAGAGAAGCAACAAAACCGGAAAACTCGGCAACCACCGGATTGTTGTTCTCCCATAAAGGACTGGCCCAGGCCAAGGCCTTGTCCGAGAGCAGCGAGATCAAGAACCCCACCTTTGATCTCTCAGTGGGAAGGAGGAGCCGCAGGGTGGGAGGCTATAAGAGACCTGGAAACCAAGATGGCCGCCAGCACATGTCAAACGAAGGAGACAGGAGAGAGGTAAGACCATGACAATGAAGCACATCATCACTTATTAGCGCTGCACTGTTTTCCTTTTTGTGTACACATATCAGGCCGTACGGCCACTTCAGAGGTGAACCGATGAAAACGGTCCGTCGGACCATTCTCATCGGTTTTGATAGACCGTGTGTATGGGGCCTCACCTGTGCCAACAGCCGGGGCCACAGACTGTCATTAGCGAGGCTCTCGGCTTTCTTCCCTTAAGCAGCCACAGTCCTCCACACACCGCTCCGGTTCCTCCTGCTTCCGTGCTGCCTCCTCTTGCAGTGCAGGAAAATTAACCCTTTTGCGGGACTGCGGGAAGAAGCTGTCTGTGTGGGAAAGTCCCGCAGAATCCGTGCGTGTTGGGAGGTATGGTATGGTTTGGGGCCCCTTACACAGCTTAAGGCATGGGCCCCCTGGAGCAGAGAACCGGGGCGGTGGGGTGCTGACGCCTGAAATTGAGAAGCGGGGGGGGGGGGGCCTTTACAAAAAAAGAAGAAATAAATTAAAAAAAAAAAAAATATATATATATATATATATATATATATATGTATATATACATGTATATATATTTATAAAAATGGGGGTAGCCATCTGGGGACCTCTGGGCCCTTCCTTTAATAAAAATAAAAAATAAACCTCTGGGCCCTTTAATAAAAAAATAAAAAAAATAAACATTTATAAAAAATACATAAAAAAGGGAGGTTGCCTCTGGGCCTTTTTTTATTTTTTTTTACAAATAACTTGGTGTTTTTATTTGAAAGAATAAATGACATACAGAACGCATAAGCATACATCACACGCAGGTGAGATAAGGAAAATACAGGAGTCAATGCATACAGTGAACATTGGAAATACAGTGCAGGTAGCATCCCAAACGCGCCAGGCAGTTGTAAAAACACAGAGACGCAGGAGGGCGAGAGGACCAGTCAGACACACAGCTATGGTTTACAAGTGGGCACGGGGGGAGGGTCTGTAAGCTCAATCAGGCAGAGCATTGCAAGTAGCAGCATTCTCCACCCAGTCATCCCACACCTTGTTGTATTTGGCCGGGCAACCCCTGTGGGCGTAGATCTCCCTTTTATACGGTAACACAGAATTAACCGCAACTATCCACTCCTGGACAGAAGGGGGTGAGGCTCGAAGCCATTTACGAGCTATCAATAATCGTGCCGTAAATAATGATTCCTGGAGAAATATTTTGTGGTATTTGTCCGAGTCAGGGTCCGGGAACACCCCCAGTAGACACTGCTTGGGGCACAGTGTCAGGGGGGACCCCATCTCGTCATGTATGAATTTCACAATCTGTGACCAGTATCCCTGTATGACCGGGCAAGACCACATGAGGTGAAAAAATGTGCAGGGGGTACCGTCACATCTGGGGCACAGTGGGCTGTATCCTGGCTTGTATTTGGCCAGGCTGGCGGGGGTCAAGTACGACCTGTGCAAAACGTAAAGGTGGGTAAGACGATCTGACAGTTTAGGCGATGCCTTCTTAGTGGCATCCAACGCGTCCTCCCACTCATTATCCTCCAGCTCCCCCACATCCCTGGACCAGCGGTCTTTAAGCCTGTAGGCCAAAATAGCGGCATAGGGCCGAAGAAGGGAATTGTAAAGGATCGAGATTAGCTTGCGGGAGTCTCGTCCTATTATGGTGCGAAGTACTTCAAGTTGTTCAACACCCGGGGGTGTGGCCCCAAACTGGGCATGGAGGGCGTGGCGGAGCTGGAGGTAGCGGAAATGCATGGAGTTGGGCAAACCAAAGTAGTGTTCAAGTTGTTGGAACGATTTTAAAATAGGACCACGATATACGTCGAGTAGGTACCTCACTCCCCGGTCGAGCCAAAGAGCCCGATCCAGGATGGAGAGCAATTCACTCAAATCCGGGTTGTCCCATAAAGGGGTATAAGAGTGGGTGGCCGGTGTTTTCAATTTTCTACCCACCACCTCCCAAATTTTACAATGGTGGTAAAGCAGGCCCTCGCGGCTGCCCAGCGTCCAAGCACCCCTCAAGCCCCTAAAGAGGACCTGGAAAGGGTGAGTGAGCCCGGGAGCACAGCAGTGCGAGGTAGCGGTCACGGTCCTGCTTGTCAAAATAAAAAAAGTGAGACAGTTGTGCCGCCAAATAATAAAAATTGGGGCCCCACACAAACGACTTAAGGATTGAGTCTATGGCCTTAAAAATCTTAAGAGGGAGGTAAACGGGGGAATGCCATAGTACGTACAGGAATTTGGGGAGGAGGACCATCTTAATTAAGTTCACTCGGCCCATGACACCCAGGGGCAACCTGGCCCAAACCTGTGTCTTGGACTTCAGGAACAGCATCAGCGGTTCTATGTTCAGGCGGACAAAGTCCTCAGGAGATCTAGAGATCTGAATACCTCTGGGCCCTTTAATAAAAAAAAAAATATAAACAAAAATAAAAAAAATAAACATTTATAAAAAAAAATAAAAAAGGGGGGGGGTTGCCACATGGGGACCTCTGAGCCCTTTAATAAAAAAAAATATATATAATTTTTTTTATTTTTTTTATAAAAAAAAAGGTGGGTTGCCATCCGGGGGCCCTGGAGACCCCTGGGCCCTTTAATAATAATAATAATAATAAAAAAAAAAAAAAATATATATATATATATATATATATAAATTATAAAAAAGGGGGGGTTGCTGTCTGGGGCCCTTTGGGCCCCTGGGGACCTCCGGACCCCTAAAAAAAAAAAAAAAAAAAAAATTCTTCAAAGGGGGCCCCCTATTGGGCGGGGCCCATGGGCTTGAGCCCAGTCAAGCCCAATGGTAAGTCCGGCCCTGGGTATAGCAGACACTGAGCCTGTCCAAAATACCCAAACAGTGCCTGCATCTGATTGGGTGTAGGTGGTATTCAACTGACAATTTTCCAACAGGCTCAAGTCAATTTTTTGATTGACTTTTGTTGAAGATAGAGCTGCTGGCAGGGCCATACACTGCTCTAGTTTTGGCTGAGCTAGCAGGAATTTGACGAAACTTGAGCAATGAATGGCCAGCTTTAGGATCTCTGTCTCTGAAGTGCTGTCATTCATTAGTGCAATGTTTTTGCAATTTAGTAATCAGTAAAAAATTTAATCCACTACAGGTATTAAAATGTGTTACACAGTCACATAAAACTATTTTTCTTTACAAAGAATTTCATAAAATAGCAAATTGCTGTGCTATCCTAGAACAGAAATCATTTTGCATAAAAGAAATAAAAAGCTAGAGTGAGATCACATTCTATCCTCAAAACTTCCCAATAAATGACGTTTATATCCCATCACATAGACAGTAATAATAAGTAATAGACGGTAATAAAGATTTGAGTTTTATTTTGTTTAAGTACTTTTCTAACATTATTGTTTTCCATTTATTTTATTTTTTTTATCAGAGGCAGAACTATATTGAGTAGGTGCAACAAAAAATAAAATATTCTGTACAAAATAAATTATACCAAAACTGGTTTATGAGAACTCTTGACTTTATCTGGTACCAAGTGCATTTTTGTTAGAAAGGTGTCCATGTGCCTTTCTTATATGCTTAGCAAAGACAAACTTGGGTTGAATTATTTTATACTAGTGCTTCGGTGCTCTCTTCTGTATTATTCAAAAATAAGTAAAAAAAAGGATGCCTATATAGCTTTGGCTTGGTGTTTTCCAGGTTTGGCTTTAATGCAGACTGTATTTACACCAAACTCCTAACATAAGGAGTTTAATAATGTTGGACTTGCCTCCCAAATACTACAGGCAAAATTCCAAAAGTCAAAATTATGAAATACTGGTAATGGTCAGAACAGTGAGTAGTATGTAGAGATGGCATTATCTCCAGTGTGATGTGGCCTACAGATAAATGGACTGCTCACACAAGACTTAAGCTGGCCATATAAAGTGAGACCCTGTCTAACCCAACTTCTTTAGATTGAAAAGTTTACCATGAGGAAAATCGTTGATAAAACAGCGGGTCCGGTTGTCAAAATACAATAGCAACAGCAGGATCCATCTGCGCTGTATATTGTGGACGGAAGAATCTGTAAGATTTTTTTACATTCAGCCCCAGCCTGAATGAAATTAATCTATGGGAGTTATTTACTAAAGGCAAATCCACTTTGTACTACAAGTGCAAACCACAAGTGCCAAGTGCACCTGAAATTGCACTGAAAGAGCACTTGGAAGTGCAGTCGCTGTAGATTCGAGGGGGACATGCAAGGAACATAAAAAACAGCATTTTGGCTTGCATATTGTAACGGAATGACCCGGGACACCCAGAGACTTTGTGAGGATGTGGGATACTCCTGTGTCAGCGTCACTGATAACTCTTGGGTCTGAGTCCACCCTGTGCCCTTTGGGCATGGGGTGGCAAGTGAATCATAATTCATGTATTACATGAGATGGGACATCACTGATAGTTCGTATTGCAGGATTTTGAGATACTGCAAGATGTTGGCCCAACCAGTCAATAGTGACTCATTCTATGATTAGCCCTGACTAGTGACATGCTAATTGAGTCAGGGCCTTTAAGACATTTCATTGTCCTTGTGTAAAGGTGTTGTAACGGACAGGTGTTAATCCAGGTCTGCTCCCAGACCTCTAATTATATATGCTAAATACTGTTTATGTGTGGAATGTACTTGTTGGAGACAGAGCGTCTGTCTGGGGATATGGATTGAAGAGATCATTGTGTGATGGGGTTTTGTTTGTAATGCTGTTAATGAAGTAATGTTTAGTAATTAGCCTTAGTGTGTGGGTGGGGAGTTTATTGTTCCTTTAATGCCTTGTACTGTATATAAGCTGAGAAGAAACCATTAAAATTGTCTTCATTTGAAACAAGTACAGAGCTGCGTGTCTCGTCTTGATTCTGGGGAAATGGGATGGATTGGATGCCTGCTGGTTTGTCTGTGTGTCAGATGAGCTGTCATAGTTGATGGAAGGTCGTAAACGGTGGTGACCGTTACACATATGATTGGATGATAAAATCAGCAGAGCTTCCCCTCATTTCAGATCTACCCCTTAGATTTACAGCGACTGCACTTCCAAGTGCACTTTCAGTGCAATTTAAGTGCACTTTGCACTTGTAGTTCAAAGTGGATTTGCCTTTCATAAATAACCCCAATGGCCTAGATTCACGTAGGGCGGCGTAAGTGTGGGCGGGCGTAGTGTATCGTATTTACGCTACGCCGCCGCAACTTAGAGAGGCAAGTGCTGTATTCACAAAGCACTTGCGTCCTAAGTTACGGCGCCTAATTCAAATTGTGAAGAGGTGGGCGTGTTTTATGCTAATGAATTCCGACGTCCATACTTTGCATGGGCTGTGCCACCTAGAGACATGCTTTATCTTTTACGCCGGCGTATGTCTTACGTAAACGACGTAACTAAATGCGACGGGCGCACATACGTTCGTGAATCGGCGTATCTAGCTCATTTGCATATTCAACGCGGAAATCAACGGAAGCACCACCTAGCGGCCAGCGTATATATTCACCCAAGATACGACGGCGTAGGAGACTTACGCCCCTCGTATCTTGGCAGAATGTATGCGTAACTGATTCTATGAATCAGGCGCATACATACGATGTCGCTCATTCGGACTTACAATGGCGTATCTGGAGATACGCCGTCGTAAGTTTCTCTGAATCTGGGCCAATATGTTTATGGCCAACTTTACTGTGTGTCTATCGTCAAGTTTTTATACATCGTGGACTGCATTCTATACATGCTATTTGGATGAAAACATACATGTGAACAAAAATTAAAGATACATTCTTAGCCATCTTTGTCTGTCATTGGCAATACATTTCAAAAACGATGCTAGTCAACCACATCAATGTGCAGGAAATTGCAACCAGCTTTCAATTTCAAAAACAACCAAATGCTAAAACCTACCATCAATATTTTTGACCATTTCATCTATTGTCTATTGAACATACTGTTAATAGATTACAATTATCTGTTTGATTAAGAAAATGGATGAAATTACCTGAATTTTTTTGTTTGTGGCCAACATAAAAACCTGAATTGTTACTGGGTATAGACTGTGTAGGAGACAGCTCCAGTTAGATTGCTATACATTTCCAGCTTGCTCTATCATCCAGTCCAGCTTAGTGGTTGCCCATAGATGGAGCAATTTTCTTTCCTGCAGCTCCCCGGAGTGGGAAACCTTCCCCGCTGGGAAAACACAGTGATTACTACATGTAAAATCTGGCAGGCTGGGTGTACCCAAGTTGATTGATTGATCAACTTGGGTACATTCAGCATGCCCATACATGGTTGGAATTTCAGTCAGTTACTGCAGAACTGGACGAGATTTGAACCATCTATGGCCAGCTTAAGGGAATAAGAAAAGTATAGAATAAAAAGTTTAGAATCCTGTGTGAACTGCTCTCTAAGTTGCTTTTAAACTTTTGTCCACCTTTGTTTTTTCTCTCATGGAGGATTTAATCAACTAAAATCAACAGTTCCTTTGAATGGACATGACAGCTGTCAAAGTCTGTGGTGGAGTGCATGTGTAAAGATATCCACTCCCTTCTAATCCCGTTTACACACAATAGGAATTTCCGACAAGAAATTCTGAGCGTCTGTAGGCCCCATCAGACTTTTTCTGTCGGAATCTCCAATAGCAAAAACATGAGAGCTCGTTCTCAAATTTTCCGACGGGAAACGTTCTTGTCAGAAATCATGATCATCTGTATGCAATTCCGACACACAAAAAAACATGCATGCTCGGAATCAAGTTGACGCATGCTGGGAATCATTGAACTTCATTTTTCTCGGCTCGTCCTAGTGTTGTACGTCACCACGTTCTTGACGGTCGGAATTTTGTGTGTATGCAACTCAAGTTTGAGCCAAAATTCCGTCAGAAAAAAATCCACGGTTTTCTTGTTGGAATTTCCGATCGTGTGTACGCGGCATAAGGACAGACAACTTTACAGAGATCTGTAGATGTCTTGGTATCAGGCACTAGGGCTAGGCAATAACCATATACAGAAGCAGATGTATGTCAAGTTGTACAGCTCCTCAGCATATGTAGTCCAATAGCTGGATTCAGAAAGGGCGTCCTAACTTTGCGGCGGCGTAGTGTATCGTGTTTACACTACGCCGCCGTAAGTTAGCGAGGCAAGTACATGATTCACTAAGTACTTGCCTGCTAAGTTACGGCAGCGTAGCCTAAAGCGGGCGGGCGTAAGGGCGCCTAATTCAAAATAGGCTGAGGGGGCGTGTTTTATGTTAATTTGGGTTGACCTGACGTGATTGATGTTTTTTTGGAACGCCGAATGCGCCGTCGGCCTACATACCCCAGTTTGCATTGCGGCAACGTACGCCGCACGGGCCTATTGGTTTCGACGTGGACGTAAATCCCTATTCACGGACGACTTACGCAAACGACGTAAAATTTTCGAATTTCGACGCGGGAACGACGGCCATACTTAACATTACTATTCCAGCTATTTGATGGAAAAACTTTAGGCTTGATAATGCGTTACGTAAACTGCGTATCTGTACAGCGTCGGGCAGGCGTACGTTCGTGAATAGGCGTATCTAGTGATTTACATATTATACGCCGACCGCAATGGAAGCGCCACCTAGCGGCCAGCCTAAATATTGCACCCTAAGATACGACGGCGCAAGCCGTCGTATCTTAGATAGGTTTAAGTGTATCTCAGTTTGAGAATACACTTAAACTTAGGTCGCCGCAGATTCCGAGTTAGGTCGGCGTATCTACTGATACGCCGGCCTAACTCTTACTGAATCTAGCTACAAGTCTGAAATATATGTTTTCTTAACTTTGCTAAGAGTGTTATAAATTGACAATATTTCCCATCTCTCCTAGAGAGAAGTAATCAGAACAACCATCTGAATGTGTAAATTATAGATACAAAATATTGGTCTTCTGCAAATGAAGTCACAAAGCGTCTTTTGAATTCATGTGCAGCTTTGCAGTCTGTGAACTCTAAAGGACCATCCAGAAATGAATCGGCTTCTGAATGGAAGTATAACATACAATTCCTCATGTTCTAATGCATTCTTCATTAGATAGGTAATATATCACTTTCATCGTTCTCTTCAGGCTCACTGCTGGATTTTGATTGACCACTAATGGGCATTTCCCCAGCATCTATGAGATGTGCTCCAGGCTGCGAGTCCAAGGAGTCTGTAGTGAGCTGGGTTTCCATGGTGGGCATGCTCTCTGGAGCTTCAGCTTTATGCCTTCTCATGAAACACAGTGGATTTGTCCTGTTAAATAATTTAGCAATCCATGGTTTGGGGATCACATGCTCCAAACTCTCCTGAATTCTGGCACCATCAAGATTTGTGAAATGCAGATCGAGCTTTATGATGATGTCATTCTGCACATAAAACAAAATATAAATATAAATGATTAGCATTGTCTTTAAGAAAAATTTGATAAAGTGATGAGTGTTAAAAATTGACTTACCTGGCATTTCTGAAGGTTAGAAAGCCTGAGCATGCAGTCTGCTTCTTCACCATCATCCTGCAGAGCCACCAGAGAATCTAAGGGGTCACGTCTGCATGCGTTTGATTGATCTGCCATGTCCTATAGAAAGCACAGTATATAGAGGTCTTAAAAAAGGAGACACAAGTGGATATATCGAGCAGAAGGAGACACGAGTGGATATATCGAGCAGAAGGAGACACGAGTGGATATATCGAGCAGAGACAGATCATGATGTTTTAGTATCAGATTTTATTGTAAAGGGCAGGGAGAGGTGACATTGCGGCATTTCTCCATAAACTCTTATAAGTATAGTGTTCTACCCACAGGAAGAAATTGTATGTGTGGTCTGCTTTGGCAGAAGGGCTAGCAATTTTATCACTTTTTATTTAATTCTGGAGTGCGAAGCAGAGGGGTAAAGAGAAACTTCTGGATCTACAAAATCCAATGTCAGGAGAAGGAATTATAATTTTTTTGGCTGCAAAGCAAATTTTGTTTTCCTCAGCAAATTATGTTATGCGGTTGTTTACATAGCATCTACCAATTTATGCACACTTATATATGTAAAAATACTGTATAATATTTACAAAAATTTACAGTTTGCACGTGTCCTGAACTAACTCAGCTTGGGCAACATACTTGAGTCAGCTGCTCTCCTGCTTATGCCCTGTACACACAATCGGTTCGTCTGATGAAAACGGACCGATGGACCGTTTTCATCGGGCAAACCGATCGTGTGTGGGCCCCATCAGTTTTTTTCCCGTCGGTGAAAAAAAAATAGAACCTGTTTTAAAATTTTCATATGGTTAAAAAACCGATAGAAAAAAACGATCGTCTGTGGGGAAATCCATCGGTCAAAAATCCACACATGCTCAGAATTAAGTCGACGCATGCTCGGAAGCATTGAACTTAATTTTTCTCTGCACGTCGTTGTGTTTTACGTCACCGCGTTGGACACAATTGGATTTTTAACCGATGGTGTGTAGGCAAGACTGATGAAAGTCAGCTTCATCGGATATCTGATGAAAAAATCCATCAGTTCGTTTTCATCAGACGAACCGATCGTGTGTACAGGGCATTAGTTTCCAGTGTGTCTTGTGATGTCTTGCCTAATCCAACAGGTGGCACTGTTACTAAGAAGTGCATGAATTTATTGGCTACAAGCTTGGAAAAAACTAAACATTGTCTAATGGTAAAGAACAGATCCACTAACCAGGGCCGGTATGCAGTAGTGTATTTAGATTTTGTGCTGCCCTAGGCCTGACTAAACTTGTGCACCCCCTATTTTAAATATGACCCACCACTTCCTGTCAAGGCCACACCCCTTGCTGTTTAAGACCCGCCCTGAACATTTCGAGTGGGGACACTAGTTTTGAGGGCCTGGGGGGGGGGGGCAATGGAGTCCCTTAATTTGCATAGATTTCCTTGCTTCCTGTTTGGCTATGGGGCAGGAAGTGAAGGGAAATCTCTGCAATGGGACAGGGATGGTAAAAAGTGTTCCTATAGTTCTTCTTCACATTTTATGGAGGGGAATAAGAAGATATAACCATGCCAATGGTGCAGCAGAAAATACATAGCACAGTGAGGAAGGTTTTTTGGTCCAGGATGATAGGACAATCAAAATTAGAAGCACCGCCCCCTCCCAGTTGCAAAATGCTGGCTGCCCGCATACCGAAAGCAGTGCGGCTGCTTTATGGGGGCGCTAGACTAATTTGCCTGTTAATAAATCTTTGTATACATTTAACGCAGTATGTGGCGCCTTTATCATTTTTTACATATTGGTTACATCTACTGATGATTCCTGTTCGCCATTGGATGAGAGTTACTGCCTAAAGATCCGATTTGCTGTGGCTGTTCTCTATAGTGAGAATCTTGATTACATGCACATAGTGATCCTCCGTCATAGGGGATCATAGCAAGCTGGTAAGAAGTAATTTCTGCTGATTGGTGGAGGATTCATCACATTTTTGGACCCGATAGTTTATCAACTTATGGACTTTTTTTTTGCACTAAGCACTGGTGTTCATTGTTTTTTTTTAATCAAGAAAAATATTTTATTGAGACAAAATAAACATACAATTCCATAATAGTAGGATATTAATCAAAGATCAAGGATACAAGCAGAAATTACGCACTTTATCTAGGCAAACTTGGGTATGTTTACGTGTCTTTAGAACATTATGACTAAGAAAAAGAGAACTCCCGCTTAACTTTAAACACACGGTCTAACCAAATATTACAGTTGTCTTTCTTATGCGCCCATACGCCTTTAGTGTAAATCCTGTCATACTGTTAACACAACGTACTATAAACCTGGACCCCCATCCATAGTACAACTTATTGTATACCTCTCAGTTGATTTTTGTCCTACCTCATTTCTCAGTACTACCTGTTAGCCCTGTAAAAGTCTATCCATAACCAACTCCGCCGGACCCAGCCCAGGGGTGTCTAGCCAAGGCTGCCATAAGGAATAGAACTTCTTTGATGCATTTCTATGCTGATATGTAATTTTCTCCCTTATCAACATGCTGTTTACCATCTTCACCCAAAGTCCTTCTGTAGGTACCCTGGGGGTGATCCAGAATCTAGCAATGGCCTTCCGGGCCACATAAAGCAGCCGAAGTACGGCCGTGTGACCATGTGGGGAGAGAGAGGGCACTTCCAGTGCTCCAAGGAGACATACCACTGGATCATGCGGTGCCGGAAAGCCATATGCCTGTGATATAGTGTTTGTGATGTATTGCCAATATCTAAAAAGTTTCGGACATTTCCACATCATATGTAGCAAGTCCCCCTCCTGCGCGTTACATTTTGGGCATAGTGGAGAGTCTCTCAGACCCCACTTAAATAGACGAGTAGGTGTCCTATACACCCTATGGAGCAGAAATAAGTGTGACAGTCTGTGTTGTGCTGATACCGATACCAAAGGGGCGGAGGTCAAGCATATTTCCCATGTATCCCCGTCTATGGGTCCCAAATCTTTTTCCCACCCCTTTCTGCATGGCAATGTCGTAGCGTCATGGGTGATACCAATCAGTCTGGAGTAAACCTGTGAGATCATACCCTTCTTGTCTCTATTCACTAGAACGTCAGTATGGAGGGGGTGTTTCACTAACAAGAGGGGGGAAAGCCTACTCTCACTCTGGATAGCGTGTCTTAGCTGTAGGTATTTGTAGAACTGTGTTCTAGCTAATGGGAACTCATCTCCCAGGTCCGTGAAGGACTTTAGAACTGATCCTGCGTACAGCTGGGCGATGTAGTGAATTCCCGCCTCGGTCCATTGCCTGAAACCCCCTAACTTAGAAAGTTCCCGAAAGTTGGAGTTCTTCCAAATGGGAGTAAAGGGGCACACTCCTTTAATATTAAATGCGGACCTTATATATTTCCATAGGGTATTCAGCAAGGTGACAGTGGGTAGCGATTGGTCCAAGTGCGATAGCCCTGCTTCTAGATGTGATACCGCCGGGAGAACAGATCCCTTGGGTATTAGTGGTGTCCGTACAGGGTCCCCCTCATCTATCTCTCCCCAATGTCCCAAATGTTGTATCTGTGATGCTACAAAGTAGTACCTAGCGTGCGGAACCGCCATGCCCCCTTGATCTTTAGCAAGCTGCAGTGTTTTGAGGCTAATTCTAGCAACCTTTCCGCCCCAGATCAGATCCCTGAACTGGGCATCAATCTGTGCGAACCATTTATGCGGGATCCAGACTGGAGAATTGTGGAAGACATACAGGAGCTGCGGGGCCCACACCATCTTAATAAGATTAGCTCTACCCGTAACCGACAGGGGGAGTTTTTTCCAAACCGCGCATTTCTGTCTAAACCGCGTCAATAGTGGGGTCAGATTCATTTGAAGGAACTGCGTGGGGTCGGGAGTGACCTGTATCCCCAGATACTTAAATTCTTTCACCACCAATACATCCTTAGCACATTCAGGGAGAGGGCTCACTATCGGGTCTAAAGGCATGAGAACTGATTTATTCCAATTGATGCTGAACCCGGACAGGCCCCCAAAGTCCGCGATTAACGACATCGCGTTCTTCAGTGACTCGCCCGTGTCTCCTAGATAAATCAAGGTGTCGTCCGCAAACAAGGATATGACGTCTCGCCCGGCACCCCTGGAAAAACCAGTTATGCCCGGCGAGGCACGCATATGAATCGCCAGAGGTTCCAGTGCCAAGGCGAACAGCAGGGGAGAGAGTGGGCACCCCTGCCGAGTCCCCCTGAACAACCGAAAAGATTCTGAAACTTCACCATTGATTCTCATTCTAGCCCTCGGGGAGCTATACAACAATTGGACCCACTTCAGGAAGGAAGGACCCACACCAAATCTATCTAGCACTTCCCATAAGTATGGCCACTCCACACTGTCAAATGCCTTGGCGGCGTCTAGGGAGAAGATGGCCCTATTACCCGGGTTATCCACTGGTATTTGTAAGTTAAGGAACAGCCTGCGTAAGTTCTGTGCGGTTGATCTAGTAGGGATGAATCCAGATTGATCCCTATGCACCACTAGGTGGATACACTTAGATAACCTAGTAGCTAACACCCTAGCCAATAGTTTCACGTCAAATGTCAATAGGGATATTGGCCTATATGAGTCCGGGGAAAGAGGGTCCTTCCCCGGCTTCAGCAGGACCACTATAAGAGCCTCATCCATGGAGGGTGGGAGCCGTCCAGTTTCAAGAGCAGTGTTGTAGACCTTCAGTAAAATTGGAATGAGTTGTTCCGAGTACTTACTGTAGATTTCAGACGGAAGCCCGTCAGCCCCAGGTGCCTTCCCTTTGTGTGCTAGTGCCAATGCTTCCAGCAGCTCTTCCCTGGTAAGAGGGGCGTTAAGCAAGGCCATCTCCGCAGTTGGGAGACACGGCATCTGGTATTTATCCAGAAATGCGTGTATCTGGGCTACAGTGGGGCTAACCTTCGATGTATAAACATCCTGAAAAAAGCTTTTAAAGCATTCAATGATGGATTGTGTGGAGTGGCACGCCTCCCCCCTAGTATTTCTAACCTCAATTATCTGTGAAGGCGGTTGCTGTGACTTAGCCAAAATCGCCAGCAAGTGGCCGGTGTTTTCCCCTTCCTCAAAATGTCTCTGCTGCAGAAAAAACCTTTTATTTTCGGCGAGCTGCAGTGAGAGGTTCTTGAGCATGGTCTGTGCTGCTAGCCAGCTCCTCCTGTTATTATCAGAGGGGTCCGCTATATAGTCTGCTTCCGAGCGTTGGGCATCTGCCAAGACTCGAGTCTCCCATTCCTTAGTATTAGACTTAATCTCATTAATGGCTCTGATAAGCTGGCCCCGCATATATGCCTTAGCAGAGTCCCACACAACTTGTAGAGTAGTGGAGCCTATGTTATCCTTAAAAAAGTTAGTTAGTAGTAATGGGAGTGGGTCAGATTCTGACATAAGAGACAGCCAGAACGGGTTGAGCTTCCATAGGCTATTCCCCCTTTCCAACCCCAGGCCTAAATCCACCGTGAACGGAGAGTGATCGGAAGTGTGTCTCGGGTGATAGTGGGATGACTTGACCATGGGCAACATCGGGCCATTCCCCAGGCCCAGGTCAATTCTGGATAGCCCCCCCACCGAGGCTGACTGGCAGGAGAATACCTTTGCATCGGGGTTGTGCATTCTCCATACATCTGTTAATCCCAGTTCAGTGACCAACCGAGCGAAAGGGGTAGGTCCCTTCCTCCCATGTACATCCCCCCCCCCTGTACACCCTCGCCTATCCTTCTCAAAATCTAGGAGATTATTAAAGTCCCCGAGGACCAGCACAGGAATACCAGGGAGACAGGATATAAATTCAACCAGCAGTTTTATAACGTAGGATGAGAACGGTGGCGGGATATACACCCCCGCCAACACGCACTTCATCCCATAAAGGGAGCAATATAGGAAGACGTATCTACCCTCGGGGTCAATCTTGGCATCAATATACGTGTATTGTGTGCCTTGCCTAATCATTATGCTCACTCCGCGTGAGTACACGGTATGGGTGGAGTGGTACTGATGGCAAAACTGCCTTGGTGCTAATTTTAGTGTGGACCCCGCTGGGAGATGAGTCTCCTGTAAACAGATCACTTCCGCGCCCAACCTCTTGATGGTACGCATCACCTCCAGGCGTTTAACCGGGGCACCTAGGCCACGAACATTCCATGATAAGCATCTCATTACCCTTGACATTGCATACCATACAACATATTAGCAGGATCATAACATAGTAACATGTATAAGCGACAATTATGATACAAGCAAAGGCAATTGGCAAACCAAAGGGCAAGAAGTATGTCCGGGGGGCTCAAGATATTGGGAGAACTAGGCAGGCACATATCACGGTTTGGGCATAGTAGAACAGTAGTCTTATGGACCATGATCAGATAGCACAAAAAGTTAACTTGGATACATACGGGGGCATCCATGGGGGCTGCCGTGGTAGAATCCACTTTCAATTGGGTCAAATGCATTTCGGCCAACAGGGCCCGGATGACTTCAGTCAACGGATCTAGGTAGGGCCTAACAAAGCCCTCCAGGGGGCAACAGTGGAAGTGCACTTTATAGCGTCTTAAAACTTCTCAACAGCCAACTTCTAGCCCACAGCCACCAAAGTGAACAGTGACCGCCTTGCGACGAGTAACGTGGAAAGTATAACCCGGGTTCGTCTTGTAAGAATAGTTCTCCTCTTCAGTCTGCGGGGCGTCTACCCCTAGCCTCCCTGATCGACTGTTCCTCTCGGTCTAGCCATTGTGCAGCAGCATTAGGGGACTCAAAAAATTGCACAGTGCCAAACACCTCCACTCGCAGTTTGGCCGGGTACAGCATAGCATATTTCAATTCAAGGCCTCTCAAACGACGTTTAACATCCATAAACTTGCCCCTCTTTTTCTGCAATTCAGCTGAGAAATCCGGGAACAAGGACACTTTGGTATTGTCCATTTTTAGGGCAGCCGGATTAATTCTAGCATTATATAAAATGGCATCTCTGTCCCGATAGTGCAGGAGCTTAAACAGAAAGGGTCTAGGTGGAGCACCGGGCTGCAATGGTCTGGACGGCACCCTGTGAGCCCGTTCAACAGAGAACATGGGGGAGAATGCTTCCCTCCCGAACGCAGCGATCAGCCATTTCTCAATGAATTCCACAGGGTTCTTCCCTTCCAGCTTTTCAGGGAGGCCTATAGCCCTCACATTATTTCTCCTCATCCTGTTCTCTAATTCTTCTAAACGAGAGGAATGCTGCTCAATGATATGGTTGTTATAGGAGAGATCCCTCTGCATAGGCCCCAAGTCATCCTCAATGGTGCTCACCCTCTCCTCCAGAGCGGAGGCCCTCTCCCTCAGCTTCTGAGCGTCCTGTCTGAGAAAGGAGATCTCAGACTTCATCCCCTTGATTTCCGTGGTAAGGGCCGTGATAGACATATTGCAGGATGTTACAGCGGCAAATATGTCCCTCAGGGTGGGCTCCCCCTCTGTAGCAGGGCTCACTGGGGTTTGGGGCCTAGTGGATTCCGGGTTAGGAGTACTCACTGTGTCCCATATCAAGCCGGCCTGTACCGAGTCCTCCAAGGGCACTGTATCGTCCGCTTCGGATCCTCCACCCGGCGAGTCCTCTGGAGAGCTGGAGGAGGCCACCTGATCTTTCGGTGGTGGTTTGGAGAACAACTTCTCCGCCGCCTCGCGGTGCTTCTCCTTGGCCGTGCGGCCTGCGTACGCGCCATTTTGGGACATGTGCTCTGCGGATCTGTTCACCAGCTGCTTCTTGCTGGACGACATCGTGGGACCGGAGCGCCGGAAAAGGTATGGGTGTGATCCAGGTAACGTGAGGGGCACAACCGTGTGCCTTGGGTCAATGTGCGGTGACTTCCCCAGGAGTTTATCCAGGATTCTCGGCGGAGCTCACTTCAGCTGCGTCCGGCTACATACGCTGCCTGGCCACGCCCCCCGGTGTTCATTGTTTGGTGTTCATTATTATTAATTATTTATGGACTATACACAATTTTAGGAATTTTTTTGAATGGTCAATATTAATATAATAAGTTTAGTTTCACGTTCATCACCTTTTGAATTAAGGGAATTGTACACAATTGACACAAGTTTATTATTGTTTATCACTAACCTGGTTTTGGGTATATATAATTTTTGGGGTGATTTATTTATCTTTCCAATTTATTAATTATATCACAGGGTTAGGGGGTCAGCGCGATTTATTTTTCTTTCCATGCTTTTTCTTGTATTTTTTGTTTAATCGCAGCTCCCAATTCAATAGCTGCAAATTGGTTTTGCCAAAATTTGCCTTTCTGCCCGGTCCACCCCATAAGACTGTCACTACACTAACAGTGTAGCGCCAGCCGGTGGGGACTCTTTATGTGCTGCCCTTTTGGCCTAGGCCAGGATACAGTGTTGCCGGTATGTCACATTGCTACACGATCCAAAAATGTGCATTTATCAATGCAGCTGCTTTACACACTTATGTTGTAATACACATAGCTGATTAACCGCTTTTCTAACAACTCCCCATCACACACAGGACCAGTACTAGACTATGTTGCGCCCTAGGCAAGATCATCTACTTGCACCCCCCCCCCCCCCCCCCTCAGAAAAAATAGAACTTCAAAATTTAAAACTTGGCTTGTGGTCGTGATGTATTAGCACAATATAAACTGTATTTTGGCACAAAAAAACACAAAAACAAAAAAAAACATGCATTTAGGGGGAGACAGGATCACCTCCTGAACACCTGACAGCAGCCACTTTTTAAAGTGTGGTTAACACTTTAAAAAGCAATCCACTGTGGACTGCTTTTTAGAGTTTTGGCTAGTGTGAACCCATTGTACAGCCATTGTAATGCCACCAATATTCTTTTAACATGGTGACAGTAAGCTGACACCTATGCTGCACAGGCATCAGGTTACTTTCACCCTGTTACAAAGGACAGGAAAATGGGTGGCATTAAATGGCTGTTTTTAAAAGGAGTCACAGGCTCCCTCATCAGAGCTGCCGCCTGCTCGATTCCACACCTGCACTACAGGAAGCCTGCGGGATTTACTTGCAGTGATGTAGAGTGAACTTGTGTACCCATTGGCTGAGGAGGCAGTACAACCTGTAGGCTAGAGGTTGCACCGCCTCCCTGCTGCCTACTTAGTCAATATGTAACTGAACTTTTCTCAAATGTCCCTCCCTTGTGACATCAGAAAACAGGCTGTGCAGCTTTCTGTAGCTGGTAGTCTTGCAAATACAGTAGCCTAGTTACGGCACCATTGATGGGTGCTTTGGGGAGGGGGGGTTTGGACCCCCCCTGACTCCCCCCTTATCTACTCCCCTGGGCTGTGACTTCACCCTAGGTGACTGCCTAGTTTTCCTAGTGGTAGTAACTGCCCCGCATACACAATGTATTGCATTTGCTCCCTACCCAATGGGACTGGAATAAAAATAAGAATTGCCCACAATGAGATAGTTATGAACTACATAGGAAAGAAGATTATTATTACATAGGTTAAGGAAAAATAAAGGCATATCTATTGAATTCAAATGAAAAAGAAAGAATCCTGCATCCCCTGAAACCACAGCTGATGAGAAAAGGCCAAAAACCTGATTGCTAAATGCATTTGCATAGGTAAACATTCTATAATGATACTTGATTTAGTATCCATATTGGTAGCTATTTATATTTTGTGCATTTATATGTCTTCGTTAGAAATGTAAATTGCACCTTTTACAAATTCAGTTATTTTCAGGTATTTTCGATCACGATAAAGTGAAATGATTACTTACGGAAGGTTTGTAAAGAATAATCTTGATGTCGGTTAGATGAGAAGGAATATTTGTCAGTTTTGCAAAAGTATGAATGAGGTTTGAGAACACAGTTTTGAATCTTAGTTCCGCTTCAACTCCGCATGAGAACTTTACCATTTGTTTGGGGATTTCTGGAAAACAGGACAGGTCATAGACTGTTACAAGTTCCGGAACATCAGTCCATTTTGCCAAGTGTCTATCTGATGAGACAACATTCTACTACCACAAATATCCCTCAAAATACAGTAGTTAGATACAGGGCAGCCATCACAAATTTTGGGGCCCGTTACACAGTTATGGCAGGGCCCCCCCAGAGCAGAGGAATGGGGGTGGTTCTGACGAAAAAAAAAAAACAAGTGTAATCTCTTTTCTCCTGACACGAGATAATAAGCAGGGGACCATCGGGCCCCTTACAGGTGTAATGCAATAAATAAAAAAATAAATAAAAAAATAAAACAGGAGGGGGCCGGCCAGGCCTGTAAGGAGCGGGCCCTGGGCACCATTGGGCCCATTACAGGTGTAATGCAAAAAATAAATAAATACAAATAAAAAATAAACGGGAGGGGGCAAGCCGGGCCTGTAAGGGGCCCTGGGGACCATCGGGCCCCTTACAGGTGTAACACAAAAAATAAAAAATAAAAAACGGAGGGGGGCCAGCCGGGCCCCTGGGGACCATCGGGCCCCTTACAGGTGTAATGCCTGTACCCCCCTGATGGTGGCCCTAGTTAGATAGTAAAGACAATACGCTTAAAGCAATTGCTCTAGATAAGAGTATATGCAAACAAACATGTTTAATTTTCTGAACATCACAGACAAACTAAGTCTGCCGCATGAAAAAAAAATCTATAATCAAAGCTTTGTTACAAGTCTGTTCGGTTCTTATAAACCTCATAAAACCAAGCATATTCCGGGAATCAGTCATTATGTGGTATTTTTTGTTTGCTGAGCCTACCAATTTTAGGAAGCATAATAACAGCTAAAGCTGCTTCTACGAATTTGGTTACCACGCTGGAACTGAGCTTTTGAAAGTCAGTGTTTTATTAGCTTTAATTCAGGAAGTTCATGGCTTGCAAACATAAAATGGCAACCACCTCGTTAGAAGCACTGCCCTAGTTTCTACAGGTGTGTGAAAGCAGAATTTTCACAGCACATTTTAATAATAACTGATCAGAATATCTTTCATTCTGCTATACTGCCAAGGAAGAGAGGGGCCAGAGAGAGGTGAAGAGGGGTGCAGACAGGTGGAGATGGGTATATGGAGAGATGAAGTATATTTCTTTCACACACCATACTAAATCAACTATGTGCTGCAACAACTCCCAACTGGTCACGGTGAATGTCATGGATAAGTACAGCGTGCCCACGATGTCGGCAGCCGAGGCCGAGCAATCGCTCGTGTCTCGGATGCTGCCGCCGCCATCCTCGGTGAGGGAATCAGGAGGTGAAGCGTTGCAGCTTCACTGCCCAGATCCCTACTGCGCATGCATGGGGTGGCGCGGCCCGTCCTCACTGATCCCCGCTCTCTCCTGGGAACAGTGTGTTTCCCAGGAAACAGCGGGGGGAACGGGGGTTACTGGAAGTGACGTGACTCCCACGGGAGTCTATGCCCAGAAGTGGGTGCGAATACCTGTCTTAGACAGGTATCTGCACCCCCTCCCCCTTAAAGGTGCCAAATATCACCCAAACCACTCTTTGCTTCTCCCAAGATTTCCTGATCTCTAGCTCGCTCATCAGCTCCTCAAATGCTTACCTACAGAGCCTCTCTCATCCTCTAGAACTCCCTACCCCAAATTGCCCAGCTATCTGTTATTCTAGCCACCTTTAGTCAATCCCTGAAAATTCATCTCTTCAGGAAAGCCTATCCTGCCTTAACCTAAAAACCAAACTTTTACTATCTCCATGAACCTCACAGTTCTACCTTTTTTTTTTATCATGTACATCCCCCTTGGTTGTAAGATTTCACGAGCAGTGTCTTCCTAACTCTCTGGTCTTAAATGGTATCCAGTTGTGCTGTCTCCCTTTATATTGTAAAGTGCTGTGCAAACTGTTGGTGTTGGTGCTATATCAATCTTGAATAAAAATAGTAATAATAATAACAACGGCTATTGTTCATTTAAAGGATAATTTCACTTTTTAGAAAAACATAATATATGCACTTTTTTTGCAGGTAAAACATGCTTTTTTTTGAGGCTGTAAAACATTGCACCAGCGATCAGTAGTTCGCTGGTGCCATGCAGGTCTCTGCTTCTCTACATCCCATTCGGGCAAGCAGATATCTGACAGGAAGACAGAATGAACCAACAGCTGTAAAGGCTGCCAGACCTTGTAGTTTTTCCATTTACACAACACTGTGAATGGATGACGAGTCCGGGTGGGCGGGCAGAGAACTGCTAGACCGCATTTGTTTTAGAGTGTGACAACTAGCAAGGGGAGAAGATCCCCCACTAGCTGTCAGAATGGGGGAGAGGGGGCCGGTGCATCTGTAACATGTTACATGTTACACCCTGAGCATGGATGTAACATGTTACAAAATGTGAACTTATCCTTTAAAGCTTTCCTAAATTTTGAAACTCTCCTTCAAGCACAGTTGAACGGGAGAAGTTCATAAACATACTGCAATTGCTCAATCTAAAGACGGACATATATGGATCGAAATTTGGCCAGTTCAGGAGGGTTTTTCCTGAATGATCAGAACCACGGGTCATAGCTGGCTGGACTGATCAGTGTATTCTGACTGCGGAAAAGTTTTCCTGCCATCAGAACATGACAGCACAGCAGGAGTATTCCCCCATCCACCTCGAATGTGTAACTGGGGGAAGCAGTTCATTTTTTTTTTCGTTCAACCCACTCTTTGAAAAAAGATTTTTGTAAGGCTAGCCTAACTGTAGTCATCGAAAACAGGTAACTATTGTTTCACGCTTTTTTTAGTTCATTTAGTAGTGGCATTCCAATTAGTAGCTGATCTAGAGTTATGCCTTGCACACACGATCGGAACATCTGATGAAAAAAGTAAGACGGAATTTTTTCATCGGATATTCCGACCGTGTGTGGGCCCCATCAGACTTTTTCCGTCGGAGTTTAGAAATAGAACAAATTCTGATCGTCTGTGTTGAAAAAAACACGCATGCTCGGAAGTGTTGAACTTAATTTTTCTCGCTCTTCGTAGTGTTTTAAGTCACCGCGTTTTGGACGGTGGGAATTTGGTCTGATAGTGTGTATGCAAGACAGCTTGAACGGAATTCAGACGGAAAATTCCATTGGAAATTCCGATCATGTGTACAGGGCATAAGGCATTAGAGGATAGAAACTGGTAGAATGATAGCCGAGGCAACATGACATAATGGACATTATGGGATATGTTACGCCGCAGCGGCGTAACGTATCCCATTTACGTTACACTGCCGCAGGTTTACAGCGTAAGTGCCTGATTCACAAAGCTCTTACCTGTAAACTGGCGGTGTAACGTAAATCCGCTCAGCGCAAGTTTTCAATTCGGCGGGCACCATTTAAATTAGGCGCGTTCCCGCGCCAAACGTTCTGCGCATGCTCCGTTGGGAAATTTCCGACGTGCTTTGCACGAAATTACGGCGCCCCGACGGTTTTTTTGAACGGCGACGTGCGTTACGTCGTTTCGTATTCCCGGACGTCTTACGCAAACAAAAATTTTAAATTTGACGCGGGAATGAAGGCCATACTTTGGCTGTTCTAAAGATAAGCCATGATAAAGCAGGCGGAAGTTTGCGACGGGAAAAACGACGACGTAAGAGATTGCAACGAACGCGCGTATCTTCGTGGATTGCCGTAAGTAGTCATTTGCATATTCTACGCCGACTGCAATGGAATCGCCACCTAGCGGCCGGCCAAGAATTGGATCCTAAGATCCGACGGTGTAAGTCAATTACACCTGTCGGATCTTAGGGCTATCTATGCATAACTGATTCTATGAATCAGCCGCATTGTTAGGACGGGCGGATCACAGAGATACGACAGCGTATCAGGAGATACGCCGTCGTATCTCTTTTGTGAATCTGGCCCTGTGTTCTTGTGAAATGACAATAGTGATACTTTTCTACAGTGACTATAGATGTTCAAAGTGTTAGCTTCTTTTTTCCCGGTGGGTTCTAAAAGTGAAAGCACAATTATTACTGAACTATATGAACCAATTAAAACATAATCATAAATGGCCACAGGATGAGTGGTTTTGGCAGTTTATATAGAATACAGTGAGGTATTATATAGTGCAGACACTAGAGGGCACCATCTCCTCTACTTACTGCTTCGGTGATCCCACACCGTCCTATCGAGTGGTTCACTGGCTGAGCAGCAAATCTTGTCAGTTAGAGTTCTGCACTCTTTGAGGGAGTGCCGTATTTCCATAACTTGCTTGCCAATTACCAGAGGGTCTTTGCCAATGTCTTCAAGTTGTACAGAAAAAAAAAGAAGAAGAAGATGCAGTTACAAACATGTCACTATTCCTGTCCTTTGAGTTCTTTTGCCGTCACCAGATAGAAAAGTTTTGTTAATTTCAAGAAATGTTCAACTGCTCCCGAGTTTGTATACTTGTTGTGAACATTGATCATCTCATTAAAATCCCTATTTGTTTGTGATTACGTAAGCAATTTTTAAAACTGAAATCCAGGCAAACATCTAAATACACAAATGATTTGTTCTTCTGTTCATCCAATCCTGTGATTTACACAGCACAGTTTTGTCTAGCATGGAAGGCAACCTGACTTTCTCTGCTGCAGTTTCACTTTCACTAGCAAAAGGAGAGATAGCACACTCATGCGCTTGTCTTTCTGCGGTCTCCTCTTGTAAGCATGCACCTTGCACTACAGCACAGCTGATTGGCTACTTGTACAGCGCTTGTCACAAATATCAATTCCTGTGCTAAAAAAAATATTAATGCTATATAAGGTGCTTTACACCTAATTAAAATGTGAACAAACTATAAAACAATATATAAAGTCCCATACACGACATGAAAATGCAGGTGTTCTAAATAAAGTATTAGACTTGGGGCCAGATTCAGATAGGAAATACGCCGTCGTATCTCTAAGGCCGGCCGGTCGTATCTATGCGCCTGATTCATAGAATCAGTTACTCATAGATCTCCCTAAGATCCGCCAGGTGTAAGTGACTTACATCGTCGGATCTTAGGCTGCAATTCCAGGCCGGCCGCTAGGTGGCGCTTTCGTGTCTTTTACACATCGAATATGCAAATGAGAATTTACGCCGATTCAGAAACGAACGACCGCCCATCGCTTTTTTTTTACGTCGTTTGCGTACGGCTTTTTCTGGCGGTAATTTACCTAAACGTCGAAACCAATGACGTCCTTGCGACGTCTTTTGGAGCAATGCATGCTGGGAAAATTTGCAGACGGCGCATGCGCTGTTGGATCGGCGCGGGGATGCGCCTGCTTTAAATAGTACACTCCCCCTGAATTCCGCCGGGGGATTTACGATATGCCGCCGCAAGTTTTGAGGTAAGTGCTTTCTGAATTAAGCACTCGCCTCAAAAACTTGCGGCGGTGGATCGTAAATCAGATCCGCTAACTTATCTGAATCCGGCCCTTGGTGATTGGTTCCAAAAGTGCATGTGGCCAACTATCCTTAGTATGGTCGGATGTGCTTGGTGGGCATGTCCCCTTTATTGTTTTAAAATCTTTTTTAATAATTTTCCTTTAGAAGGACATAAAATTCTAAATCACATATACATGTAACATTCCTAGAATATGCATACTACAAAAACATTTGAAACACTCCTTCATATACATATAGGGCCATATTCTGAGTAAAGTTACGATGGAGTAACTCAGGATACACCGTCGTAACTCCCTTTTTTGACCCGTGTATCTATGCTCCTGATTCTTAGAATCATTTTTGCATAGATACACTTAAGATCCGCCATCTGTAAGTCACTTACACTGGCGGATCTTAAATGCAATGACGCCGGCCGCCGCTAGATGGCATTTACATGAAGGAGTCATTTGCATATGCAAATGATCCTTCTACGCCGATTCACGAACGAGTTCGCGTCGCGTAACCGTCGCTAACGTCGTTTGCGTAAGCGGAAACTTACCCCTGCTATATGAGGGGTAAGTTTCCGCAAGTCTCGCGTAGGCCATGTTACGGATGGCGTCGGGTCCCCGTCGTGTTTTTTCGTCGGATACGTCGTTTACGTAAGTCGTTCTTGAATACGACTTTACGTCAATGACGCACACGTCGGCGTCATTGACGTTTTCCGCCGAGAACTGGAGCATGCGCACTGGGCTTTTTGCAGCCCGGCGCATGCCCAGTTCTTTTGTATCGGGGGCGCGCTTCATTTGAATAGAAGCCGCCCCCTTGGAGATCCGCCAGGCTACGCCGGGACACTTACACTCCGCTGTCCCAACTTATGGAGCAAGTGGTTGGGGAATACAACACCTGCTCCAGTAAGTTGGGACAGCGGAGTGTAAGTGCCCTAAGCGAAGCAGGCGGATATTTACTCAGAATATGGCCCATAGTTCCAAAATTCTCTCAATCCACAAAAAAAAAGGGGGGCAAGGGGGATGGTGAAGGGAAAAAAAAGTGTCCCCTTTAAACCCACTACTCCTTGTGTTAAACTTGTGTGATGTTGAAAATTTGATAATACCATTCAGAGGGAAACAATAAGAAGGAAGCCCATAGAGTAGAACCGCTTTTTTGGAGTTTAATAAATAAATGGTAAGAGAAACTCTCCCTTGTTATAGTGCTGGTTTTTACCTGGCACCTGGTGTGTACAGCATTGCTTATTTGTAAATGGAGCCCACCGTTCCGATTCCGTGATGGGAAGTGTGGCTCGGGTCCCCGTTCAAAGATGGCATAGACCGTAGACGGAAGTTACTTTACAATGATGCTGACAAACCTTCCACATGAAGATTAATTTACACTTCTACAAGTGGGGCCTGTTTGTGAATCATTCTGGGCCCAGGTAAAGTTTACCTTTAGGGTATTTAGGTGCAAAGAGCGCCCCTTTGGAAGCTAATACCTTGGTGTCATCGCTCTCTGGTTGTGCCTCCTGCCTTTCCTTGTGCATTTGCACTGACTGCTGCACCTCCCTTGGTTCCCTTGCATTCCTCTCACTCCTGGACCTCTTGCTTGAAACCTGTGTCAGCTAGGGTTCTAGAGCTGGACCCTTTCCAGGCCACCTGTTTCTATTTCAAAGAGTTTCCTTTTCCTTGGAATATCCTAGTTCCCCAGCAGTACCTTGTACCGCTCTCCAGAGGGTCTTTCTCTCAGTGGGTCTTTTGGACCTGTCCCTGGGTATCCTACAGGTGAACCTAAAACTCTTCAGTGTTTGGACTCTTGTGTTAGACCTAGTGCTCTTTCTCTCCTTCCTGTTAGGTGTTAAGTGCAGCGGGACCATTCACCCTTTCCACAATTTCTTATCACCCTACTTAAGCCATTATCTCCGTTGTTGAAGATTTCATTCCCGAACAGTCTAATATGCCTGCTTCAATGGGCCAGGTAGTGCCTGGTGTATCTACGCAGCCTCACCTTCAGTTGTGAAATCTCACCTTTGACGGGTCTCCTGGGTCAGGCTCTGTTTGAAATTATTGAGATATTACTGTTTCATCACCAATGAGAACGGATGGGAGTCCTTCCTGCCTCAGGAAAGTTATTCTGCTCCCTGTGCTTGATGATACTGTGGAGCATTGGCCTCACACATATTGATTCCCTAAGGAGTATTTTACTGGACACCAGTTCCTCTCCGCTTTGGTTACTGAGAAGATGTTCAGGCTTTCGCTTCTATGTATGCCTATGTATTTTTATGCTGTAGGTACCGGTAGACAGACATTGAAAACCCCTTACTGACACCACAGACTCACTTAACAAGAGTTAGGTCCTTTTTCTTTCTGAGTTAGGTTGAGGGTGTAAAGGACGTGGCTAGTGACACCTGATGCACACCTGCATGGCATCAAGTTCTTGCCATTATCTGCTACCTGTCTTCTGCTGTCGCCTAGCTGCCTGTTGCCTTTGTTCCTCCACACTTCTACTTCATATGTACCCATGGAACAGTGACCCTATATGAGGTTTCTACAGCTATGTTTCCCTTCAGGTCAGCTGTATATCGACACTAACTGCCTTCACTATAGGTTGTATGTTGCACTTACCTCAAGCTGGGGATCTATTGATAGGCATTAGCCCTTGGCATGATCCTGTCATTTATAGGAACTGTCAACCTTACCTGTTTTCCTCATGTCCATGGTACTTTCTTTCCAGGGAGTCTATACTATGATGATGCAGCAGTTTTAGTAAACTATTGACCTACGTTGGCCTGGAAACTGTCCAAGTTGGTAGGCTTTGTCCATTATCCCTGTTTCTGCTGCACTACTTTGTTGTGATTTCTCAGGTGGAAAATATACATACGGTCATCTCATCATAGTTTACCTGTCCCATGTGGGGTTTATCCAGTATGCTTGGGCTGTATGCATGTGAGGGTGGCGTCTAATGCACTTTTTTGGCTTTTTTGAGACAACGTTGTCTGTTTTTATAGGTGATGGTGGACGATTCCTGTATAAGTATTTATTAAATTGATTTCTTAACTTTTGTATGATAAAGTAAATTTAGTATTTTTACAGATTCAGTTTAGTTTACATTCTTAAGCCTTGTACACACGACCAGTTTTCCGGCCAGGAAAACTGCCAAGAGAGCTTTTGGCTGGGAAAACCAGACGTGTGTATGCTTCCTAGCAGTTTTCCCGTCAGGAAAACAGACGGGAATCCCGACGGGAAAATAGAGAACCTGCTCTTTTTTTCCCTGTCGGGATTGCCGGCGTTTTTTTTGCCGCCAAATTTACTAATACTCTATAGGAAACACTGCAAGGCAGTGCCCATGGAGCATACACATGGCCAGGATTCCTGGCCAAAGCTCCATAGCAGTTTTCCTGACGGGTTCTCGGCTTTCCCCTCGGTTTTCACTGCAGACTTTTTACCGCTGTGAAAACCGAGCGTGTGTACAGGGCTTGTCACTATATCTCAGCGGCATGTTATTATGGTCCTTATGGTAGTTTCCTCTACCTGCTGTCCTTTTCCTCTAGGCATTGATATTTGGCCATAGAGCCCCACTATATTTATAGTGTGTGGTTAAGTGACTAGAGGTACCCATTGGATACCTTATAGATTATTTTGTTGCTCCTTTTTTTCTTTTTTGTATCTATCACATAGAAAGCATGCTTTCCAATATCCAAGCACCAGACAACTCTCTTCGCTTTCTGTAGAAAAAAGAGATCAGTGGTGCAAAGAAAACAGGAGTATTAATTGCTTCAGGGGCTGGCAAAAAAAAGTAAATCTGTTGCTTTGGCATGCATAGACAAAGCACACGTTTATTTTAATGTTTGTTGCAGACAAGAAGAGAGCAATTCTGTGGTTTTGTTTCTGTAATTTTAATTACAATTATTTCTCTCGATTACTATGCCTTCCACCCACTAAGATTTACCTTCAAGAACATCCTCCAGCATGTGAGTAACTTTCTTTTCCTTCAGAATGTGCTTCTTCAGATATGTCATAAAAATCCCAGAGCTGAATTCCTCATCTTGAACTTCATAGGCTTCTGCATTCTCACTCCTGTTTATGTAGGTAAAAAAAAAAAATCTGAAATTTTGTAACATATTATACACCAGGAATAGAAATATTATTAATAATGCAAATAATATATATTAAACAGTATTTCAGGGAAGAACTGAAATCAGGTAGTAAACTGTTAAGCCCTGTACACACGATCGGTTTGTCTGATGAAAACGGACCGATTGACCGTTTTAATCAGACAAACCGATCGTGTGGGCCCCATCGGTTTGTTTTCCATTGGTGAAAAAAAATAGAACATGTTTTAAATTTTTCCTATGGAGAAAAAAACTGATAGAAAAAAACGATCGTCTGTGTGGAAGTCCATCGGTCAAAAATCCACCCATGCTCAGAATCAATTCGACGCATGCTTGGAAGCATTGAACTTCATTTTTCTCAGCATGTTTTCTCAGCATGTCGTAGTGTTTTACGGATTTTTGACCGATGATGTGTAGGCAAGACTGATGAAATTCAGCTTCATCGGATATCCGACGAAAAAATCCATCGGATTAGATTCCATCAGATATCCGATCGTGTGTACAGGTCTTTAGGCCTCATGCCCACGGGCGTTTAAAAAAACAAGCTGTAAAGCTAGTACCGATGCCAGGAAAAAAGCTTTCAGCTGCATTTCTCTGTCTCTATTCAAAATCAATGGTTCCCTATGGGAGCCAATTGATTTGAATAGAAGTCGCACCAGAAGTTAGATCAAGATGATCCGACTTGCGGTGCGGCTTGTGTGCTGAGAATCTTGAAGGGGAACCCCACCAAAATGGGGTTCCCCCGAAGACGATACCAGACCTTTCGGTCTGGTACGGCTCTTAAAGGGAACCCCCCACACCAAAAAAATGGTGTGGGGGTTCCCCCAAGATCCATACCAGACCCTTATCCGAGCATGCAGCCGGAAGGTCACGAAAGGGGGGGGGGGGTGCCCCCCCCACTGGACCATACCAGGCCACATGCCCTCAACATGGGGGGTGGGTGCTTTTATATTTTACCAAAAATATGGGTAATTTATTGCATTCGTTTGCCCTAAAATTCACGTTAGTGTGTTTTTTACAGAAATTTTGAATTTCTTAGACCTTTGCAGTAATATCGTGTGGCATAAAAAATATGAACTATCGCTATTTCATTCTCTAAGGTGTCTGCTTTCAGAAAACATAATGTTTGGGGGTTTTGTGTAATCTTCAAGATGTATGCAAAAACGGCTCTAGCAGCGAAAGGGTTGACCTTGTCCCAAGTACTAATTCCCACTGCAGATAGTAAGTGTCCTAGAGAATAAAAAATAAATCCTAGTCACTAGGGAAATCAATTTGCTTTTTGTTTTACTAAAATTGCCCCCCGTGTATATTTCTTAGTACTGGTAGGCCCCTTTCACATGTGCGGACCGTATGTCCGCTTTTCCATCCATCCGTTTGCGGATGAAAACGGGACATACATTGGTCCCTATGTGATTGCGGGTGTCAGCGGATGACACCCGTAATCACCCGCCTCCGCAAAGCTCCGATTTTGCGGACGGAAGAAAATCCTATTTTTTCTTCCGTCTGCAGATCGGATCGGATGAACACGGACACACGGCCCGTGTTCATCCGATCCCCCCATAGGGGAGAGTGAAGAAAAGACAGGGCGGTCCCTGCACAGTGTCAGCCGACGGCTCAGCGGGGATTTTACGGAGGGTTCCCGCTGAGCTGACGGACACACAGAGGCCGATCATTACTAATCCGCCCCGTGTGAAAGGGCCCTTATGTGAAAATGGAGAGTTCAGTATAACAAAGCTGGCAAACCATTTTAGCACCCAGAAATAAGTTAGCTGTTTAACATGCTCAGGTTAATTTTTGCGGAACCAACCAGTAATAAAAGTAACAGAAGCTTTGACCACATAGGAAGAGAGGAAGCACCACTTCCACTTAGCAGAAACAAACATGGTTTGTGAAACTTATCAACCGCTGCAGATATACACATGAAAGCTAAACCACCCATTGTGGTAAGAGCTCAGCATCAAATGCAAGGTTAGAAGGCTAACAGAAAAGTAATTTAGGGAGAAAGTATATACAACTTCTAAGAAATGTTTTCTGTTTGTTCCTGTGCTGTGCACACAGGAACTTGTGTTAGCTCACATATGAAGAAATGCAACTCGGGGCTTGCAGAAGGCATTGAGGGCAAGAGTAACACGGACAGGTCTACAAACACGGGCTAGATCCCCTGCAGAGCTGAGCAGAATGGACAGATGACAGGTCCATGTACTTATGCCAAGCAGACACTAACACAGCCCGCTCTGCTCTATGGGCATCTGGATGTAAACAGGCTGGCTGTCCGTTTACATCCAACTGCCCTCTGATCCAGCCAGACGGAGGGGAATGGATCCCCTTCTATTTGTTTTTGCAAGATCAGATCGAATTGGAGGTAGGCAGGTGTAAACGGACACAAGTCCATTTACATCCACCGTTCCATAGAGGGGAATAAAAGGTCTGATCGGGTCCGCCTGAAAAATAGACAGGTGGACCTGATAAGACCACTCGTCTGGACCTTAAGCTAGTAATATATGACTGAATGATCGAAAACAACAAACAAACAAATTCCTTCATCCATGCGAGTGAGGTGGATAGGGGAATCCTGCCTATTGGGATTATATATTCTGACAGCGGGACTCCTCAGTTGTCAGAATACACTGATCAGTGGCTGGGTTGGACTGAGAGTGGTCGTATGTTTGTCTATTACTGTGTATAAGTTGGCTTTGTATACCACTCATATGTTGTTTTTATATCTCTTTCATGACACTATTATGTCTTTCTTTCTATACTCAATAAATACTTATTTTTCTATACTCCATTTGTTTGTGTCACTTTAAAAGTCCCACCCTTGAGGAGGTTCTCCTTGTTTTTTCTGATCAGTGGCTGCAGCCACTGATTAACAAAAGATTTCTAACATTCTCGTTTGACAAAATCAATCTAATGATCGACTTCTATCAAATGTACCAGCCATAGATGGATTGAAATTTGTCCAGTCCCTGTTGAACCAGTCAAATTTCGATCTATGGGCAGCTTAATGCCCCGTACACACGATCCGAATATTGTACAATCGCTTAATAGTCGCAAGTAGAAATTAAATAGGTTATTAAAGTCATGAAAATTCTCGTACGACAGAAAAAAAAATATGTAGTGATGTCATGTGTTGTAATGTATTTGTATTGTATTTTTGGACGACAATTGTACTGACTAAACGAAGATCGTACGATCTGGTATCGTAAGTGGAACATTTTTGTGCATGTCCGATAAAATAATATCGGATGAACTGTCATGATCGGCTCTCGAAAGCTCTGTACTAACGATCAGATTATCGTATGATTCTTCCTCGGATGCCATTTTTTGTACGATATTCGGATCGTGTGTACGGGATATAAGTGTCAGGCCCCGTACACACGACCAGTTTCCTCGGCAGAATTCAGCTTCCGACCGAGTTTCTGGCTGAATTCTGCCGAGGAAACTGGTCGTGTGTACACTTTCGGCCGAGGAAGCCGACGAGGAGCTCGACGAGGAAATAGAGAACATGTTCTCTATTTCCTTGTTGTTCTATGGGAGCTCTCGTCCCGCCGAGCTCCTCGGCGGCTTCAGTGCTGAACTGGCCGAGGAACTCGATGTGTTTGGCACGTCGAGTTCCTCGGCCGTGTGTACGAGGCCTAAGTGTAATAACTGTCACCTTTTTTCAGTTGACTTATACTGTATATTATGACTGATTTAAGGCCTTGTTAGGGCTGTTTGTTTTATCAGATTTTTTGGCTTCCTCTATTTTGTTCTTAATGACACTATTCTCTATGGCCTGCTATAGAAACATTGAAGCAGAACAACTTGACCACCTATCTAAAACCAACACTGCATACCATAGCAAACGAAATGACTTACGTGGCATATCCATAAACAGTGTTCCCTAGGGGCTTCAGAGGAGTCACTGTAGATACTGCACAGTCAGAATTATACCTATGGAAGAGAAGTGATATTAAAATGTGCTAGAAAATCAAAGCATTTATGTAAGCATTTGTGTAACAAGCAAAGTTGCTCACAAGCCTCTGGAATGGGACAACTTGGCCCAATGTGGTAACAAACCCAGGTGTGGAATTATGGACTATGGGATAGTAGGATGGGGAATTATGGAAAAAATAAAAAAGGGAACCTTGAGATGAATAGGACAAAGAAACCTGACTTTTGAATTACACAACCTTCCCTTAATGCATTGGTGTTCAACCTGTGGCCCTCCAGCTGTAGCGAAACTACAAGTCCCATCATGCCTCTGCCTTAGAGAGACATGCTTGTAACTGTCAGCCTTGCAATGCCTCATGGAATATGGGCCACAGGTTGAGCACCCATGCCTTAACCACTTGACCACTGGGCACGTAAACCCCCTTAATAACCAGACCAATTTTCAGCTTTCGGTGCTCTCACAATTTGAATGACAACACTGTACCCAAATGAAATTTTCGTCCTTTTTTTCACACAAATAGAGCTTTCTTTTGGTGGTATTTAATCACCGTTGGGTTTTTTATTTTTTGCGCTATAAGAGAAAAAAGACTGAAAATTCTGTAAAAAAAAATAATTTTTCTTTGTTTCTGTTATAAAATTTGGCAAATTTAGTATTTTTTCTTCATTCTTTTGCATAAATGTGAAAGATGAAGTTACGCCGAGTAAATAGATACCCAACATGTCACCCTTCAAAATTGCACAAGCTTGTGGAATGGCGCCAAACTTTGCTACTTAAAAATCCCCATAGACGACGTTGCAGGGTATTGTGGGGTATTGCAGAGTATTGTGGGGTATTGCGGAGTATTGTGGGGTATTGCGGAGTATTGTAGGGTATTGCGGGGTATTGTGGGGTATTGCGGGGTATTGCGGGGTATTGCGGGGTATTGAGGGGTATTGCGTAGTATTGCAGAGTATTGCGGAGTATTGTGGTGTTTTGGGAGGCATTGCGGATTTTTGCGGGGCATTGCGGAGTATTGCGGAGTATTGCGGGGCATTGCGGAGTATTGCGGGGCATTGCGGAGTATTGCGGGGCATTGCGGAGTATTGCGGGGCATTGCGGAGTATTGCGGGGCATTGCGGAGTATTGCGGGGCATTGCAGAGTATTGCGGGGCATTGCAGAGTATTTTGGGGCATTGCAGAGTATGGGGGCATTGCAGAGTATGGGGCATTGCAGAGTATGGGGGCATTGCAGAGTATGGGGGCATTGCAGAGTATGGGGGCATTGCAGAGTATGGGGGCATTGCAGAGTATGGGGGCATTGCAAAGTATGGGGGCATTGCAGAGTATTGCACAGGGAGGGATGGATGGCTGGATCTGTGACTACATGTGTCACAGATCCAGCCCGCAGCAGCAGCAGCAGCTGCTGCTGCTTCTGCTCTCTCCCCTCTCCTCTCTCACACTGTACCGTTCGGTACAGAGAGGAGAGGGAGGAACCGGCGTCATCACATGACGCCGGTTTGTTTACTAGTGATCGCTCCGTCATTGGACGGAGCGATCACGTGGTAAACCGCCGCTGTCAGCGGCGATTTACCGTGATCCGTGATCAGTCGGGTCCGGAGGTTCCGCCCCCTTGCTGTGAGGGACAGGTTATTTACACTCATTCACTAGCCTGGAGACAGGCATTATGGGCCAGATTCACAAAAGAGATACGACGGCGTATCTCCTGATACGCCGTCGTATCTCTGTTTCTAACTATGCGACTGATTCATAGAATCAGTCACGCATAGATAGGCAGAAGATCCGACAGGTGTAATTAATGGACTTACACTGTCGGATCTTAGGATGCAGTACCGCGGCCGCCGCTGGGGGGAGTTTGCGTCGTAAACCAGCGTCGGGTATGCAAATTAGGAGTAACGGCGATCCACAAAGCTTTTTCCCGTCGTTACGTCGTCGCGAGTGTTAGATTTCCGTCGCAAAGATAGTGCACCTTTAACATGGTGTAAAAGTACTCCACCATGTTAAAGTATGCCTGTCTTTCCCGCGTCGCTTTTGAATTATTTGAAATTTTTTAATTTTCCCGGCGTAACTCTTTTTTCACGTCTCGATTCACAAAACGTCAACACTTCGTAATTTTGCGCAAAGCACGGCGGGAAATTTGCAACGGGAGCATGCGCAGTACGTCCGGCGCGGGAGCGAGCCTAATTTAAATGGTATCCGCCCCATTTGAATTGGGCCGCCTTGCGCCGGACCTGTTTACGATACACCGCCGCAAATTTCCAGGTAAGTGCTTTGTGGATTGGGCACTAAATCGGAAAAATTGCGGCGGTGTAACGTAAACCGGTTACGTAAAATTGGCCCTATTTTTCTGAAGTAATGTGGTTACTTTTCTGGATTTTGACTGGATGTTAGTGATCATAGCAGAAGTCAGTTAGTGACATCACGACTCCACCCACCGAGCTCCAGACAACAGATCCACCCACAGAATCTGCAGTTTTTCAGTTCTTATAACAGACAGAGGGGAGACATTTGACAGGTAAGGATACATGCAGGAGGCATCTATATCCTTATAGATCAGCACTATGGCAGTAGTTTAGAAAGGATGAGAGTGGGTTTACATCCACTTTAATGCAATACTAATCAGATCCTGTGTTTCTAGTATATGGCTGATGAGTGCACTCACTGAAATAACATGGATGGACAGTAAGATACCAACATGACTGTTCTTCACATCTCCATCTCTTTGACAACCTTACTTCCAAATGTTAGGAAATTATTATCATTTTTATTTTCAGCACTGCTAAGTGAATAGACACAAAAAAAAGTAAAAAAAAAAAAAATATATATATATATATATATATATATATATATATATATATGTATTTTTAATATGCTCTTCAAAAATGTGATCAATAATACATGTTTCCTTTTAAAGAAATTACTAAAAAGTATCAAGCACATCTTACATTCTTAATATGTTTGTATAAGAAATTGTATAAGAAATCCACAATGGCTCTAATGTAATATGGTCCAGAAATAATTTGGCAGAATAAAGGTGGATAAAGCACCAGGACTAAATGGCACCCACCCATGGATCCTAAAAGAATTGAACTCTGTAGTTTTAAAGCCATTGTTTCAAATTTTTAGGGTCTCGTTACTGTAATGGTACCACTGGATTGGCGTAGGGTCAATGTGGTACCCATAATTAAAAAGGGATCAAAGCCTGTACCAAGTAACTATAGACCTGTTTTAACTTCTATAGTTGGTTCATATTGATTAGATATTACTATGTGTTTGACATATTAAAAGATTGTTACAGAACATCTGTGATTTTCCGTATATCTGTTGAATTTATGATTCAAAAGAGGCAGCGCAACCTGTTTTTGTTGATACCCGATTTTTTATATTTATTTAGTAATTATTCATACATGGTGCTGGCTGTAGTAATTATTTGTGTTTAAAGCGGAGCTCCATCCTCCACTCTTCGGGACCCTCCCCCCTTCAGTGTCACATTTGGCACCTTTCTGGGGGGAGGGGGGTGCAGATACCTGTCTAAAGACAGGTATTTGCACCAACTTCCGGCCACACAGTCTGCGGGTAGACTGCGGGCAGAACATCAGATCCCGCCCCCCCCCCCTGTTGTGTTCTGGGAAACACTCGTCTCCCAGAACATAGCAGGGACCAGTAAGCACGGCGCAGCATGACTCACGCATGCGCTGTAGGGAACCGGGTAGTGAAGCCACAATGCTTCATTCCTGGTTCCCTCACCGAGGATGGCGGTGGGGGCAGCAGAGTGACGAGCTATCACTCGTCTTCTGCTGCCGACGTCGCTGGACTCCAGGACAGGTAAGTGTCCTAATATTAAAAGTCAGCAGCTGCAGTATTTGTAGCTGCTGGCTTTTATTATTTTTTGTACGGCGGAGCTCCGCTTTAAGCAAGAGGAGCGCAAAAGTTTTTGATACATTGATATTATTCGATGTATGGTTTTAAGTACAACATGGGTTCCCCTTAAGTGTAAACACACATACCACTTCCTGCAGGTATCTAGGAGAACCACATTCAAGGCAGTCCTTCTTTCTTGCATCTTCTGCAGTATTCTTTGTACGCTGATGCAATTTTCAGGCCTGTATGGTTGGGGAGCATCAATGGGGACCATGTAGTTCCTCCCAGAACGTTCATATCCATGACCAGCATAATAAAATAGCCCTAAGTGTGCAAGAAACCAAAAAAACTATTTAGGTACATGGCAAAGTGATAAAAGTTATGGGTGTATAATTGTATGCATCGTATTCTATGTTGCATTGTAGAAAAGCCATTGTTTAAGACATAGATATACATATTTTATGTAACCCAACTTATGTTTTTTTTGTTTTTTTATACTGCACTAACATACATAATCATTTATGTTCATTATTTTTGTGAAACAGAGATCACCCTAACTATATATTACAGGTACTTATATAGCACCATCAATTTACACAGCAATTTACAGATTTATTGCACATTCGCTTCAGTCCCTGCCCTCAAGTCGCTTACAAACTAAGGTCCCTAACTAATGGCCTACTAGGGCCAATTTAGACTGGAGATAATTAACCTACCAGCATGTCTTTGGAGTGTGGGAGGAAACCCACAAAGATTCAAACTGACCTTAGTACTGGTATGTGGAAGTGCTAAACCAACACTGCTTTTTTTTTAAACTACAATAGAATACATAAAAATATAAGTTTTTTATTTTTGTGCAACAAAGATCACCCTAAAATGGGTAATTTTCACATAACATAAATGATTGTTGACAATCCTCCCTAGCAGCACAGGGTTGTCAGTTCAAATCCCAACCACAATACTACCTGCTTGGAGTCTGCATGTTCTCCCTGTGCCAGCGTGGGTTTCCTCTGGGTACTTTGATTTCCTCCCACACTAGAAAGACATGCTGGTAGGTAATTTGGCTACCTTCTAAATTGGCCCTAGAGTGTATATGTATGAATGCAAGTAAGGGGCCTTAGGCCTCGTACACACGAAACACATTGTTTTGCTCATTGAGTTCCTTGTGAAGCCGTCGAGGAACTTGACAAGCCAATTTTCTCCATTCCCGTCAAGGAAATAGAGAACATGCTCTCTTTTTGGCTCGTCGAGTTTCTCGACAGTTTCCTCGACGAAAATGTACACGCGACCGGTTTCCTCGGCAAAAAAAAATCTCCCAGCAAGTTTCTTGCTGGTTTTTGCCGAGAAACTCGGTCGTGTACTCCTTGAGGGCAGGGACTGATGTGAATGTAATAAATATATATTCCCACTGCTGATTGGCCCCTGCTGTGTCCAATCACAGCGGAAGCAGGGCTACGGCAACACACGCGCACAAGAGCTGATCACGAGAATCATGTACATGTATGTGATTTTGCACTAAAGGGCCGCCCTGCCGCAGTATATGTACATGCTTAAGCTTATGATCTACCAGAATACCCAGATCCCATTGACTCCAACAACTGTTCCCCTCTTAGTATGTATGGTGTAGCATATTTTTAGCCCCCAAGTGCATAACCTTACATTTATCAACATTAAACCTCATCTGCCACATACAGTATCTCACAAAAGTCAGTACACCCCTCACATTTTTGTAAATATTTTATTATATCTTTTCATGTGACAACACTGAAGAAATTACACTTTGCTACAATGTAAAGTAGTGAGTGTGCAGCTTGTATAACAGTGTAAAAGTGCCCAGTCATAGCAAGGTACTGGCAGCAGGTGACGAAGATATTGACTGCAGTTTTGTCAATTCCTGTTCCATGTACTCCACTGGTGTGTTTGCTAGGGGTCCTGGACAAAGAGCTGTGGCTGAGACATACTAGGACCATGTTAATGGAAACACTATTTTTTATGGCTCGTAAACCTGTGGCACTTAAGTGGATTCAGCCCACCCCTCCATCTATACGCACATGGCTTCAGTTAGTAAATCAGGTATTGCCTTATGAAAAACCTATTTTTTAACACAGAGGCTGCCCAGCTAAGTATAATAAGGTTTGGGATTAGTGGCGGTGCACCCAATAAGAGCGCACGGGCGCCGACCCCTCTATCACGCCACCCCCTATATGACTAATGGATAGTTTAATGCATTCCATGAATCTATTCATGGCCACCGCTGCCACCCGTCCGGACCCTTTTTTGTGTTTTTCTGTTATTAAACATGTATATCAGGATTGGTTTAAAGGGGATTGCTGTATAATTGTCATTATGCAAAATATTTCTGCATTGTAAATGTACCTCATTGTTCTATGTGCTCATGTTGAGTTCAATGATTATTGTCACTGTCTTATACCTTTCAATAAAAATAGTTAAAAAAAAACAGTGTCAATTTGCTGTCCTCTCAAAAGAAGGCAACATGGCCATTAATATCTAAACCGCTGGCAACAAAAGTGAGTACACCCCTAAGTGAAAATGTCCAAATTATGTCCAATCAGCCATTTTCCCTCCCCGGTGTCACATGACTCGTTATTGTTACAAGGTCTCAGGGGTGAATGGGGAGCAGGTGTGTTAAATTTGGTGTTATGGCTTTCAATCTCTCATACTGGTCACTGGAAGTTCAACATGGCACCTCATGGCAAAGAACTCTCTGAGGATCTGAAATTGTTGCTCAACATAAAGATGGCCTAGGAATCCTCTTCTAAAGATGATGCACAAGAAAGCCTGCAAACAGTTTGCTGAAGACAAGCATACTAAGGACATGGATTACTGGAACCATGTCCTGTGGTCTGATGGTGTCAAGCATGTGTGGCGGCAACCAGATGACAAGTGTGTCTTGCCTACAGTCAAGCATGGTGGTGGAAGTGTCATGGTCTGGGGCTGCATGAGTGCTGCCGGCGCTGGGGAGCTACAGTTCATTGAGGAAACTATGAATGTTAACATGGAGGACGTGCAGGAGACCGCCGCTGACTCGCTGCAAGACAGGTAAGTGACGGGCAGCATCTGATGGGGCACAGTAGTGGCAATTGATGGGCACACTGGCAGCATCTGATGGGGCACAGTAGCGGCAATTGATGGGCACACTGGCAGCATCTGATGGGTAACAGTAGCGGCAATTGGGGGGGGGCTGTATGCAGGGGGCCCCATACAACATTTTGCTATGGGGCCCTGTGATTTCTAGTTACGCCCCTGCACTAGGAAATTGATTCTTCTTTTAAAAATGTGACAGTTATTTAATTGAGATTTAAAGTATAATTCAATTTTTTTGTTTCTTCTTACCCCCTCCTGTTTAGTAAAAAAAGAAAACAATAGCTTTGCCAAATTGTACAGGCAGGCACTCTAGCCAGTCTCCTGTGTGCGCAGCCTGTTGTTTTCATGCCCCCTATAATCACACAGGCTGGTCTCACAGTACTAAGCGGCACTTACATGTCATTAAAGGGGTTGTAAAGGTAACATTTTTTTTACCTTAATGCATCCTATGCATTAAGGTAAAAAAAAACATACGACAGCACCGCACCCCCCCCACCCCCCCGAGCCCCCGTTTTTCTTACCTCACCCCTCGAAAAGTCCCGGGCGCGTCCTCGTCATCCTGTCCGGTTCCAAGCCTGGCCTTTGATTGGCTAGGCTGGATGGATTGATAGCAGCGCAGCCATTGGCTGGCGCTGCTGTCAATCACAGCGGATGACGTGGCGCGCCGGGGGCGGGGCCGAGTGATACAGTCGGCGGTTATGGCTGCCGCTGTATCACGGGAGCGCGCTCGCAAAAGCTTTCCACCATGCGAGGGAGCTCGCATGAAGGTGGAAAGCTTTTGCGAGGAGGAGCCGAGACAGCCGCCGAGGGACCCCAGAAGACACGGATCGGGGCCACTCTGTGCAAAACGAGCTGTACAGTGGAGGTAAGTATAACATGTTTGTTATTTTACCCCAAAAAAAATCTTGCCTTTAGTGTTCCTTTAAGTGAGTGCCACTCAGTCCTGGAAGACTGCTTGCCACCACTGGAGGAAAAATAAAGAAGCAGTGTGTTGCATTGTATAGGTTTTATTTTTTATTAAAAAGACAGTGGAGGGATAGCTGGTGGCAGCAGATGGATAGAAGGCTGGAGTTCCACTTTAAAATGTACAGTCGCATAGCTAAAAATTAAGTTACTGGTTTTGTCAAAACATTTTACTACACAGATTGTGAACAGCATGCATTATTCAGTCCAGCAACTGCATCAGAAGTGCTTTATTCCTTTTATTTTGGCAAAGACTATATTTTCTTCTTCATATTGACTGAAAGCAGAAGTTAGAGGTTTCATTGCCTCACCGTGAAATGAATATGCACCTAAAACAGGTCAAACATTCCCTTTAAGCCCAAGCTAGTTACAAAGCACAGTTCCTTGACCTTCACAAGGTCATTTAGGGCTGGCTGTGGCTGTCTGTGGGTATTATTAGCGGGTGATGCAAACGTTCCTGGAAGGGAGATATATATCTACACCAGGACGGGGAGCAGCACAAGCCAAGCCATGAGCAATACTTTAAAACCAAGTCTTTCAGGAGGAAACTAATTTAGTTCACAAACATTATTACAGGCTACAATATTTATTACTTTTCCTAAATAGTTTCCTTAGCAAGATCACTTTCATTTTATATACTCTAAAGACTCACCATACATCCCTCTGTCCAGGAGTTGTAGAAACTGATGGACTGCTGTTATCATTTCTTCCCGAGTCAAGTCTACAAGTGAGATTACACAGAAGCCCAATTTTCTGAGGAGTGCAGACAGCTCACATACATCAACCATAGGGGCCAAGAGATTGGGATGTCTGATGTAACTATTGTTACCAATCAGCAAAGCAACTTTCCCAGCCGCTGTCAAGAAAAAATATATGTTTAAATAAAAAAAATAAAAAAAAAGTAGAAAGATGTGGCACTTAATTAATAATCAATAAAAAAATTGTTTTGTTTTAACATTTCACCTTCTGCTAAAACTTTTGTGAATCAGTACTGCTTGGACCTTGAAGAAGGGGACACACCCCAAAAGCTCGTCCATGAAAAATGATATGTTAGTGCAAACAAAAAATAAAAATAAAAAAAGGATCACGGACAGTACTCAATTTTCTCTGTAATCAATAAATTGCAATAATTCCAGAGGACACTTTGCATAAGAAGGAAAAGCAATGCAATAATGGCAGAGATAGGTCCTCATTCAATGTGCAAAAAAACAACATAAAGTGCAATGAAAGAATGCAAAATAGGCAATCAGATGTGCAAAAAATAATAGCTGCAAAGTGCACTATACAGTAAGCCCAAAAAAGTGAGAATCGATGTATGAAATACCCATTAATGATATAAACTTATGTTTAAAAAAAAGAATTTGAATAAAAAAAAATATTTAAATCTATAGTTGCCATATGAAATATGATTACTGTATTTTAATCGTTTGCATTATTATGATTCCCATATACAGTAAAAGCCGAATCCTTCAGTACCTGGCTTGGAAAAAATAAAACTATAGCCTATTTTTCCACTTGGTAGCAAGGAAATTAGCGATGGTGCCATAACCAATAGACAAAATTAAAGGTACACAATCCAGCTAAAATACTCTAATGCCTGTATATCTGGCCTATTATTTTGGGCCTCATAGAAAAATGCAGGTGAGTCTTAAATAATTAGCTTTCTTCCCTCATGGCAGGGAAAGCTTTGGTGGATGAACCCCAAATTGGCTATGCCTAAAAATTGAATATGCCTAAAAATTGACTTTGCCTAAAAATTTACTATGCCTAAACACAATTTTTATCAAAAGCAATTTGTTCATGACTGTTCTGCCAGCAAAGCAGGTGCTGGCCATGTGCCACCACCATATACTGGATATACTTTGCTCAATCTATCGCCATCACCCCTTAGAGAACTAAAAACGTTTTTAAAGAGTAAGGGCTCTTTCACACGGGCGGCCCGTTCAGGTCCGCCTGCCAGTTTTTTAGGCGGACCTGAACGGGCGCTCCGTGATCCTCTATGGAGCCGCGGATGTCAGCGCTGACTTGCCCGCTGACATCCAACCCACTCCGATCCGCCAAAGTGTGACTGAGGAAAAACCTACTTTTCCATCCGTCTGGCGGATCGGATCGGGTGAACACGGACAGACGGTCCGTGTTCATCCGATCCCCCCATAGGGGAGAGCGGAGAAAAGACAGGGCGGTCCCTGCACAGTGTGTGGGGACCGCCCTGTCATCCGCCGGCTCAGCGGGGATATACGGAGCGATCCCCGCTGAGCAAGCGGAGGTTTACGGGGCGGATCATTACTGATCCGCCCAGTGTGAAAGGGGCCTTACACTATGGAAGCCTTTCTATCCTTACATGGGGAATGATTGAATACTATTCACACTGAGGACATCCTGAGTAGATTTGCTGGGGACACCTTCCAATTACAGAGACCCGGGGCTGGGAAATAAACCACAGGCGTATGCTTACACCCTAACAAGAGATCTAGCAAGCTGGTTTATCATTGGTGGAGGACCTTTCTTACTATACCCTCTCACATTTTTCTTGGGTGTCGTGGTTTCATGTCACTGTGGAATAGAGGGTTGAAGAATCATCGTTTGAACTGTGACTTTGAACCTTATTTTGTGGAATATATTCTCAGCAACTCATTGGTGCTTATCGGACATTTAGAGGGTTCTTACAGCCTCTATTTTTGTTTTTTGTACACTTCATGAGCTTTATATATTATCAATGATACAACATTGGGTCACACAGAGAATTTATTTATTTTTTTGTGTTTGATGCACTGTCATTTACATGTCATTTTATTTTGATTGTATCACTTATTCAGCACAGTTTATTATTTTACATATACTGGATGTTGTCTGTTTTAGAGCCCAAGTATTGGATGTTCAGACCTGCCACACCTTAGTGGTTCTATCAGGCTTCGTACACACGAACGAGTTTCTCGGCAAAAACCAGCAAGAAACTTGCTGGGATTCTTTTTTTTGCAGAGTAAACCGGTCGTGTGTACATTTTTCGACGAGGAAACTGTCGAGGATCCCGTTGAGCCAAAAGGAGAGCATGTCTTCCTTTTCCTCTACGGGAATGGAGAAACTTGCCTTGTGGAGTTCCTCGACAGCCTAACAAGGAACTCAACGAGGAAAACGATGTGTTTCGCCTGTCGAGTTCCTCGGTCGTGTGTACAAGGCTTCAGAAACTGATCTGGTTCCTTGGTGCTTGGGATAAATGCTAACAAAACCGCACAAAATGGAAAATAATCTGATAAAACACTCACCAAAGTATCTTTCGGACGGTTTTGAACCTGGAAAGTGACAAAT
The DNA here is from genome assembly GCF_905171775.1 of Rana temporaria. Taxonomy (NCBI): domain Eukaryota; kingdom Metazoa; phylum Chordata; class Amphibia; order Anura; family Ranidae; genus Rana; species Rana temporaria. The sequence goes on along the minus strand of NC_053491.1, from coordinate 100,814,947 downwards.
AGAAATAATATATGAAGATACATGACACACCAGCAGAAAATCTGCAAATATATCTAGTTGCCCATCACTGCTCCACAAATAAGGATAATTTAAAGCAAACATAGTCTGAGAAAATAAATACGGTAGCTCTCAATTTGACAAATACTTATTATCTGTCTGTTTTGTTGATCCAAAGGCTTCAATACCGTCTGAGTGACTGCTCAGAACTACTACTAATCTACTGTTTCTATAACTAGTAAAGTCAGCTGAGATCAAATGGGGTTTCATTAAGTGGTATTAGGTTTCCCCCATTATGCATTTTCTACTTTATTTCACTAAATCAACCCATTCATATTGCAAAGTAAAATCCCTTTACAATGCAACTCTAGCCCAAACTTTTTTCTTTCTTTTTTTTTTTTTTTAGTGGGAAAGAAACCGTACCTAATGCCGCGTACAGACGGTCGTTTTTTGTGATGAAAAAAAACGTTTTAAAAAACGTAATTTAAAATGATAGTGTGTGGGCAAAACATTGTTTTATGTCTTCAAAAAAACGACAAAAAAAAATTCGAACATGCTTGAATTTTTTGTGTCGTTTTTCAAAACGTTGTTTTTTGTGTCAATTTAAATAATAGTGTGTGGGCAAAACGACGTTTAAAACAACGTTTTTTTAACCCGCGCATGCTCAGAAGCAAGTTATGAAGCTAGCTTCAATGGAAAAGAGTGGTGAACGTAACCGCACTTTGCTAGAGCATTTTGAAAAAACAATGGTGTGTAGGCAAAGTCGTTTTTGAAAATGAAGTTTCAAAAACGTTGTTTTATTTCATGATTTATAACGTCGTTTTTTTTCATCACAAAAAACGACCGTCTGTACGTGGCATTAGTCTGTTTTTAAAAAAATGGTGACTGTCTGCCCACAGAAACGGACTCCCTGTTGCATAAATGTAATGAGATGGGTAAAAGATAGCTTCACCTCCTGTTCTCCACCTATGTAGAGAACTCCTCAGAGATGTTTTGCCCTTTTCGGAAGCTTAATCATAGAGACTAGGGTTGTCCCGATACCGATACCAGTATCGGTATCGGGACCGATACCAAGTATTAGCGGGAGTACTCGTACTCCCGCAAATACCCCCGATGCCAAAATAGAATACTTCCCGCCGCCGCCACAACCGCCGCCGTTGTGTGTCGCAAAGCCGCTGCCACTGCCGCGTTAATCACCGCGGCGCGGGGAACATTACAGTCAGCTTTCGTTCGAATAGCTGTTTTCCCCGCCGCGCATAGACACTCCCCCTTGGACGGATCTGTCCAATCGCGAGCAAGGGGGAGTGTCTCTATACACAGCGCGGCAGGGAAAACAGCTATTCAAACGAAAGCTGACTGTAATATTCCCCGCGCAGTGATTAATGCGGCAGCGGCATCATTTAGGTACGGGGGACATGGCTGCATGTGGGGGGGACATGGCTGGATATGTTTGGGGACATGGCTGCATATGTTGGGGACATGGCTGCATATGTGGGGGACATGGCTGCATATGTTTGGGGACATGGCTGGATATGTTTGGGGACATGGCTGCATATGTTTGGGGACATGGCTGCATATGTGGGGGACATGGCTGCATATGTTTGGGGACATGGCTGCATATGTTGGGGACATGGCTACATATGTGGGGGACATGGCTGCATATGTTGGGGACATGGCTGCATATGTTGGGGATATGGCTGCATATGTTTGGGGACATGGCTGTTTATGTTGGGGACATGGCTGCATATGTTTGGGGACATGGCTGCATATGTGGGGGACATGGCTGCATATGTGGGGGACATGGCTGCATATGTTTGGGGACATGGCTGGATATGTTTGGGGACATGGCTGTTTATGTTGGGGACATGGCTGCATATGTTTGTGGACATGGCTGCATATGTGGGGGACATGGCTGCATATGTGGGGGACATGGCTGCATATGTTTGGGGACATGGCTGGATATGTTTGGGGACATGGCTGCATATGTTGGGGACATGGCTGCATATGTTTGGGGACATGGCTGCATATGTTTGGAGACATGGCTGCATATGTTTGGGGACATGGCTGCATATGTGGGGGACACATTTAAAAGAAAGTATCGGTATTCGGTATCGGCGAGTACATAAAAAAAAGTATCGGTACTTGTACTCAGTCCTAAAAAAGTGGTATCGGGACAACCCTAATAGAGACCTCTGCAATTAAGCTCCAAAAAGGGTGAAACGCATCTGTGCGTAGACGGTCACCATTTTGTTGTAGTCTACTGGAGCATAACAAGCTGATTCTGTCAATCTTGCACCAGTGTTTTCACTTGCTGATCCGACTGACACAGGTTTGGAGCGGCACATTCAAGCAGAATTATTTTCATTGTTTTGGGCCGCATATGCCTATCTGGCTCTTCAGCTTCAAGTGGGGAGAGTCACCCCTAGCTTATGTCCAAGCAAAGGTGAGGGGCATGCTTCAAACCACCCCAAATGGTTACCTAAATGCTAGTGTAAAACTATAGATAGATATTTTGTTATGTGAGATAATCTAGAAAAGAGGCTAATTTAGAAAATAAATTAGAACATTTTGAGTACCCTACTGATGGGAAAGGGTTAGCAGTCATGAACCCAAGGTTGTATTATATAGCAGAGCAGCTGCAACATTGATCTGGCTGCTGTATACTTCCTGCAGGATCCCTGGCCTGTCCCCTTGAATGACATATACAGTATTGCTAAGTTCTTGTTCTTCCCCATCCTCTCTGTACAAAAAATATAGAACACTAGGAAAAGTCTGCTACCCTACACCAACAATATTGCTTACACTATGTTATGGGAGATGCAAAAACTGGGCACAGTCAAATCCTGAATATTATGAATCAAATATGCCCATCAAGTTTTAGCTTAAAATATGTTTATTACAATTGCAGAGCAAATTTCAAACCTCCAACTCTCAATGGAGCTGGTTCACACAGCTCTGGGGCGGCTGCGATTCACACTTTGAAGGGATCCTGTGAGTCTTTGGTTCTGATTTAGGTGCGCATTCAGGCAAACAGGGACACGCCAGACCACCTGCTGTGAGCCGTGGCCGCGGCATGTGTGAATCCAGCCTTAAGCTGAACTCCAGGAAATCAGATTCTTTGTAAAATGTCCTGTCTTACAATGAGTTAAGTCCAACTAGGTGCATGCATCCCAGTGGACTAATCTCTTTTATTTACAACTGACAGATGTATGGAATGTTGGGAGTACAGCTATCACTACACTCACGGGCTGCGCCGTGTTCCTAGGACACAACGTGACCCCGATTTCGGAAAAGAGCAGATGAAGCAGCTCATTACCCATGTGATCGGCTGTGTACCTGACAGAGTGTGTGACAAGGAGAGCGATCAGCAGAATTTCCTCGCAGGGGAGACCTGTACAGGTAATCGGAACACTGATGCCCATCAGTGACACCAATCAGTGCCCATCAGTGATGCCAGTCAGTGCTGCTTATCAGTGCCGCCTATCCATGCTGCCTATCATTGCCCACCAGTGCCGCCCATCAGTGCCTCCTATCAGTGCCACCTATCATTGCCGTATATCAGTGCAACCTATCAGTTTCGCATATTAGTGCCTCCTCATCAGTGCCACCTAATCAGTGCCCTTCAGTGCTGCCTCATCTGTGCACATAAGTGTTGCCTCATCAGTGTCCATCAGTGCAGCCTATCAGTACCCATCAGTACTGTCTTATCAGCGCATATCAGTGAAGGAGAAAAATTACTTATTTAAAACATTTACTGACAGAAACTAAGAAAACTTTTTTGCGCTCTTTTTTCTCTCTTTTTTTTTTAAAACTAAGCAGTGATTACAAACCACTAAAAGAAAGTTCTATTTGTGTAAAAACAATTATAAAAATGTCACAGTGCTGAAAGCTGAAAATTGGCCTGGGCAGGAAGGGGGTGAAAGTGTCCAGTAGGCAAGTGGTTAATGGGATACACTAAAGGTTTTTAAAGAACAACCCTATGACTTTGGGTTATTTTGAGCTATAAATAGATAACCAAAAAATGGTTATAATGATTGTCAAACTTCAATTCTTAGCTAAAAAAAAAGGAACTAAATCATGCCCTCTCACTATACCAATGTGGAAAGAGGAAGCCAATTCTAAAATTAGATTGGAAAACATACGTACCAGAAAAGGGGCTGCCCCAGAAAAAAAAAATAGGCCAGGGTCGCTGTATGAACCCGAACTAGCACCAGCTAAAATCATTCTCAGTAGATTACTTAGCTGATATATAACAACTATGGGAGATTTCATGCAAATGGAAAGTTGTGACCTAATGTGATAGGGCATGCTCTCTACTTGTGGTTTATGACAACAAAGCACAAACAAATGACAACAAAGCAGAGCTCAGGTAACAGATACGGTATTTATTGAGACATTGAGGCTTATTTACTAAAGCGTGTGAAGATTCATCTCAATTATCCAATCATATGAAAAGAAAATTCTTGTTAACACAATTTATTGTGTGAACATTTCTAAACCCTTTACCTTGCAAAGCACACACATTACATTAGAGCATGTACCCAAAAAAAAAAAAATTAAATTTTTTCCCCACAAATAGAGCTTTCTTTTAGTGGTATTTGATCACCTCTGCATTTAAATTTTTTTGTGCTATAAACAAAGAACGATCATCAATTAAAACAAAACTAAAAACGTTGGCCTGGATTCACAAAGCACTTACGCCGACGTATCTCGAGATACGCCGTGTAAGTGTAACTATGCGCCGTCGTATCTGTGAGCCGTGCCCACAATCAGAGATACGCCTAAAAATAGGCTTCCTACGACCGACGTAACTTGCCTACGCCGTCGTATCGTGGGCGCATATTTACGCTGGTCGCATTTTCCGCTCCCATTGATTTTCTATGCACATACGCAAATGAGGGAGATACGCCGATTCACGAACGTAGTTGCGCCCGGCGCATAATATACACGGTTTGTGTACGTCCGGCGTAAAGTTATTCCCCATATAGGAGGCGCAACTCATGCAAAGGTATGGACCAGGGAACACAAGCCGTCGTATCTTTTGTCATTTACGTTGTACGTGAATATGACTAGGCATAGGTTACGTTCACGTCGTAGGCAGTGATTCGATGTATCTTAGGCAGTTGTTTCGACGTGATTCTGAGCATGCGCACTGGGATGCGGCCACGGAACGGCGCATGCGCAGTTCGTTTTAAGTACTTCGATGGCGCTTGGCCCATCATTTGCATGGGGTCACGCCTCATTAGCATGGCTCACGCCCACTTCTATCTATGCTTGCTTACGCCGAGGAAACCCAGCGTAGATTTGAGAGCGGGTGGGAGCACTGGCTTCCTGAATACTGTGCTTGCCTCTCTGCGCCGGCGTAGCGTATATTCGATACGCTACGCCGGCATATATATGCGCCAATGTATGTAAATCCAGGCCTATATTTTTTACTTTCTGCTCCAAAACACATCCAATAAATAAAAAATACTAAAATTATCGAATTTCATCAATTTAGGCCAATGCATATTCTGCTACATGTGTTTGGTAAAAAAAAATCACAATAAGTGTATATTAATTTGTTTGCGCAAAAGTTATAGTGTCTACAAACTATGAAATATTTTTATTAATTACATTTTTTTTATTAGTAATGGCAGTTTTTTGAGGACCAGTGACATTATTACAATGATCAGTGCTAAAAATATGCACTGTCGCTGTACTTATGAGACTGGCAGTGAAGGGGCGATCAACGGGTTAACTGTGTGCCTAGATAATGTTTCAGTGTAGTGGAGGTGGTGCTTTTACTAGTGGAAGGCTGACGCTTTTGACAGTTTTTTGGGGACCAGTAACATTATACAGTGCTAAAAATATGCGCTGTCACTGTACTAATGACACTGGCAGGGAAGGGGTTAACATCCGGGGCGATCAACGGGTTAACTGTGTGCCTAGATAATGTTTTAGTGTAGTGGGGGAGGTGCTTTTACTAGTGGAAGGCATTGATCGGTGTTCCTGCTTTACGGAGACACAATATCCATGCCTTCTGTACTGACAGAACGGCAATCTGCCTTCTTTACATAGGCAGCCATTCTGTCAGTGTGCCAAATGATCAGTGGGTGCTGCCTTTAATTAGGCAAATTAGGCGGTCGCCTAAGGCCTCGCCCTCACAGGGGCCTCGCAGCTGCCTAATTTGCCTCTGCTCAATCGCTGTGTGCTAGATCGGTGCATCTTTCTGCAGCCCCTGTGGGGCCCCTGTGTCTAAGTTTTGTTTAAGGCCTCACAAAGCCTAGAGCCAACTCTGGGACACCATGGGGCAGATTCATCAAAGAGATACGACGGCGGATCTCCTGATCCGCCGTCGTACCTCTGAGTCCAGCCGGTCGGATCTATGAGGCTGATTCATAGAATCAGATTCCTCATAGATCTCCCTTAGATCCGACTGGTGTAAGTGACTTACACCAGTCGAATCTTAGGCTGCAATCTACCGCCGGCCGCTAGGTGTCGTCGCTTTTTTTTACGCGTCGGATATGCAAATGAGGAGAACCGCCGATTCAAGTCCGTACGCCCGCCCGTCGCTTTTTTTTAACGTCGTTTGCGTTCGGCTTTTTCCGGCGGATAGCCACCCCTGATATATGAGGGGTATCTAATGTTAAGTATGGGCGTCGTTCCCGCGCCGAGATTCAAATTTTTACGTCGTTTGCGTAAGTCGATCGGGAATACGGATGGCCGCAATTGACGTAGCCGCCGCAAACAATGACGTCCTAGCGACGTCATTTGGAGCATGCGCACTGGGAAATTACGCTGGCGGCGCATGCGCAGTTAAATCGGCGCGGGAACGCGCCTGATTTAAATTGTACACTCCCCGTAGCCGCGGAATTTGCATTCTGTGCAATTTTCGAGGTAAGTGCTTGATGAATACTGCACTAGCCTCGCTAAATTGCACCGGCGGATCGTAAAACACGTAGATCGAGTGGATCTAAAGATCCGCTGATCTACATGAATCTGGCCCCATGTCTGTAAATTCACAGCGGAAGTGAGCCACCGGCAGCTACCCAAAACCCAGTAGTGCAGAATCATCTACATATATATATATGATTCTGCGCAGCGTGGCCACCCTGTAAAAGTAAATGTGCCATGGGCTGGTCAGTTAAAGAAAGAGATTAAAAACCTGCCCAACCAGGACACAGGTAGCAACAAAACTCTGATGGAGGTTTTAACCCTTACACACCCTTCTACAAAATTTGTTTTATTGTGGTCTATGGCCCCATTTGAGTGATCCCACCCTGCACGGTTTAGGGGTGTTGTGGAAATTTAAAGATGTATTGTCATAATGGCACCCAGTTTTAGTACTTCCGCAGCCCGCTCTAAATAGAACTGACTGGGGCAGTCTGAGGCTGGTTGAATCTCGTCTGGTAGTAGAAAATGTCTTGAGGTTGGAATGTGATGTTTGCGGCGTGGGCATATGTCCGCCGACGAGGGGCCCTCTGTGCATTTAGCACAGACGATCGTTGAGGAGGGGGTGCGCTCACTCCGCAGGCACACGAGTGGTTATGGACAGATGTGCGTTCTTATCTGGGTCTTGTCTGATCAGCAGGGCTTGGGATTCGTAGCGTACGCCTGTAGATAGCCTCCATTCCACCTTAATAAGGGTATAATCTGGATATGCATTATTCTATGGAATGGCGCAGTTTCAGAATTCTATCAGCGTTTAATATGAGAGCTTATGGATGTTTCTGGAGGGGCACATGCGCTCCCCGCCCGGACACGCCCATAAGACTTTAGCAGCATTGTATGTATTTGTATTCATTGTATGTATTTCTATTCATTGTATTGTATTGTTGTATTATTTTGTTATTGTTATATTACTGTATGGAATCCCTGTTGGGGGGGTTTCCATATATGGGCATCTGCTGGGTGGAGCTGACACCCTGTGAGCTCACTTCCTATGGAGGCGGTCACATGTTGTGACCTCACTTCCTGTTGAGTCTTTAATAAAACTGCTTGGGAGGGCGTCGGCAGACCAGTGATGACTGGGACGGTGACTTGAGAACAAGCTGAAGGGTGATGGTGTCTTTTTGTATGGATGGTGAGTGAATCTATTTAGCCTAATTATGCATTATTTCATTAAGACTGGATGCTGTGCTTTATAGCACAGGGCAAAATGGCGCTGTGCTCTGCGTACGGCCTAATTTTGCCACCACAGATGGCGAGCCAGGTAGGAGTAGTCTGGGCCCCCTTTTCACATCGGTACAGATGGGGAAGAGTAGGTTTCTGTTCCGATGCGTGGTGGGGGGCTCTGCTCTACAAAAAAACAAAGTTTTCGTCTTTTTGAAATAATGCTTGTGCGATTGGACGTATGTATGTGTGCGATTGGACGTGTGTATGTGTGCGATTGGACGTGTGTATGTGTGCGATTGGACACGTGTGTGTGTGCGAGCGATTGGACACGTGTGTGTGTGTGTGCGAGCGAATGGACACGTGTGTGATGGCTTGCGTTATGATTGCTTGCGTTTGTGAAATCGAGTGGATTTGATTGTACATGTATGTATGAATTATGTGTGTATGCCTGAATGCTGTATGATTGAACAGTTTGTAAGTAAGTAATTGATTGTTTGACCAGATTAAAACTGCTTGGAAAAATTACCTTTTGTGTACGGTTTGTTTAGCCAGGCATGGCTTCTCTGACCATGTGGTGGACCATGCGGCTTGGGGGAGGGGCGGACAGTGTTCTGATTCTGAAAGTTAGATATAACATTTTTATGATGCATATGGAAACTGTATATTGTGGATGATTTGTCAGTATAGAGGTGGCATTATTCAGCCTGCGATGTGTGCAGGGAGACATTTTGTATCTTTTGAATGTAATGTCCTCATGTGTGCGGCTGAGACTTTGTTTGAGCAGCATGGCTTTTAAAGATGGCTTCTCTGGCCATGAGGGTCGGGGGAAGGGCAGTTTGTTTGGGCCACCATGCGGCGGACAGTGTTGGATCTCTGTTACTTGAGTGTACAATTTTTTAGAGCAAAGTCATGTGTAATATGTTCATGATCTATGTGAGGAATAGAGATGAATAAATTGTGATTTTTACCTTTGTATGGGACCAAAAGACATGTCTCTGTGAGTGTGGCTGAACTGTGATTGAATTGTTTGGCTGATGAAGGAAACATGTGCTTTAGTGGGGGAGGGGTGATTTGTTTGGTGTGCCATGAGGCTCGGGGGGGGAAGGGCAACCAGCATGGCTGTCCCATCACTGAGTCAAAGTTGGTAAACAATAGCAGGCGTTTTAAATGATGTGACCTAAGTATATTTTTTGAATGGCTTGTTACATAAGCATGAAAAGTTATGCCATGGTGTGTACATGAACTTTGAGAAAAGTGTTTTTGTTTTAATGTTGCGCATGTATCTGAAATTTTTTGAATGTGCTGTGTTGGCAAAAGGTCCGATTTGAAGCAGCCTCAAATGCGGCTCTGGGAGGGAGGGGTGACTAGTGTTGAATCCCTGGGCTCAGTGTGAGGGGTTCCCACCATCCCTGCGCTCATTATGAGGGGTTCCCACCATCCCTGCGCTCATTATGAGGGGTTCACACCATGAAAAGGTCCGATTTGAAGGAGCCTAAAATGTGTGCCTTGTCGGTTGGTTGTTTTTAGAAAATGTTTTTGGTGTTCGTTTTTGATGTTCCATGTGTTGTCTTTGTGGAGAGATTCTAGGCAGATTTTTGGGGGCTGCATTTGGCAGCCATCTTGTTTGCTATGGTCGTTGGCGGCCATTTTGTGAGGTGCAGTCTGTTTGCTCTGTGGGTCATCCTGGGTCATCTTTTGGGTGTGATACCATGTGACCGCAGTGGAATTTCGCAGCCTTTGGGGCAGATTTTTGTTTTCCTTTGTGTAGTATGGTCTGTCCTTTGGCAGACAGGTGCGAGGCGCAGTTCAAGCGTAAATGGCGCCATTGTTGCTGGCCATTTTTGAGATGCAGTTTAAAGCGCTATCTTTTGAATAGTGCTTGCGTGCTAGGGCTAATTTGTATACAGGATCTGACTAACCTACCGGCTGACTTTGCAGTATAAGAGTGGAGGCTTTTGTGTAAGAATTTCGTTTTTTGGTGAAAAGACTGCTTTGCATGCACTGAATTTTGTTGGTGTTTGAATATTGAATATTTGGGGTCCTTGGCAATTCATTTGTATTTGAAGATCGTAGGGTCAGGGGGTGAGATCAACTCCTATTCTGCAGATGGGAGGAGATTGTTTTACCTTTCCTGAACCAGCATACAACAGGAAGTCCTTTTTCGGCATTTATATATAAGCAGGAAGTCAGTGGGAGGAGTTTTTGAAGTCTTCCGAAAGATTAACAATGAGACTTGTGTCCTGAAAGGACAACGGAAAATATTTTGGCGTTTAAAAGAGTGTTTTAAAGTTTAATTTCAGTCGTTTTTGTGAAGTGTTATACTATAAATACAGTTTTGGGTATTTTAGAGCAAACAGAAGGGCTTCACCATTACTGTTGTAATCTCTAGATGCAGACAGAAGCCACATTATTCTGCAGGTGGTAACTGGGCGTAAGTGTTCCGTGTGGTTTAGTCTGGCGACACAGTGTATGGGATGCATACACTGTGAGGGGTAGAGGCCTAATTTGGGGGTTGATCCGTGGTTGTTGACGAATCATTTGGCATAGTTAGTCTAGTTCTGTGCCAGGAGGGTTGGGACAACAAGCCATAGAGATGATGCCTCGGTTAGGGTTTTCTAGTTGAGGGACTGGACCAGATAGTGGTTGTAGTCCGTCAATCCACCGTAGAAGAAGGCACCGGGCGGTGGTCCCCGAAATGGGTGCAACGGTTTCTCTCGGACGCGGGAAGTAAGACGATAAGTCGATTTGAATCGCGTGGGAAGAAAGGCTTCCCACAGTCAGACGGTTACACGGTGCACAAAGCTTAGTTTTGGGGGCAAAGGCCTTTAGACCCCTTTAAAAGATTGCCAAGGATACTATTTGGGTATCCCTCTGGAGTGGATGTGGTTTCGCTGCGGTTTCAGAAATCTGTAATGATGAGTGTGGATGGAGGCGCGGTACACGCTTTGGTGACCCTCAAAGGAGAGCTATACATAGCGGGTCTATGCAAGGCTCTCACGCTGTTCTCATATTTTCCCATTGTATTTTCTTCTATTGCTGAAAGTGGAGGCAGATTTCCGGCTGGTTTTTGTTTTTTTTTTCATTTTTGTTTTGGATACTATGAATATCTCCCCCACATTTGTATATGAATGTTTGTGTGTAGTAACGTGAATATGTTCGAATTTACCGCGGCGATCCTCCGATGCGTCGCGGCTGTAGTATTTTTGTAGAAACGGGGAAAGTAAGGGTTATAGAGGGTTTTGTTTGAATCGGTTTTGAAAGAATGTCATTGAAAATTTACAGGAATGTCATTTTTGTTTGCCATTCTCTGCAGGATAAATATGAGGGATGAAGTAATGATTTCTGTTTAAGTATTTTTCAGGTCCAAGAAGTTTCTGGAAGTTTCTGTACATAGAGAGCAGGTGTATGTAGACAGCTGTACACATGGATAAATACGAGTCTAAGGAGGTTTAAAGTATCATAGGCTATTTCATTGTTTCTTCTTCCTCCAGTCTGTAATGAGGAAGAAAATGGGGGGATAAATAAATGTAAAAGTGACAGTTTTTCGAACTGATAACACTAATCTTTCTAATTCTAAATCAAGTTTGTGCCAAGACTGTCTTTCTTTGATGGAGTTTGAATCGGCAAGCAGCAGTCTGGTGAAGTAGGTTCCCATCTTAGATGAACCTGCCAATGGTTCCAGGTATTACAGGAGATGGTAAGGTATTATAGGCGACGGTGAGCCACGCACAGATTGTGCAGGGAACACAGTCCCGAGGTCGGGGTTATTGTCATAAGGTTTGTTTGGAGGTCAACCGAAACCAGGGTCGTACCCACCTCACCAGCTGTCACGTCGATTCTCAGGTGATGGGGTGAGCGCGATCACTGTAACATGAACTTCAAAAGGGTTCAGGAGAGTCTCTCCTGGACCCCGACACGGTAATTGGTTTTCATTTTTTTCCCAACCAGGTGACTGGGTCGTTTGTAAAGAAACTTGATGGATGAGACCACGCCAGCCACTGCAAGAAGCGGCTCAACCACATCAAAGAAATTAGTAGTATCTTTGTTTATTTTGTATTTGTTTGTTTAGTAAATTTTAGCAGAGGTAACGATGAAAGACATCCCAAGTTATTATTTAAAGTTTATTTTATGACTAATTAAGAAAGTGAACGGGATGGATTGCGGGGTCTGTTCTGAGTCTCCACCGAGCCCAGCGATGACAGCGGTACATGCTATTTATGATGTTATGATTGGTATGAGGATTATTGACAAACTAGTGAGGACTCCGGACAGACACTTGGCAATAGAATTTAATGAGATGTCTTTAGAGGGTAGAATTTTTATTTGTTTTTATGTCTCTGCCTCTTGTCGGTTGGGTATCTACAGCTTATAAGGTAATTCAAGAGGTTCATGTGTGGTGGTGAAGCTGTCCCAGCATCCTATATCGCGGCCGATCGCAAGGATCTGATGGCGCAAGAGAAAGTAGGAATGGCAGGGGCGGCTAGAAGGCACCAACCCGGACCAGGTCTGGGCATGGCTTCCTGCATATACAAGGTGGGGGGGGCTTGAGCTTATGATACGATTGAACAATTCACACCTATTGAGGATGGAATGTTTCATGTGACTGTTGAAGCTACAAGGAAGTTCTCGCGGTCCAAGGGCGGTTTCTGGGAATTTACAAGTAAAGATTGTTATACCTGGATCGGGGATACTGGGAATTGGAGTTCAGGCCCATATGGATAAGGTTTGGGTCCTTGCAAGGCAGAGCCAGAGCTGTAGCTAAGTGAAGGTTGGGAGTCCTTTGAAGGGTCTGGGAATCTTTGGGGATTTAATTTTTATTTTACAGCGGATCGTGGTTGATGGAAATGGGAATATATATACTCATGTCGTTTATTTCTATTCTTTCTATGTCGTGATGAGGCGCTCCTGTTGCCTGATTGGACGCGTGACCAGAGCCGGAGCAGATGACCACATCTTCCTTGATGAGACGCCCCGAAGCCGGACCCACGTACAAGATACAGAGGACCCCAGACCGATCTGCGATTACTACAGCTCACCAAGTTGTGTCCTCCTTATAAGTCATCCCTCCTGAAGAACAGAGTCTACATGTCAAGCCGTGTTTTCCTTTTTATGGACTGTAAAGACTGATTTAGTTTCTAGGTGTAAGAAGACTATCAAGATTTGAAGGACAAATGGGAGCAATATGACAAAAAGGGAGGACTGTTGTGGAAATTTAAAGATGTATTGTCATAATGGCACCCAGTTTTAGTACTTCCGCAGCCCGCTCTAAATAGAACTGACTGGGGCAGTCTGAGGCTGGTTGAATCTCGTCTGGTAGTAGAAAATGTCTTGAGGTTGGAATGTGATGTTTGCGGCGTGGGCATATGTCCGCCGACGAGGGGCCCTCTGTGCATTTAGCACAGACGATCGTTGAGGAGGGGGTGCGCTCACTCCGCAGGCACACGAGTGGTTATGGACAGATGTGCGTTCTTATCTGGGTCTTGTCTGATCAGCAGGGCTTGGGATTCGTAGCGTACGCCTGTAGATAGCCTCCATTCCACCTTAATAAGGGTATAATCTGGATATGCATTATTCTATGGAATGGCGCAGTTTCAGAATTCTATCAGCGTTTAATATGAGAGCTTATGGATGTTTCTGGAGGGGCACATGCGCTCCCCGCCCGGACACGCCCATAAGACTTTAGCAGCATTGTATGTATTTGTATTCATTGTATGTATTTCTATTCATTGTATTGTATTGTTGTATTATTTTGTTATTGTTATATTACTGTATGGAATCCCTGTTGGGGGGGTTTCCATATATGGGCATCTGCTGGGTGGAGCTGACACCCTGTGAGCTCACTTCCTATGGAGGCGGTCACATGTTGTGACCTCACTTCCTGTTGAGTCTTTAATAAAACTGCTTGGGAGGGCGTCGGCAGACCAGTGATGACTGGGACGGTGACTTGAGAACAAGCTGAAGGGTGATGGTGTCTTTTTGTATGGATGGTGAGTGAATCTATTTAGCCTAATTATGCATTATTTCATTAAGACTGGATGCTGTGCTTTATAGCACAGGGCAAAATGGCGCTGTGCTCTGCGTACGGCCTAATTTTGCCACCACAGGGGATATCCCCTGTCCCCTGCATGTGCCGATGACATTGGCACATGCTCACTAGAGCAAACTGATGCAATGGCACCTATGTGCCGCTGCATCAGTCTGCGTGCCGTTACTGGCGTATCCTGCGTGCATGCATGGGAGTGACGTCATCGCGGCTCCGACCAATCACAGTGCTGGAGCCGCAAAACCCGGAAGTAATCCAGGGAAAAATGTCTGTGGCTGGAGGGGAAGACAAGGACGGCTTTGGGGTCTTCGATCTAAGGTAAGTAATTCATAATGAGCTAGTATGCTATGCATACTAGCTCATTATGCCTTTGTCTTGCAGGTTGTTTTTTTTTACACAAGTTTACTTCCTGTTTAAATGCACATAAAAGTTTTCTCTAGTCTGTAATTCTTAGGAAACTTGCAAAACAAATTCCTCACCTGCTCTTACAGAAGGTGGTGGGGTTTGCTGGAAAATAATGTCTTCCTCTGAAAGACAAAAACATTTTATTTTCATTGAATTCTGTGTTGGCCCTCACAGTCCATAAATACCAGCTGATGATTTACTAAACAAAACAGAACTATATGTATTTGTACCTATGCTTAGTTCAGCAGCTTCACTCCACCTTTCCCCATGGGCATTAGACACACAACACAGGTAGCTGCCACAGTCTGTAGGCTTCAATGACTTGATCTAAAACAAAGTATACAAATTATTATTTCTATTACACTCCGCTATTAATTATGGAATACATTTGTATGTGTTTTTGTTACCTTTTAATATCAGTAAATTGATTCTGTAGTTAATGAGGCTTTAAGATTAAAAAAAAAAGGGCTGTCCCAATAGTTAAAGTGGAACTCAACTTTATTTTATATATATATATACATTTTGTTTAGAAATCGCTTTGGAAAACACCTCCCTAGCATTGCTAGCTGTGGCCATCTTAAAAAAGGGCGGATAATTCATGTTGCATTTACTTCCTGGAATCCATCTGCCCTTAGCTCAGGGATGCAGCAGGAGGATGTGTTTAGCTGAGAAAGCCCATCCACCCCTCCCCCAGAAAGAAAATACCCATTAAGACCCCTGAGATGTACAGTATGGCATTATTTTGGCCTAGGCCAGAAACCAGGAAGTATTTGAAGAAATGTAAAAAAAAACATATTAAAGCGGAGCTCCACCCTAAAGTGGAACTCCCGCTGATCGGAACCCTCCCCACCTCCGGTGTCACATTTGACACCTTTCAGGGGGGAGGGGAGTGCAGATACCTGTCTAAAGACAGGTATTTGCACCCACTTCCGGCCACACAGTCTCGGGCAGACTGCGGGCATGACGTCACCTCCCGTCCCCCCCCCCCTGTTGTGTTCTGGGAACACTCAGCTCCCAGTACACAGCGGGAGCCAATCGGCAGGCGTAGCGTGACTCGCGCATGCGCCGTAGGGAACCGGGCAGTGAAGCCGGAGCGCTTCACTTCCTGGTTCCCTCACCGAGGATGGCAGGGGGGGGCAGCAGAGTGACGAGCGATCGCTCGTCCTCTGCTGCGGACAGCGCTGGACTCCAGGACAGGTAAGTGTCCTAATATTAAAAGTCAGCAGCTGCAGTATTTGTAGCTGCTGGCTTTTAATATATTTTTTTCAGCGGAGCTCCGCTTTAATTAATAAATAAATATAATAAACCTTTCTAGTTATTTACTAAGGCTGGCAGCATAAGGATTAAGAATATTTAAAGTGTTACTAAACCCACAACAGTAAAATCAGTCTGTTTATCCACTATAGAAGTGTTTTCCAACTCCAGTCCTCAAGGCGCACCAACAGGTCATGTTTTCAGGATTTCCCTCAGATGAAACGGCTGTGGTAATTACTAAGGCAGTGAAACTGATCAAATCACCTGTGCAAAATAATGGAAAGCCTGAAAACATGACCTGTTGGTGTGCCTTGAGGACTGGAGTTGGGAAACACTGAGCATGCTTGTTATACTCACTGTGGAACCTAATGGGTTAATCCTCTGCATTGTGTAAAAAGGCTGCTTGGTCCTGTCTCTGATCCTCCTCTTCTTCCACAGTCTCCAATCGATCTCCTCATAGTACAGAGCCTTGGAGTCCCTCTGCACAAGCTCAGTTTGGTGTATATCGCTAGAGAGTATTTCTATTTATTGGGAGGGTGCATTTGATAAGCACAGGGCCAATCAGCACTGTCCAGACAGAGGGTCAGGGGTCCTGCAGCCTCATAGGACAGTCAGAGGAGAATGAAAACTCCTCCTACAAGCTTTAACCAGACACTGATAGAAGTCATAAGACTATATACTGCTGGTGAGAAAAGGTATTTAGCAGTTTATATTTACTAAAATAATTGCATGTCCATGTTCTGTGTACTGTGGAAGACAGGACATGAATGCAGGTTCTGGGTTTAGTAACACTTTAATGTTGATTGAAAGACTTTAGTTCTGTTTCAAAAGTACAGAGAGTGAAATGAAACATGAAGTTTGGCAATGTCTTTGTTTTGCTTCTTTATGGATTAGAGACACTAATTTACTTACCATCGTTACCATTCCAAGCACACAGGATTCTCTGACTCATGATTTTGACTAAGTTGTTAACCTGCCTGGCGGTCTTCCCGAGTCTGACTCGGGGTTAGATTTTCCTGCTGCGAGCGGAAACCCCGAGTCAGACTCGGGATCGCCTCGCTAGATCCACAGGCACAAGTTACTTACCTTGTCCCTGGATCCAGCGATGCCACCGCGCTGTGTGAGCGAGCGGGACCTCGCTCGATTCACACAGTGCCTCCGTGTGCCGCCGATCTCCGTTCCCTGCGACGTTACGACGCACGGGGACGGAGAACGGCGCCAAATTCAAAAAAGTAAACAAACACCTTACATACAGTATACTGTAATCTTATAGATTACAGTACTGTATGTAAAAAAAACACACCCCCCTTGTCCCTAGTGGTCTGTCCTGTGTCATGCATGTCATTTTATATAATAAAAACCTTTTTTTCTCCCTGCAAACTGTAGTTTGTCCATAGCAACCAAAAGTGTCCCTTTATGTCAAAAATAGTTTTAGATCAGCTAAAAAACAGCGATAATAAATTATAATCACTTGCAGAATTGTGCGATAGCGATTTGTGGGGAAATTCGTCATAAAAAAAAAAAAATAATGACAGCAACAATTCTGCAACTGAGCAAATTTCAGTGATTTTGATTTGATTACATTATTGAATAATTTTTATTATAATTATATTATTATTTGTTATAATTATTTATAATTATTTATTATATTATAATTTATAATTTTGTTTTTAAAAAAATGTCATACCTGGGATGCCTATTAGAATCTTGTTTGGTCAGATTTAAGTGAGTTATTTCTAAAAATTACAGACCTACAATATAAAACGCCAAATTTCCTTGCAAATAATGGTACCGCTTTTAGCATGTTTTTTCTGACAGAATCATACCGCCAGGGAGGTTAAAAATGTCAGCAAAGCTCCGACCTGCAGTTCTCTACCTCTTTCTCATGTCACTTTATGTATGCACATGTAATATTTTTATATCTGTTATGTCTGTATGCACGGCATTGGTATGTATCCGAAACGGTGGTGCCTGTTGCACCAGTTATCCACATGTATGTAATCCTTCTCTTTATGCGCAATAAACGCCGTTTTTGATTTAAAAAATAAATAAAAATGTCAGCAAAGCCAACAAAAAAAATCAACTACTTGTACATGGCCAACAATTAGAAGTATCTACAAAACTTAATTTGATGTCACTTTGATGTCACAATGTAGAGTATAAGATTTCCCATCATCTGTGCCCAGTCTTGCCACACAGAGTTAATCCAGCTCTGAGCAATCCTCTTTTATTGTTCAGTGAAAATTAACAGACTTCCAGATAGAAACCTGTCTAAATACAAAGTCCATTCCTCTCTCTCCTTGCTTTGAGTGACAGGTTATTTACATATCTAGCTTGGACATGTTTATCATATGTTATGTTATGTTTATCATAATATGAGGTGATCCACAGGTCATTGTATATTACCAGGATGTGTTATGTGGGGGAGGGGTGGATTTCTCACTTGTTATACTGTGGATCACCTCATATTACGATAAACATAACATAACATATGATAAACATGTCCAAGCTAGATATGTAAATAACCTGTCACTCAAAGCAAGGAGAGAGGAAAGGACTTTGTATTTAGACAGGGTTTTATCTGGAAGTCTGTTAATTTTTACTGAACAATAAAAGAGGATTGCTCAGAGCTGGATTAACTCTGTGTGGCAAGACTGGGCACAGATGATAGGAAATCTTATACTCTACATTGTGACATCAAACAAAAATTGGGGGGTTTACATCCACTTTAAAGGGTAATTCCACTTTCACGTGAAAAAAATGGGCAAATAAAAAATAAATATAGTGTATACAATTGCGACGTAGGCCTTATTGTAATTATATGTTATTAAAAATGACATTTCCTTTTGAATCTGCAGAACTGTAATTTTTGGTAAGATTTAATGCAATATGGCAACCTGGAGGTGTTCTGTACATAGCTGATGTACAGAACTTACCAAAAATATGGAATTTCCTGACTGATTTTCCCAGATAGACGTCTGCGCTAAGATACAAGTCAGATTTAAGGCATCTTCTGCAACTAAAATTGCATTTTAGATATGCTCTCTAATGGGTTAATGGCTTATAAAGGGATTCATTAGAACACTGCAAATGCATCAGCTGAGCATTAATGGAAAAGTAACTCCCATTCAGAATCAGTACCCAAAAGGCATAGAGGAAGAAAGAGCTATTCCTTCAAAGCAGAGACAAGTACGAATCTGCAACAAAATTTGTAAAAATCCTTGCATCAACAAAAGTGGAGTTACTTTTTATCTCTGCTCCAAGATTGAAGGCATAAAGGGACAAATGCTCAAAAGAGATACGACGGCGTATCTACTGATACGCCGTCGTATCCCTGTTTCTAACTTTGGAACTGATCCACAGAATCAGTTTTCCATAGTTAGGCAGAAGATCCGGCATGTGTAAGGGACTTACACTGCCGGATCTTAGGATGCAGTACCGCATCCGCCGCTGGGGGCATTTAGTGTCGAAATGCCGCCTCGGGTATGCAAATTAGCACTTACGGAGATCCACGAAGCTTTTCAGCTTCGTTTTTTCTCCGTAAGTTTTAGTTTGCAAACGCAAAATTAGGGCTGCTTTTACAAAGTGTAAAGTTAGTACACCATGTAAAAGCAGACCCTTCTGTCCAGCGACGCGTTTTTTTTTTTGTTTTGAATTTTTTTTTTTTCGCCGTATCTTTTTTTTTCGACGCAACTTTATTGACCCGTCGCGATCCACAAAGCTTGGCGTAACGTAATTTCGCGCTATGCACGTCGGGAAAATTACGTCACAAGCATGCGCAGTACGGCCGGCGCGGGAGCGCGCCTCATTTAAATTGGAATCGCCCCCATTTGAAGAGGAACGCCTTGCGCCGGCGGAATTTAAGTTACACCGCTGCAAATTCCCAGGTAAGTGCTTTGTGGAACGGGCACTAACTTGGGAAATTTGCGGCGGTGTAACTTAAATGGAAAAAGTTAAGTTACGCCGCCTGGCTGAGGATTTGGCCCAAAATGTATGGAACAAATGACT
Organism: Rana temporaria; assembly: GCF_905171775.1. NCBI lineage: Eukaryota > Metazoa > Chordata > Amphibia > Anura > Ranidae > Rana > Rana temporaria. Next base: position 100,795,143 of record NC_053491.1, on the reverse strand, counting down.
GCCAGCTGGATAAATGAAGAAACTGCTTACAGAGCATTACGCACTGGTGCCATATTTTATATACTTGAAACCAGTTACTGTCTTGACATCGTTTTGTGGTCTTAGAATCAACTTCTCAAGCATGACACTTCTAGCTTTTGCTTTTCCTGCACATGTGCCACTACATTATACTGTATATATCCTGTATATGGACCAGTCGATGTTATAAAGGCCACAATGAATTGAGGTAGTGTACAAATTGATGTCTTTGCATTCTATTGTATTATTTTTAGAATATGTATAATATAATATATGTTTTTTGGCAAAGAGGAGTCCAATGGAAAAACTGCAGTCTCACCGTGATGTGCATCTCCCTTCCATGAGTCTGGCAGAGCCCATTGCGGTACCACTGGTATTCGGGTGCTGGTATTCCCAAAGCACTGCACTGAAGCTTGGCAGGTTTGTGGGATTTCACATGTGCAGAGACCGGATTGGTGATTATGATAGGCTCGCCATTCCAGTCGTATGGGAGGCAGCCTAAAATAGAAAGTAAAATAATAAATCATTTGATATGTTCATCTGTAAACCACACGGAGATAACATATGCAGACTACACATTGTTCAGGTAAAATATTCAAAATTCCTTTTCTACATATTTCTGTTTTACATTTGATTACATAAAATTACCTCCACTACCATCTTGGAGTTCCACTATTGTTCAACTTATTAAACTAACTTCTGCCATAAGTCTATTAACCACTTCAGCCCCGGACCATTTTGCTGGTCAAAGACCGGGCCACTTTTTGCGATTCGGCACTGCGTCACTTTAACTGACAATTGTGCGGCCGTGCGTCGTGGCTCCCAAACAAAATTGACGTCCTTTTTTTCCCACAAATAGAGCTTTCTTTTGGTGGTATTTGATCACCTCTGCGGTTTTTATTTATTGCACTATAAACAAAAATAGAGCGACAATTTTGAAAATAATGCAATATTTTTTACTATAATAAATATCCTCAAAAAATATATAAAAAAAAAATTCCCCTCAGTTTAGGCCGATACGTATTCTTCTACATATTTTTGGTAAAAAAATCGCAATAAGCATTTATTGATTGGTTCGCGCAAAAGTTACAGCGTCTACAAAATAGGGGATAGTTTTATGGCATTTTTATTAATATTTTTTTTTACTAGTAATGGTAGCGATCAGTGATTTTTATCGTGACTGCGACATTATGGCGGACACATCGGACACTTTTGACACATTTTTGGGACTATTGTCATTTTTACAGCGATCAGAGCTATAAAAATGCACCAATTACTGTGAAAATGACACTGGCAGTGAAGGGGTTAACCAGTAGGTGGCACTGTAGGGGTTTCCTAGGAAGTGCTTCTTATTGTAGGGGGGATGGGCTGTGTGCAGGGCCGGACTTACCATTGGGCTTGACTGGGCTCAAGCCCATGGGCCCCGCCCAATAGGGGGCCCCCTTTAAAGAATTTTTTTTTTTTTTTTTTTTTTAGGGGTCCGGAGGTCCCCAGGGGCCCAAAGGGCCCCAGACAGCAACCCCCCTTTTTTATAATTTATATATATATATATATATATATATATATATATATATATTTTTTTTTATTATTATTATTATTATTAAAGGGCCCAGGGGTCTCCAGGGCCCCCGGATGGCAACCCACCTTTTTTTTTATAAAAAAAATAAAAAAAATTATATATATTTTTTTTTATTAAAGGGCTCAGAGGTCCCCATGTGGCAACCCCCCCCCCTTTTTTATTTTTTTTTATAAATGTTTATTTTTTTTATTTTTGTTTATATTTTTTTTTTTATTAAAGGGCCCAGAGGTATTCAGATCTCTAGATCTCCTGAGGACTTTGTCCGCCTGAACATAGAACCGCTGATGCTGTTCCTGAAGTCCAAGACACAGGTTTGGGCCAGGTTGCCCCTGGGTGTCATGGGCCGAGTGAACTTAATTAAGATGGTCCTCCTCCCCAAATTCCTGTACGTACTATGGCATTCCCCCGTTTACCTCCCTCTTAAGATTTTTAAGGCCATAGACTCAATCCTTAAGTCGTTTGTGTGGGGCCCCAATTTTTATTATTTGGCGGCACAACTGTCTCACTTTTTTTATTTTGACAAGCAGGACCGTGACCGCTACCTCGCACTGCTGTGCTCCCGGGCTCACTCACCCTTTCCAGGTCCTCTTTAGGGGCTTGAGGGGTGCTTGGACGCTGGGCAGCCGCGAGGGCCTGCTTTACCACCATTGTAAAATTTGGGAGGTGGTGGGTAGAAAATTGAAAACACCGGCCACCCACTCTTATACCCCTTTATGGGACAACCCGGATTTGAGTGAATTGCTCTCCATCCTGGATCGGGCTCTTTGGCTCGACCGGGGAGTGAGGTACCTACTCGACGTATATCGTGGTCCTATTTTAAAATCGTTCCAACAACTTGAACACTACTTTGGTTTGCCCAACTCCATGCATTTCCGCTACCTCCAGCTCCGCCACGCCCTCCATGCCCAGTTTGGGGCCACACCCCCGGGTGTTGAACAACTTGAAGTACTTCGCACCATAATAGGACGAGACTCCCGCAAGCTAATCTCGATCCTTTACAATTCCCTTCTTCGGCCCTATGCCGCTATTTTGGCCTACAGGCTTAAAGACCGCTGGTCCAGGGATGTGGGGGAGCTGGAGGATAATGAGTGGGAGGACGCGTTGGATGCCACTAAGAAGGCATCGCCTAAACTGTCAGATCGTCTTACCCACCTTTACGTTTTGCACAGGTCGTACTTGACCCCCGCCAGCCTGGCCAAATACAAGCCAGGATACAGCCCACTGTGCCCCAGATGTGACGGTACCCCCTGCACATTTTTTCACCTCATGTGGTCTTGCCCGGTCATACAGGGATACTGGTCACAGATTGTGAAATTCATACATGACGAGATGGGGTCCCCCCTGACACTGTGCCCCAAGCAGTGTCTACTGGGGGTGTTCCCGGACCCTGACTCGGACAAATACCACAAAATATTTCTCCAGGAATCATTATTTACGGCACGATTATTGATAGCTCGTAAATGGCTTCGAGCCTCACCCCCTTCTGTCCAGGAGTGGATAGTTGCGGTTAATTCTGTGTTACCGTATAAAAGGGAGATCTACGCCCACAGGGGTTGCCCGGCCAAATACAACAAGGTGTGGGATGACTGGGTGGAGAATGCTGCTACTTGCAATGCTCTGCCTGATTGAGCTTACAGACCCTCCCCCCGTGCCCACTTGTAAACCATAGCTGTGTGTCTGACTGGTCCTCTCGCCCTCCTGCGTCTCTGTGTTTTTACAACTGCCTGGCGCGTTTGGGATGCTACCTGCACTGTATTTCCAATGTTCACTGTATGCATTGACTCCTGTATTTTCCTTATCTCACCTGCGTGTGATGTATGCTTATGCGTTCTGTATGTCATTTATTCTTTCAAATAAAAACACCAAGTTATTTGTAAAAAAAAATAAAAAAAGGCCCAGAGGCAACCTCCCTTTTTTATGTATTTTTTATAAATGTTTATTTTTTTTTTTTTTTTATTAAAGGGCCCAGAGGTTTATTTTTTATTTTTATTAAAGGAAGGGCCCAGAGGTCCCCAGATGGCTACCCCCATTTTTATAAATATATATACATGTATATATACATATATATATATATATATATATATTTTTTTTTTAATTTATTTCTTCTTTTTTTGTAAAGGCCCCCCCCCCCGCTTCTCAATTTCAGGCGTCAGCACCCCACCGCCCCGGTTCTCTGCTCCAGGGGGCCCATGCCTTAAGCTGTGTAAGGGGCCCCAAACCATACCATACCTCCCAACACGCACGGATTCTGCGGGACTTTCCCACACAGACAGCTTCTTCCCGCAGTCCCGCAAAAGGGTTAATTTTCCTGCACTGCAAGAGGAGGCAGCACGGAAGCAGGAGGAACCGGAGCGGTGTGTGGAGGACTGTGGCTGCTTAAGGGAAGAAAGCCGAGAGCCTCGCTAATGACAGTCTGTGGCCCCGGCTGTTGGCACAGGTGAGGCCCCATACACACGGTCTATCAAAACCGATGAGAATGGTCCGACGGACCGTTTTCATCGGTTCACCTCTGAAGTGGCCGTACGGCCTGATATGTGTACACAAAAAGGAAAACAGTGCAGCGCTAATAAGTGATGATGTGCTTCATTGTCATGGTCTTACCTCTCTCCTGTCTCCTTCGTTTGACATGTGCTGGCGGCCATCTTGGTTTCCAGGTCTCTTATAGCCTCCCACCCTGCGGCTCCTCCTTCCCACTGAGAGATCAAAGGTGGGGTTCTTGATCTCGCTGCTCTCGGACAAGGCCTTGGCCTGGGCCAGTCCTTTATGGGAGAACAACAATCCGGTGGTTGCCGAGTTTTCCGGTTTTGTTGCTTCTCTTCGGAAGGTATTCGATGTGCCGGCTCGCGCCGCCTCTGCTGCGAAGCTCCTTATGTCCGTCAGACAGGGTTCACGATCCGTAGCCGAATACGCCATTGAGTTTCGTACCCTGGCAGCAGAGGTAGGTTGGAATAATGAGGCCCTGGTCGCTGCTTTCTCTCATGGTCTCTCGGATGCCTTGAAGGATGAGGTTGCAGCTAAGGACCTACCAGTGGAGCTCGAGGCTCTTATTTCTTTCCTGATTTTGATTGACACCAGACTCAGGGAGAGACCTTCCTTTAAGGTGAGCCTGCGGAGGCCTCCTAACAGTTTGGCGCCTACGTTTGCTGTCCCACCCGTGCCTCCCTCTCCTCCCACGCCTCCTGGTGTTGACTTGTCTGGGGGTGAATCCTCGCAGCTGGGGTTTGCTCGCTTGTCCGAGGGGGAGAGGGTACTCCGGAGACGCAAGGGCCGATGCATGTACTGTGGTCTCGATGGGCATTTTCGGTTGGCATGTCCAAACCGTCCGGGAAACGCTCGCACCTGAGATCCTGTCGGGGGCAGATCTTGGGTGGAGTCTCCTCGTCCCCGGTTTCCCGTGTTGATAAACCACTGATCACTGTTGTCCTCTCCTGGGTCGGGGGCTCGGTGACGACCCAGGCGTTGGTGGACTCTGGTGCTGGTGTTTTTTTCATTGATAGTGAGTTCGCTGCCGCCAATTCCATTCCTCTACAGGCTCGAGGTTCCCCGCTGGCTCTAGAGGCGATAGACGGCAGACCCCTCCAACCGTCACACGTGACTCATGAGACCCTTCCAGTGGGGGTAGCCATTGGTGCCGCTCACAGAGAGTCGGTCTGCTTCCAAGTTATTTCGTCTCCACACTACTCGGTGGTCTTGGGGTACCCCTGGCTCCAGAAGCATAATCCGACTTTTGACTGGAGATCGGCCGAGATCCTCTCATGGTCACCACAGTGTGGGGCTAAGTGCATCCATGGGCCTGTCAAGTTGCTGTGTACTTCCTTGGACTCTCTGTTGCCTCCTGAATACGAGGAGTACCGGGATGTATTCGATAAGGTGCGCGCAGTTGCCCTACCTCCGCACCGCCCATATGATTGTGCCATTGAGTTACAACCTGGTGCCGTTCCTCCTCGCGGCAAGGTCTATCCACTGTCGGTTGCGGAGAATGAGGCCATGGAGGAGTACGTGAGGGAGGCGCTGTCCCGTGGTCACATTCGCAAATCCTCGTCCCCGGCAGGGGCTGGATTTTTCTTTGTGAAAAAGAAGGGCGGTGAGTTGAGGCCTTGCATCGATTACAGGGGTCTCAATCGCATCACGATCAAGAACGCTTACCCGATACCCTTGATTTCCGAGCTGTTCGATCGCCTTAAAGGGGCCACGGTCTTTACCAAACTCGACCTGAGGGCGGCATATAACCTGGTAAGGATCAAGGCGGGCGATGAGTGGAAAACCGCCTTTAACACCAGGACCGGTCATTATGAATCCTTGGTTATGCCCTTTGGGTTGTGCAATGCGCCCGCAGTCTTTCAGGAATTCATCAACGATGTTTTCCGTGACCTGTTGCAGCAGTGTGTGGTGGTCTATTTGGATGACATCTTGGTATATTCTGAATCCAGGGAGGCCCACATTCTGGATGTCAAACGAGTGTTGCAACGGTTACGAGAGAACAAGCTGTTCGGTAAGCTTGAGAAATGCGAATTTCACCGATCCCAGGTAACCTTCCTAGGTTACATCATTTCCGCTGAGGGGTTCTCCATGGATCCTGAGAAGGTTTCGGCTGTCTTACAGTGGCCTCAGCCCAGTGGTCTTCGTTCCTTGCAGCGTTTTTTGGGCTTCGCCAATTATTATCGGAAGTTCATCAGGGACTTCTCCATGCTGGCCAAGCCTCTCACGGATCTGACCAGGAAGGGCAGTAATTCCCAGGTCTGGCCGCTCGAGGCCATCCGGGCTTTTGAGGCCCTAAAATCCGCCTTTGTGTCAGCTCCGATTCTGTCTCATCCCAACCCTGGGTTGCCCTTTGTCCTCGAGGTGGACGCGTCCGAGACGGGAGTAGGCGCCCTTCTGTCTCAACGTAGGACACCAGAGGGTCCGCTGCTTCCTTGTGGGTTTTACTCCCGGAAACTGTCACCCGCGGAGTGCAACTATCAGATTGGTGACAGGGAGTTATTGGCCATAGTGCAGGCTCTCAAAGAGTGGAGGCACTTGCTCGAGGGCTCGGTGGTTCCGGTTCTCATCCTGACGGACCACAAGAATCTGACCTACCTTTCTGAGGCCAAGAGATTGACACCACGTCAGGCCAGATGGGCTCTGTTCTTGTCACGTTTTAATTACGTGGTCTCCTACCTACCTGGTTCCAAGAACATCAGGGCGGATGCCTTATCACGGCAGTACTCCGAGCTGTCCAGGGAGGAATCTATACCGACTTCGGTCATACCTCCGAATCAGATCCTGGCCGCCATTCGCACCAGCCTGACCTCTCCCCTTGGTGAGCAGATTTTGGCGGCTCAGTCTGGTGCTCCCTCTGGGACACCCAACGGCAGATGTTTTGTGCCTGAGGAGTTGCGCACTCGGTTGTTGCGAACCTACCATAACTCCAAGACCGCGGGGCATCCTGGTAAGAATCAGCTGTCCTGGGCTGTTTCACGTCTGTTCTGGTGGCCTTCCCTACGTTCCGACATCGCCGCATATGTAGCGGCATGCTCTGTTTGTGCCCAAAGTAAGTCCCCTCGTCACCTTCCGTTGGGCCTGCTGCAACCCATAGCCACCGGGGAGCGCCCATGGTCACACCTGGGGATGGATTTCATTGTGGACCTCCCTGCATCCCGAGGCCATACGGTCATTCTCATGATTGTGGATCGGTTTTCCAAAATGTGCCACTGTGTTCCTCTCAAGAAGTTACCCTCTGCACAAGAGTTGGCCACGATTTTTGCCCGGGAGGTCTTCCGCTTGCACGGTTTGCCCAAAGAGATAGTGTCGGATCGGGGGAGTCAGTTTGTGTCCAGGTTCTGGCGCGCCTTTTGCTCCCAGTTGGGGATTCATCTCTCCTTCTCCTCGGCCTACCACCCTCAGTCCAATGGGGCCGCAGAACGATCCAATCAGGCCTTGGAGCAATTCCTTCGTTGCTATGTCTCCGATCACCAGGACAATTGGGTTGACCTCCTGCCTTGGGCTGAGTTTGCCAGGAACACGGCTGTGAACTCTTCCTCTGGGACGTCTCCCTTCATGGCCAATTATGGGTTCCAACCTGCCGTGTTACCGGAGGCATTCTCTCCCCAGGATATTCCGGCTGTGGAGGATCACCTTTCTGCTCTACATGCTTCTTGGGTACAGATCCAGAGGTCCCTTGAGGTCTCTGCGCAGCGCCAGAAACTCCAGGCTGATCGCAGACGAGCGCCTGCTCCTTCCTACCAGGTCGGAGACCGTGTATGGTTGTCCACTCGCAACCTCAACCTTCGAGTGCCCACTCCCAAGCTGGCTCCTCGCTTTGTTGGTCCCTTCCGAGTGCTTCGCAGGGTAAACCCGGTAGCCTATGCCCTTGCGCTTCCTCCTGGCATGCGGATCTCCAACGTGTTTCATGTCTCCCTGTTGAAGCCACTGGTGTGCAATCGCTTCACTTCCTCGGTTCCTCGGCCTCGTCCGGTCCAAGTGGGCAATCATGAGGAGTATGAGGTGAGCAATATCCTGGACTCACGCCTGGTTCGCGGTCGGGTGCAGTTTTTGGTCCACTGGCGTGGTTATGGTCCAGAGGAGCGTTCCTGGGTTCCCTCCGCAGATGTCCATGCTCCTGCCTTGCTCCGAGCCTTCCACGCACGCTTCCCTCAGAAACCGTTTTTTGCACCGCGGAGGAGGGGCCCTTGAGGGGGAGGTACTGTCATGGTCTTACCTCTCTCCTGTCTCCTTCGTTTGACATGTGCTGGCGGCCATCTTGGTTTCCAGGTCTCTTATAGCCTCCCACCCTGCGGCTCCTCCTTCCCACTGGGAGGAGCTGGATGCCTGGCTCATATATATAGGAGTTCTGTGGCTTCAGTTCCTTGCTTGGTCCTCCTGTGTTCACATGCTTCTAAGACTGCTGCTGCTTCTGGTTCCAATCCTGGCTTCGTCTGACTTCCCTGCTGGTTCCTGATCCTGGCTTCGTCTGACATCCCTGCTGGTTCCTGATCCTGGCTTCGTCTGACATCCCTGCTGGTTCCTGATCCTGGCTTCGTCTGACTACCCTTCTGGTTCCTGACCTCAGGCTTCGCAAGACTCTGATTCGGGTTCACCATCTGTTTTGGACTTTTGCTTTAATGCTTGATATTCAATAAAGCCTTCTTATTTTTCACTTATCTCTTGTTGTACGTCTGGTTCATGGTTCCGTAACATTCATATAAATTAATAATTAAGCATAAAGTTCATTCTGGAGTAAATTGAGAAGCCAGAATAGTAAAAGAAAATTAAAAAATTAGTGTATTGAAGAAAAAAAGTCCTTGGAAGCCGTGAAGTGAAAGTTCAAGTGACTTTATCCAACATTCTTTCTTGTGAGAGAGAGTTGTTATGCAAACAATGTGAAAACTCTTGATTGCTGTGAGATACCTATCACCAGTGCACCCGTGAGGTAGGATAAGATTGCCTGCTTACCAGATGAAAAGACTGTTTTACATCAGTCTCATAGGGCTTGTGGGAAGTCTGGTCTCCCAGTACCTTAGCCGTCAGGATGATCTCAATGGAGCTCGACATATAATCCAGAGAATCATATAACAAAAAAAGAAGGACCTCTCATAGCGTATAACGTTTTAAAACGGGGAGGATTTAAAGCGGTGGTTCACCCTCCTTAACATCAGTCTAGCATTACATTCGGCATAGTAGCGCGAGCTACAGTATGCCTATCTGTATTTTTTTATCCCCGTACTCACTGTGCTATTGCACATTGAAGATTCCGACTCCCGCGGGGAATGGGCGTGCCTATGGAGAGAGAGGATGATTGACGGCCGGCTCTGGCACGTCACGCTCCCCGAAGACAGCCGGAGTAGGTCTCGGCTCTTCACGGCGCCTGCGCACAGGCTATGCGCAGGCGCCGTGAAGAGCCAAGCCTATTTCGGCTATTTCCGGAGAAGCGTGACGTGCCAGGGCCGGCCGTCAATCACCTTCTCTCTCCATAGGAACGCCCATTCCCCGGAATCTTCAATGTACAATAGCACAGTGAGTACGGGGATAAAAAATGTAAGACCGGCATACTGTAGCTCGCGCTACGATGCCGAATTTTATGCTAGAATAAAAAAAAAAATATTTTTTTTTTTAATAGGGTGAACCCCCGCTTTAATAAAGAATGCACTTACAATTGAGTGGTATAAGTACAGCATTGGTAATAGATAAAAGGAAGCGTCTCCGATCTCGTGTTCCGATGCTTCTCGCTACTCAGTCAGGAAACACAGCCGGTGTTCAGGACGGAACGCGATGACGTCACGGCACCCTACGATCGTTTCTTCGCAAAAGGACTTCAACGGGGGAATTAGCCGGATTTGCTCTGAAGAAAAGGCTCCTCCAGGATACAGTCAGTGTTGGCCTGTGAGAGATTACCGCCTAGTAAGGAACATCCACTGCCACGCATGTGCCAGTGGATGTTCCTTACTAGGCGGTAATCTCTCACAGGCAAACACTGACTGTATCCTGGAGGAGCCTTTTCTTCAGAGCAAATCCGGCTAATTCCCCCGTTGAAGTCCTTTTGCGACGAAACGATCGTAGGGTGCCGTGACGTCATCGCGTTCCGTCCTGAACGCCGGCTGTGTTTCCTGACTGAGTAGCGAGAAGCATCGGAACACGAGATCGGAGACGCTTCCTTTTATCTATTACCAATGCTGTACTTATACCACTCAATTGTAAGTGCATTCTTTATTAAATCCTCCCCGTTTTAAAACGTTATACGCTATGAGAGGTCCTTCTTTTTTTGTTATATGATTCTCTGGATTATATGCCGAGCTCCATTGAGATCATCCTGCTGGCTAAGGTACTGGGAGACCAGACTTCCCACAAGCCCTATGAGACTGATGTAAAACAGTCTTTTCATCTGGTAAGCAGGCAATCTTATCCTACCTCACGGGTGCACTGGTGATAGGTATCTCACAGCAATCAAGAGTTTTCACATTGTTTGCATAACAACTCTCTCTCACAAGAAAGAATGTTGGATAAAGTCACTTGAACTTTCACTTCACGGCTTCCAAGGACTTTTTTTCTTCAATACACAAATTTTTTAATTTTCTTTTACTATTCTGGCTTCTCAATTTACTCCAGAATGAACTTTATGCTTAATTATTTATTTATATGAAGCACATCATCACTTATTAGCGCTGCACTGTTTTCCTTTTTATGTTTATTAAAGTGTAAGTAAACCCACCTATAATTTTCAGGCAAGGAAGCTGCCATCTTGGCCTATGTTTAATCTTCAACTGCCATGATGCTGCACATGTGATCAGTTATGACACCAGCCATTGGATGGTTTGACAGTTTGGTTGAGAGCACAACCAATGTGACAGTTAGCAATCCCGGCATGCCGGAAATGCAACTGCTTTTTGAAATTGTTAAATCGATGGGTTTACTTCCGCTTTAAGTTGTTGTACACAATTTAGTGCTAGCAGCTGTTTTACATTTGGATACATCTCAATATTATTTACTTTAGCGCAGCGTCAACCTTCTGTTTTTTTTTTCTATGATATGTGTACACACCGTCAGTCCAAAATCCGATCGGGTCAGAACGCGGTGACATCAAACACACGACGTGCTGAATAAAACGAAGTTCAATGCTTCCAAGCATGCGTCGACTTGATTCTGAGCATGCGCGGGTTTTGAACCGATGCTTTTCTGTACTAACCATCGGTTTGGTCCGATCGCGCAGCGGTCCATGAGTTCGGTCTTGAAGCATGTTTTAAAAAACAGACCGATACTTTGGTTCATTCTCATCGGACCAAACCGACCGTGTGTACGGGGCCTGAGAGCCTGAGAGGCATTCCCCCCCCCCCCCCCGCTCAACAACTACAAAACCCCCCCCCGCTCAACAAATTTAATGCGCCCCCCCGCTCAACAACTTCGACCCCCCCAATTCTCGGCTCCAGGGGGCCCCTTCAACACTCAAGCCCAGGGGCCCCCACCACCCTAAGTCCTGCCCTGGCTGTGTGCGACATGTCACTGATCTCTGCTCCGATTACACGGAGCGGACATCAGTGTCATTGTCACTAGGCAGAGCAGGGAGATGCTTGTTTACATTAGCATCTCCTCGCTCAATCTCTCAGTAAAACGATTGTGGGTATCCCCGCCGCGATCCAGTCCGCGGGACCCACCGTCGGGCTCACGGAGATTGCAGCATGTCGCCGGCGGCGTCATCTTAAAGGGGACGTACCTGTACGCCCTTATGCCTGTCCGTGCCATTCTATCGACATAAATAGGCGTGTGCTGGTCCTTAAGTGGTTAAAATAGCAACCAAACAGATCTCAGTTTTAGCAATGAGAAATGTAACTTCTTACTGTTGGGTTACTGCATTTTGCTTTCGGCTTTATTCTTTGCCCTACTCTGTGTTTCTAGACCAAGGACAAAATACGTAGAAAAAAAAAACAGGTAAAAAGGCTTACTGTATAGTTCTGTGTACTCATACAGACCTGGCAATGCTGAATACAGGCATTAATCCCTATAGATTCAATATTCAAGGAAATAATCATTTAATTTGAATATGTCTGCAGATGTAATTCTATTCAACAGTAAGAGGCTTATCTGTGTATGTGTAAATTTTGCTCTACTTTCATGGCAATCTTACCCTCAGGAAGGTTTCTCAACACTTTCACCTTCACCCAGTGGCTGAACAAGACGAGATGCTGGTCATTTATACGACAGACGTACAGTTGTGTTCGCCTGGCCTCGATGTGCAGGTCAGGCAGGGTGGCCCCTGGAATTTCTTGTGAATCTGTGGACTGATAAAAGGCATAAACTGGGATAAAATCTTAGGAACAAAGAACACAAAGGAGAGATGGGTTTACTTTAGGAGCATATTAAATAAGGGCATTAGCCAATGCATCCAATTGGGTTATAAATTGGAAAGAGCGAACAAAAGTCCTGGATGGCTTAACTCCAATGTAAAAATACATATACAGTAAAAGCAAAGGAGAAGGCCTTAAAAAAAAAAGGTTGATGGATCATCATCAGCATTCAGACTTTATAAGGAATGCAACAAGAAATGTAAGGGTGCAATTAGGGCGGCTAAGATAGACACATAGCGGAGGAAAGCAAAAACAAATACCAAGAAATTCTTTGAGTATGTAAACAGTACAAAAGGGAGATCAGACCATATTGACCCCATAAAGAATGAGGAAGGTCATCTGGTTACAAAGGATAGGGAGATGGCGAAGGTATTGAATGTATTCTTCTGCTCAGGCCTCGTACACACGGGCAAGAATTTTGTCAGAAAAAAAACATTGTTTTTCCCAATGAGTTTCTTGGCAAGAATCTCTTGCCGCCCGAGTGTACACACTGACCTTTCAAAAGAACCGCGGTTCTCTTGAAAGGCAAGAACGCGTGACATCATCGCATACGACGAACATGCGCTCGTCACATTCGATGTCGTCGCCATCTTGCTTCACCCTACCTATGCCGTGGAAACTACCACGCATGCGTCAAAGTCATTTCGAGCATGCGCGGGTTTCCACGGCGACAGGTAAGTATACACACTCTCGGGTTTTCTCGTCGGGAAACAGGCCGACAAGAATCTCGATGAGAAAATAGAGCGCAGGTTCTCTATTTTTCTCATCAAGATTCTGGCCAGATTTCCCAACGAGAAACCTAAAAGCCTCGTACACACGAATGGTTTTCTCAGCAAGAAAGCTCTGCCAGCAGTTTACTTGCTGTTTTTTGCCGAGAAAACCAGTCACGTGTACGAGGCATTAGTCTTCACGGGGGAGTTTACAAGACACGTGGCCACTTATTAAAATGAGAAGAAAAGAGGTTTAACCTTATCCACCTCAATACTGGGCACTTTCACCAGCTCCCTGCCCAAGCCATTTTTCAGCTTTCAGCACTGTCAGGCCTCATACACACGACCGAGATTCTCGACATAAAAGAAACGTTGTTTTCCTCGACGAGGTTCTTGTCAAGCTTGACGAGATTCTTGTCAAGCTTTCCTTGCATACACACTGTCGAGACAAAATCTTGTTCTCAAACGCGGTGACGTACAACACGTACGACGGCACTATAAAGAGGAAGTTTACCGAAGGTGCGCTCCCGTCTCATACTTTATTCTGAGCATGCACGGTTTAAGCATACACACGAACGTGTTTCTCGTCGTAAACCAGCCCGACGAGAAACACGACAAGGAAATTAAGACTCCCGACGAGAAAAACGAGAGCATGTTCTCTTTTTTTCTCGTCGAGATCCACAACAGTTTTCTCGATGAAAAACATACACACGACCGTTTTTCTCGGCCAGCATTTTTCTTGATGGAATTTGCCGAGGAAAACCATTGCATGTTTTTTTTACAGTGCCTTGAAAAAGTATTCACACCCCTTTGAAATGTTCCACATTTTGTCATGGTACAACCAAAAATGCAAATGTATTTTATTGGTATTTTATGTGATAGACCAACACAAAGTGGCACATAATTGTGAAGTGGAAGGAAATTGATAAATGGTTTTCAATTTTTTTTTTACAAATAAATATCTGAAAGGTGTGGCGTGCATTTGTATTCAGCCCCCTTTACTGCGATACCTCTAACTAAAATCTAGTGGGACAAGTTGCCTTCAGAAGTCACCTAATTAGTAAATAGAGTGTGTAATTCAATCTCAGTATAAATACAGCTATTCTGTGAAGCCCTCATAGGTTTGTTAGCGAATCTTAGTGAACAAACAGCATCATGAAGGCAGAGGAACACACCAGACAGGTCAGGGATAAAGTTGTGAAGAAGTTTAAAGCAGGGTTAGGTTATAAAAAAATATCCCAAGCTGTTACGACATAAGGAACTCCACCACAAATGGATCTCAGAGTATCTGCAGGGTGCAGTGCCTTCTACCTATTCCTGAACCCTGTATGCTCTGAGGTCCATCTGTGGTGAAGTTCCTTATGTTGTGAAGATTGCGGACACCAGGCATTCCTGGCAACTGGGAATTGTACCAAGTGCATTTAACCGCTTTGGCCCGGATTCACGTACAGCGGTGCATCTTTAGACTGGCATAGCGCATCTCATATGCGCTACGCCAATGTAAATCAGTGAGGCAAGAACAGTATGTACAAAGCACTCGCTCCAAAACTTGCGCCAGCGTAATGTAAATTGTCCGGCGTAAGCCCGCCTAACTCAAAGTAGGAAGGTAGTGGGCGTGATCTATTATAATGAATCGTGACCACATGTAAATGAAGGGCCAAACGAACGACGCATGCTCAGAATCACGTTGAATATACTCCCTAAGATACGACGGCTCAATGCCTACAATGTGAACGTAACCTACGCCCAGCCCCATTCACGTACGACTTACGTAAACGACGTAAAATACAACAGCTGTTCCCTGGTCCATACCCTAACATGACTTACATCTGCTTTAGGTGGAATAACGTTACGCCGGACGTACGCCTTACGTAAACGGCGTAGATTACAGCGACGGGCGCAAGTACGTTCGTGAATCGGCGTATCTCGGTCATTTGCATATTCGACACGTAATTCAATGGAAGCGCCCCTTGCGGCCAGCGTAAATATGCACCCAAGATACGACGGCGTAGGAGACTTACGTCGGTCGGATGGAGCCAAAATTCAGGCGTATCTAGCTTTACGAATCAGGCACATAGATACGACGGCGCATCAGTGCACTTACGCAGCGTATAGAAAGATACGTCAGTGTAAGTGCTTTCTGAATCCGGGCCTTTATCTATAGTGGTCCATCCCTGATGGTAATGGTCATGCGCTACTGATAAGGACTCTTTCCTTTGTTTTTGAAGCGCTGGACTTATATATGTTTAATACAGTTATTCACCAGCAGTGATATGTGCTAGCTGCTGGTGTATATATCATTATTGTAAGAGCGGGAGTAGTGTGTTATATCTTTTAATAATGACCATCTTATGGTCGATTCTTTCAAACGTATGATAACTAGCCTTCATATTTCACAAAACTTGTATCGTCACTATTGATGTGCCAAATGTGCCTTATGATGTTTTGTTTTCTCATGATATGTCCAGGGCTTTTATTCAGGGGGAACTCAGTTCCACCACCTCTGGCTCAGACCCTGGGGGGGGGGCCTGCTCACCACAAGCACTTGTAAACACACAAGTCCAGTTTCTCTGTTTACAAGTGACAGCTATGCACTCTGTGTGTAACCCCCCTGAACTCTGCATTCTGTATGTAATGCAATCCTGGTATTTAACGCCCCTTTAAGACCCTCCTACTGTTCGTGAAATTTGACTGACCACACCCACTATTTGATGTGATTTGGAGGGTGTGTGTGGATGGGGGGGATTTGGGGGGGTTGTGGTTGAGTTCCAGCACCTATAGTTTGAGAAAAAAAGCCCTGGATATGTCTACAATGTTTTGTTCGATAATAAAAATTATGAATAAAAAAAAAAGATCACTAGGACATGGAACTAACTGTTTAAATGTAATATCTCCTAAAAAGTATACACAAAAAGTGCCTTCATTAGTCAGTATAATATGTTCATTATACCATGGTACAGCCTATCCCCATCTTCCAAGCTGGTGTCCCACCCCACCCATTCCACAGTGGCCACCTCTCTATTGGCTGCTGTAGTGCTTACAATAGGTTCTGAAGTAAGGGCCACAGTTCAAACTTGAAGGATCCTGGGCAGTATGTTCATGAATCCAGGCAATGATATGGTTGCACAAAAGATGTGTTGCCGACTAGTAAAGTCAATAAATTCCCCCAGTGTATTAAAGCGGGGGTTCACCCTTAGAGGGCACTTTTTCCCCTTAGATTCCTGCTCGTTTTCTCTAGGGGAATCGGCTATTTGTTTTAAAATATGTGCAGTACTTACCCGTTTACGAGATGCATCCTCTCCGTCGCTTCCGGGTATGGGCTGCGGGAATGGGCGTTCCTTCTTGATTGACAGTCTTCCGAGAGACTTCCGACGGTCGCATCCATCGCGTCACGATTTTCCGAAAGTAGCCGAACGTCGGTGCGCAGGCGCAGTATAGAGCCGCACCGACGTTCGGCTTCTTTCGGCTACGAGTGACGCGATGGATGCGACCGTCGGAAGCCTCTCGGAAGACTGTCAAGAAGGAACGCCCGCTCCCGAAGACCCATACCCGGAAGCGACGGAAGAAGATGCAGCTCGAAAACGGGTAAGTACTGCTCATATTTTAATACAAATAGCCGATTCCCCTAGACCGAACGAGCAGGAATCTAAGGGGAGAAAAAAAAAAATTTAATACATGGGTGAACTCCCGCTTTAACTACTTGCTCCCGGTCCTTGCTCTGTAACGAGAAATCGCGGGTGCCCCTAGTGGCCGCTTAGAGAGCCGACGTTATAGTACGGGCTTTCGCGCAGGTGAGCCGACCTGCCGCCGTAGAACTGCTACGGCGGCTGGTCGGCTCACCTGCGCGAAAGCCCATACTATAACGTCGGCTCTCTAAGCGGCCACTAGGGGCACCCGCGATTGCTCGTTACAGAGCGAGGACCGGGAGCTGTGTGTGTAAACACACAGCTCCCAGTCCTGTCAGGGGAGAAATGCCTGACCGTCTGTAAATACAACGTATGAACAGCGATCAGTCATTTCCCCTAGTGAGGCCACCCCCCCTACAGTTAGAACACACCTAGGGAATATACTTAACCCCTTCCCCGCCCCCTAGTGTCAACCCCTTCCCTGCCAGTGGCATTTTTTATAGTAATCCAATGCATTTTTATAGCACTGATCGCTATAAAAATGCCAATGGTCCCAAAAATGTGTTAAAAGTGTCCGAAGTGTCCGCCATAATGTCGCAGTACCGAAAAAAATCGCTGATTGCCACCATTACTAGTAAAAAAAAAAAAAATTATAAGAATGCCATAAAACTACCCCCTATTTTGTAAACGCTATAACTTTTGCGCAAACCAATCAATAAACGTTTATTGCGATTTTTTTTACGAAAAATATGTAGAAGAATACATATCGGACTAAACTGAGGAAAAAAAATGTTTTTTTATATATTTTTGGGGGATATTTATTATAGCAAAAAGTAAAAAATATTATTTTTTTTCAAAATTGTCGCTTTATTTTTGTTTATAGCGCAAAAACTAAAAACCGCAGAGGTGATCAAATACCACCAAAAGAAAGCTCTATCTGTGGGAAAAAAAGGACGCCAATTTTGTTTGGTGAGCCACATCGCACGACCGCGCAATTGTCAGTTAAAAACGACGCAGTGCCGAATCGAAAAAAGTGCTCTGGTCTTTGACCAGCAATATGGTCCTGGGGGTAAAGTGGTTAAGGTGGAAACTTGCTTAACAATGTACTGCAGACAGATGAATAACACTATGAATAACCAAAGCCGCTAAGAAGGTGATTTATAGTAAAACTTTTCCTCTACAGTGGAAATGTAGGTTCTTTCAGACAAGCAGAGCAAAAAAGGAAGTGACTCTTCAAACATGTTTGCTCCGTGAGGTCAGAATTCTATTAATAAACACTGTGGATTACTTATACAAGTAAATCTGTTAGTATTACCTCTGACTGCACAAACCACTGATAACGGAGCCTCCTGGGACCTTGGGCCCGACACCGTAGGGTGAGGGGAAAGTCCGGGGGAACACAGGCACACACAGGTTGCTCTGTGATTCGGATTTCTACAAATAAAGGAGGAGGCGTGTTATTTCCATTGACAAACATATGTAGCAAGCTCTCACATATCAAGTACATATAAATATGTTTATTACATCTAATTCCAGGAATGGATATTTTTGCATAGTTACATTGGTCCAGCTTGGACTAAAGTAAGGCCGGTGTTCTGCCCGCCCTGTACTGAGCCTCCGGAAATCACAGAAGATGAACAGCTGTGGCCCCGTACACACGACCGAGTTTCTCGGCAGAATTCAGCCAGAAACTCGATCGGAGCCGTATTCTGCCGAGAAACCCGGTCGTGTGTACACTTTTGGCCGATGAAACCGACGAGGATCTCGTCTGGCCAAATTTATTTCGTTAGTCAATGAGGAAACTTGGCTCGCCGAGATCCTCGGCGGCTTCACAAGGAACTCGACGAGCAAAACAATGTGTTTTGCTCGTCGAGTTTCTCGGACGTGTGTACGGGGCCTGTGAGTCAGCTGTACACGGCGCCTGCGTAATGAGCACGACATTGTGCCAGGCGCTGCCGCACGCTCCTGATGCTCATGCAACTCTGCAAGGGGCGGGTGTAGGGGGCGGATGGGTACAGAAGAGGCCGAATTTTAAATTGATGGGCAGAGCTGATAAGTTTTTTTTTTTTAGCAATAAAGTACACGTCTTTGAGGTGCGTGTTTAAACAAATGAAGAGCGGGTTTTGCAAAGTTGATGGGTGGGTTTGATGGACCTATTTAACTAACTCACATAATGAATTTGTCAGATATAACAGTAATACACCCTCCCTCTGCAGAGTTGCACGAGCATCGAGAGCGTGCGGCAGCGTCTGGCACAATGTCGTGCTTATTGTGCAGGCGCCGTGTACAGCTGACTCACAGCTGTTCATCTTCTGCGATTTTCGGATGCTCCGTTGTACTCCGTACTGCACAAGCACTGCGCCTGCACAGTACAGGGGGGGCATTATCCACCGGAGGACCTTTCTCGGCAGGACACCGGCCATACACAGTTTGAATCTTGGCTGGTTCAGCAGGAACTGATCAAGATTCGAACCTTTAATCAACTTGGGTACAACCAGCCTGCTGGATTTGCTTGCAATTCTCGCTAGCGTTTGCTATAGCCGCTAACGATATTTACTGTCTTTCCCAGGGGGGGTGGCTTCCCCCGCCGGGACCAGACAGTTGCTCGGCAGGGATTTCGGGACTGTTTGTGTTCATGGGGGAATTGTGCAAATTTGGTATGCCTAAGTATGCATGTTCCATACCTGGCTGATCCCCATTGAAGCTGGAAATCACTGTAGTAGACACCGTTACACCACTACTACAGTGATCACCACCAGCTTCCGCAGGAGGTCACTCGCTCGCCACAAGCGCCATTCAGAAAACACTTTGCATTTACTCAATGAATGCAAAGCACTCTCTGATTGGACGAGGTGGGGATTGTGACATCACAACCCCGCCTCGGCAAACAAAACAAAACAAAAAAAGATATAAGAAACAGACATGTCCGAACTCATTCCCCACTCAAAACGAAAATAAAACAATTTGGCTTTAGATACACTTTTGCATACTTTATTAAAAATCTGTGAATATTTATATGATTAACCCCTTCATGAGCAAAGGTTTTTGAAGCCTAGATGCCCAAACCAAATTTAGCAGCATCAGTATGTGTTGGTTAGCTTGACAATAAAGCCATACACAGATTCTCTTGTTCAGGCTGAAAAATAAAAAATGAGTTGATATCCCCATCCACGGGGAGGAATCTACACTGTTTACTATTGTATTCAGACAGCTGCTGCTCTTTGTGACTGCCTGAAAACTCAAAGTAATGATGTCAATACCATTAAAAAGACATTTGGCCTCACCAATACCATTAAAAAGATATTTGGCCTCATCAATACTGTTAAAAAGACATTTGGCGCACACAAAGTGGATTTATAATTTTTGCAGTTATTGAAGAATAGATTTAAATGTTAGTTTTTGTGTCTGGAGTTCAGCTTTAATCTATAGACAGCCCCTCAGTGTTAATTGACATTTGATGGCTATCAAATGTTCACTTTAAAGCCCTGTTCTCACAGGCAGAATGTTAAGAAAAGGGGGAGACGGTTTTAATTCCCCCTTTTCTCATGGGAAGGCGGCAGGACAGGAGTTTCTGGGTCCCCCTTTCCCCTGTCTAGTTCTGCTATAGCAAGCTGTCACATGTCACAGCTGAGGGAGAAAACGTGACTTTCCCAGGCTTTACTTGAACACCTGGTGTTCACGTGGCCTGGGAGAGGGCTACACATGATTTTCCCGGGCTTTCTAGGAGTTTTGGGGGGAAAATCCAGTTTAAACCAGCCTGATACAGCGCTATTTAGGGTATAAAAGGCAGGGGTTCCGTGCATCAGATCAGCCGCTTCAGTGAGCAGGATCTGTGGTGTCCCCCACCCCCCCTCCCTGTTTGTTATTTTTGTCGTGGCTGCATAATTATGTGGTAAGGTCACCTTGTTTAAAGGTGGACAAATTTGTTTTGAATATATTTATTGATGTCTGGGTGTTTGAATTTTGTAGTTATATACAGCCCAAGCCGTAGTGGCTGGGTTGGTTTGAGTTAATAAAGAAATTCTGTATTGTTTGAATTTTATCTTATGAAACCAATAATAAAGCAGCCCCGGCCTTATTTATTCCACACAAGTTCAGTTGTCTGTCTGTCATTTTCATTTTAGGTAATTTAATAATATGTTTTAAAAGGTCCTGCCTGCCTTCCCATGTAGGGAGACATTTGCGGGCCAAAAAAAAAAAAAACAGCCAACATTCTGCCCATGTGTATGTTGGTCTGTCTGACAGGAGACCCTGGCTGTCATGCTGAGGTAAGTGAGCAGCTTGGCAGTGGGTTTCTAGTTTAGCTTAGATTACAGAGCTCCTAGGGACAGAAAAAGTAATGAAGATTTGACTGAAAGTGCATTTATGTTTTAAAGTGGAATTCAAAGCTAGATCTAACAAGCCTAATACTGCTCCTGCCTCCCGTCTAACTCCTATGCTAACTGTGCTGTAAAACAAAGATGCATGCAGATCACGTGATCTCCTCAGTGGCTGGCTTCCAGGGAAAGGAGGGAGCGCCGACAACAGATAGAATTCCTGGGCGATGATGCCACCTTTAGGCTTATTATGAGGCACCAATTGTCGGCTGTCTCTCCTCCCCTCTGAAGAAGGAAGTGTCACCAGCACACCAGGATCTCCAAATTGGGTCCAAACTTTAATCTCACAGTATCAAAAAATAAAAGTGACGTTTCGGAGCCACGCAGGACCCCTTCATCAGGTGACTTCTCCTCTAAAGCCGCTGCTAGGAGCCAATCATGTGACTGGTCTAGGACACCCATGAGAATGGGTACATATATGCATCTTCCTTCTACAGGGAAGTTACTATAGGCCTTAAAAGAAGATGGGAGCCGTTTTAAGCTTAGTTATGCCACGTACACACGATCGGTTCATCCGATGAAAACGGGCCAATGGATTTTTTCATTAGATATCCGATGAAGCTGACTTTCATCAGTCTTGCCTACACACCATCAGTTAAAAATCCGATCTTGTCCAACGCGGTGACGTAAAACACAACGACGTGCAGAGAAAAATGAAGTTCAATGCTTCCGAGCATGTGTCGACTTGATTCTGAGCATGCGGGGATTTTTTAACCATCGTACCGAACCGATCGTGTGTACAGGGCATTAGTTGTAGCTTGGACTTTGCTTTAATTTCTACTAAACCCAGATTATTCTTTATAATATAAATAGAGACTCTGGCCCGGATTCACAAAGCACTTGCGCCGACGTATCTCGAGATACGCCGCGTAAGTGCACATATGCGCCGTCGTATCTATGCGCCGGACTCAGAAACTAAGATACGCCTGAAAATAGGCTTCATCCGACCGACGTAACTTGCCTACGCCGGCGTAGAGTGGGCTCATATTTACGCTGGACGTATTTGGCGCTCCCATTGATTTTCTATTCACATATGCAAATGAGGGAGATACGCCGATTCACGAACGTACGTCCGTCAGATGCAGTACGCGTAAAGTAATACGTCCGGCGTAAAGTTATGCCCCATAAAGGAGGTGTAACTCAGCAGCATCCATGCAAAGGGCTGCACCAGGGAACACAAGCCGACGTATTTTACGTAGTTTACGTAGGACGTGAATATGACTAGGCGTAGGTTACGTTCACGCCGTAGGCAGTGATCCGTCGTATCTTAGGCAGTTGTTGCGACGTGATTGTAAGCATGCGCACTGAGATGCACCCATGGGACGGCGCATGCGCAGTTGGCGATACGTATCTGTCTGGCGCTCGGCCCATCATTTGCATGGGGTCACGCCTGATTAGCATGGCTCACGCCCACTTCCACTTATGCCGACTTACGCCTGAGAAACCCAGCGCAGATTTGGGAGGAAGTGCTTTGTGAATTCAGTGCTTGCCTCTCTGCGCTGCGTAAAGGAGATACGCTACGGCGGCATAAATATGCGCCAATGTCTGTGAATCCAGGCTTCTGTTTGCAAAGGGAAGCATACACTGTGGTTCATATCTAAACATGAAAAGTCCTGAACTTTAGAGCCTTATGAGGCCAGATATGGTCCTTTGGGTGCTTCTCATACATTCCTTGGGCCCCAGTCTTTGCCTTCTCTACCTTGCAGCTAACTAAGGGCCAATGAAGGAAATTCGTTCATTCACCTGGCTTTGCTAGCTAAATGGGAATAAGAATATTATATGGGAGAAGAATATTACAGTGGAACCTTGGATTGCGATTGTAAAAGTTTTGAGAGCTATCCCTAAGGTTGTTCTAGTTTACCTTGTCTGCTAGCCTATACATGGGTTTCACTGACTTATATACAGTATAGTCAAGTAGATATATAAACCCTACTCTTAACACTTATTTAAATGATTTTTGCTTTGACAACAATCGTACATTTAAAAAGCTTAATTTCCTTATAACAATTGAATGGGCAGATTGCTACACAATTAAAAAAAATGGTACAATCCTAATCTGTTAAATGACAAATTGGTGTGTTAGTCACTTGCTGTTTTGTTGCTGCAAATTCTTAAAAAAAGTGTTATTCCTACCTTTCAGCATGATTACTCATCTGCTGGGCCTGTGGACATATGGAAGACATCACAGAGGGTACATTGCACAACCTTACTTCATCCTATTCTTCTAGCCAGCTGAGGACGAAGAAAGAATAATCATATTAAAGTGATTTTGTATATAAAACATTAATAAAAAATAACCACTGTTACAGAACAGCTCCTGAGCACAATCATTTTGGTTTTGAACCCCTCCTTTATTTCCTTAAAGTGATACTAAACACATGCTGTTTAATTTTCTCTTTTATTTCTGTATGTATTATTTTGATTTGAAAAAAAAAAAAACAGTACCTTTTTCCTAATTAATATACAGCTGTCACATTACCCAGATCTTTTCCAGCCTGCAGAAAAAACATAAGGAGAATGAACTCCTAGTGCTCTGCTTCTGGTGTCATGTAAAAAAACAAAAATATAGACTTTGGAATACAGAGTAAAAATAAATAAATAGTATCAATCAACTATTTTATATATGAAATTCAATCTTTATTATTTTGTGGAAATAACATGGTGTGGGCGAATTTCTACCAGTCACAGGCCCCTCCAGCTTGTGACTTAGAATAAGAGGGAAGTGAAGCCTCCATTAATCTACACGTAATATCCCACCCACATTATGTTTAGCTGGTTAGTGGACATGGAGGGGCAGTTGGCTGTCATTTACCACTATGTATACGCGTGGGTGACTGTATAGTCACATGGGCTGCTCAGATGTGATAGGGAGGAAATGCTCAGCATAGAAACTCACTGAAAACTGAGGATGTGCAGAGTTGCCTCAACAGCTGCAAAAATCCCTAGCTGAATTGGGGACATAAATAGAAGGTGGAGATAGAGAGCAACATAATCAACTAGATTAATGCAGAATACAGAAAACGAATCTCAAAGTGACTGAGTGAGTATGAACAACATATAATACAGCATTTATTGATTGTTTTTTATGATGTGGGCTTAGTGACACTTTAAGAACGCTGGAAACCTCTTGCTTGGATTATTAATGGGAAGTGGTGAGCTCAATATCCAACCAATATATTTGTTTTGTGTTGGTACTGACTCACCAGAGACTCCAGAGTTCACAATTCCTGGTTGCAGTTCATCTTTCTGCACCCCACTGTGGCAGTTATGAAGCCCTAAAAGAAGACTCAATCATCTTTCTCTATTTTCTTTAAAGTTATACAAATTAAGAATTCAGAAAGGTCCCCTCATAGTGACTATGGAATATGGAAAGGAACTGATCACAGATGAGCTGAGACAAAATAAGGGGCATATTACACAATATACATTGGCCCGGATTCACATACATTGGCGCATATTTATGCCGGCGTGGTGTATCGAATATACGCTACGCCGACGCAGCGCACAGAGGCAAGCACAGTATTCACAAAGCACTCGCCCCCAGTCGCTGTTAAAGATACGCTGGGTTTCCTCAGCGTAAGCCAGCGTAGGTGGAAGTGGGCGTGAGCCATGCTAATGAGGCGTGACCCCATGTAAATGAAGGACGGAGCGTCATAAAGTTACGAATAATGTACGGCGCATGCGCCGTTCCATGGACGCATCCCAGTGCGCATGCTCAGAATCACGTCGAAACAACTGCCTAAGATACGTCGAATCACTGCCTACGACGTGAACATAACCTACGCCTAGCCCTATTCACGTACTACGTAAACAATGTAAAATACGCCGGCTGTGTTCCCTGGTCCATACCTTTGCATGACTTGCGCCTCCTATATGGGTAACTTTATGCCGGACGTAGGACTTAGGCAAAGCGCGTATATTATGCGCCGGGTGCAAGTACGTTCGTGAATCGGCGTATCTCCCTCATTTGCATAGGTGAATAGGAAATCAATGGGAGTACCACTTGCGGCCAGCGTAAATATGCGCCAACGATACGATGTCGTAGGAAAGTTACGTTGGTCGGATGAAGCCTATTTTCAGGCGTATCTAGTTTTGTGGGCACGGCGCACAGATACGACGGCGCATACTTACACTTACGCGGCGTATCTTGAGAAACGTTGGCGTAAGTGTTTTGTGAATCCGGGCCATAGTATAGAGGCAGAGACAGTGGGGCTTATTTACTAAAACTGGAGCATGCAATATCTGGTGCAGCTATGCATAGAAACCAATCGGCTTCTATGTTTGGCAGTAAAGGCTTAATTGAACAAGCTAAACTTAGAAGCTGATTGTTTCCATTGCACAGCTGCATCGGATTCTGAGTGCTCCAGTTTTAGTAAATCTCCCCCAGTGTGCCCATTCTTCTAACAACTGTATGGCGCCAAAAGTGTAATAATAACCCATAGCAAACCAATCATATTTTTTTACTGAGGTGAGATCATGAAAATGTGGATTCTGACACACTGGTTGGTTGCTGCACTTTGCTGTTTGAATACGCCGCTTATTTCCGTTTTGTGCAGCAAATAGATCGTTTTACTGCTGACTGCTAGCTTCAATGACTTTGGGGTCTTAAATAATACTTTATTCTAACTGTGGAAATGCAGAAAGCAAAAACACAACATTTTCCCCACATTAGTTGCAATGTCAACCAATGGTATGAAAAGTAAACCATTGAACATGATGTCAACTTAGAAAAGTAATACTCTGCACATTGGCACAGCAAGATATAGAGTATGTGCTTATGAGAACCACACTGTCATGCTCTAAAAAGGTTACATGTTCCCCCATACCTGGAAGTACTAGCTATTTCCAAGGGCGCCAGCTGATGCACACCATAGCTATGAGTGATGAGAAGGTAAGTATTAGTAGTAAAGTAGGTGGGCTGCAATGAGTTGTTACTTTGCCCGCAGTGAGCAAAGTGACAAGTTCACTTTAAACAATTTAGTTTTGCCATTGCCATTTGAACATCATAAAAAAATGCCATTGTAGCTCAAGCTAAAAAGTTTATTTGCCATATTACTATTATACAAACACTATCAGTGGAGTAGCTTGGCACACCTGGACCTTGATTGTCAGGTACTAGAACACCTGCTGGTGGCAGTGGGGTCGCCAGGCTTCAATGGTGTAGTTCCATTGTCCACTAGTGGCTATCTATCCCCAAGCAGTCAGCAGACCCCAGAAAGTAATCATCACCTGATGCTGGTTGATGTGAGGCTATTTAGCCCGGCCCCAGGAGTGACACAATGTTACAGAATTTTACCTGTGTGCATTTGTACTCTGCATCTCTTAAAGCGGAGGTTCCGCGGTTTCTCGATTTTTTAGTTGTATGTGCAATGCATAGTAACACACATCTAAATGTAGCACTCACTTGCTAGCCGCTTCTAATAGTTTTTGCTTCGTTTTCCATGAGAAAGGAGAAGTTTTAAAATTTCATCCTGGCGTTTTCCATCTTGCTTGTGGGCATTGTGAAGCCCACAGGCAAAGACTTCCTGGAAGCGGTGATGCACCCTTGTCACATGACCCACCTGTCGAGTCACGTGACCCGCTTGTCGAGTCACGTGACCCACGAGATAGCGCGAGAACACTGTTATTGCAAGTACAGATCGTCTCCTGGGAATCTCGACACATAACTACCAGGAGACATTGCGCACAGCTCCCGTCGGGGAAAAGGAGCGACACGCCCACTCCCGCGGGGAACAGTACCCGGAAGCTAGATGAAAAACATCAGAATCAAGGTAAAAATTTACCTCCGAAAAAAAAAAAATGGATTCTACATGTATTAATGCTGCAGTTCTTACTAATATAAAGTTCAGATTGAGGGTGAACCTCTGCTTTAAACTGGCCATACATGTGTAGATCTCTTTTGTTCATCCTGCTGGCTGAATGAAAACAAATCTACAAGGATCCCTCCATCTACATCTATAACACTACAGAGAGGATGGATAAGCCTCCTGCTGGGTATTGTGTTCTGACAGCCACTGCAGACACTGTCAGAGTACCCAAAAAATGTTTGTATTGGATTGGATACAGGTGCTGTTTGGCCTAGAATTTTGCAACGAGCTCCTTCAACAAAAGTCAACCAAAACAATTGGCCTTTGTCAAAGGAGTGATACTGGCAAGGCCAAATACCATATATAATATGAAGGAGCCACGCTTAGTAAACCAATGTGCCAAACCACTATAAATTCTACAAAACATCACAAATTATGGTAAATACTATAAACACAGCGAAACCAACATATAAGTGCTCCTTGTGTCTTTGCCAAATCAGTGATGATAAATAAAAACAAAAATTGTGAAAGTCCACTGTGATGCACCAATATTAGTGATACTCCACTTAATATGTGCTCCAATAAATATTCCAAACTGGTTCAAGCAGTGAAGTGACTCCTCAAAGCTCCACAACAGAGCTCCTTGACCTATTTACTTCTAAAGGGGTTTATTATTGCTTTTACCAAACTCCTTCAGTATGCCAATAGTACAACGAATGATTCCCAGACAGTCCTTAACGTGCCTTACAAGGAAAAATATCACGACCACAAAACCATTATTTCGCAACAGTTTATTAAAATTCGAATCCCCCTTTATAAAACCACTATTATACACTCAGGCCTCGTACACACGACCGAGAAACTCGACGGGCGAAACACATCGTTTTCCTCGTCGAGTTCCTTGTTAGGATTGTCGAGGAACTCGACAAGCTTGCTTTGCGTACACACAGTCAAGACAAAACCTCCTCGTTCTCAAACTCGGTGACATACAACACATACAACAACAGCAGGGGAAGTTCGATTCCACTGGCCAAACTCTTGGGGCTGGTTTTGCTAATCTCATGTGTTTGCGTGTTAAAGCGGGAGTTCACCCATTAATCTATTTTTTCAAACAATCCCCTTAGATTAATGCTCGTTTTGTCTAGGGGAATCGGCTAGTTGTTTTAAAATATGAGCTGTACTTACCGTTTTCGAGATGCATCTTCTCCGTCGCTTCCGGGTATGGGTCTTCGGGAGCGGGCGTTCCTTCTTGATTGACAGTCTTCCGAGAGGCTTCCGACGGTCGCATCCATCGCGTCACTAGTAGCCGAAAGAAGCCGAACGTCGGTGCGGCTCTATACTGCGCCTGCGCACCGATGTTCGGCTTCTTTCGGAAAATCGTGACGCGATGGATGCGACCGTCGAAGCCTCTCGGAAGACTGTCAATCAAAATAGGAACGCCCAGTCCCGCAGCCCATACCCGGAAGCGACGGAGAGGATGCATCTCATAAAC
Source organism: Rana temporaria (assembly GCF_905171775.1). Lineage (NCBI taxonomy): Eukaryota > Metazoa > Chordata > Amphibia > Anura > Ranidae > Rana > Rana temporaria. The sequence continues at coordinate 100,766,721 of NC_053491.1, read as the reverse complement.
CGTAAGTACAGCTCATATTTTAAAACAACTAGCCGATTCCCCTAGACAAAACGAGCATCCATCTAAGGGGAAAAAGTATATTGTACGGGTGAACCTCCGCTTTAAGTAAAAGTTTGTTAAGAGACGATTTGCACTTTTCAGTCTGTTAGGCCTCGTACACACGACCGAGTTTCTCGGCAAAAACCAGCAAGAAACTTGCTGTTTTTTGTTTCTTTTTTTGCCGAGGAATCCGGTCGTGTGTACACTTTTCGACGAGGAAACTGTCGAGGATCTCGTCGAGCCAAAAAGAGAGCATGTCTTCTTTTTCCTCGACGGGAATGGGGAAATTTGGCTCGACAGCCTAACAAGGAACTCGACGAGCAAAACGATGTGTTTCGCCCGTCGAGTTTCTCGGTCGTGTGTACGAGGCTTCACAGCTTGAAAAATGTGTTATCTCCATTACAAATGCTACTTTTACTCCCGTCTCATACTTTATTCTGAGCATGCGTGGGTTTCTTAGCATACAGACGTTCGAGTTTCTCGTCAAAAACCAGCCCGTCGAGAAACTTGGCGAGCCAATTTGAGACTCCCGTCGAGGAAATAGAGAACTTGCTCTCTTTTTGGCTCGTCGAGTTTCTCGACAGTTTCCTCGACAACATGAACACACGACCGGTTTCCTCGGCAAAAAAATATCTCCCAGCAAGTTTCTTGATGTTTTTTGCCGAGAAACTCGGTCGTGTGTACGAGGCCTCACATACAATTATGCCTCTATACTGGCACTTAGTACATCCAGAATATACAAGCACCTTCGAACGTCCCTGCCGGTGGGTGTTCCAACAACAGGAAGTGAGGTTACTGGAAATGGCTGGATGTGACATCAAGCTGTGCAACTCTGCTTCTAAGCATTTCATCTATAATAAGCATCCTCAGGGGAAAAAAGGCTATATATAAAAAAAAAAAAAAAAAAACTAACGCAGCCACAACATCTAATAATTGGTAAACTGAAATATGTTACATTTTTGGTTTTATTACCGGTTTCCGTATGAGATCTACAATAAAAGTTATCAAAGCAGACTATTTTGGTGGGCTGGTGAGACAAGTGTGTTCAGTGTTGAGTGAAGGGGATTACCAAGAAGAACACAGTGATTAAATGCTTACAGTGGTTTGATGCTTTCACAGCTTCCTTGTTTACCTTATGGTGTAACAACCAGTTAACCTGGCGGCAAATCAGCATTTCGATTATATGTTTCAGACTACTGAACTTCCTTTTTATAGCTGTTTGTCCTCCAGCACTCTTTAGAACATTTAGCACACTTATTAAAGGTTAAACAGACATAAAAAAGAAAAGGGAAAAACAACCCATTCATTTTAAAATGGCAAAACATTTGTGTATAGGATATAAAAAAAAAAGAAGGAAACTCTTCCAACGAGGATACCTGTTTAGGTGAAAGCTGTCCAAGAGGGGAATTCCCTCAAAGGGGTTGTAATCCTTTGTGTTATTTCACCTTAAAGGAACACTAAAGGCAAACTTTTTTTTTTTTTTTTTAAAACAAACATGTTATACTTACCTCCACTGTGCAACTCGTTTTGCACAGAGTGTCCCCTAACCCTGTCTTCTGGGGTCCCTCGGTGGCTGTCTCGGCTCCTCCTCGCAAGAGCTTTCCACCTTCATGCGAGCGAGCTCGCATTGTGGAAAGCTTTTGCGAGCGTGCTCCCGTGATACAGGGGCGGGCATAGCCGCCGACTGTATCACTCGGCCCCGCCCCCCGGTGCGCAGTGTCATCCACTGTGATTGACAGCAGCGCCAGCCAATGGCTGCGCTGCTATCAATCCGTCCAGCCTAGCCAATCAACGGCCAGGCTGGGAACCAAAGAGGATCACGTGGATGCGCGTGGGACTTTCGAGGGGTCAGGTAAGTAAAACGGGGGTTCTGGGGGGGGCCGGTACCGTTGGATGTTTTTTCACCTTAATGCATAGGATGTATTAAGGTAAAAAAACATTTACCCTTGCAACCCCTTTAATGCATCCTATGCATTAAGGTGAAAAAACACCTTGCAGCGTCTGGCCCCCCCGAGCCCCCGTTTTACCTGCCTAAGCCCCGAATTTCCGCGGGCGCGTCCCTGCCGTCGCTCTCTCCACGGGTTCCCCGGTGCGCCGTGTCATCCGCTGTGATTGACAGCAGCGCCAGCCAATGGCTGCGCTGCTATCAATCCGTCCAGCCTAGCCAATCAACGGCCAGGCTGGGAACCGAAGAGGATCACGTGCATGCGCGTGGGACTTTCAAGGGTTCAGGTAAGTAAAACGGGGGTTCTGGGGGGGGCCGGTACCGTTGGATGTTTTTTCACCTTAATGCATAGGATGTATTAAGGTAAAAAAACATTTACCCTTGCAACCCCTTTAATGCATCCTATGCATTAAGGTGAAAAAACACCTTGCAGCGTCTGGCCCCCACGAGCCCCCGTTTTACCTGCCTAAGCCCCGAATTTCCGTGGGCGCGTCCCTGCCGTCGCTCTCTCCACGGGTTCCCGACTCTTGATTGGATAGATTGATAGCAGCGCAGCCATTGGCTCCCACTGCTGTCAATCCAATGATGCGGGTGCCGGGGGGTGGGGCAGAGTCATACATTTGGTGGCTATGGATGCCGAATGAATGACGGGAGCACACCCGCAAGGTAACCCCCTCGGGAGAGGGCTTCCCAGAGGGGGTTATCTAATGTGGGGAGGAGCCACAAGAGCCGCCATAGGACCCCAGAACAGGTGGATCAGGGCCACTCTGTACAAAACAAACTGCACAGTGGAAGTACTGTAATTATGACATGTTTGTTATTTAAAACCAAAAAAAAAAAAAAGGAACCTTTAGTGTGATTTGAAGTTTCCTCCACTTCTCTTCCTCCTTTTGGGGTTCCCCAAGGCTCCGTCCTTGGGCCTCTCCTATTCTCTCTCTATACCTCTTCCCTGGGCCAGTTGATAACATCTCATTGCTTTCAATACCACCTCTACGCCGACAACACACATATCCATCTCTCCACTCCTTAACTCACCCCCTCGATCTGCTCACGGATCTCAAACTTACTGAATGACATCTAAGTATGGATGTCACACCACTTTCTCAAACTCAATCTTTCTAAAACTGAGCTTGCTATATTTCCTCCTTTCTGGTCCCCTCCCCCATGACTTTACCATTAAGATCAATAGCACAACTATTGGTACCTCCACACATGCCAGGGTACTGGGTGTAATCCTTGACTCTGACCTCTCCTTCAGCCCCCACATCCAATCACTGGCTAAATCTTGCCGCCTTAACCCCCACAACATCTCTACTAGTCGACCCTTCCCGACTAACGACACCACAAAGCAACTTGATCACTCCTTGGTTATTTCCTGCCTTTATAACTGTAACTCTCTCTCTTAATGGCCTACCCTTATACAGGCTATCCCTCCTTCAGTTTATTATGAATTCTGCTGCTGGACTAATACACTTCACTAACCGATTTGTGACTGCTGCTCCTCTCTGCCAATCCCTTCACTGGCTTCCCCTACCCCACCGTATAAAATTCTAAATACTAACCACAACATTCAAGGCCATCTACAAAATTGTCCCAAGCTACATTACCACCCTCTTCTGCAGTTATCGCCAAAATCGTTCCCTCTGCTTCTCCCAGGACCTCCTGCTCTCTTGCTCCCTTGTTACCTCCTCCCATGCTCACCTTCAGAACTTCTATAGAGCCTCTCTCATCCTCTGGAACTCCCTGCCACGGTATTTCCGATCAGCTCCTAACCTGTCCACCTTTAGGAGATCCCTGAAAACTCATTTATTCAGGAAAGCCTATCCAACATCCACCTAAGAACTGTACCTGAGCCATCCCCAACAAATCACTCCCTGCAGCTATTACTTGTTGTACCACTATCCCCTCCCTTTAGAATGTAAGCTCTACGAGCAGGGCTCTCCTGTACTTTATGTATTGAACTGTAATGTAATTGTGCTTTCCCCCTCTACATTGTAAATTGCTGTGCGGCGCTATATAAATTGTGTATAATAATAATAATAATAAAAAATTCCAGGACAGGAAGTAAAGGGCAATCCTCCCAAATGGACATAATAAAATATAAGTTGATAACCAGAACGTTCTAAACATAATGAAAAAATAAATAAAAACAAAGATTCTGGTCATTCTGATTGCCTTTTCCTGATCAATGAAGAAACCTTTTCTACCAGCTATAACATATTTTGCCATATTTCTGAAATGTAAGTTTAATATACTATTATGGTTACCTAGGCTGATTTCATGCATGTAAGGCCCGGTACACACGAGCAAACATGTACGATGAAACCGGTCCGTCGGACCGTTTTCACCGTACATGCCTGCCAGAGGGCTTCTGTACGATGGTTGTACTAACCATCGTACAGAAGTCCGCGCGTAAACAATACGCGGGGCGTGTCCGCGTCGTCGCCGCGACGATGACGCGGCGACGTGGGCGGGCCTGCCATTTAAAGGCTTCCACGCGTGCGTCAAAGTCATTCGACGCATGCGAGGGACGGCGGGCGCTCGGACATGTACGGTAGGTCTGTACTGACGACCGTACATGTCCGAGCGGGCAGGATTCCAGCGGACGGTTTTAAAACACGTCCAGGAATATTTGTCTGCTTGGAAAAGGCCCGGCGGGCAAATGTTTGCTGGAATTCGGCCCGCTCGCGCCTACACACGACCGAACATGTATGCTGAAACTGGCCCGCGGACCAGTTTCAGCATACATGTTTGGTCGTGTGTACGGGGCCTTACACTAAAGTCCTGTACACACGATCGGTTTGTCTGATGAAAACAGACCGATGGACCGTTTTCATCGGACAAACCGATCGTGTATGGGGACCATCGGTTTGTTTTCCATTGGTGAAAAAAATAGAACATATTTTAAAATTATCCTATGGATAAAAAACCGATAGAAAAAAACGATCGTCTGTGTGGAAGCCCATCGGTCAAAAATACATGCATGCTCAGAATCAGAAGTCAACGCATGCTCAGAAGCATTGAACTTCATTTTTCTCAGCACGTTGTAGTGTTTTACGTCACCGCGTTGGACACGGTCGGATTTTTGACTGATGGTAGGCAAGACTGATTAAAGTCAGCTTCATCAGATATCCGACGAAAAAATCCATCGGATTAGATTCCATCAGATATCTGATCGTGTGTACAGGGCTTAAGGATTAAAAATAATTCTATGGACGTCAGCACCATGGAGATAAAGAATGAAGTTAGTGGGTGGAGGGTTAGAGGGGTGGAGGGTTTTACACCAGCTTAAACCAAGATAGAAAAGAGCACTCATCTGACAGTTTGGAACAGATCTCTCTTCTGCTGCCAAGCAGGTAAACAAGCACGTGGCATGTGCTTTAACATTCCCAACATGATCTAAATGAGTTTGTGCTTCTGGGGGGACTTAGAATTTAAAGAAGAACTAAACTCTTGAAACTGTGCCCAAAAAAGGCAGACAAAGGGCTAAAGTGAGTCGAGGAGGTTAGTCATTTCACAGAAAGGAATAAGTATGTGCAACCATTTGTTTGAACAGAGACAGGGGGTCCAAACAGTTGTATTTTTAACCACTTCCTGCCGGCCGTACGACTTTGTACGGCCGCAGTGTGAATCCCAATTGCCGGGAGGCCGTCTATATACGGCCTCCAGCCACTGGGGGGCGCGCGCATGCCCGCCGCATCACTGAGATGCCGTTGCGCGTGCCTGGCGGCCGCGATGCCCGCCAGGCACCCGCGATCGGCGGTTACACAGATCCACGTCCTGTCAGGGAGAGAGGAGACCGATGCTGTGTCCCTTGTATATAGGGACACAGATCGGTCACCTCCCCCAGTCACCCCCCTCCCCCTACAGTTAGAACATTCACTAGGCTACACATTTAACCCCTTCCTCGCCGCCTAGTGTTAACCCCTTCCCTGACACTCCCATTTATACAGTAATTAGTGCATATTTATAGCACTGATCGCTGTATAAATGTGAATGGTGCCAAAAATGTGTCAAAAGTGTCCATCGTGTCCGCCATAATGTCGCAGTCCCAATAAAAATCGCAGATCGGCCGCCATTACTAGTAAAATAAAATAAAAATAATAATAATTCTGTTCCCTATTTTGTAGGCACTATAACTTTTGCGCAAACCAGTCGCTTATTGCGATTTTTTTTTGTTTTTGTTTACCAAAAATATGTAGAATACGTATCGGCCTAAACTGAGAATTTTTTTTTTTGGGATATTTATTATAGCAACAAGTAAAAAATATTTTTTTTTTTTTTTTTACAAAATTGTCGTTTTTCTTTTGTTTATAGCGCAAAAAATAAAAACCGCAGAGGTGATCAAATACCACCAAAAGAAAGCTCTATTTGTGGGAAAAAATAAGTCGTCAATTTTGTTTGGGAGCCACCTCGCACGACTGCGCAATTGTCAGTTAAAGCGACGCAGTGCCGGAAGCTGAAATAGTTTAGAGATCCACAGCTATAGGTTCCATTATCAGGGTAAAAATTGTGAGAGACAGGGGATAACTCTGTCAAGTATCTCGAATAACCATAAAAGAGGTGGAGACCATGTTTCCCAGCTAAATAGAAGCTTGGGGGCATCTATAGAGGATCTATCTTCTTCAGAAAAAAGGTGCCAAATCCCATACACTCCAGCATTGCACACATGTAGATCCAGTCCACTGAAGCAAACGCCTTCCCAATATCAAGGGCAACTATCACTCTCCTGCCCATATTAGCGTGTGAGGCTTGTATGTTAGTGAAAAGTCTGTGGATATTGATATCTGTGGAGGAATGAAGCTTTTTCATCAGTGTCCGCAAGCGGGTCTATACTTTTGGACAGGTGGGTGGCACTGGCAAGGAGCTTAATTAGGATCCACCTACAAGATGATTAATGTGGACAGTCTCTAGCCTCGTACACACGATCGGACATCAAACAAACTTTGTTTTTACTCCGTGAGTATTACCAGCAAGGCAGCTTTTAGTATTATCACATTATAAAGAAGAAGAGAACGTGCGCTGCTTTTCTTGATTTCAGAACTTGCTGCGTTAGGAATGTGCTCTTTAAAAATACGAACGCTAGTTCTACCAGACAGAACGCTTCCGGCTGGTCTTTGCTTCTGAGCATGCGCGTTTTTACTTTGTACAAAAGTCCGATTGCTTGCTGTACACACGGTCGGACTAGGCAGACTTTTGTTGACGTAAAGTTTGTCCGTTTGCAGACCGAACTTTTTGTCCGATGAAACCCGAAAAAGTTTGTCCGATGGAGCGTACACACGGTCGGACTATTTTAAAAAATTTCCTAATTTTGAAGTTTGTTGGCAAAAAGTCAGACCGTGTGTATGGGCCTTCTGAGTGAGACCAAACGTGATTTAAGCAAGCTGCCTGTTTGTCTGTCCTGCTCTGCTAATTGGATTACCTCATTGACGATCTCGGATTGGATATCGACTATTCTCTGAACTGTTCTTGCCTCGTACCTGGACTGTCATTGAACCCTGCCTTTCTGTCAACTGCAAGTACCTGTTTGCTTTGCTCAGTATGCGCATGCCCCGGTGTGGTAGCCAGGCACTATAGCAATGGCCCGGATTCAGGTAGATTTGCCCCTTAGTTACGGAGGCGCAGGGCAGCGTTTTTGCCCTGCGCCCCCGCAAATTTCCTGCGCTACCCGCGATTCACGGAGCAGTAGCTTCGTAAATTGCGTGTGCGCTGTGTAAACTTGCCCTGCGTAAGGGCGCCTAATGTAAATGATCCCGTAGGGGGCGGGAATCATTTAAATTAGGCGCGCTCCCGCGCCGAGCGTAGAGCGCATGCTCCGTCGGGAAACTTTCCCTACGTGCATTGCGGCAAATGACGTTGCAAGGACGTCATTTGCTTCAAAGTGAACGTGAATGGCGCCCAGCGCCATTCACGAATCACTTACGCAAATTACGTAAAATTCAAACGTCACGACGCGGGAACGACGGGTATACTTTAGCATTGGCTGCCCCTGCTATTAGAAGGGGCAGCCTTACGCTAAACACGCCGTACGGAAACGACGTAAATTGCGTACGCAGGGCTCGCGCAACATTGTGAATCGGTGTTAGTATGCAATTTGCATACTATACACTGAGCACAATGGGAGCGCCCCCTAGCGGCCATCGCAAGAATGCAGCCTAAGATATGCGTGGCATAAGAGCCTTAGGCTGCAGTCGGCGTTACGATGTTCCTGAATCAGGAGCATTCGTAACGCCGGGGCAAGTAAGCAAATGCGCTGTGTAACCTATGGTTACACAGGCGCAATTGCTTCTTGAATCCGGGCCATTGTTTATAAGTCCCGGGGCAACCAAGTAGCGGTAGGCCTGCTTGCCTTATGGGAAAGGGGGCTGCTATAAGTGAAGAACACAGTAGCCAGCTATAGCAGGGGAGGGCTGGCAGGGGGGACAGGGTGGAAATCTCCCCCCGGGCTGGTGACACTATGCACAGCCACCGGCCGCCACTACCAAATGCTATTTTTGCAGAGCAGGAATATGCCTGCTGGAGCTCTGTTAACACAGGTCACGGCCGCTGCTCACCTCCCACTGTGCAGCCGTGCCTGTGTCAGCTCCGAGGTAGATGGCTGCAGAGCTGAGCTATGTCTCGTCTCACACATAGCTCAGCCTCAGCGCACACCAGCGCTGACATCCCCTTCTCTCTCTGCACAGACACGAGGACTCTGATGTAAGGGGAGGCTCTGTGCGGAATCTGATGTAAGGGGGCCTCTGTGCGGACTCTGATGTAAGGGGGCCTCTGTGCGGACTCTGATGTAAGGGGGCCTCTGTGCGGACTCTGATGTAAGGGGGGCCTCTGTGCGGACTCTGATGTAAGGGGGGCCTCTGTGCGGACTCTGATGTAAGGGGGGTCTCTGTGTGGACTCTGATGTAAGGGGGGCCTCTGTGCGGACTCTGATGTAAGGGTGGTCTCTGTGCAGACTCTGATGTATGGAGGGGGGCCTCTGTGCGGACTCTGATGTAAGGGGGGCCTCTGTGCAGACTCTGATGTAAGGGGGGCCTCTGTGCGGACTCTTGTGATCATGAAAAATCGTTTTCATCGATCCATCACTTTTCCACGCTCTATGGGCCACTTGACTGGACTTGCCCCCCAGGCCTAAGGCTGCCAGCCCTCCCCTGAGCTATAGTGTCTGAACACCTGCGTTAAGGGTAAGCGTGATAGGAACTTTGTAAATCTGGTTGGGTTTCCTTTATTATGCTTTATGTTGGTTGACTTTACTTGCCAATACATTCTGCTATTTTCCATACAGTTTCTTGTGTGCTAATTACAGTGTAAAGAGAGATATCCTGGTGGTGTCAGTGAGGCTGAGGCCTCAAACAGGGCTGTAACAGGAGCAGACGCCCCAAATCTGCCAGCAGCTCCTGCAGGGGTAGCGCTACATAGTACAGCAGAACATGCTTGGATGGTAAATGAGACTTCTTTGCGCATCTATTTATAAGTAATGGCCTTTTAAAAGATATATCACAATTTCTGTTGGAAAAAGGAAACCGTTTCCTCTGTCGGACTGCTTTTACAGTGCCTTAAAAAAGCACCTTGAAATTTTCCACATTTTGTCATGTTACAACCAAAAGTGTAAATGTATTTTATTGGGATTTTATGTGATAGACCAACACAATGTGGCACATAATTGTGAAGTAGAAGCAAAATGATAAAAGGTAGGGTTGTCCCGATACTGATACTCGTATCGGTGCCAATATCGAGCATTAACCCGGGTACTTGTAGTCAGGGAATTGCTCAGATGCTTAATCCAATACCTGGACAGTCAGGGGTGATCAGTGCGGCTCTGGTGAGGGAGGCGTGTTCGCATAGAACACATGCAGAGCCCGCCAGGAAGCGTGCACGGCGCTGCGCTAATAAAAGCCAGGGAGACATTTCCCAATCTCTGCAGCCACTGTCTCCCTGGCTGTGATTAGCACAGCGCTGTGCACACTTCCTGGCGGGTTCTGCATGTGTTCTATGCGAACACGCCAGAGCTCATCCTTAGTGAGGAGTTACAATCACCGATCTCCCTGTATATATTTCAATAAAGCCGCTTCTCCTCTTCCTCTCGCAGGTTTCAGCTGCTTTATTGAAATCTATACAGGGTGATCTGTGATTGTAACTCCTCCCAGCACCGCACCGATCACCCCTGACTGTCCCCCATATCCTCCTCCATGCTCCTCCGGCCCCCCCCGTGCTCCTAAATCCCCCTCCATGCTCCTTCAGACCCCCTCCATGCTCCTTGATCCCCCTCCATGCTCCTCTGCCCCCTCTGTCCTCGATCTGTCAGGATAGACAGCGGAGGAAGGAGCCAGTAAATATGTAATTTACCGGTTCCTTCTTTTTCCGAATGCACCAAAACCACCCTCCAACAGGGCTAAAAAAAAGAAAAATAATTATAATAAATAAATATTTAAAAAGGTTAAATTGTAAAAAGAATAAAAAGTAAAATAAGAAACACACTGACACTGTCAACGCCACCCCTAAAAAAAAATAAACAATCTAGACGGAAGTCTTAGGAACAGGTGGTCAGCTAATGCACAGATAAAAAGATTTATCACAAATGTAGTTAAAGCGGAGCTCCACTCTAAAGTGGAACTTCTGCTCATTGGATCCCCCCCCCCCATCTGGTGCCACAATTGGCACCTTTCAGGGGGAGGGGGTGCAGATACCTGTCTAAAACAGGTATTTGCACCCACTTCTGTGCATACAGTCTGCGGGTAGACTGCGGGTAGTTCATCACTTCCCGGTCTCCCCATGTTGTGTTCTGGGAAACACATGGCTCCCAGAACACAATGGTGACCAGTGAAAGATGCACAGTCTTATGCTGCCGAAGTTGCTGGACTCCAGGACACATAAGTGTCCTATTAATAAAAGTCAGCAGCTGCAGTATTTGTAGCTGCTGGATTTTAATATTTTTTTTTAAGGCGGACCTCCTCTTTAAATTCTGAATACACTTGTAGAATAAGGTGACCAGATTTTTTAAATTAAAGTAATGGCGGCAATCAGTGACTTTCTGCCCGTCGCCACCACCGTCCGCCTTACAGCCAGTCAAGTCTCACTCTCCAGCCCCCGGCTACTACTGGGTGAGGAGCGGAGGAAGATCACTCCACCAGGGAAGGCAAGGAGATAGGCAGGCGGCTGGCCGGGACTTGAGCCAAGGCAGAAGAACATGCGAGCGGAGCTGAATGGACAAGTGCCCGAAACGGAAGAAATATTTCCTCCGCTCCGACCAGCACATGATCATCAGAAAGGGGCACAGTTAATGGAAAAAAATACACCCCCCTAAGCTATTAGGAGCAGCGGAGCGGGGGGTGTAATTCTAATTTATTTATTTTTATTCTGCACTGACTGTCTTTGAATTTGCCCCAGCCCCTGTTCAAATTCAATCCGGGGACAAAACTGGGGACAGACTTGGTCTGGGGACAGTGTCCTCAATCCAGGGACTGCCCCCAGAAACTCCATATCAGAGTATACCTAGAGGGTAGAAGTACTGTATAGAACCGGGAACAACAAAAAGAGGTTTCTGCTGATCTATGTTTGAAATGTATGAGGCATCAAAACAAAGCTGTATTTTATCAGATTCTCTTTCCATTTCATCAGATTTAGTCACTATGCCTCGGTTTCTGATTTCCACTTGGTTTCCTGTTCCTTGAATATTTGGCTCTTTGAGGAACTGCCCTACATTGTAAACAGAGAATTCCGCCATTCTACAGTTCTTAAACGTTATAACATGGGATGGCTTACTCTAATCAGGCTAGACCTGATCTTCTCACTCAGGTGGGGAAAATATTGGAGCAGTCATAGGGAGAAGTCAGCTGAACAACACATCATAAGTAGCAGGGATACATCAGTCACTGAGTACGATGAGAGCTTGTAATGTCTGGGATTTTATTAGACTAAAAATCCAAGCCCTTTACAAGAACCTATTGTCATTTTAATCAGAAAATTTGATTAATGTAAGGTAGACAATTTTACAGCTGAAGCTAACAATGAAAAAAAAGCATTTGTGAAATATACAATAAGCATGCTATCTCACCAGTGCAATTGTAAAAGAAACGTGCACCAGCCTGGAGGACAGAAAACAAGCTGACAACTCCTTCCATGGGATTTGTAGCCAAGGGTTGCATTGTCAGGTCATAACAGGAAGTGTTGCTATATGCAGGTAACTTGCAGGTGTTTAGTCAGATTAAGCGACCCGTCAGAATGTGTAACGGAAGTGACATTTCGTCGCCGCCATCTTGCTACACCCCACACTTCTCCATAGTAAGGATACACTAAAGCTTCGTACACACGACTGGTTTTCCCGGGAGGAAAACTGCCAGGAGAGCTTTTGGCCGGGAAAACCGGACGTGTGTATGCTTCCTCGCAGTTTTCCCATCAGGAAAACAGCCGGGAATCCCGGTGGGAAAATAGAGAACCTGCTCTCAATTTTCCCGTCGGGATTCCCTGAGTTTTTTTTCCCGCCGGATCTACTACCAACCTATGGGAAACACTGCGAGGCAGTGCCGATGGAGCATACACACGGGCAGGATTCCCGGCCAAAGCTCCATGGCAGTTTTCCTGCCGGGTTCTCGGCTTTCTTCTCGTTTTTTTTACCGACGAGAAAACCGAGCGTGTGTACAGGGCTTGAGAAGAGGGCAAGAGGACATCTTGTAACCGGAGTTTTGTATTTTACACTTTTTTTAACAGTAAAGTCAGTTTTTATAGTCAAATACAGTACTTACAACTCCGTCTGACTGGTTAGATGTTGAATTTTAACCACTTGCTGACCAGCCGCCCCCGTTCTACGGAGGCAGGTCGGCACAATCTCTCGAACCGCCATAGGTCTACGTCGGTCCCTTTAAGCGGGATAGCAGGCGCGCGTGCCCGCTGCTTTGCGGGAGATGCCGATGCTCGTGGGCACGAGGGGCAGAACAGGGACGTGTGTGTGTAAACACACAAATCCCTGTTCTGCTCTGTGAGGAGAGACAGATCGTGAGTTCCTATGAGCTAGGAACCACAATCTGTCATTTCCTTTAGGTCAGTCCCCTACCCCTACAGTTAGAAACACACCTAGGGAACACAATTAAACCCTTGATCGCCCCCTAGTGGTTAACCCCTTCCCTGCCAGTGACATTTTTACAGTAATCAGTGCATTTTTATAGCACTGGTCGCTGTACAAATGCCAATGGTCCCAAAAATATGTCAAAAGTGTCTGATGTGTCCGCCATAATGTCGCAGTCCCGATAAAAATCGCAGATCGCCACCATTACTAGTAAAAATACTATAAATCAATCCCCTATTTTGTAGACGCTATAACTTTTGCGCAAACCAATCAATCAATACAAAAATATGTAAAAGAATACATATTGGCCTAAACTGAGGAAAAAACTTTTGTTTTAAAAAAAAATTGGGATATTTATTATAGCAAAAAGTACAAAATATTGGGACTTTTTTTGTTTATAGCGCAAAAAATAAAAATCGCAGAGATGATCAAATACCACCAAAAGAAAGCTCTTGTTGTGGGAAAAAAAGGACGTACATTTTGTTTGGGTAAAGTGTCGCACGGCCGCGCAATTGTCAGTTATAGCAACGCAGTGCCGAATCGCAAACAATGGCCTGATCATTGAGCAGCCAAATCTTCCGGGCCTGAAATGGTTAAAAGCAGCGGCAAGCCTGCTGATCTCACAGGTTTTCTAATCTGACAGAAGTTCACTGCTTTTAAAATTCAACATCTAACCAGTCAGACGGACTTCTAAGTAATGTATTTCACTATATAAACTGACTTTACTGTTAAAAATCGGTGTAAAATGCAAAACTCCGGTGGGTGTAAAAAGATGTCCGCTTTCCCCCTTCTCAGTGTATCCTTACTATGGAGGAGTGCGGGGTGTAGCAAGATGGCGGGGACGTCACTTTCGTTACACATTCTGATGGGCCGTCGAATCTTATGACACACAAGATCATTAGGTATTTACTCAGCGTTTCTTATTAGCAACAAACTATAGCCAGCAATACGATTATTAATGGTCAGAGAAATAACGAAATTGCCTTCCAGATTTACATACACTTTACCAAACAACCTTTTTTTTTTTAAACCAGCTTCAGCTTAAAATTAGTATTAGTCCTCGTTTGCTGGGGACAGTCTCATTGTGAGGGGCATCCTCAGTATTGTCATATGGGAACCTGGCAGCATAGCCTAAAGCCTCGCACACACAATCGGATTTTCCGCAGACAGCGTCTGACTTTTATCCGAAGGGCGTGTGCCTTTTTTTTCTTGCATACAAACGGCACACAATTGTCGGCCAACAAACACGAACATAGTGACGTACTAGACGTACTACGTGGTTTTTCAGCTTTTGAGTGCCACCCTTTCGGTAATGTCGTGTTTGGTAAGCATTGATTCTGAGCATGCGTGTTTGTAGTTTGGACATTTGTCTGATGGACTTGTGTAGACACGCTCCTAAAATCTGACAACAGACCGTTGTCAGTGGAAAATCCGACAACAATTGTCCGATGGAGCATACAAACGGTCAGGCTGTCAACACACAATTTCCGTTGGAAAATCCAATCGTGTGTGTACGAGGCTTGACTGTGCAAGTGTCAATTGAAATGATTGTTGCTGGAACAGTGTAGTCGCACACACAGGAGTGAATCCAGATGTGCTATTTTTTTACCACTTCAGCCCGAAGGCTTTCACACTGAAGTGGTGCGCTAGCGGGACCGCTCCAAAAGTCCTGCTAGCCGCATCTTTGGAGTGGTATAGGAGTGGGGTGTTTACCACTCCTATACCGCTCCTTCCCATTGAAATCAATGGGAAACCGCGGTAATACCGCCGGCAATGCGCCTCTGCAAAGGTGCATTGCCGGCGGTATTAACCCTTTTTCGCCCGCTAGCGGGGGTTAAAACCGTGCAGCTATAACGCCACCGCACCTCCGCTGCCCCGTGTGAAAGGGGCCTTAGAGAGAGAAAATCTCTACAAATTAAAGGGAGCTGTTATAGGAACAAGTGTCTCCACTGGAAGATTTCCCTTTGCCTTCTGCTGCAAATTTTTGAATATCTCATCACTATCTGTCCTGGTGACAGTGAGACCAGAACAAATTGAGAGGATAAATCTTCCCAGCAGGGACAGATAGCAATAAAAAAAAAAAGGATAGACATTCTTACCATTCCATATGCTATCTGAAACTGATAAAAAGAGACCTGTTCTCTGGCAAATGGTATACACAGATACATTTCCAGGTCTATCTATGCTGTTGGTGAACATGATAAATTAATAAAAAAATGTATTGGGAATGTTAGTTGATTCAATTTTTTTTTTAAAGTGACAATTCACAAGAGTGACACTTACTATTAACCTCTTCACACCTAAGGGTAAACAAAGTCTACATGCCTAAACTCAATTTTGCAATTTTGCAACTACTTTGTGCATCCAGGTGGACAAAGTTGGGCTTTTATTCTGTGGTAAATAGATATCGATATCTCCTGTTTTTTTTGTTTTTTTTTTTAATTATCATCAAAGAAAACCTAGCTCAAAATAGTAAAAAAAATATATATATTTTTTAAATTTAGCTGTATATTTCTTGTTACTACCATAACCTACCACCAAAGAACAACCCCAAATTAACTCTCCTGGTCCTGACGATCGCAACGATACCACATATGTGTATGTTTTTTGTTGTTTGTACCTGTAGTACAGCCCAGAAGCAATAGTGTGCATTTTTCATTTTTTTTTTCCCTACCTAAAACACACTGGGGCAGATCCACAAAAATATGCACCAGGGCAGCGTATCTGAGATATGCTACGCTGCCGTAACTTACCTGGCTTTGGTTTGAATCCAGAAAGAATTTGCGCCGTAAGTTACGGCACTCTCGTGGTGTAAGGGCGCGGAATTCAAATGCGGCGAGTAGGGGGCGTGTTTCATTTAAATGAAGTGCGTCCCCGCGACGAACGAACTGCACATACCCCGTCCGTCAAAACTCCCAGGGTGCATTGCTCCAAATGACGTCGCAAGGACGTCATTGTTTTCGACGTGAACGTAAATGGCGTCCAGCCCCATTCACAGATGATTTACGCAAACGACGTAAAATTTTAAAAATTATACGCGGGAACGACGGCCATACTTAACATTGAGTACGCCACCAGATAGCAGCTTTAACTATACGCCGGAAAAAGCCGAACGGAAAGACGTAAAAGAATGCGACGGCCGCTCGTACGTTCGTGGATCGTCGGAAAAAGCTAATTTGCATACTCGACGCAGATTAAGACGTGAACGCCACCCAGCGGCCGCCGGAAAATTGCATCTTAGATCCGACGGCGTACTAAGGCGTACGCCTGTCGGATCTAACACAGATGCTGTCGTATCTTGTTTGGTGGATACCAAAACAAAGATACGACGCGCAAAACTTGAAATTACGCCAGGCGTATCAACAGATACGCCGGCGGGGGGCGTGGCTTGCGCGTGGACATGATGGAAGCCTAAGCAGACAGCTCTGACTTGAATCTGGGGAATCAGCGGCAAAACGATCGACATACCGATCATCCAGACGCCAAAACTATATACCCTGAGAGGGGAGACCACACCCGATGCAGTCCCGCAAGCGGAACAAAGAAAATCGCCCTAAAAAGCTTACTGACGCATCTGTTATGTCAGCCACAGGGAAGGATCAGCTTCAAAATGGCCCCCGCAGCTCTGAGGTAAATTCAACCTCCTCATACACTGATCTCCCAGATGAGAATCTGGACTCCTGGGACTATGAAAATCACACAGTGAACGCGGAGATCTCTCCTTTACACAGTCCATCTTCTCAGAGCCCAGCTAAAGCTAAGATGAGATATGATTATACTGACCAGGCCTCAGTCAGTGACATTGCGTTGCTATGCCAAAATCAAGTAGGCCTCAAAATGGTGTCGCCTATTGCCAACTATCCTACTTCAGGACAACCGGTCCTTGACACAACCATGAAGGACATGCTTCTGTCTCTTCAATCTTCTCTCATGGTGAATATTTCAACTATGTTTAATAGCTTTACTGTTGAAATGAAAGGCTTAGGTGAGAGAGTTTATCATATGGAAAATAAAATGGAAGAACAAGCTCATACTGTGAATGACTTGGTGGATGCGTATAGAGAGCAAAGGGAAGATGCAGATTGGATGCGCGCAAAAATCGCAGATTTGGAGGATCGATCAAGAAGAGAAAATCTTAAACTGAGGGGGGTACCCGAATCGATCACTCAGGCAGAATTACAAAAATTTGCGGGTGACATGATAGCGACTTTACTGCCAGACATATCACCTATTGAAAGAATGATAGATCGCATACATCGCATCCCTAAGTCTAAACACCTAGAAGCATCCATCCCACGTGACGTTCTTATGAAGATCAATTTTTTTCCCACTAAAGAGAAGTTATTGGCTAAAGCTTGATCACAACCGGAGCTTCCTGCACCTTATAATGAGATCCGTATATACGCAGACCTGTCACAATACACTTTAAATTTGAGGAGACAGCTAAAATCTACCACAAAAGCCTTGAGCAACCATAAAATTCCGTACAAGTGGAGACATCCGGCCACACTGCTGATAACCTATAATGGGACTACCACCACCATCTCTAAACCTTTGGACGGACTACGACTACTCCACTCATGGGGCATCATCCCTGAAATTTCTGCTGAAGAAAGAAAGGCTTTGGAAGGAGCCCGCCTAGGGAAAGGAAAACACACAGGATATCATAACCCCTCTGCAAAGTGACACAATGGGAATTTATTTATTATACCTGTTATTTTACATTGCAACAATATCTCCTGGATACTTGTCTTGCACCCTTTTACTGTTTGAACATTACCCACCAATATCTGTCGGTTTGGTTTTTAAACCCGAAATGTATTTATTTTTTTTTCACTGCATATGTTATTGCATTGCTCATCGTCCCACGGATGTGGGAAGTATTTTTATTTTTTCTGGTAAACATAAGTTGCTATAGGAAAGCAACATTTTCTTTAGTTTGTTTTGCTTTAAGCAACTTTTTGCTACATATTTTGTCTTTGTTTTTGTTTTTCCCTTTGCTTTGTTCCACTTCCTTCCTTATTTGTTTTTTCTTTATATGCAGAGGTGATATTATATAAGTAAATATTTTCTTCATAAACCTCCAATCTCCAGAGTTTACCAACATATAATTACCTTTTTCTCTACAACTTCTTTTCTTGGAAGTGAGTATTTTCTAATTTTACAATACAAGTTATTCAATTAATCCTTGAAATGTCTATTCATTTTCTAACGTTAAATGTAAAAGGGTTAAACCACCCGGCCAAAAGAACTTCACTGTGGAAAACTGCTATCTCCCACAACAGTGATGTACTTTGCGTACAAGAGTCGCACTTTATTCATGGAGCAGCTCCTCAATGTTGTCATAAATCTTTTCCACACATTTTTAAGGCTGGCTTTTCCAAAAAACAAAGGGGAGTCTTCATTGCTATCCGTGACACTCTATCTTTTCAGCTACTGTCTTGCACCACTGACCCTGGCGGTAGATTTATTATTTTGGTTTGTATGTTGGACAATGTCCTCTATACTATTGCTAATATCTATGCACCAAACCACAGTCAAATGAAATTTCTTAAATCTTTACCTAAAAAAAAATTATGAGGTACAGAAAGGTCATTTGCTAATTTGTGGGGATTTTAATTTGGTACCAGATGTGACTATTGATTCATCCTCCAGTTCTAAAAGGCTATCATCTCCACTAAACTCCTTTTTTAACGATAATGATCTGTTTGATATATGGAGATGTTGTCACGCGACAGAGAAGGATTATACTTTCCTTTCTTCACGTCACAACACTTACTCCAGAATTGACTTGTTCGTGTCTGATAAATGGTTGTTACAAAATATATTAGAATCCCGTATCCACACTATCACCTGGTCGGACCATGCACCCGTTAGTATTAAATTGGCTAATAACACTTCTAAACAAAATTCATATTTATGGCGTATCAATAATTATTTAATGCAAAATCCGAACAATGCTTCATTTCTTAACCAAAAATTGGCCATTTTTTTCTCTGACAATATTGGATCAGTGTCCGACCCGGCGGTGGTGCGGAACGCTCAGAAGTCTTTTATGCGAGGCCTTTTTATCCAACCTGGATCACGGGCTAAAAAATTACTAATTAAAAAACTGGATGAACTGACTACCAAAATTGCAGACGCTGATTTAAAAAATAAAACGAACCCATCGCAATACCTTCAATCCCAACTATTTAAACTTAGGCATGACTTACGACCCCTGATCCTTGACTCTTATGAGTTTAAACTGAGAAAATTAAAAGCCACCTCATACACTGCCAACAATAAAGCGGGTAAGATTATGGCCAACCGCATTAGAAGTCTAAGATTCAAAACTAGAATAGCCTATCTCTATCACCCATTATCAGGAGATAAACTTATTAATCCTCAATCCATTGCTGATGCATTTAGCACATACTATAATGACTTAAACAATCTCAAACTGGACACCGACACACACCAACCAACATGCGAGGAAATCAATTCTTTCCTCGATCATATTAAACTTCCTACATTATCAAAAGACCAACTTGAACAGTTGAATGCCCCTTTTACGGAAACCGAGATTCTTAAGACCATAGACAATGTACCTCCATCCAAATCTCCTGGCCCAGACGGCTACACTGGAGAATATTTTAAGTTATTTAAAAGCTTACTAACCCCACATTTGACGACTTTATATAACTACTAAGTCTCCTCCTCTTCCTTTACGAATGAAATGCTTTCGGCCATTATAATAACTTTACCCAAACCCGGTAAAGAACCCACCTCCCCCTCCAACTTTAGACCAATATCCTTACTAAACGTTGACTTGAAAATATACGCCAAATTGATCGCAAATAGACTAGTTCACATTCTCCCAGGACTGATTCACACGGACCAAACTGGTTTTACCAAAGGACGCCAAACTTCAGACTCTACTAGAAGACTAATAAATATAATACATAATGTGGAACTGACCGGAACGCCTTCTCTGCTTCTTTCTTTAGATGCAGAGAAGGCGTTCGACAGAGTTAATTGGGATAACCTGAACCTGACCCTTCAAAAATTTGGCTTTAAGGGTCCCATTCTCGATGCTATACTGGCCCTTTATACCACTCCCACAGCCCGAGTCTTTACTTCCGGCCTTCTTTCTAAACCTTTCCATATCTCTAATGGTACCCGACAGGGCTGCCCATTGTCCCCTCTAATTTTAAATATGATGATTGAACCCCTGGCTGAGCACATTAGAACTAATGACAACAGGAATTCGTATAGGAAAACTGGCCCATAAAATTAGCTTATTTGCAGACGACATAAGTTCAAAAATGTTTATCCTGGTTTGGTGAGGTCTCTTTTTACAAAGCGAACGCTTTAAAATCATCCATTTTGGACATCGGAATTGATGCTGTGTCCAGAAATTTATTACAGCACCAGTTCCCTTACATCTGGGAGGACACTAAAATTCCATATTTGGGTATCAACCTCACCAGAACTACCAAATCACTATATGAATATAATTACCTTACCCTTAGAAGTAAATTACAAGCAGACCTTCAAAATCTGAGCAAGAACGAATTCTCTTGGTGGGGCAGATTATCTGCTTTCAAAATTATTCATCTTCCACAGGTATTATATTTTTTGGGGAATTTACCTATTCCTATTCCCAATATTTTTTTAAAATCCTTGCAAACGCTTTTATCCAAATTTGTTTGGAAGGGAAAGAGGTCTAGATGTGCTCATAACAAATTAATTAAACATCGAATGTCTGGAGGAGTGGGATACATTGACTTTAAAGATTATTATCATTCATCCATTCTAACCCAAGTGAGAGAGTGGTTTAACACTACTTCTACTACTCAATGGGGTAATATTGAATCCAGTTACTGTACGTATGGCCCAACCAATATTTGGTTGTATGGGGCCATTTTGGGGGTTAAAATCCCAACACATCTACCACCTACAATGGCTGTTTCCATTAAAACATGGCTTAAATTCTTGACCTCTTCTGAACTAACAGATCCCAGCATTGATATTAAAGTCCCTATCCAAGCTTTATACCTTCTTATTAGTCACATTCCGATTGCTTCCTGGCACAAAAAAGGCATTAATTATCTACAGGACTTTTACTCGAATGGATACATTAAATCCTTCCAATCTATTCAATCCGAATATGACCTACCTCACATTAATTATTCTCATTATACACAAGTGGTACATTGTTTATATAAACTAGGCCATTTCTTTAATCTCATTCACACTTCTGCTTGGTCCTATTTGACATCACCAGTACAACAAAAAAGAGGCATTTCCTTATTCTATAATTTAATGCAACAAAAACGTACTTTCACTAAATCTTCTTCTCATCTACAGTGGGAAAAAGACCTTACATGTTCCTTTACAGATAACCAATGGCATATAGCTTGCAAATCCAATCAATCTGCTTCTAAGTGCACCTCCCTATGGGAATTATCTACCAAAATTACTCTACGTTGGTATTATACTCCAGCAGTAATGTCCAAATTTAATTCCCAATCCCCCAACACGTGTTGGAGACTTTGTACTGCTAAAGGGGACATATTTCATATATTGTGGAGCTGCCCTAAGCTTAACAACTACTGGACAAAAATTTTCCAAACAATTTCTGATTTGACACAAACACAAGTAACACCCGATCCGGCATTGGCTCTGTTATCTCTGGGAATAGAAAAATTCCCAGCTAATCTACAAAGAATTGTAACTCACTTCCTCTTAGCGGCTAGACTATATATTACTAGGAAATGGAAAGATTCTAATCCGCCATCTCCCGATGATGCTGTTGACCTTACCAACCTTCATAACTCCTATGAAAAAATACTGGCATCACCCTTAGGCTTACTTCATAAATATACAATCCATTGGGCTACTTGGAATCTCTGGTACGATACCCTGACATGATTTGCTTCATTTAATTTAATACTATTATTTACTCTTTTTGTTTAGTTAACATTTCTTATGGAAGAAATTAGGAAAGGTGTCTCTATATGGAAACACTAACAGCGCTTAGGTAAAAGAAAAAAATCTAAAATTACCCCTCTGCTTATGGTGATAGATATTCACCCTTGGTGAGAGCAATTGTCACTCCAAATCAATCATATACCATGAGTGAAAAAGAAGAGCACAAAACCTCACTGAAATGATAATGGTTGAAATTGCAAAAGAAACGATGATACAAAGTCCATTTACCAAAAAAACGCATTAGCATAAAAAAGTCTCTAAAATCATTGTAATTCCTGTGCGTTGTTATACTCCTGAAGTGTCCACACAAAGATCTTCACATACAGGTCTCCCTTAGGAGTTCTACTCACCAGATGCCTATGGTGTAATCAGCCTTGAGAACTCCTGTGATCCTGCTGGGCTCCTTCAAATGGTATGCCTAGGATGTATCCTGGAAGACTCTAAATATCTTTCCTCCTATTACCAGTGTCTCTCGGTGGAGTGGATGGGTAATCAAGGGCAGAGTATGATCATGGAAAATAAGCATAGGAAAGAAACATAGTGTGATACTGCTTTTTATTCAAACCAAGCCCCTCACAAAATGTTATGCTTACAATGTAATAGAAAAATACAGGCACATCAGATGTTAGGACTATTAGCTCACGTAGCTATGTTGCTTGTCAGCTCAGCTCCAGCTGACAAGTTGCTCGTTCTATACAACTGCTGTCTGTATGGGTGTAGACTCGTCGTGTAGCCACGCCCTGACGCGTTTCGGGATTGGTTCCCGAAACGCGTCAGGGCGTGGCTACACGACGAGTCTACACCCATACAGACAGCAGTTGTATAGAACGAGCAACTTGTCAGCTGGAGCTGAGCTGACAAGCAACATAGCTACGTGAGCTAATAGTCCTAACATCTGATGTGCCTGTATTTTTCTATTACATTGTAAGCATAACATTTTGTGAGGGGCTTGGTTTGAATAAAAAGCAGTATCACACTATGTTTCTTTCCTATGCTTATTTTCCATGATCATACTCTGCCCTTGATTACCCATCCACTCCACCGAGAGACACTGGTAATAGGAGGAAAGATATTTAGAGTCTTCCAGGATACATCCTAGGCATACCATTTGAAGGAGCCCAGCAGGATCACAGGAGTTCTCAAGGCTGATTACACCATAGGCATCTGGTGAGTAGAACTCCTAAGGGAGACCTGTATGTGAAGATCTTTGTGTGGACACTTCAGGAGTATAACAACGCACAGGAATTACAATGATTTTAGAGACTTTTTTATGCTAATGCGTTTTTTTTGGTAAATGGACTTTGTATCATCGTTTCTTTTGCAATTTCAACCATTATCATTTCAGTGAGGTTTTGTGCTCTTCTTTTTCACTCATGGTATATGATTGATTTGGAGTGACAATTGCTCTCACCAAGGGTGAATATCTATCACAATAAGCAGAGGGGTAATTTTAGATTTTTTTCTTTTACCTAAGCGCTGTTAGTGTTTCCATATAGAGACACCTTTCCTAATTTCTAGCATTTCTTTTATAATAGCTGCTATTCTGCCAAAAACTACCACTTCACATATCTCAGTAGATATCACACTATATCCATAGAGCGCTTGGATCAGTACTATCTTCGGATAAATTCTGATATTTTTTATATATTTCTTATGGAAGGATTGCCTCCCAGGCACTGTGAGTCCCCTCGGGGGTGTTCGGGAGTGTTCAATCCTCCCTTCTACCATTGAAATTAGATTTTTGTTTCAACATTAAGTATCACTAGGAATTCTCTACCTTATTTAAACAGTATTGTATATACTCAACTTCCTAACTAGCATTGTATATGTGCAATCGAAGATGTATGCTATTTCACCTCTGTAAATACTGTAAAACATTGTTATTTTATTTGCTACTATTGTAAAATTTTGAATAATCCAATAAAAATATATTGAAATAAAACAGATACGCCGGCGTAACTTCTTTGAGGATCTGCCCCACTGATACTAATTAAAAAAAAAAAATCCTGTCCAAAATATACTGACTCTTTGACCCTTACTTGACCCAAGCACTAACCCTGGCACTGACCTAGATGAAACCTTTGATCTAGGTATTTTTTTTATATATATATATATATTATTTATTTATTTTTAGAATATTTTTACAAACACTTTTCTTTTCTTTCTTTCTACAAGATTTCATCCTTCTCCATTCACAGAAAGAAAAAAACACAGTAACTGTTCACTGTGGTAGCCAATTAGAGGCTATCGCAGAAATCAGGTGACCCGTGAATCGGGAGATCTGGGTCCCGATCAATAGTACGGAGCCTGGGGCTCTCCAGAGAGCCCCCGATCTCTGTGCTGGCAGTGTGCCATGCAGCGCACTCCCAGCAATAAAGGAGCAACACATATATGCAGCCCCACGTAAAAAAAAAGCCCAGTGCAGTGAGGCCGCATATATGTGCTATATTAGCATGAAGGAGTTAAACCTCATTCACACTGGCATTTAAAAAAGCTAAACACAGGAGAACTTGGAAGTATAAACTTGCAGGTCTCTCAGACCCATTTTCCTACGTTTACATGCTCCTGGCTTTTACATGCGTTTAAGTAAGCTTAGCCAGATCTAATTGGATCCTGGATGCACAGAATTCAATTTTTTCTAAGTCCACCTTAACACCTGCAATGATGTATATATGCTAGAACCCCAGAGGGGGTTCCCAGCAATTAGCTGCGGAGGCAGCCCCATTGAAAGCTATGAGAGGCTCCCAGATCTCACAGCTAATCATGACTGCTTGCATATTATTGCTATGCAACACTCATCTGTGAGAGACAGGCAGTCAGCATCCAGGACCAATCACTCACATGTGATCGCTGCATCAGTGGTGGCTGGTGCTGTATTTTGGTCGGTTGATTGATCAAAACACCGAACCCCCCTGTTGCTCAGCGAACCCCGCACTTACCCCATCTAGGTCGCGGGCAGCTTCGGCGGCTTCTCACTGCGTCTCCTCTTCGGCGGCTTCCCCCTGCGTCTGCTCTTCGGCGGCTTCCCCCTGCGTCTCCTCTTCGGCGGCTTGCCCCTGCGCCTCCTCTACGGCGGCTTCCCCTCTGCTTCTGCTCCCAGCCAATACGATTGCTTCCCTTCTCGGGCAATCCGGTCTTAAGACCCGCTTCCTGATTGGCCGGAAGGAGAAGCAGGAAGAAAATAATGAATATTAATTTGCTATTGTTACACAACTGGGTGGGCTCGGACCCAGTGCTCTGTGCCCCGAGCCCACGCTTGTTGAAGCCTATTAGAGTCTCAGGCTGTAATCATGTACTTTAAAAACAAAAACATTTAAATCCATTTGTCCGGTGCCCTGCATGTAGATTAGGGGCTGGGTGCATGGAGTAGGGGAGCGGCGCCCCGGCTGCCCCTAATGGAGCAGCCGCCACTGTGCTGCATATTGATTACAAATACACTCCTGCCAGTGTTAAGAGGTTTGCCTCAGCCATGTAAACTGTCACATTCTGCTGGAGTGCGTGTGCTTTTGAGTAACAGACTTGCTGGTTGGATCACCAGATGAAGATAGAAGAAAAAGAAAATGAATACTCCCGTCACATCTTAGAACTGGTAAGCAGTAGTATAATAAATGTTTGCTTTTGGGTTTATTACCGCTTAGGTTCTCAGCTGACATCTGTTTTTATCTGGAAGTCTGTTTTATTTCCCTGAACAATAAAAGAGGATTGCTCAGAGCTGGATTAACTCCATGTGGCAAGACTGGGCACAGAAGATAGGAAATCTTATTCTCTACATTGTGACATCAAAAATAAAAAAATATTTTTTTGGGTTTACATCCACTTTAAGCCTCGTACACGCGCTTCGATTTTTGGACGACTGAACGTCCGTTTTTTGTGGCATACTAGTCTCATGTCGAAAGTGAAGAGGTCACACACAATACGAAAATTCTCGTTTGACAGAATACAACGTCAGAACGTAAAGTGTTGAATAGTTTTGTATGTATTCTTTCGTTTCTGAGCATGCGTAGACTTGCTCTTACGATTTCTTTTGTACGAAAACCGTACTGATGAAACGAAAATCGGACATTGAGTTCACATCCGACAAAAAATTTATAGTCTGCACATCCAGCTTTTGTCTGACAAAAAAGCGAAATCGGCTGTCGAAAGCAACGTACTAACCATCTGAAAATCGTCAGACAGCTCGTCGTACGAATTTTTCCATCCGATTTTCGTATCGTGTGTACGGGCCTTCAGGGAGGAGAAACAACTGGTACTTTTTTGCCTATAGAAAAAGAATGCTAACATTTGTCACAAGGGCCTTTCCAGCTCTCAGCTGACCCGCAAATTGAGTATCTTTGAAATCTTGTGCTACATTTTGTATTATCAGGTGCTACATTTTGTATTATCAGGTGCTACATTGGTCGCTTGTCACAACAACGTAGTCTTTAATCAACACAATCATATGTGACATTCGCTGACATCTGATTGGGTCTTGGAATGCTGTTGGATTGGATTTACTCTTAGCACCAGCTTTTTGATTTTAAAAGTAGTTGAAAGTTCCTCTCACCTGTTGTGTTGTGATTCTTTTTCTTGCTCCTGATTACGACTGGGGTGTTTGCCCTGCTTTTCCTCCAGTTGTTACGTCAGCCCTTAACAAAACTGTATATGGAACGTATTTATCATCAAGATTTTTCTTTTCACTCGGTTTACAAAGAACAGAGAACTCACCCCAGGACTGATTCGGAGAGCAGCGCAGACACAAAATCATGATTCTTCCAACAACAGTGTGACTTCCTCATCTGCCTGCTAAAGTCTGACCTCACTGAGAGTGAGCGACAGGCCGACCAATCAGCACGCTGCCCCTGTTGAAAGTGAAACTAGAGACTAAAGTGAAGCATGTGACCCAGCGTGAAGTCCCTTCTGCAGGAATCACATAAAAGCACTTGTAGCATTCATCATCTATTAGCTGGGTGTCACCAAAAAAAATTACAGCTCACTATATTTAGGTTTTATATTATTATTATTGTTATGGCTTTATTTATGTACTTTTATAGCTTTTCTAACTTGTAAAAAAGTCTGCGTCAAGCACAAAACTTTTTCTACTTTTGGATAGAGTGGGGAAGGATTAGAACTTTTTAACTGCCATTGTGCGCTCCGTTCGGGCTTCTTTAGACTTGTGGGGCTATACAAACATATTGCTATTATAAACTTTTAAATTATCCATTTCATGACCAATGCCGCGTACACACGACCGTTTTTCATGATGTGAAAAATGTCTTTTTCTTTTTATGTCATTAAAAACGATCGTGTGTGGGCTCCAGAGCATTTTTCTCGACGTGAAAAATGTCAATTAAAAATTTAGAACATGCTCTAAATTTTTTTCATCGTTTTTCACGTTGTTGTTTTTCACGTCGTAAAAAATGATTGTGTGTAGGCTTTAACGACGGGAAAAAAACATGCATGCTCAGAAGCAAGTTATAAGACAGGAGCATTTGTAATGGAGATAGCACATTCGTCACGCTGTAACAGACTGAAAAGCACGAAGACTGAAAAGCGCAAATCGTCTCTCACCAAACTTTTACTAACACGAAATCAGCAAAAGCAGCACAAAGGGTGGTGCCATCTCAATGGAACTTCCCCTTTATAGTGCCGTCGTAAGTGTTGTACGTCACCGCACTTTGCTCCAGCGGTTTTTCTAGAACAAGAAAAACGGTCGTGTGTACGCGGTATAAGCCTATTTCTGACATTTGGTGTTTACAAGTTAAAATCCGTATTTTCTGCTCGGAAATTACTTAAAACGCCAAAACATTTTATATATTTTTTTAGAGAATAAAATGGTGATTGTTGCAATATTTTATGTCACGGTATTTGTACAGCGGTCTTTTAAACGCAACTTTTTGGGAAAAAAGACACTTTCATAAATACAAATAAAAAAAACAGTAAAGTTAGCCCATTTTTTTTGTATAATGTAAAAGATGCCGAGTAAATAGATATCAAATATGTCACACTTTAAAATTGAAATAGAGACAGACTACGGTACCTAAATATCTCCATAGACGATGCTTTAAAATAGATTAACGGTTACCAGGTTAGAGTTACAGAGGAGGTCTAGTGCTGGAATTATTGCTCTCGCTCTGATGATCTTGGCGATACCTCACATGTGTGATTTGAACACTGTTTACATATGCGGGCATGACTTTCATATGCGTGTCCTTTGCTGTGCAAACTCGCGGGGACAGGGACGCTTAAAAATGTATTTATTTTTTCTTATTTATTTTATTTATTCTTATTATTTTTTTTACATTGTGTTTTAAAAAAAACAAACAATTTGATCACTTTTATTGCTGTCACAAGGAATGTAATCATCCGTTGTGACAGTAATAGGTGGCGACAGGTACTCTTTACGGAGTGATCGGGGGTCTAAAAGACCCCAAATTCCTCCTTTGCACTTTAAAGTATTCAGATCCCCGAAAACTGCGATCCTGAATACTGTATTTTTTTTAACCACTTCCCGCCCGGTCAATAGCAAATTGACATCCGGGAAGTGGTTCTGTTATCCTGACTGGACGTCTAATGACGTCCAGCAGGATAAAATGGCGGCGCGTGCCCGTGGGGGCGCGCAGCGTGGCGATCGGTGATGCGGAGTGTCAGTCTGACACCCCGCATCTCCGATCTCAGTAAAGAGCCTCCGGCGTGTCCAATCACGGCTGATCACGATGTAAAGAGGAAGAGCCGTTGATCGGCTCTTCCTCACTCGCGCCCCGCGGATGCTCACACTGGACCACCAGGGAAGGGGGCAACATGTGGATGGTCAGGTATGTACCCCATGGCCATCCACATATTAAAAAATAATCAGTGCCACCCCTCAGTGTCCATCAGTGCCCATCCATGCCCATCAGTGCCCACAGTTCTCATCTGTGCCACCCATCAGTGCCGCCTATTAGTGTCCATCAGTGCTGCCTACCAGTGACCATCAGTGCCACCTCATCGGTGCCCATCAGTGCAGCCATATCAGTGCCCGTAATTGAAGAAGAAAACTTACTTATTTACAAAAAAATTAACAGAAAAAAAGAAAAACTTTATTTTTTCAAGAATTTTCGGTATTTTTTTTATTCGTTGCGCAAAAAATAAAAATCGCAGAGGTGATCAAATATCACCAAAAGAAAGCTCTATTTGTGGGAACAAAATGATAAAAAAATTGTTTGGGTACAGTGTAGCATGACCGTGCAATTGTCATTCAAATTGCGACATCGCTGAAAGCTGAAAATTGGCTTGGGCAGGAAGGTGCGTTAGTGCCTGGTATTGAAGTGGTTAAAAACCGGCGCAAACCGGCAGCCAAATAAACCGGAAGTGACGTTGTGACATTGCTTCCTTATTTACAGAGAGAAGACTGGCACAAAGCTTCATGCCAGTCTGTCTCTAGCCGCCAGCAGGGATGGACTGGCCATTGGGACTACAGGGAGTTTCCCAGTGGGCCGATGGCTCAGTGGGCCGGCTTCAGTGACAGCGGTCTGGGAGTTTCTCACTTCTGCCTAATCTTGTCCCATAAGGGGGGGTGGCACCAAACTGATTCTTTGCCCTGGGAGAAATAATGTCTAGCTTCCCCACTGGTACTGCCTATAAGTGTACCAGTACCAGCCGTTCTACTCTAATAAAGAAAAACGGCTAGTGGCTAGTGAAGGGGGAGAGGGGACTGGGGGGGCGGGAGGGGGGGGGGGTGCCGGAGTTGTCTGGCCGATGTGGGAGAGACCTGTCAAAGTGGGCCAGTCTGGATGAAGTCCAGGGCCAAATTTTTGTCCCAGTCCAGCCCTGGTCTCCAGGGTGGAACGGGAGGCCTCGTAAGAGCGAGGGAAGGCGGCGGGAGGGGGGATGCTTTTAGCTGCATTGTTTATCCCTGCTCTAAACAGTACCAGGGTGATGCCTGCAGCTGCGGGCATCATCCCGGTATCCTTAAAACCGAGGCCGCATATATGCGAACACTCAGCGCAAAGGGGTTAAAGGTAAAATAGCTGAAGTCAGTAATTCTTCTATTCAGGTCTCTGCACCGTAGCAGCTAATTTGGGATAGATTAGATTTACATTTTTCTAGGAAAATTTGGCAAAAGTAACTGTTAGTGAACGTAACGAATACAAATGCATGCGAAGTTACGAATTTTCCGCAATGACGAATGCCACATCTAAAAGAATAGAATAAATGCATCTGAAGTTACAAATGATCCGAAGTAACGAATGACTATTATAACAAATGATCCTATAATCGAAAAAAAAATAATAATAATCAAATGAAAACTAAACTAAACACAATTTTCGGTAGTGCACATGTCTAGAAAGAAGTATGATTGGTGAGAGCAAAATTCCATACCTCTGCTTTCACCACCCACATGAAAGCCCAGAAACACCCACAGTAACCCTAGGACCTACCCACATCAACTCCCAAAACTGATACAAGTGACTCCCATAGCCTACAAACTACAGAGGCTCAAAGGATCATGGGACATGTAGTATCAGGACTGGTTAAGGAAAGAAACAGGAAGTCAGAGAACTTTGAAATTCAGCCATGAGGTGACATCACAGACTTAGAAATCTGCTTTATACAGCTAGTAGGTAAGTTACACACAAGCTGACAGTGGGGTTGTGATTAATTTACATGCACAATGCATCTGTTTTTTTGGGGAGGAAAAGCTGGAGTACTTCAAGGCACCAGGTACCTTGCTACTATTTTAAGACGAGGCGTTTTATGGCACTTTTTGTTTACAAGTTGAAATCCAGTATTTTTTTTCTTAGCCCTACTAGCAGATTTAGATGCACTAACACAGGGGTGGCAAACTCAAATTCATCGGGGGCCGCATTAGCAGTATGGTTACCCTCAAAGGGCTGGGTTCGCTACGTATACAGTGCATGGGTCAGGATTGCCCTACGTATACAGTGAATGGGTCAGGATTGCGCTACATATACAGTGCATGGGGCAGGATTGCGCTAAATACACAGTGCATGGGGCAGGATTGCGCTAAGTACACAGTGCATGGGGCAGGATTGCGCTAAGTACACAGTGCATGGGTCAGGATTGCGCTAAGTACACAGTGCATGGGTCAGGATTGCGCTAAGTACACAGTGCATGGGTCAGGATTGCGCTAAGTACACAGTGCATGGGTCAGGATTGCGCTAAGTACACAGTGCAGGGGTCAGGATTGCACTACGTACACAGTGCATGGGTCAGGATTGCGCCTAAAAATTCCTCACATCTGTACTCTCTCCTACCTTCCTACCTGGACCAGCTCTGGTACCTTTCTGTATAGGCGGCTCCTTCCCTTTGTATTGGGCTATAGTACCTTTTTTTTATTGGGCTATAGTGGTACCATCAGGGGTCAAGTCCTGGGGAAAAAAGTGGGGGAACTCCCACCCAAGATCCACTCCCCCACCAAAAAATAAAATAAAAAAAAATGATACGCTCATATGCATAATTACTAAACCACATGTTTTTTTTCTTTTTCAATCCACTGTACCTTAGTAAACCTTTATGTTACTGGCCGCTTCCTGTATATGGATTCATCGGGTAGTGTGCTCCTGGGAACAATGACAAAAGCTCCCAGGAGACATTGCGGCATCGAAGGAAGTGACGGAATACCCGCACACTACCCGATGAATCCATATACAGGAAGCAGCCAGTAACATAATGGATTGAGAAGGTTCGCCTGCCCCTGACAGTGACTCGAGCTGGGCATCGCTAATTAGTGATGGATTGGCTCAGGCGGCTCGGCTGCTCTAGTCCTGCAAAGGGAACTACGTTCCTGCTGTGAAAAAAGTGCAGGAACTCCGTTCCCACGCGTTCCCGCAGGACTTGAGCCCTGGGTACCATCCCTCTGTGGGCGGATCTCCTGTGTTATCATTTTTTTGCTTTTTTTTTTTCACCATAACTGTAAAATAGCAGCACACAGTTTATTAAAAAGAGCCACAGGACGCAGCCCGCTGGATGGGGGAAAAAAATGCCCAAAAAACTGCCAGCAATCTCTGCCACTATGAACAGTCAGTTGCATGCAAAAAAGCCGGCATCACTGGCTGGAAGGACTGGGGAGGCGGGGTGGAGACGGGGCGGTGGTGGAGGCGAAGACAGGGCAGAGACCAGAGCGGCATTGTAAGCCGACATGGCTGGAGAAAGAGCGGAGGTGGCGACGGAGACAGGGCGGAGGAGGAGGCGGACACCAGAGCGGCATTGTAAGCCGACATGGCTGCAGAAAGAGCGGAGGCAGCGGAGACCAGAGTAGCAGCCTGAGACGCAGCGTTGGAGGCAGAGGCGGAGACAGAGCAGCACAGTAAGGGGAATATGTTAATGCCTGTGCTCAGACTGGCCGCGCCGCTCGCTCGCTGGAATCCCAACCTGGCAAAATGAGGAGGCTGCTGGGCGGGCCACATTACAAGGTCCGGCGGTCCGGATTCGGCCCGCGGGCCTTGTGTTTGCCACCCCTGCACTAACAATATGTCACACTCTTGTCTTCCCGTGTCACCAACTATAGTTTCCTCTAAACATGCCTGCCTGGTCACATGATCAGATTGTGCAGAGCAGAGTTTAGAAGTAGTAGAGAAGCTGGTCCTGCTTTAGCCAGTCCTTTTAATTTTTTGGGGAATCAGCTTTACTTTCTTTTTTTTTTTGACACACCTCTTTAATTTCTCATTTGTGGATGACCTTATTTTAGAAGAAATTTTAGCTGACCTACTGCTAACACTTAGCATACTATAAATTACAATTCCTATGCAAACGTTTTGTTGTATTACAGTGGCGGCTGGTGAAGTTTTAGGATAGGGGGCCGCCAGACCCTGCCCTTCCCTTTTGACCCCTCCCACTTCTCATAAGCCCACCCCTTATAGAGTCCACCCACTCCGTTCCCTGTATTCCACCCATAGTGTCAGAGGTATACAGCCCAGCATCACAGACGGGGTATACAGCCCAGCATCACAGATGGGGTATACAGCCCAGCATCACAGACGGGGTATACAGCCCAGCATCACAGATGGGGTATACAGCCCAGCATCACAGACGGGGTATACAGCATAAAGCCCAGCATCACAGACGGGGTATACAGCATACAGCCCAGCATCACAGATAGGTATACAGCATACAGCGCAGCATCACAGATAGGGTATACAGCATACAGCGCAGCATCACAGATAGGGTATACAGCATACAGCCCAGGATCACAGATAGAGTATACAGCCCAGCACTCTCTCAGAACCTATCAATCTGGCTGAGAGATGTAAGAAAGCACCGCTCGGGCCGTGCATTCCATCCACGAGCCGCCGCATCACTTCCGGTTTCCCATTGGCACAGAGAAACCGTAAGTGATGCCACAGCTCAGAAGAATGCATCGCCCATGTCCTACGGCGGTGCCAATATGAAAACCACACAACAGGGAGAATGACCAATAAGGGAGTGTTGTGGCGCATTGCTTTACACCACAACCACTCAGAAAATCAGGCAAATTAAGCATCTCATCTGCAATCACATCACGCTGCCCATAGTGCACTGTGTCCAGTGCCCACACACAGTGCACTTAAAGGACCTTTTTTGTGACAAGCTGTGTCGCCCCCTATGGACGCGCCAGCACTGTTGCATTTAGCTTGCTGCCTGGTGACCTGATGGAATTTGTGTGCGTGTCTTTTTTTGTAAGAATTTTTTGTATTATTACTGTAACTATGCTATAAGATATGTCAAGATTTTGGTCTAAATTCAGGAAAATTTGGTATTCTTGCCTCAAACAAAGGCTCCACAGGTCAAAAACTGCTGAAATACATCACTTTGTTTTATCTTCCTTGTAGCGAGTTGACTTAGGAATGGCAACAGGAATGGAGCTGTGGTACTGGGCTGACTGGAGGACATCCTTGTGCTTCATCATGGTTAGTGTCTTCATTGGCCTGGGAATGGGCTTATGAATGATTCTGTTGCATATTTTGAGGTTTCCAAAGATCGCAGTTCTCACTAATGTTTTAGACATTTCAGGTTTGAGGTACCTTGCAAAATAAAGTAAATTACAATTAGGATAATATATTAAACATTAGTTGTACTGCAGTACTCATAAGAAAACAATCACTGCAGCTACCTATTTATGAAACTGACAGTACGTTACATACGCTTAAAATCATAGTATATTATATTTATACTTTGCCTCACTATAACATTTACAATTTTTTTTATTCGTGTGAACATGCAACATTGCAAATGGTTAATTACCGTAATTTGCAGCCAACAGGTGGAGCTCCTTGTTCCTTGGCACTTGCCCTACAGGCTTTACTTCATGCCTGTGATTGTAATATACATATTTGGCCCAGAGATGGAGCTCTCAGTTCATTTTCACATGCAGTTCCTTGTGTGGGTAAAAAAAAGCTTTTCTAGAAAATTTTATATAGTGTGTGAGTGACCCCCCACATTTAGGGCTGAAACTGGGGGGGGGGGGCATGTGCCCCTGGTGCCACATCGAGGGGGGCACTGCCAAGGGTGAACTGCACTAGCGCTGAATAACTCCACTTCTCCCGCCCGCCCCCTAGAAGAGCATTCCAGAGTGTATCTGCAGCTACTGTTGCTAAGCAGCATAATGGGGCAGGCAGGAGGAGCGGAGTGATTCAGCGCTGGTGCACTGTGTGGTCTCCTTCCTATTTGTTTTTCTGGTATTTGCTAAACTATGTAGCAGGCACTGACTGTCCATTAGACTTTATTGAGCTGCAATGGCACCCTTAGAGCCCGGTATGGGCGGCACCCCCTGGTGGCAGGAGGAGCAGAGTGATCTAACACTGAAGCGCTGTGGGGTCTTCCTCCTTCTGCACAAGTCCTGCCCAGTACCCAAACAGCCCAAGCTTTTTCTGCCAGAGCTGCAGGAGGTGAGCCGACTATCACAGACCACGGGTTGCCTCCCACCTTTTGCTGTGCCGCCAAGTCACTGAGCCTATGTGTCCTCTCCCAAGTCTCCCACCCCGCCAACGATGTCATCCTATCAGCAGGGCAGAGTTGCCTGGTTAGTAATCTCGTAAAGAAGATGCACACTGCAATCTGTCTTTTCCTGGATGTCCCAATCCCACTCTTCCCACACATCCCCTTGCCATTTTGTGTTATAATTAATTTGTGCCACGTTTTTTTTTTTTTTTAGTCAGTCATTTATTGAGATTAGTTTAGACTTTTCTAATTAATTAAGAAGATGACCGCCTATATCCCAACATTTACATTTAAATTATACCATTCATACCAAACCCTAGGATAGAGCTGCAAGATTAATCGTTAAAAAATCACGATCTTGACTCAACCCCTCTCACGATCTTAATCCAGCATTTCCACGATTCATGTAACAAGTGCAGAGCCTTTCTCTGCTCACAGCTGTCCAAAAAAGAAAAAAGCAGCTGGTGTTCTGTCAAAAGAGTCAACTCATCAAAATCTCCAATTACATCTGTAGCGCTACCCCCTCAGGAGCCGCTGGTTAGATTTGGGATCGGCATAATTAAGTTACCTCTACGATGTGTCTAGGGACGATGATGGTGGTGTGAAGCAATGACGGAATGTCCAGATAGTAGGGTGACGTTTTCAATGCTTTATTACTGGTCCAACATGACCAACAATCCAACCGAGGTAGATAGGAGTAGTTTGGTGAAAGAAGAACATGTAGATTCAGGCCTATGGATAGATTGAAGCAGTCCTGCTTCTAGTAGCAGCTTTTACTTTGTCGCCACTTCAGCCGAAGTGTAGTGCCCCCGGACAGGTCCCTCTCACAGGCCTGGCAGCCGAAGCGTCACTAGAACTTCTGGGAAGGAACAAGTCTCTGCCACAGACTTGGCTCTAATAGGATTAGGATTTTAGTGATGAGACCTCTGCCACAGGCCTAGTACTTGAAGCATGGATAGCGAATCCTCCCAGTAACACAATCTTGCCTGAATCTTTCCCAGGTAGACTTGATAGTTTGGGGTCACCGACTGACAGTTTGCAGCATACAACCTGTCAGTGTCCGGTCACCCAGATCCCAGATGGTTCATCTAAGCCCTATTGGATCACCTGCCTCCGGGCTCACCTCAGACCGACTCCCCACCGAACAGCACAACTCGCTTGGGATCTTCTTAATAAAGTTGGGGGACCCAGTAAGTCACTGGGGCCCCTTGGCAGCATCAGTTGCTCCGGGCCAAGAGGGCCCAGAGTCAGGAACTCCGCGTAGCACGCGCGCCCCGGCCCAGTAGGCCACATCGCCGGGGCCCGCGATGCGCGCACACCCCAAAGGTGAGTGCCGCACCTGGAACCAGGAACCCACGAAAAACCCCGAGCAATGGCCTCCGCCACAGAAATACCCTCCCCCAGCATGCCCCGCGAGGGAAACAGTCCTCCAATTGTCCGCTGGAGGAAAGTGGCTCCGCCTGGACCCCTCTGGCGCCACCTGCCATCCAGAGATGGAACTACATCTCTGGAGCACAGAATGACCCACAGGACAGTCCAGAACCAGCAGAAACCCAATTTAGTAAACAACACGGATTCACCTGTACTGAAAAGTACACAGGCGCTACACATCCCTTCCGGTGACTCTCCAGCAGCAGTAATTGCAGATTTCAACAACTTGGCTGTTTTGAGAGAACATCGGCAGCGTTGACACTACGGTAGACAATATACCCAGTGTCAGTGTCACCTTATATAAGCACCCCCCTTACAGACCCCCATTACTGTAGATCAGAGTCCCACTATAGTAGCACCCCCTCCTAGAGACCCCCCTATTATATCAGTGTCCCCTTTTCTCAGCGACCCCCCTTGGAGACCAACCATTAGATCAGCACCCCCTTTAGAAACCATCATTAGATCAGATACCCCCTTATATTAGCGCTCCATTAAAGACCCCATTAGACTTTGTTACCAAGTGGGAGCCGCTGTTAGCCCTGAAGTGGAAGCCTGGCATTGGGGGGGGGGGGAGCTGGGAGGTAGAGCAGCTTGCCATAGTGCTTTTTTCCTCCCCCTGTGCACAGCGGCAAAGCATGTCCTAGTGGTCCTAGAAACCAATGATTGGAAAGCGAATGAAGGCAGGGGAGAGGCCAAAGCACAGGCAGGCGCTGCTGACAGGTATCCTTGCTGGGTGCACTGTGTGAGAGCATACATCGCACCCATTGAGGATACCCCACATAGTGGAGCCCAGTGCAGAACATGCTC
Source organism: Rana temporaria (assembly GCF_905171775.1). Lineage (NCBI taxonomy): Eukaryota > Metazoa > Chordata > Amphibia > Anura > Ranidae > Rana > Rana temporaria. The sequence goes on along the minus strand of NC_053491.1, from coordinate 100,729,573 downwards.
CGACACTGGCTCCAGGACTCCAGCACAGATCCGTGGGACAATTTTTCTTGAAATCTCGGGGTAGCTGGGAGGTATGTGTTTGTGTTTTTGACGACTGAAACCTGGACACATGATTCAAAACCCTGGCTGTCCAGGTGATTCTTGGACAGGTGGCAACCCTAACTGAAGCACTTTTCCTTAATATCCAGTTTTGTGGTACGTGTAGTACATGAATATACTGTATTGCTTTCCTCACACAACAATTGCATTGCGCCTGCAGACTCCAACGTGTACGTGTGTGCCCATTAACATTCATTGCTGGCACCTTCATGTGTGGGATGGTCAATGTTGAATGCACTAAAATACACAGTCCAAATATGTTTTACGCTAAAATATATTCAGTAGTAGGAACGTGAAGAGAAGGGTGGCTACATTCCACATAGAGTGAGACCATGTAGAGCCAGCATAGCCACCCTTTATAAAGAAAGTCAGCTGAGCACAGTTTTAACACAAACAGTATATTTTGGAAATTGCAACCCAACATTGCTATCCAAAAGCATTTAGATAACCACTCAGAAAGGTTATGAATATTATATTTAATTTTTTTATGAAAATTATATTTTATTTTTTGGATTGAATTTAATCTAATTTATTTCTCCCATTATGCTTCTCAAATGTTACTGAAAGTTACCTGAAGCTGCCAGGATCCATCAATACCTAAGCAATACATTTTGAGGATATTTTAAATTTTTGCCTTATGATCACAATATCTAGAGCTAAAGAATAGTTTATTATGCAAAAGATGTTCCCATAAAAGGAGATACAAATTAAGCTAGTTTCCATAACACGTGAATGGAATTTGCTCCAAAGTTTTTTTGTTTTGTTTTTTCTATTTCATAAATATGAGGTTAGTAGAACAGAAAATAGGATGTGGTCTACATGCAGAGGAGGGAGCGCATAATGGAACAAGTTTATGAGGAAAGGGAGAAGGAAACATGAAGAAAGTACGGAACTGATGCATGTCAGTAGGGAACAATCAAACCAACATCTTTTAATAGCAAGTACAGTTGTCATATGACCGAATGTGAGGGTTTGCTGGGCTCCGAAACACATGAACAACTTTACCAATGTAGACCTTATACTAATATGATCAGACTTGGCAAACTGCCTAACATACATTTCCATTTACTGGAGAATGGTAAAATCTTACCACATATTTCCCCGTAAAGCTGCCGGTACTGTAATAATTCAGCATGACTCTTCAGACTGCCAATGTCTACATATGTTATGTTGATACACATTACTTTAAGGCTACATGCACACTAGCCTACCCTGACCGCGGGAAAACACAAAAGAAAACTACGTTTTTGCTGAAATTTTACCGTGATTGTACCGGGTTTTGCGTTTTCCCGCAACCTGTTTTAACCTCACCTAAATGCGGCAGCTCCCAAACTTTGTTAAAAGCCTATGGCCCGGATTCACAGACAGCGGCCCACATTTATGCCGCCATAGCGTATCTCCTGTACGCTACGCCGACGCAGCGCAGCGAGGCAAGCACGGACATCACAAAGCCAGTGCTCCCAAAACTGCGTTGGGTTTTTCAGGCGTAAGCCGACATAGGTGGAAGTGGGCGTGAGCCATGCAAATCAGGCGTGACCCCATGCAAATGATGGGCCGAGCGCCAGAAAGGTACTTAAAACGAACTGAGCATGCGCTGGCCCATGGACGCATCCCCGTGCGCATGCTCACAACAATGTTGGAACAAATGCCTATGCTACGCCGGATCACTGTGTATGCCGTTAGCGTATCCTACGCCCAGCCAGACCCACGTCCAACGTAAATTACGCCGGCTTGGGTTCCCTGGTGAAGCCCTTTGCATGGATGCTGCTGAGTTACACCTCCTTTATGGGGCATAACTTTACGCCGGACGTATGACTTTACACGCACTGCGTCGGGCGCACGTACGTTCGTGAATCGCCGAATCTCCATCATTTGCATATTTGAATAGAAAATCAATTGGAGCGCCAAATGCGTCCAGCGTAAATATGCGCCCACTCTACGCCGGCGTAGGCAAGTTACGTCGGTGGGATGAAGCCTGTTTTTCGGCGTATCTTAGTTTGTGGGCCCGGCACATAAATACGACGGAGCATATCTGGAGATACGTTGGCGCAAGTGCTTTGTGAATCCGGGCCTATGTGTTTATTGAATGTGCACACAATACACATGCTGGTTCAATGACCTTTAGCTCCCTGACTAGTACAGTGAAGACATTGTTGTTCACGCATGCTTATTCTAGTCCACTCTCCTTGGCTACCAGGTTATATTGATGTCACACAAACCATTCTTGTTATATTAACAATGGCTGGACCTTATATATATATATATATATATATACGCCCTCTACTGTATTTGTGAATAACCTAACTATGCTGCTTTTCACAGAATGAATTAATACAAATATTGGGTGGCACATAAGGGGGGCCAACCTGCCCTTATCAAATTTTCTGGCCGAAAATCATTCAGGCTAATAGATATACGTTAGAGCCGGGAATATCAAGTGGTTTTAACGTTAGATCTCACATAATTTCCGAGATATTCCACATAAAAATAGGGATATTAGGTGGTACAGAAGGTACACACATCTACAACTGTCTCTGGAGGGTCTCTGGAACTGTCTTTGGATGATTCTTCAGCGAATGCCTGTAGTCTCTCCTCACACCTCTGTTCATCTCCCTGCCTTGTGATGATCTCTCCTCAAACCAACAAGCTTAAGTCTTTAGCTAGCCCCCCTTCTTGCAAAGCAGAAGTAGTAGCTCCGCCCCCTGTAGAAATCAATGGTGCCGTTTTGCGATGAGACTTCAAGTGCCGTGATCCTCTGCTGCTGCTTGATTGACTGGCTCCCTCACCCTGCCAATAGGGACACAGAGAAGATAGCAGAGTGGGCGGGATGACGGTGAATGAGCGCCGCTCGTCACTCAAGGAAGAGGAGAGGGAGGGGGAGAAATCCCCCACAGGGACTGACAGGCGTGATCTCCCTCAGTGAGTGCCTTTGTCAGTGTCTATTCAGTCCGACGGTTGCTGGTGGGAGGTGCAGAGCTGCCCCTGCTACACACTCCCCCGACCAAAGAACCTTTGGTCCACCAAAGGAGGTAAAGAGTCTATGAGGTGTCACATGCTTTTGATACACACGGGAAAAAAAAGGTTAGTGTGCACAGGAAACCATACAATTTGCATCTGCATAAAACCCTGGCAGAGGAACATCCCACCAATTACCATAGGAGGGGAGGTTATCCTGCCTCACTGTTTTCATCTTCAGCAAGGGGTACAGACTGAGATCTAGTCACTGGCTGGGATCTTTTTTTTTTTATAAATTATTTTTATTAGTTTTTTGCACACAAAACAACACAAACAGGTAGGCAACATACCCACCCCGATGGTGGCCACGCAGGGCCGACACACACAAAACAGTGACATAGAGAACCCTTGAAAACTCCCACAACACAATTTGAAGTAGGTAGAATTGAAGTAGAACACTTCACATAACTTGTACTGAAATTTAAAATTGAAATTTTGATGAAACTTGTCCCCCTGTGACAATCCCACGCTATTCTATACACAACATCTCCATTCAAAAGAAACCCAGAGGGGAGTGCATTCCAATCCTATTAACCTAGCAACCTAACCCACCGTTTCCGGAGAGTCAAGCCAAGCCTGCCAAACACTAGCAAACTTTTTATCACAACCCCTTGACCTGTAAGTAGCTTTATACATGTGTATTACTGAATTAACCAACCCCTTCCAGTACGACACCGTGGGAGCAGCAGATTTTTTCCATTTCAATAGGATAGCTTTCCTACCATAGAACAGCCCGATATTTAATAAGGTACGGTGTGCCAAAGAGGGAAAAACCTCCTCTACCAGCCCAATAAGGCAAACCCTAGCAGTTAAGGGGACCGGAACACTGAGTACCTCCGACAAACACTCCACCACCCCCTACCAGAAATTTTGAATGTGGGGACACTTCCAGAAAATATGTTCAGAGTCCGCCGGGGAGAATACACATCTCCAGCACTGACTACTAGTGGATGGATACACACGAGACAACCTGGCAGGAGTGTAGTAAATACGGTGCAGAAACTTGAATTGAATTAGGCGATCTCTAGCAGTGACCAGGTGTTTAAAGGGGTGATCCCACATATCCTCCCAGTCCTCCCCCTGAATATCTGGAATTTCTCTCTCCCACCGCTCCCGACATCTAGAAACTCCCAGGGGCGTTTTTGTAAACAAGGATTTATATACCGTAGATAAGGTTTTAGGCAGTTCCTCATCCTTCAAGAGATTCTCCAATCCCGAGGGAAGAAATTCAACCTTTCGATCCCCGAACTGCGCCTGAAAGGCATGGCGCAACTGCAGGTATCGAAAGAAGAAGGAATTTGGCAGATTATGTCTATCTTTTAGTTGGTCAAACGAGATAAGCTCACCCCCTCTAGTGATGTGCTCCAGCAACTTAACACCCCCGCAGGCCCAAATCATCGGGTCCGGGAGGGAGCAAAAGTCAGGCAGATTTGGGTTCAGCCACAGCGGAGCCGAGGGGGAAACACCCAAATAGGAAGGCGACATCATAGTAGTAGCGGTCTCCCATGCTCGAATAATAGGTTTCATAGAAACGGTTAGAGGCAAAGTGGACTTAGGGCCTCTATAAAGGGCTTACCGTAGGCTTTCATAAGATCCCAATAATGCTGCTTCCAGTAGAGTGGCCGTGTCACCCTCGTGAGCCAGGAACCAACGCCTGGCAAACCCCATCTGGCCTGCCAGATAGTACTTCTGCCAGTCCGGAAGCGCCAACCCCCCCTGCCCCCACGTTTCTAAAGGACCTTGATGCTAATTTGAGGTGCCTACGGCGACCAAATAAACGCCCCAATTAAGCCATTCAGCGTGGTGAAGAAAGTTTTGGGGATCCACATGGGAGAACGGCGCAGGAAGTATAAAAGTACCGGTACAAAACTTAATTTTGAGCAGGCTAATTCTTCCAATTAACGAGAGGGGTAATTTTTTCCATGCCTGTATCTTCTGTTTCAAAGACACCACCAGAGGGAGGAGATTCAGCGACATATAGCCAGTTATATCAGCAGTAAGTTTTACACCCAAGTAAGTAATAGAGGAGACCCATAGTAACGGTAACGTGTCATCCCTCTGCATTTGGGCCTCAGGGCCCAGAGGTAGGATATATGACTTGCTCCAATTCACACGCAGGCCTGAAAAAAAGGCAAACATGTCCAAGATCCGCAGGGCCGCCTTAAGTGACGACCCCGGATCCCGGAGGAACAGAAGCAAGTCATCCGTGTATAGTGCCACACATTCCACAATGAAACCAACCCCAATCCCACCCACCTCCCCCGATCGCCTAAGAGCCCTGGCGATGGGTTCCATCATCAATGCAAAAAGGAACGGGGAAAGAGGACACCCCTGTCTCGTGCCCCTACCTACTGTAAAAAACGAAGACACCTTAAAACTGAGTCGGACAGCCGTCCGCGGGTTAGCATACAGGAGTCTTATCCATTGGCGGAAACCGGGACCAAAGCCCATCTCCTCCAACACCGCATGCATGTACTGCCAATCAACCGAGTCAAATGCTTTTTCTATGTCAATGGAGACAATTACTTTGTATTTCAATAATTTTTTGAAAATAAACAATGTTGTATAAGGCACAAGTGACAAAGACTGAAATAACAATCGAGCTCTGTCAGATTATATTACTCATACAAATAATCGTAAACATAAAACCTATAGATAAAAAGAGACTCAACACAAAATGCAGTTAGCGGAAAAGCCTGTTAACATAGCCATATGACATAAGAATAATCAAGGAAAAACACAATGTCCCCTTTTTACCGTATCTTTCCCCTCTTCAGTTGTTAAATCATTCATTGAATGGTAAAAAAAAATAGAAATAAAAAATAAAATAAGAGTAAAGCTATTGAGATATATTCTTGACTCCCTAGGGTCCAACTGGTGGTTATCCCAGGAAGCCACAATAACCCATAATCTTAAGAATGATTCTCACAGGGAGAAAGATGTATATTATAAAGAACAGGGGAGGAAGAGAGGAAAAAAGAAGGGGGGAAAAAAGGAGGGGGGGGGGGTTGGGAAGGATAGGGAAGGATAAGGAAGGGTAGGGAAGGGGAGAGAAAAGGGAACCCCTCCATATACTTCTACCAGCATCATGTCAACGTAGAGATAGAAATTCCGTCAAAGCATCCCATAGTTAGCAACAATAACAACAATAGCCAATTCAACATTAAATATTTTAAAAGAAAAGAGAAAAGGATAGAAAAGAAAAAAAGAGAAGAAGAGAAGAAGAGAAGAGGGTCAGCCGGAAGCACTTTAAGGTGGAGATAGGTAACGTATCCACGGATCCCACGTTATATCGAATTTCTTAGTAGAATTGCGAAGGATACAGGTGAGTCTGTCGTTAACCATGATCCAATTAAGTTTATTCTTCACGTAATCAAGGGGAACCATCGACTGCTTCCAATATCTAGCAATAGTTATTCTTGCCGCCAAAAACATATATGTGATTAGTGTCATTGATTTCTTGGGAACCTCATCGGGCAACTTATGAAAAAGCGCTGATTGCGGGGATCGACGTATATTAACCCCTGTTACCGAGTAAATTAGATTAAATATACGAATCCAAAATCTAGTGACCACGGGGCACTGCCACCAAACATGAAGCATTGTACCCATCTGTCCACAAAGTCTGAAGCAGAGACAATTACTTTGGCCGGGAAGTCAGCACTATCCAATTGAATATGTGTGAATAGCCTCCTTAAGTTTGTATCCGTTGACATACCAGGCATGAAACCCGTTTGGTCAATGTCCACTAGGGACGATATAACCCTCGCTAACCTTGACGCCAGAACCTTAGTCAGGATTTTTAAATCCATATTTAACAATGCTATAGGGCCATAGGAGGAACAGTCTAATGGATCCTTACCTGGTTTCAGAAGGAGCACCATGTAGGCCTCCATCATGGACTCCGGCAGAGCCCCCTTCTCCCAGCAATGTCTAAAGAGCCGGTTTTGTCTGGGTGCCAGTTGTGAACTGTACGTCCTGTAGAAATCCGCCGGGAAACCATCCAGACCCGGCGCCTTCTGTGGAGGGAAAGCCTGTAGTGCTGCCTCTATCTCCAGAACCGAAATAGGCTCATCCAAAGAAACCGCATCGGAATCTGACAGACGCGGCATAGCCACATTCCGCAACAACTCGTCCAATTCAGCAGAATCATACGCTGGAATGGGCAAGTATAAGGCCAAGTAGTAGCTCACAAACTCCTCTAGAATTTTCTCGCAGCTACGAGGGAGAGTCTGCATGTGCTTTAGCACTCTCCCGCTCTTTGGCCATCAGAGTCTCACCCTCCTGATTATGGTCCTTCCTGGCTGATTTTATGGCCGAGATACACTCTCCCCTCATCACCGCCTTGAAAGCATCCCAAACCACTGAGGGTTCAGCCGAACCCTCATTAGTCGCCCAATAAGTAGAAATTGAATTTTGAAGGTGATCTAGTACCTGGTCCTCTAATAACCATCCCGGTGACAATCTCCAGCCCCCCCTTGTGGGCTGGAGGCCATAAGTGGATTATGATCCGAGGGTCCCCCTGACAAGTATTCCATTACATACACATGTTGTAAAATAGAGGCATTGCCAAACGCTAGGTCTATGCTAGCAGAGGATCTATGGGTAGCGGACAAGTGGGAATATGAAGTGACACCAGGATGTTTCCATCTCCACAATTCCGTCAGGGCTGCCATCGACACCCAGGAACTGAGATCCCCCGAGGTCGGCCTAGCAGCATTGGAGGAGTCCAGAACCGGGCCGAGAATAGCATTATAATCCCCCATAATAAGCATCGGGAGATGCAGATAAGGGGCCAAAAATACCAACAGGTCATACAGTAATTTCACCTGAAAAGGAGGGGGCAAATACACATTGACCAACAGGATTTTATGAGCGGATACTTCCAAGAGGACTGCCACATATCGACCCCTGGGGTCAGTAAAGACCTGGTGGATTACACAGGAGAGAGCCTTGATGATCAGAAGAGAAACCCCTCTAGAATATGTGGAGTAGGTGGAGTGAACCGCCCTTTTCACCCAATGCCTACGTAGGGCCAAAATCTTACTCCCCTACAAATGGGTCTCCTGGAGGAGGACGATATGTGGTTTGACCTGCTTGAGGTATTTCAAACATAGCTGCCCTCTTGAACTTATTGTTCAAACCCCTAATATTCCAAGACAAAATCTTAATACGACTATCCATGATAGGAATTAATAGAAAAAACACTCCATGGCGAGACAGTTACACGAAAATACACAAGCAAAAATATCCCACAGGAGAACAAATGTACATCAGAGTTCCAAGGTGCATTGTGTGAATAGGTCCCATGGTGTTGGTCAAACAAACCCCCCCCCCCCTGCTGTTATACCAGAAACCCCAACAAAAAGAAAAAAAAGAAAAACTGTCCGGTATGCAGCTTGAACCCCGTAACAAACAAACCTGGAAGAGTTCCGCCTTCCGCGACGATAGTTCGACATATAAAGATGTAAAAAATCCATGTCTGTCACCAGAGCTCCATTGGCTAACCAATCTAAAGAGATTGCAGCCGACCGACCATAAAACAGGATACTGGTTGCTGAAACTTCAGCAGACTGCAACATAAAGTGCTATGAGGTATCTTGCAACTTGTACCACAACCCACATGGTCCCAGCCTTTGCACTGATATGCAATTGTACCCGGAAAGAAAAAACAAAAACAAAAGTCAGTGGGAATGCGTGGTAGCAGAAATAACACAAAAAATAAAATAAAAAAATAACCGGAACACAAACCAATTGAAGAACCAGCAGATCCAAACGAAGCAGGAGTTCCCAGGCAAGAAGGTCCTCACGGCATCCGATCCAACCATTCACAGGCATCCTGCGGATGTTCAAAGAACTTCACCGATCCCTTGTACTGTACACGAAGACGACTAGGGTAAAGCATGCTGTATTTCAATTCTTTGTCTCTGAGCCGCCTTTTCACATGAGTAAAGGAACGACGCCTTTTCTGCGTCTCCACCGAAAAAACAGAGAACAGCATAATTCGGGCGTTGTCAAGCTTCAGCTCCTTGTGCTTCCGCGCCTCCGCCAACAGCATGTCCCGGTCCCTATAATTAAGGAACCGAACCAGAAATGGACGTGGAGGAGCACCCGAAGGCCTGGCAGCAGTGGGCACCCTGTGCGCCCTCTCAACAATATAGGTGGGAAGATCACCCAGACTCAGGAGCTCCTTAACCACTTGCCGACCAGCCGCCGTCATTCTACGGCGTCAGGTCGGCTCTCCTGGGCGAGAGCACGTAGTATAACGTCAGCTCTCCGTGCCCACTAGGGGCGCGTGCACGCTGCCGGAGGCGCGCGCGCGCCCCCGATCGCCCCCGACTCCCGTGCATGTGCCCGGCGGGCGCGATCGCCGCCGGGCACATGCGATCGCTCGTTACAGAGCGGGGACCGGGAGCTGTGTGTGTAAACACACAGCTCCCGGTCCTGTCAGCGGGGGAAACGCTGATCTTCTGTTCATACAATGTATGAACAGAGGATCAGTGTTTCCCCTAGTGAGGCCCCCCCCCCCCCCCACAGTAAGAACACACAAGGGACATACTTAACCCCTTCCCCACCCCCTAGTGTTAACCCCTTCACTGCCAGTGGCATTTTTATAGTAATCCAATGCATTTTTATAGCACTGATCGCTATAAAAATGCCACTGGTCCCAAAAATGTGTCAAAAGTGTCCGAAGTGTCCGCCATAATGTCGCAGTACCGAAAAAAAAATCGCTGATCGCCGCCATTACTAGTAAAAAAAATATATTAATAAAAATGACATAAAAATACCCCCTATTTTGTAAACGCTATAACTTTTGCGCAAACCAATCAATAAACGCTTATTGTGATTTTTTTAATGAAAAATACGTAGAAGAATACGTCTCGGCCTAAACTGAGGAAAAAAAAATTTTTTTATATATTTTTGGGGGATATTTATTACAGCAAAAAGTAAAAAATATTCATTTTTTTCAAAATTGTCGCTCTATTTTTGTTTATAGCGCAAAAAATAAAAACCGCAGAGGTGATCAAATACCACCAAAAGAAAGCTCTATTTGTGGGAAAAAAAGGACGCCAATTTTGTTTGGGAGCCACGTCGCACGACCGCGCAATTGTCAGTTAAAGCGACGCAGTCCCGAATCGCAAAAAGTGCTCTGGTCTTTGACCAGCAATATGGTCCGGGGGTAAATGGTTAAAGAACTGCTCCACAAAGGTGGCGGTGTTCGTTCCCTCTGCCCCCTCCGGCAGCCCCACCACTCTAATGTTGTTTCTTCGTTGGCGGTCTTCGGCGTCGTCCACCCTGTGTTGCAGGGACCGGACCATATCCTGCAGCTCCGCTAGTTGAGAATCATGGGCATGAGAGGCATCCTCAACCCCCGAAATACGGTCCTCGGCAGTAGTCAGTCTGCCCCTGATCTTCTCTAAGTCATGGCGGATGAGGTTGCATTCCGTCGCCAGACAATCTATGCAACCCATTAGCTCAGTCTTAGAGGCCACTATGGCCTCAAGAATTGGACCAGTTATGGCTGCCGTATCCACCTCGATCTCCTGCGGTATAGGAGAAGAGGCCTCAGGTACTTGTGGAGGAGCACTCTGCTGCGTCGCCATCTTAGCCGGAACAGATTTGGCGCGCGTTACAGAGGAGCTGGGAACCAAGATGGCGTGGGCGGAGCCAACCGCCATGCTGCCTTGCGAGCAAAGCTGCCGCTGCTCCAACGGAGGCTGTGTACGCTGCTCCTTCTGCTTCTTAGAAGACGATGAGGGCATATTTTTGTTCCCCAACAGCTCCCCCAGCCAAGAATCACCACCACGATCTGGACCGGTCGGTCTGGCCGCCACAATCAGGATAAATTACCGGAGGTAAGCCGGAGATCTGAGAAGACAGGTCCTGCCGCGATCACATCCGGCCACGCCCCCCAGAGCTAGTGCATAAGAAGTTATTTCAGCTCCACTTAGAGCAATGACCTTTTGGTCTGTTCAATGACAGTTACATGACAGTAAATTGACTGTATAACTTGAACCCCGAAATGTGGTGATTTTGGTTTACTTTGACATGCTTGATACTTATCATAGATTACTAAATGGAACAAATGCTCTGCCAAGGCCTTATGCTCACAAAAGCCACAGCAAGTGGAAAACAACATTAAAAAGACCTTTTGGGGAACTTTGCAAATATTGGTAAGCTTGGTATTTTCTGTGGAAAGGGGAACTTTGCTTGTAAATTTGTATTATGGATACAGGTTTATTTATGCAGATTAGTGAGGAATAGATTATTAATTCAAATACAGAATAAGTGAATAAATCAAAAATTGATATGCTGCTTAACATTTTTAGGTCATTCATTTTCTTAAAACGGTTGATTTTACCACTGCAATACAAATCTTCAGCACGAAGAACTAAACACAAACCTTTTTACTACACTATGCATACCATAGTATATGAAAGATAATATTATACATATTAGCCAGTATTGAATAATGAAATGGATTTTGTTGTATTTTCTTTTTATGAGAAAGTAAGCAGAAACTGCAACAAAAAAAAATAATGACTGTGAATATTGGACTTTGATACATAATTGGGTTTTGATACAATACAGTGACTATTGGTTTCACTCTGTAATTTCCGCTTTACTCAATTTTGGATTTGCACTTGTCCCAACAGCCCCTTTGTATAATGTATAAAACATAAAGTGTAGCGCTAAATATAGGTGAATAAGAGATTGGATATGTTGAAAATAGTCCAATCATGAATGGACGTATGAGTGAAATAAGATGAGATATCCACATATACAGGAAATAACTGAAAAAAAGTCTCTACTAAATAAATCCTTGGAAACAGTTCATAATTAGTAGTTGTGCAAACATTGAAGTGACTAATCTTCACAGATAAGAGATGAAAAAATCCAGCACCGAAGTGGATGGAGGCTTACCAGAAACCGTGGACCCAAAATAGGCTTATACCGGGTAAACTGGAAACCAGGTTGGATTAATTAGGATTCCACACGTGGAGCCACTATTGAGGTAGGGGTGTCTTTCTTATATAAGGGTTCTCTGTGCAGTATGTCAGCACCCCAGATGATGATCGTTTAGATCGAAACGCGTCGGGAACCTGCTGACATTACTGCCTATTGTTATATGCCTGATACAAGTGCTGAAAATGTGAGTGTAACTTTTAAACTTTGCTGTCAAGTAAACATTTTTAAAACGGATTTACACTATGTGCATCTTTGCCTTCTTTCTCCTTCCTTCTATTGAATTGAGTGTCTGAACCTCCCTATGGATCCGAGTTTATAATACATCTCAAGCTGACTCCAAGTTGCTCTTTTCCTGATCCTGCACTGGACTTCATCTTCATGCTGGGTACCGTCAATCTTAAGCGTGTATGACCCACTAGGTATAAGCCTATTTTGGGTCCACGGTTTCTGGTAAGCCTCCATCCACTTCGGTGCTGGATTTTTTCATCTCTTATCTGTGAAGATTAGTCACTTCAATGTTTGCACAACTACTAATTATGAACTGTTTCCAAGGATTTATTTAGTAGAGACTTTTTTTCAGTTATTTCCTGTATATGTGGATATCTCATCTTATTTCACTCATACGTCCATTCATGATTGGACTATTTTCAACATATCCAATCTCTTATTCACCTATATTTAGCGCTACACTTTATGTTTTATTTGTTTGTTTTTTGCAGGATTGATCTATTCTGTGGTGTTGGCTGCAATTTGTATGGTTAGTTTAGTAGCGCGGTGTTGGTTGTACTAATTAGTATAGCATTTCTTCTACACGTTTCCTTTGTATAATGTAGTTTCCTCTTCTTCATTTATAAGACCCTGTGTAGTTCTTACAAGTCACAAGTTGAGGCTAGGAAAAGAAAATATTCATTTTGATTCAACATCTACCACATCGTATTGTTTGCCTCAACATCCTGCATGCACTAAAGATATTCATGGATGCCATGTGCTTGGTTAGTTCAGCTATCCAATGAAGATTATCTGCAGTAATTGGGCCAGATTCACGTATCTGGGCGCATCTTTGTGCGGGCGTAGCCTATCCTATTTACGCTATGCCGCCGCAACTTAGGCAAGTGCAGTATTCACAAAGCACTTGCTCCGTAAGTTGCGGCGGCGTAGCGTAAATGGGCCGCGTAAGCCCGCGTAATTCAAAGTAGGCTGGTAGGGGGCGTGTTGTATGGAAATGAATCGTGACCCCACGTAAATGACGCACCTAACGAACGGCGCATGCGCGCGCATGCTCAGTATCACGTCGAATTTTCTCCCTAAGTTACGCCAGCTCAATGCTTAGTCGACGTGAACGTAACCTACGCCCATCCCCATTCACGTGCGGCTTACGCAAACGACGTAAAATACGACGCTGTTCCGACGTTTCCGACGTCCATACCTTAACATAACTTACCCCTGCTTTATGAGGGGTAAAGTTACGCCGGTCGTACAACTTACGTAAACAGCGTATATTCATACGCAGGGCGCAAGTACGTTCGTGAATCGGCGTATATAGCTCATTTGCATATTTGACGCGGAAATATACGGAAGAGCCCCTAGCGGCCAGCGTAAATATGCACCTAAGATACGACGGCGTAAGAGACTTACGTCAGTCGTATCTTAGACAAATTCTGGCGTATCTGATTCTTTGAATCAGGCGCCGAGATACGACGCCTCACATTCGGACTTACGACGGCGTACATGGAGATACGCCGTCGTAAGTCCTTTGTGAATCTGGCCCATTGTCTCTATATTCAGGTCAAGCGTGGAGGTCTCAGGAAGGAATAAGTCACTAGTACAACTAGTCAGAATACCGATATTTTCGGTGAATTCAAAAATTGAGACATAGGCGTGCGCAGGGGATGTGCCAGGTGTGCCCAGGCACACCCTAATCATCCCCTGCTATACATGTCAACTGTCCCTGCTTTGCTGAGACAGTGCCTCTTTTTAGGTTATCCCGCATCAGTCATGTCCTGAGTTATGCCTCAGGATACCAGTGAGCAGAGCACTCTGTGCCACAGTCAGCACACTGTGTTGCCTGGGACCTCCTGTCTCCACCTACAGCATGCAATAGAATACTGTAAAGCTTGGGGAGTGGGCGGAGCATCTTTCTCAACAGGCACAGGCTTGTGAAAGAAGCAGAGAAATGCCTGTATACCCAGCAATGAGACCTTGTGGGAGGGTTCAACCCCTCCAGCTCCGCCCTCATAATGTACTCTTCCTGGCTGGCCAGCATCGGAGAATCAGCAAGAGAATGGTGAGTGTAAGTGGGGAGAAAGAATTGAGTTGCAGAGATGTGCTGCGGGGAGGCATTGCAGGCCAGGATGTGCAGGTGGGGAAAACTGAAGTTAGAAGTGTGTGTGTTTGTGTGTATGTGATTGTGTGTGTGTGTGTGTGTGTGTGTGTGTGTGTGTGTATGCGTGTGTGTGTGTGTATATGTATATATGTGTGTGTGTATGTGTATATGTATAATGCTAACATGCATTCTATTGCATCTGGGGTAAATGAGCCCTTAAAGTGGATGTAAACCCGAATATTTTTTTTTAAATTAAGGCTTGCACCTTGTACATGAGGATTTCATGTCATCTGTGCCCAGTCTTGCCACGAAGAGTTAATCCAGCTCTGTGCAATCCTCTTATCTTTTTTCACCAAGATAAAAACTGACACACAGAGAAATAGGAGTCAGTTCTTCCCCCTTGCTGTGAGTGACAGGCGATTTACATATTTCATGCACAAGCCTGAGAGAGACATTCTGTCTTCTTCAGATCCCCTCCTCCTTTCTTCTCCAGCTCTCCCAGGATTGGCTGCTCCACACCTCAGCATGATTGGGCATGCTGAAGTCATGTGATGACTTTTCTGGGTTTTGACTGGATGTTAGTGATCATAGCAGAAGTTCAGTGTAAGAAATACACAGGAGAAAATGCATGTTGACAAAGGGAGTGTAGAGGTGGGTGGGGAGTCTACTGACATCACGACTTCACCCACCGAGCTCCGGACAACAGACCCACTCACAGAATCTTCAGTTTTTCGGATCTCATAACAGACAGAGAGGAGACATTTGACAGGTAAGAATACATGCAGGAGGCATGTATATCCTTTTAGATAACCACTATGAGAGTAGTTCAGAAAATATAAGAGTGTGTTTACATCCACTTTAAGCCCCTCTCAATGTGAGCACAGTGTGGCCCTACCCACTATTGGCGGAAGCGTGGTGCATCATTTTTCACTAAGTGGTATCCAGGGGAGCCCTAGGTCTTTGACCATTGAAACAATACCCCCCTGCTCATTACTACTGTCCAGTTCTGAGAAAGCACTATAACAATCAGGTATACTAAATGCATTGGATGGCTTTGTTTCCTAATTTGTGTTATGTGGTAATTTCCACCATTTCTTTATTGTGTGAAATAATAGTTTACTTTGTTATTGTCTGCAATTGTGTTGCTGTTTTAGCTTATGTATTTTTTAGCCCAATAGCTACAACACTCTTTTATCTTCTTAAAGTAGAACAAAAGGCAAATAAAAAAAATTAGGGTAAGGGAGGATTATAACCCCCGTCAGTTTTTTTTTCTGCCATTTGTGTCCCATTGGGGACATTTCCCTTCACTTCCTGTCATAATCAAAACAGGAAGTGAGACAAAAACTCTCCAAAGTGAGAAAATCCCTGAATGTCCCCTTTGGAAGATTCCCCTTCTATCCCTGGTCTGGTGACAACCCAACATTTTGTGATCATAGTGTACTTTCACTCCTGGTGATAACAGTAAACAGGACAAATGGAAGGTGAACAGGAGCACAGACAGCAACAAAAACCTGACAGGGGTTCTAATCTCTCTGCGCTCTAAATAAAATGTAAAAAAAAGTTTTTTCCTACTTCACGCAAAACAATGTACCCGCATGTTGGTACATTGATGCTTAATACCCAATACCGGGGTTATGGTAGCAAATAGCTGGAGAGCAAAATTGCATGGGGGGGGGGGGGGGGCAAGATTTTTGTTGCCCAGGGTCCAATCAACATTAAAGATGGCCCTGTGTGAATGCCCGCTAATTCTATTATTATTTTCAGAGTAGCATTTTCTGCAGCCCTGGAAGATGTCAGATTATGTTCTTATTGTAGAAATTGACCATGTAGAGAATTTCCAGGGCTGTGATTCGAAAGTGACTGGTGTCATATGATTAGGTAAAAGAAAAACAATATTACTCGCAGCAGTGTCTGTACAGAAGAGCTGCTAATCTGATGTGGACAGGAAAGTGAAAAGGGTATATCAGAGTTCAGGTATCAGCACACGTGAAGATCATCCAGTGTCAAACATTCATAGAACTATTAATGTCCCTTGAGTTCTACTTTTCTCAGTATCATTGGTACTGTTCTTTTTCCTGTGCTCCCTTATGCCCTGTACACACGATCGGATTTCCACTCAAGCTGTCTTGCATACACACGGACACACCAAATTCCGACCATCGAAAACGCAGTGACATACAACACTACGACGAGCCTAGAATAATGAACTTCAATGCTTCCAAGCGTGCGTTGAATTGTTTCTGACGGAAAAAAAGAAAACATGTTCTCTTTCTAATTCAGTCGGCATTTCCGACGGAAAAAGTCTGATTGGGCATACACACGGTCAGAATATCGGATGAAAAAATTCCGTCTGACTTTTTCCATCGGAATTCTGACCTTGTGTACGCTGCATTAGTGTTATCTGTTATCTTTCTATTTCCATACTCTAGAATAGGGATGAGCCGAACACCCCCCTGTTCGGTTCGCACCAGAACTTGCGAACACACCAAATGTTTGTGTGAACTTTAGAACCCTATTAAAGTCTATGGGGCTCGAACGTTTGAAATCTAAAGTGCTATTTTTAAAGTTATTGTCCTAAAAAGTGTTTGGGGACCTGGGTCCTGTCCCAGGGTACATGTATCAATGCAAAAAAACGTTTTAAAAACGGCTGTTTTTTCGGGAGCAGTGATTTTAATAATGCTAAAAGTGAAACAATAAAAGTGAAATATTCCTTTAAATTTCGTACCTAGGAGTGTAAAGTTAGCATGGGAAATAGCGCATGTTTCCCGCATTTAGAACTGTCTCTGCACGAAGTGTCATTTCTGAAAGAAAAAAAAAACATTTAAAGCGGACTTGCGGCTATAATGAATTGTCGGCTCTGGCAATTCAGAGCGAATTCATTCATAAAAAAAAAAAATATATAGCGTGGGGTCCCCCCAAATTCAATTACCAGGCCCTTCAGGTCTGGAATGGATATTAAGGGGAACCCCGCCTTCAATTTAAAAAAAAAAATGACGTGGGTTTCCCCCCAAATATCCATTCCAGACCCTTCAGGTCTGGTGTGGATTTTGAGGGGAACTCCACCCCAAATTTTTTAAAAAATGGCGTGGAGTTTCCCCAAAAATTCACACCAGACCCCTTATCCGAGCATGTTAACCTGGCCGGCCGCAGAAAAGAGGGGGGGACAGAGTGTGCGGCCCCCCTCTCCTGAACCGTACCAGGCCACATGCCCATCAACAGGATGTCCCCATGTTGATGGGGACAAGGGCCTCATCCCCACAACCCTTGCCCGGTGTTTGTGGGGGTCTGCGGGCGGGGGGCTTATCAGAATCTGGAAGACCCCTTTAACAAAGGGGACCCCCAGATCCTGCCCCCCCTATGTGAATTGGTAATGAGGTACATTCTACCCCTACCATTTCACGAAGGAAGTGTAAATAGTTGGAAAAAACACACACACACACACACACCGTAGAAAAAAGTCCTTTATTAATAAAAAAAAAGAAAAAAAATCCAGCGGTGGTAATCCACTCTCGGTCCCGGCTTCCTGCTCCAACGTTGTCTGTATCCAGCGATGGGTGCGGGTGATCTCCGGTCCAGCGATGAGAAGATCCATCCATCCAGAGCGCAGCATCGCCGACTTCCTCTCTCCGCTGGACACAGTCCAGCGAATGACGCGGGTGAAGCTGTGACATTTCTTATAAAGGGGAGGCGGGACCACCCGTCACGTGACCCCGCACCCTCTGCTACGTCACTGGGGAAGCCCATAGCAGAGGGTGCGTCAGAGGGGGCGGGGTCACGTGGCGGGTGGCCCCGCCAGCGGAGAGAGGAGGTCGGCGTGGCTGCGCTCTGGATGGATGGATCTTCTCATCGCTAGACCGGAGATCACCCGTCGCTGGATACAGACAAAGTTGGAGCAGGGAGCTGGGACCGAGTAGATTACCACAGCTGGATTTTTTTTCGTAAATTAGGTAGGGGTACAATGTACCCCATTACCGATTCACATAGGGGGGGGCAGGATCTGGGGGTCCCCTTTGTTAAAGGGGTCTTCCAGATTCTGATAAGCCCCCCGCCCGCAGACCCCCACAACCACCGGGCAAGGGTTGTGGGGATGAGGCCCTTGTCCCCATCAACATGGGGACATCCTCCCCATGTTGAGGGCATGTGGCCTGGTACGGTTCAGGAGAGGGGGGGCGCACTCTGTCCCCCCTTCTTTTTTTCTGCGGCCGGCCAGGTTAACGTGCTCGGATAAGGGGTCTGGTGTGAATTTTTGGGGAAACTCCACGCCATTTTTTTTATTTGGGGTGGAGTTCCCCTTAAAATCCACACCAGACCTGAAGGGTCTGGAATGGATATTTGGGGGGAACCCCACATAATTTTTTTTTAAATTGACGGCGGGGTTCCCCTTAATATCCATTCCAGACCTGAAGGGCCTGGTAATGGAATTTGGGGGGACCCCCACGCTATTTTTTTTTTATGAATAAATTCTCTCTGAATTACTAGAGCCGACAATTCATTATAGCCGCAAGTCCGGTTTTAAAAGACTTTTTTTTCCTTTCAGAAATGACACTTTGTGCAGAGACAGTTCTATGTACTGGAAACATGCGATATTTCACATGCTAACTTTACACCCCCCCTAGGTACGAAATTTAAAGTAATATTTCACTTTTATTGTTTCACTTTTAGCATTATTAACCACTTCCATACAGGGCAGTTATACACCCATCCATACCAGGCCTATTCTGGCACTTCTTTCCTACATGTACAAATCATAATTTTTTTGCTAGAAAATTACGCAGAACCCCCAAACATTATATATGTTTTTTTTAGCAGACACCCTAGGGAATAAAACGATGGTCATTGAAACGTTTTATCTTGCACGCTATTTGCGCAATAATTTTTCAAACGCCTTTTTTTTGGAAAAAAATTGATTCATGAATTAAAAAAATAACAAAACAGTAAAGTTAGCCCAATTTTTTTGTAAAATATGAAATATGATGTTACACTGAGTAAATAGATACCTAACATGTCACGCTTTAAAATTGCGCACACTCATGGAATTGCGCCAAACTTCGGTACTTAAAAATCTCCATAGGCAACGCTTTGAAATTTTTTACAGGTTACCGGTTTAGATTTACAGAGGAGATCTAGTGCTAGAATTGTTGCTGGCACTCTAACGCACGCGGCGATACCTCACATATGTGGTTTAAACGGCGTTTACATATGTCGGCGGGACTTGCGTGTGCGTTCGCTTCTGCGCGCGAGCTACTGGGGACAGGGGCGTTAAAAAAAAATATTTTTTTTTTATTTATTTTTTTACATATTTATTTCTTTTTTTTACACTTTTTTTTTTTTTATTTAATTTTTTTTATTATAACTTTTATTCCTATTACAAGGAATGTAAACATCCCTTGTAATAGGAATGTGTGTGACAGGTCCTCTTTATGGAGAGATGCAGGGTCAATAAGACCGCACATCTCTCCTCCAGGCTGGAAAGCATGAAATCGGTGAAAAAAAATTCACCGATCTCATGCTTGCTGTTGCTTAGCAGCCGCAATTGCGGCTTTGTTTACTTACGGGGACCCGGGCGTGACGTCATCACATCGCGCCCGGGTCCTCCGACGGTCATAGAGATGACTGGTGACCATCTGGTCACCAGTCATCTCTATGCTTCCTGCCAGCGCCGGACGATTCGTTCTCCGGGCCCCCGATGGCACGGGAGAGCCCGGAGAAGCACCGGATGGCGGCGGGAGGGGGGGATGTCCCCTCCCGCCGCCTGTAAGAACGATCTAGCGGCGGAATCGCCGCTATGATCGTTCTTACGTTGTGCAGAATCGCCGGCAGGAGAGAAGGATATCTGAATGATGCCTCTAGCTGCAGGCATCATTCAGATATCCACCCGCAAAGCCCAGGACGTCACATGACGTCCTCCTGGATCGAGGAGGGGTTCCTGCCGCCGTCATTTCACAATGACGCGGTAGGGAAGTGGTTAAACTCACTGCTCCCGAAAAAACTGCAGTTTTTAAAAAAAAATTTGCATTGATACATGTCCCCTGGGACAGGACACAGGTTCAAAACACTTTTTAGGACAATAAATTGCATATTAGCCTTTAAAATTAGCACTTTAGATTTCTCCCATAGACTTTAACAGGGTGTTCCGTGGCTTTTCAAATTTGCCGCGAACACCTCTAATTGTTCGTTGTTCGCCGAACAGGCAATGTTGGAGTCGAACAAGAGTTCGACTCGAACTCGAAGCTCATACCTACTCTAGAATTGTAGTTATAAATAGAGTGGGTAATGATTAGCACCCCTGTCTAGTTTCTCTAGTATAAAGGTGCAGCAGTACCCCTGTAGGAGCCGCTTAATTTAAAAAAAGTTCACCCTGTGTGTACAGCCAGGAAGGAGGCATTCCAGCCCGACAGCCAAGCAACCAGCATTTGCAACAGTCACTCGCAATCAGAGAACAGTCAATGGAATTGTTGTTTTTATATTTATTTGGGGATTTTAACTTTGATAGGGTTTGGGAAAGGTCCAGGATGCCATTAATTAATTTACTTTATACATTGAGGACTCTGTCACTTTAAGTAATCTTTAGACTGCCCAAGAGAAGCCTCTCTTGGCACAGTCTCTTTCACAGCACAACTTCACATACACTGCAGCAACTGTATTTCCACTCTTTCTATTCCACAGTCTCTAAATGCAGTATAACACAGTCTTATACAAAAAAAAAAAAAAATACTCCTGCGCAGCCAGTCCTGACTGCAGTGCAGGAACAGAGGTGGTCACCTCAGCCACACATCCAACCAGGGGCAACACCCCCCCCCCCCCACCTGGGGGCCCCCTCCTGGCTCAGCACTTCATCACTTCCTCTCCATCTCTCCACACGACCCCCCAAATGGCAGACCCCAGCAGTATTTATGTGGTGCCCACCCCAACAAGCTCTCAGCTTGGGATTGGACAGGGCTCCCACAATACTGCCAAGCAGTGGCTCTTCTCCCTGTTAGTCCCTGGGGAAACCCTGTAGATTTCTACCACGGCTGCTGAGGGGGACCCAGCAAAGTCAGCCCACCGGGGTCTGCCCTGCCTACCAAAAAGCAAAAAGATTAACTATTTACAGACACGAGTACCTGCAGGGTGACACACAGGGTTCCATTGGCAAGATTTCACCTCACTTATTATCCCAGTGACAACAATTTCTGCAGACAAGAAGTAAGAGAAAATCTTCAATAAAAACTCCCACAGTAGAAATATATTTTTTTCTGGTATGTTAATGGAAAGCTATATCTCCTGTCAGCTTTGTATTGCTCTCTGTGTCTTTGTTGCAGATTTTCCTTTTCTCTGTTTGGTGAAACTGTTGTCAGGCACCAAAATGATAACACGTTGAGAAGGCGATGTGAGTGTTTTGATTTCCAAACATATTCCCTTCAATTTAAAGAGATGTGGTGGGATGCAGAGGGCAGAATTCTCAGAATTCTCCAACAGGCTACTTTTACCACAGTCTGTGCCTTCATATGACAGACCATGCCCCATTCCTAGAATGCACAGTGCAACATTTACAGGCGTTCACTAAAGGGATTTTATTCCTGGTAGGTGACTTTAATTTTGCCTCTAACCACATTTTAAAACTTTGCACGAATCTCCACCCCCTTATTTCCAAACACACATGTCCGAATGTAAATTTGTCTCTTCTTAATTAAACTTAAAGACTTGGCCTCTTTTTAAGATGTTAAAGACTGTAGGCCCAGATTCACAGCCAGGCGGCGCAGCGTAACGTAACTGATTTAGGTTACACTGCCGCAAATTTTCTGGCTAAGTGCCCGATCCACAAAGCACTTACCTGGAAATTTGCGGCGGTGTATCCTAAATCCGTCCGGCGCAAGGCGGGCCCAATCGAATGGGGCGAGTCCCATTTAAATTAGGCGCGCTCCCGCGCCGGACGTACTGCGCATGCTCCTGTCGCAAATTTCCCGACGTGCTTTGCGCGAAGTTACGAAGCGCCGACGTTTTGTGAATCGCGACGGGTAAAAAAGACTTGCGCCAGGAAAAATAAAAAATTCTAAAAAAAATCGAAAGCGACGCAGGAAAGACAGGTATACTTTTACATGGTGTACTAAGTTTACACTTTGTAAAAGCAGCCCTATCTTTGCGACGGCAAACTAACACTTGCGGCAAAGTAACAACGGGAAAACATTTTGTGGATCGCCCTAACTGCTAATTTGCATACCCGACGCTGGTTTACGACGCGAAATCCCCCCAGCGGCGGCCGCGGTACTGCATCCTAAGATCCGACAGTGTAAAACTATTACACCTGTCGGATCTTAGGGATATCTATGCGTAACTGATTCTATGAATCAGTCGCATAGATAGAAACAGGGATACGACGGCGTATCAGCATATACGCCGTCGTATCCCTTTTGTGAATCTGGCCCAAAGTGTTCACAAAAGAAGGGAAAACACTCAAAAAGTTTAATTCTACGTTAGTGTTAAAGGAGTTGTAAAGGAAAAAAAATGTTTGCCTAAAATTAATGTCTGCAAGGTAGACAGACAGAATAGTGTAATGATTCTGTTAAAAAACGAGTAAATACCTATTAAATTCCTTCATCTATATCACCTTCCGGCTTTGTAGTTTCTGTTCTCTCATTCACTTCCTGGTTTGCGGCGTTCATGTAAGAACTACATTTCCCAGTATGCATTGCGGCACGCCCAGTAATTCACACCTCCTTGAAGTCTCTAACACGTAAAGAGCGTCCTGCCGCACAGATGTAGTTCCCAGGAGGGGGTGAGCATGTTACTGACCACCGCAGTAAAGCCTCCCTTCACGGTGGTCAGTAAAATCAGACAAGCAGGATGTGAACAGAACAGAGAAGAAATAGAGCAACTTCTGAGCAAAAACGAACAATGAGGAAGTGAAAAGAGGAATGTCTGCAGGTAAAGGATGCTTATTATTAAAAAAAAATGTTTTTATTTTACAACCCCTTTAATGTTTTAATCAACCATTGCCAGTGCACAGACTATGCTGCTTTATCTGTATAATTGTCCAACTTTAAGGACTGTAATGTTTTCCTGGAGATTTCTTCCCAAGTAAAATCCTAAACCGATAAAATAACAGAATAGACAACTGTTGTGGTGATGAAACTACAAATTCCATTATGCCTATTCTTGATGGGATTGCCTATGCTTCTAGGAGTCATCTGTGTCCCATTGCAGAGATTTCCCTTCACTTCCTGACTCATAGCAAAACAGGAAGTGTGAGGTAATCCCTGCAAATTAAAGGAATTCCTTGGGGACCCCCAGGTCACTACTAGTGTCGCCATTGGAAGATTTCCCCTCTATTACTTTTCTGGTGACAACCTAAATTTTGTCATTTTCTTTAACTTTCACTTTCAATGATCATGCTAAAACAGGACAAATGGGGACACAGGCAACAAAAAAAACTGTCAGCTGTTCTAATCCCTCTCTACTCTATCCAAAACGAAAAGTTATACTTTAAGGCCCAGATTCACAGAGAGCAAGGCGCACATTACACCGCCGTAGAGTAACCAATGTACGCTACGCCAACGCAGCGCAGAGAGGCAAGCAATGCATTCAGCAAGCCAGTGCTCCCAACGCTGCGCCATGGGATTCGAAGGCGTACGCCGGCGTAGGTGGAAGTGGGCGTGACCCATGCAAATGAGGCGTGACCCCATGCAAATGACAGATACGTATCACGAACTGCGCATACGCCGTGACGTGGACGCATCTCCCTGCACCTGCTCACAACCACATCGGAACAACTGCCTAAACTACGTCGGATCACTGCGTACAGCGTGAACGTAACCTACGCCCAGCCAGACACACGTCCAACGTAAAATACGCCGGCTTGTGTTCTCTGGTGCAGACCTTTGCATGTCTGCTGCTGCGTTGCACCTCCTTTATAGAGAATAACTTTACGCCGGACGTACAACTTACGCGCACCTCGTGTAGCCTGCGTCGGAGGCACGCAGGTTCGTGAATCGCCGTATTTCCCTCATTTGCATGTTTGAATGGCTAATCAATGGGAGCGGCACCATGCACCCAGCCTAAATGTGCGCCCACCCTACGCCGGCGTAAGCAAGCTACGTCCGCGGGGTGTAGCCTGGTTTTAGGCACATATCCGTTTGTGGGTCTGGCGCACAGATACGACAGCGCACATTTGCACTTACGTCGGCGTAACTTGTTATACGCCGGCGTAAGTGCTTTGTGAATCTGGGCCTAAGTATTTTCAGCCTAGTTCACAGGCAGGCAGGTCTACGTGTGATATATATAAAGAGGAGGACCCATGATATTGGAGAAACCCCAGAGCGTGCCGAAGGGTTCTGTAAATCTCCGCCGTCGAGCCAGAAGCCATGGAGAAGACATAAAGATACTGGGAGTCATGGACAATGCCTACATGGACTCTTGCCTCACGGTGTTCCTGGGCCACTACATCATGTTAGTTAGGATTAGGAAAAAGAAATGGTTCATTCTGTATTATTATGCTGCTTTTCAATAGTAAAGCTATGTCGACCGTCATGGTCTGAAGTTATTCAAAAGGATGCATGTTAGTTCTGGTGTATACCAAAAAACCTTGGTCTGTAATTGCACTAAAGGGTATGAAATAACACTAATGCAAGGTGAACTGGGCAAGACAAGGAAGAGAAGTGTCGTTGTTATGGGTAGTGGATTTGAGAAAAAAAGTTTTAAGCCTTAAAAAAATGACAACTTAAAGCGGAGTTCCACCCAAAAGTAGAACTTCCACTCGTTTGTCTCCTATCCCCCTCCGGGGCCACAATTGGCATCTTTCGGGGGGAAGTGGGACAGGATACCTGTAAGGCCTCGTACAGACGAGTGGATCTGTCCGATGAAAACGGTCCACGGACCGTTTTCATCGGACATGTCCGCTGGGATCATTTGGTCTGATGGCTGTACACACCATCAGACCAAATTTCCCGCGGACAGACGACGCGGTGACGACGCGGTTATGACGCGGTGACATGGCGGCGACGTGCGCGAACCCGGAAGTTCAATGCATCCACGCATGCGTCGAATCACTTTGACGTCATGCACGGGTTCTCAGGCCAGCGGACATGTCCGATGAGTCATACTGACCATCGGACATGTCCGGCAGACATGGTTCCAGCGGACATGTTTCTTAGCATGCTAAGAAACAGTTGTCCGCTGGAAACCTGTCCGGTCGGCCGGAAAATTGTCCGGTCGGCCCTACACACGACCGAACATGTCCACGGAAACTGGTCCGCCGGACCAGTTTCAGCGGACATGTTCGGTCGTGTGTACGAGGCCTCAGGATACCTGTCTTTGACAGGTATCCTGTTCTCACTTCTGGGAATCCACGCCACGGCCCATTACGTCACCACAGGGCTCCCTCCTCCTCCCCCTGTCCCGGGCCAGTAGGAGAGAGGAGCGGAGCCTTGCGCATGCGTAGTAGGGTTTGCGGCGTGAATCTGTAAGGCTACACTGCCGGGTTCTCTTACCCACAATGGCGGCAGCAGCACCCAACAGCTGATGGAAACATCAGCTGCGGTGTCAACACCGCTGGACTCCAGGACAGGTAAGTGTCCTATTATTAAAAGCCAGCAGGTGTAGTATAGTTGCAGGGCTATAACCTAAACTGACTCTCCTCCACCAGAACCTTTCCCTTTGCTAATCCCTACACTCCCTACACCCCCCACACTGCAGAGCACACCAAAATGACCCAGCAGGGTCTATATATAGACTGTCTGGATCCAAGATGGCTAAACACCTGGCACCCAAAAGAAAGCAAAGAGAAGATGGCCGGCACCAGAGGGGAAGCGAGAGGCGGATGAGTATTTGTGGAATTTAGTTTCACTTTACGGCAGCTTATTTATATGAATGGCCTGACAATGCACAGGAAATACAGTAAAACCTTGGTTTGAGAGTAACTTGGTTTAAGAGCGTTTTGCAAGACAAGCAAACATTTATATTGATATACTAATTTTGACTTGATATACAGGCAATGTCTTGATATAAGAGTAGCGTCATGTCACAACTAAGTATAAAAGAGAAGAGAGGTGCCTCTAAGTGTAGCAATATGGTTACATTTAATGAAGGTACAACATTTAGCAACTTATTGCTACACTTAGAGGCGCCACTCTTCTCTTTTATACTCTGTAGCTGCTGCTGGATTTTGCTTCTAATCCCCTTAGGGAGTCTTCCATTTGTGGATGGACATTTTATGGTTACACAACCATGCTATAAACCTTTTATATGTACTATAAACTGAATGACTTATGAATAAATGGTTGTGGAACGAATCATTTGAGTTTCCATTATTTCTTACCCTTTTTAAGTATTTTTAGAGTATATTTGCATAGGCAAATATATTTCATACACGTCTTTTATCCTTTTTTAAGTATTTTTTGGGTATATTTGCATATGCAAATATATTTCATACACGTCTTTTATCCTTGTATTCGCATTCTCTGTATGCAATCTTAAGTGATTTATTTATGCAGTCCTATGATTTATTTGAATTGTCTATTTAGTACATGTTTGTTCCTTTTTTGTATAGCTGTATGCGATTATGCAGAACTCTTTCTTTAACTGCTTGCCGACCAGCCGCCGCAGTTATACGGTGGCAGGTCGGCTCTGCTGGGCGATAGCACGTAGCTATACGTCACCTCACTTAGCAGCCAATAGGGGCACCCGCTCGCCCCCGACTCCTGTGCGCGTGCCCGGTGGGCGCGATCGCCGCCGGGCACCTGCGATTGCTCGTTATAGAGCGGGGACCGGGAGCTGTGTGTGTAAACACACAGCTCCCGGTCCTGTCAGGGGAGAAATGCCTGACCGTCTGTTCATACAATGTATGAACAGCGATCAGTAATTTCCCCTAGTGAGTCCACCCCCCCTACAGTTAGAACACACCCAGGGAACATACTTAACCCCTTCCCCGCCCCCTAGTGTTAACCCCTTCCCTGCCAGTGGCATTTTTATAGTAATCCAATGCATTTTTATAGCACTGATCGCTATAAAAATGACAATGGTCCCAAAAATGTGTCAAAAGTGTCCGAAGTGTCCACCATAATTTCGCCGTACCGAAAAAAAATCGCTGATCGCAGCCATTACTAGTAAAAAATATATATTAATAAAAATGCCATAAAACTACCCTCTATTTTGTAAACGCTATAACTTTTGTGCAAACCAATCAATAAACGCTTATTGTATATGTATAAGAATATGTATCGGCCTAAACTGAGGACATTTTTTTTTTAGATATATATATTTTTGGGGGATATTTATTATAGCAACTAGTAAAAAATATTATTTTTTTTCAAAATTGACGCTATATTTTTGTTTATAGCGCAAAACCTAAAAACCGCAGAGGTTATCATATACCACCAAAAGAAAGCTCTATTTGTGGGAAAAAAAGGACGCCAATTTTGTTTGAGAGCCACGTCGCACGTGCAATTGTCAGTTAAAGCGACGCAGTGCCGAATCACAAAAAGTGGCCTGGTCTTTGACCAGCAATAGGGTCCGGGGGTTAAGTGGTTAAAGAGGAAGCTTTTTCTCGCATACATATATCTATTTTGCTGAAGGATATGTCAGATGTATTTCTGATAGGTCTATTCAGTTAGTTTGATTCAATTTATCCAGTGACTACAGAGGTGAGGTTGAACATTTTCACTTCCAGTGTTCTGGCTGCCTTTTAAGCATATAAGTGTGATGTGCTGGCGTGGGAAGTCAGCCTCCGTTCCTAGTTGAAGCCATTTTTGGGGAAACGCGTCGGGTGGAGCACCATTTCCTAACGCCATCACGCTCATATTATTCAGCTTTAGGTTTGATCCTTGGCTGATGTGCAAAGGAACTCTTTTTTTTTTATCATTGTGCCTTTTATGTTATTTTGCTGTGGACACCTGCTGTGGAATTTATTTATATTTTTTGGTTGTTGTGACACTTGACTGTTTTTTTAAATAAACCTCCAATTTTTGATATACTTCACCATGAAGACACTATTGTCCCTTTTTTGCTGAGCCTACTATTCCTGGTAAAGCTGCCTGGTAAAGCTGAGTGGATTCTGCCTATTTTTCCTTCCTGTGTGATCCTTCCTGTGTGGTGTGATCCAGTCTGATGAACAGCTGAAGGTGATATCCTCATCCAACAAGACGGAAGCATACCTCCTTGATCGAAGTGGCCGCTTATCGTGGCCGGCAGGCTGATGCACACGCTCTAGAGATCTCTTTAACCTGAGGTCCTCTCATTCCAGTAAGCGGCAGTAATATTACACTCTTTTGGCTGAAAATAAGACCAAGGCTCCTTCCAGATACTCCATTGAATATTGCAGTAGCGTTGGATTAAAACCTAGAAGTGTCCTATTTTTATGCTTTGGGACTTTGTTATTAGGGAGGCTGGATCTACAGCCTCCCTATAGACTGTGCATCCCATGAGAAACACACATTGAGAAGTAGGATCTTGGTGGCACCAACTCTATTTAAACCTGGTCGGTCTAGGAGAGGGTGGTGAATAGGGGAGTGGGAGCCCTGTCCCGTAAACATAAAAACGGTGGGCCCAACACAAAAAGTGTCTCCAGCTGAAGGAGTGTTGTTGATACAGGTGACCAGGAGTATGGTGAATGGGTGTACAGAGCATGCCATGTTTCTGACACAACATATGTGCAGGTATACGGGTAAAATGTAGTACTGAGAGGGCTGTGGACTCTGTGTGGCTTGTGACTTAGGCCATAGTCTGTCCTAAATCATGTGAGTCCTGAAGGAGAGCATGTGGGGGACTCAGTTACGTGTTTGGGGCCTGCCCACGAGTTCAGGCAGAGCCATACGAAGGCACCCTGATATCAAATGGTTTAGTGGTGGGGAGTCTCATTTGCACCAAGTTACACCCTATGTATGGGTGTTACATGTAACATATAACATAATGCAAAAGGAGGAGTTGGCCTTTAACCTAAGAATATGTTTTTGGAGTGTGGGAAACCACAGAAGCAATTTGGAGCATGCAAACTCCATGCAGATATCTGAGATAGTGTTCTGACTGGTATACAAACCCGAAATCCCAGTGCTGCACAGCAGAAGTGCTAACCACTCAGTCACTGTTCTGTAGTAGTGCAAATGGTACTTCTGTTCGTCTGATAGTTGATTAGACGGTGTTTTGCTGTCTCGAAAGTTAGTTATGTTCTACGTTATTGTGAAACCAATGACATTGTGATGTCACGTGTCATAAGTGATAAGTAAACAAATGTCAGCTACCAAAACACATTACGTATAGCTGTCTCTTCTATGTTTTTACCCTCCCCAGTAATGTCCAGTCTCTTCCCAAGACACTGAACCCTCCTGGAAAATGTGACTGTCCCTATGCCTGGGTTTCTATAAATAGACGGTGGGCAGCGCGTGTTGTGAGTGACAGCTGCTGCTGGAGTTTTGGCCGGGTGTAGGAAGCAATCAGTTCAGGACTAGGATTCAGCAAACACACAATATTTACCTGCTTCCTCTGGAATTGCTCTGCTTACCTTGTCCGAGGAGCTGATGTTCTGATTTGCGCACGGTAAGTTTAGATGTATATTTAGAGATGGCGCTAAATTGGAGATAAAGTTATTACAACTTTTACTGCTGTTTTCATGATCCCATACAGAAGACTTGTCTTCCTCTGATAAATGCATTATATTATGTATAGGTCTGTTTGATGTCGTTGTTGTATGAGGAACTTTTAGCGGTCTATTTATGAACTTTTACACACAAGATTTAGTTGAAAATGTGTAAATCTTGGGTGAAAGTTGTGTGAATCTTCGGGGGGAAACCTTAGTCTGCCTTATATTTTGGCCAAAATGCTTAAAAGAGATAGGCTTAATTTCTACAATACGTTTGGTTGTTTCTACAACTGTTTCTAGGACTGGAAGCACAGTTTAGTCGATTTTAATTTGCCAGTACATGATTATTAATGCCGAATTAAGAAAGGATATTGATCTCTATTTTTAGCTAGTTGAATGCTGTTCTGTGGTTTGTCTCTTTAAGGGCACCCTCCTGGTATCTCAAATAAGATTGTCATGGGAAGAGGGACTGGACAGACACAGGCACTTGAATTGCTAAAATAGGTTTGTCACAGCTTTTGAGACACAATTGCAAACATGCATAGATTTTCAACATTGTCAGTCTGTGGAGAGGGTGGTGTTATGGCGGTCACACGTTTTTGATTTTTATCATCCAATCAACACGTGATTCAAACCAAATGAATAAATCTGCAAACAATTGAGTAGCCATAACTGACCTTCCAATTGATTTAAATTAATTTCAAACAAACTGAGTTGATCGGCCAGGGTGGAAAATTATTGATTTTTTTGCATCGATTGGCAGCACTGAGATACTTTGTTTACGAATATGATTGTATTTCGAGCAATCAGATTACATGGTGAAACAGAGATGTGATTGATAAATTACAATCATAAGTTGAGATCATATCCGCAATCGAAATCCACTTCCCCATATGAGTCATATCGATTGAATAGTGTGTCAACTTTAGATCAGTCATTCCTATCTTAAAAGATCATTTGGAAAATACATCAATCATTTATCAAAGTGCATATGGCCGACATCAGATAGACTAGTCGATTTAAACAAAATTAAGGATCTATAAAGTTGAACTCTAGCTTACACTTTTAAGACGTTACAGCAACAATTTTATTTTTCCTTTTGTGATAAAGGTTTTAACTAAGTGAATAAAAGCTGATCATTGTAAGCACCCACGTTCGTGTTAAATGGTGTGCTTCAACCCTCAGCTGCTACTTTTGAAAGACGGCTTGGCTCAGAAAAAACAAAAGTAACTAAAATAACTTTTAATGCGTTAGTGAATAAACTCTAAAGCCTTGTACACACGATCAGTCCATCCGATGAGAACGGCCTGAAGGACCGTTCTCATCGGTTAACCGATGAAGCTGACTGATGGTCTGATGTGCCTACACACCATCAGTTAAAAAAACGATCAAGTCCAACGCGGTGACGTAAAACACAACGACGTGCTGAGAAAAATGAAGTTCAATGCTTCCAAGCATGCGTCGACTTGATTCTGAGCATGCGCAGGCTTTTAACCAATGCTTTTGCATACTAACCGTCGGTTTTGACCGATCGGTTAGGCGTCCATCGGTTGAATTTTAAAGCAAATTCTACATTTTTCAAAAGAAGGATAACGAACCGATGGGGCCCACAAACCATCGGTTTGGACCGATGAAACGGTCCTTCAGTCCGTTTTCATCGGTTTAGACTGATCATGTGTACAAGGCCTAAATCATTAACAGCTGTTGGTATATAGTTTCTGGATGAATCACAAATGATTTATTGGTACAGAAATAAAACAGGAACTACGGGCAAGCTAGAAATCCTCCCTTGCCATGGGGCTACACCCAAACTGCAGGGGTTACTTGCTTGTTTTACATCTGGAGGACCTGGAAAAACAGGTCTCCATTTTTACCCACCTCATCCACTGCTCTTGCGCTGAAAGACTGGCCACTACTCGCCTAAGCTCTGGTGGTGGGAGGCCCCCATTTTCATTAAGCCCAATGCAATGCTGAACCCATAGCCCTGCATTGGATATCTAGTCACAATCTGCAAAATAGATTGTAGGGGGAATGCTGTCTGCAAGGGGAGCCATGGATCTGGTATGGATCTGGAGTACACCCTCACATTTTTGTAAATATTTTATTATAACTTTTCATGTGACAACACTGAAGAAATGACACTTTGCTACAATGTAAAGTAGTAAGTGTACAGCTTGTATAACAGTGTAAATTTGCTGTCCCCTCAAAATAACTCAACACACAGCCATTAATGTCTAAACCGCTGGCAACAAAAGTGAGTACACCCCTAAGTGAAAATGTCCAAATTGGGACCAACTTTGCAATTTTTCCTCCCCGGTGTCATGTGACTCGTTAGTGTTGCAAGGTCTCAGGTGTAAATGGTGTGTTACATTTAGCATTATTGTTCTCTCATACTGGTCACTGGAAGTTCAACATGGCACCTTATGGCAAAGAACTCTCTGAGGAGCTGCTGCTTTTCATAAAGATGGCCTAGGCTATAAGAAGATTGGCAAGACCCTGAAACTGAGCATAAAGCGGTTTAACAGGACAGGTTCCAATCAGAAGAGGCCTCGCCATGGCCGACCAAAAAAGTTGATTGCACATGCTCAGCGTCATATCCAGAAGTTGTCTTTGGGAAATAAATTAAGGAGTACTGCCAGCATTTCTGCAGAGGTTGAAGGGGTGGGGGATCAGCCTGTCAGTGCTAAGACCATACCCCGCACATTGCATCAAAATTGTCTGCATGGCTGCCAGCCTCAAAGGAAGCCCCTTCTAAAGATGATGCACAAGAAAGCCTGCAAACAGTTTGCTGAAGACAAGCAGACTAAGGACATGGATTACTGGAACCACATCTTGTGGTCTGATGAGACCAATATAAACTTATATGATTCAGATGGTGTCAAGCGTGTGGCGGCAACCAGGTGAGGAGTACAAAGACAAGTGTGTCTTGCCTACAGTCAAGCATGGTGGTGGGAGTGTCATGGTCTGGGGGTGCATGGGTGCTGCCGACACTAGGAAACTACAGTTCTTTGAGGGAACCATGAATGCCAACATGTACTGTGACATACTGAAGCAGAGCATGACCCCCTCCCTTTGGAGACTGGGTCGCAGGGCAGTATTCCAACATAACAACCCCAAACACACCTCCAAGATGACCACTGCCTTACTAAAGAAGCTGAGGGTAAAGATGATGGACTGACCAAGCATGTCTGCAGACCCTATTGAGCATCTGTAGGGCATCCTCAAACAGAAGGTGGAGGAGCACAAGGTCTCTAACTTCTGCCAGCTCTATGATGTCATCATGGAGGAGTGTAAGGCCTTGTACTCACGGCCAGACATGTCCGATGAAAACGGTCTGCAGACCGTTTCCATCGGACATGTCTGCCCGGGGACTTCTGTTCGATGGCTATGCACACCATCGAACAGAGGTCCGCGCGTAAACAATACGCGGGGCGTGTCCGCGGTGTCGCCGCGTCGATGACGCGGTGTCGCCGCGACAATGACGCGGCGACGTGGGCGGCCCGCCTTTAAAATGCTTCCACGCATGCGTCGAAATCATTCGATGCATGCGAGGGATGGCGGGCGGCAGGACATGTACGGTAGGTCTGTACAGATGACCGTACATGTCCGGGCGGACAGGTTTCCAGCGGACTGTTTTAAAGCAAGTCCAGGAAACAGTTGTCCGCTGGAAACCTGTCCGATCCGCCCGAAAATGGTCCTCTCGGGCCAACACACGGCCAAACATGTCTGCTGAAACTGGTCTGCGGACCAGTTTCAGCAGACATGTTTGGTCGTGAGTACGGGGCCTAAGAGAACTCCATTGGCAACCTGTGAAGCTCTGGTGAACTCCATGCCCAAGAGTAACCCTAAGGGCTGGAAAATAATGGTGGTCACATAACATATTGACACTTTGTGCCAAATTTGGACATTTTCAGTTTGGGTTGTACTCACTTTTGTTGCCAGTGGTTTAGACATTATTGGCTGTGTGTTGAGTTATTTTGAGGGGACAGCAAATTTACACTGTTATGCTGCGTACACACGGTCAGAATTTCCGACATCAAATGTTCAATGGGAGTTTGTTGTCGGAAATTCCGACCGTGTGTAGGTTCCATCGGACATTTGCTGTCGGAATTTCCAACAACAAAAAATTTAACAGCTGGTTCTAAAATTTTCCGACAACAAATCCGTTCTCGTTAATTCCGATGGCATGTAGACAATTCCGATGGAAAAAAATCCATGGTTTTGTTGTCGGAATGTCCGATCGTCTGTACGCGGCATTATACAAGCTGTACACTCACTACTTTACATTGTAGCAAAGTGTCATGTTTTCAGTGTTGTCACATGAAAAGATATAATAAAATATTTCCAAAAATGTGAGGGATGTACTAACTTTTGTGAGATACTGTACATATTATAGCGACTTTAGTAACTTCAAATGAGATGTACTAACAACAACAGACAAAATGGTGGTGTTTTCAGTTGAGATCCCGGTCTGCTCATCTTTTGCACTAATTATGAGGGGGGGGGGGTCTTATTGTCATTGTTGTCTTCCCAGATTAGCCAGTGCTGTAGGTGCTTGCATAGTGCTTCATGTGTCATGATTCAAAGGCAAAGAGTTACTGGTTACATTTATGTGTTGCCTGGCATAGATGCCCGAGGACAGTCATAAAAATGCCTGATAATTGGCCACATTCTACTATCTATGCCCTGCTTTATATTCCTAAGCTGGCCTTACATGCAGTATTGGCCAGAATTCTGGGAGCGGCCCTGTCGGCAACAGCTGGATTGACAGAATTCAAATTTGTTTAATTTTGTCAAAGGATCCGGGTGAAAAACTGTCAGCCAAACAGTGCCTGCATCCAGTCAGGTGCAGGCAAGTGTTCAGGTATTCTGACAATCAGCGACATCAGCTGTCAGAATACAATAGACTGCAGCGGCAGATTCGTCCATCAGCATTGTTTCGTGTGGATGGAGGAATCTTTTGAATTTCTTTTGTTCAGCCCACAAGCTGAATGAAAGAAACGTATATGGTATGTGTATGGCCAGTTTTAGAGTACTTGCACACAGTACTGATGTTTGAACATGAGTATTCCTGGGCAAAATTTATTGTGCTTATTTTGGGCATATTTGTGTTTATTTTGCGTGTACATGAGTAAACTAAATTCTAACTTTAAGAATGGAATTTTAGCCTCTTCAAATGATCAGTTTATGTACATATGCGCGTATTTATGCATGTACGCACATAAAATACTAACCGGTGTTCTAACGATATGGTTCCCCTATTGAATAGGGTCCCCTATCGAATAGGGTCCTGCCTAGACTGCTCAGGAGCAAACCGAGCCAACGGAAATCTCCGAGGCTGAACAGCTGATTGACAGCTATAGACGGAGCATGCGCAATGAACACGGCGCTGACTCCTGATGCTTGGGGCTGGTTGTACACGCCGCTCTTCGCATGCTCTTTACAGCAAGGGACGGATGGTTTTCTGAAAGGGGCGGATACGGTTAGAGGCATGATAGCCAGTGGTTTATGATGGGCAGTGCTTTTTTGAAAGGGGCTGCTCAATATCACATCCGCTCCTTTGAGAAAAGCACTGGCCATCATAAAGCACTGGCCATCATGCGGCATCTTATAGCCATATCCGCCCCTTGCTGTATTGAGATCCGAGCATTTATAACCATATCCGCCCCTTTGAGAAAAGTATCCGCCCCTTGCTGTATAGAGCGAGTGGAGAGCAGCGCGTAGAACCACCCCCGAGCATCGGGAGCGAGCACCGTGTTCATTATGCATGCTCCGTCTACAGCTGATGAACAGCTGTTCAGGTTCAGAGATTTCCGTGGCCTCCGTCTGCACAGGCGCTGCACCTGCGCAGCCGGACCCTATCCGATAGGGGAACTATCTCGACAAAACACCGGCAACTCGGATTTCATCTGTACTCAGCAACTGTCTCCGAGCCTTTGTGTACTGGCACATTGAAAACAATGGCCTGCAACATTATTATTATTTTATTATTTGAACCTGAACTGCTCCTTGCTCTCTACACAGTGCGATTGATGTGGCTCCCTGCCACTAAACCACCGTTGTATCCTGTGGGATTCTACTCCGCCCCTTCTCTTCTTTATTCCCCTTCTTTCCTCTCTTCTTTCTTCCTCTCCTTTTTTATCGGCCATTTTTATTTTTTATCCCATTTCCTTTTTTTGGGGTTTTGGGCCTTTCTCAGCCCCTCAGCTGGCTCATACAGAATACCTATCTCACCCTCTCCCTCTGGGTTGTGGGTGATTCTGATCATGTTTGACATGCAAACTCTGGGTACTTGTGGTATCCACTAGTTCATGTTCTGGATGTATTTTTTACAATAAGCGGTTTCTGTTGTGCTGGCTATCTGTCTTTGTACTACATTTGTAACAGTAGGCCAATTGGCCCATTTCTTTCATCCCTTTGTATTTTAAAGTCTCATTGGCATTTGTTTTGTCTGACACTATTGTCATTTTATATTTATTTGCATCTTTGCTTCTTCCAAAATTTTAAATAAACTTTTAGTACAAGAAAACAATGGCTTTCATTTAGATCAGTGTAAAAAAACAAAACAAAAAAAAACACACCTGTATGCCTAAAAATGCTGACTTTTTGCAAGAGGCCTTAGGTAAATGGAAAGTGTGCTAGAAACTATGGGAGAGAGATCTTGCACTGGATTGCCCAAAATTTTAAAAAGCCAGCAGGTGGTTAAAACGTGATTTTGTAACTAAAAAATGTATTCTAAATGGATTAGCTCTCAAATTAACTGTCGTCTGTTGCTCAAAAATAAACATAGCAGGTGTACCTTTTACTTTGATTGGGAACTTCTATGGAACACAGATTCATGCAGCTGAAATGCTAAGCCCGATTCAGGCGTTCATTTAAACATGAATCAGAAATCAACATGCTTTAAAATAATGCTAGTCAGGTAAAGATATTTTTAACTACACACTATCAACAATCTGTTGAAAGTGCATTATGATGATACTATTCCTGTGCGAACAAAACTGGTCCCATGTTGGCCAAAAAGCTGAACTCAGCAGTGATGCTCTTTACTCCTATCCAGTCACAAAACAGAGTGCGGCGATCTTACTTCTGACCCTTCCAAACCTAAACTGTATCCCTGTTTGCTTATATTCTCTCCTCTTTATACAGCAAACCTGCCTTAATTTCGACCAAGAAAAACGACCAATTTTTTAAGGATTTTTGGTTCAGAACATTTTGTCTCCTCCAAACTCTGTTTCATATAACGGTGCCGAATAATGCATGGATGGCCCAATGCAGGGATGGCCAAATAATGCAAGGATGACCGAATAATGCATGGATGGCCAAATAATGCATGGATGGCCAAATAATGCATGGATGGCCCAATGCATGGATGGCCAAATAATGCATGGATGGCCCAATGCATGGATGGCCAAATAATGCATGGATGGCCATCAAACAATTCAATTTTTGTTCATACCAACAGAAACTGGCTGCTTATTTGTTTCTAGTTTACATATTTCTGTATCCCCTTTATTGTAATCCATTCCCCTACATGTCCCTGCTCCCTTTCCTTAAAGTGGTTGTAAACCCATTTTTATAACTGTATGCTACAGGTAAGCCTATATTAAGGCTTACCTGTAGCTACCCTGGATATTTCCTAAAACTGCACAGTTTAAGAGATATCCCTCTGTGTCTGCATGTGCCAAAGTGATCGTCACATGCGCACGTCGTGCTGCTGCATCAGTTAGATGTGCCGCTACCGGCGGCTCCCGCGCGCATGACGTCATCGCGGCTCCAGCCAATCACTGCGCCGGAGCCACGATACCCAGAAGTAAGCTCAGGGAGAGATGTCCGTGGCCGGAGGAGGGGTCGAGGACGGCTGCGGGGGCTTCGTTCTAAGGAAAGTAATACATAATGGGCCCATTATGTATTTGTCTTGCAGGTGTTTTTTTAAGGGTTTACAACCACCTTAATATCTACTATCTGACAATCTTTTTTGATCCCCTTTTTTTCCTGGCTTCTATGTTTCAGTACCCCTTCCAGTTTTCTCCACAACCTTTCCTTTCTGACTCCTCTCCTTTCTTTTCCCCTCGCTTTTCTTGTCTGGACCTACATGTTCAATTAGTGATCTTGACCATCTATCCACAATCATAGGTCCATAAAGAAACCTTCAAGCGGCACATGACAGGTCCTGAACGTTTTTAATTTGCAATATTTGACTACTTCACCCTTAGTGTCGGTTATCTCTATCAGATGTTTTAGCTTCTTTGTGGACATGGCCCTTGTTATTCATTTTAGAATCAAAAAAATTATTGCGACAGAAAGTTAATTATGATGTCCTTTTTTAAACACCACCAGTCCATAATATGTTAGACCTAAAGTCCATGCTGTGACTATCTATAGTAACAGCATACACTTTCCTTTTCCAATAGAAGCTTAAAATTCAAAAATCTCCTTCCATGTTGTGAGGGCTGCCTATCTCCTGGTCATCTCTTTTAACAGTTTCCTGGATTGCCTGCATGCTTTCAGTTTCGAAGGACAAAATATCCCATGTGACACTGCTGCCTGCAAGCATTGATGGTGTTGTATGCAAAGATTTTGCATTAAGTGTTCCTGTTCAATCTTCTCCTCTTCAGCTCCTCTGCACTATAGTTGTAGCTAAGATGGCAGGATTGGTGAAGACGGTGACACAACAGTGCATATTCTCAGGGCATTGTGTGTATGTTTCACTGCATTCAGCCTAGGATCACATTGGAGCGATTTTTCATGCGATTTAAGAGATCAAATCGCATGACAAGTTGCAGCCTATTGGCGGCAATAGCACTGTTTCAATCGATGCGACACTACTTTTGCCGATTTCAGGTGCGACTTCAATAGACATCTGTGTATGAAGCCACACAGATGTCTATCAAGTAGCACCTGAAATCGCGCTGACCTTGCTACTTTGAAATCGCGCTACTTCAAGTGAAGTAGCGCAATTTCAAAGTGGCATCAATGTGAACCATGGCTTAAGCAACTAAATAACGTGGGATTCTTTAAAAAAATACGTTTCAATATCATTCTGATCAGCATTTGGTAGGTAGGTAGGTTGGTTACAATCAGGGCTTTTTTTCTCAGAGAATAGGTGCAAGAACTCCTCCCTTCTGAGTCAGCACTTGACTTCACCCCCTACCCACCTCTGAGCACCGTTCCTTGGTTCCACCCCTTACCCACCTCCCAGTACCACCCCTTTTAGAGAATACAGAACCAAGTATTATTTTGTGGTGCTAAGTATTTTGTATGGGATTTTTTAATAACAAGAAAAGCAGTAAAATAGATCCAGCAACAATAGATACACCCCAGCAACAATGGACCCCCAACAGCCAGCATCGGTAGACCAGCAAATGACTCCCTGCAACATAAGACCCACCCGCAAGAAAAATTGATCCCCCCACCAGCAACAATATACCTCCCCAGCAACAATAGACCCCCCTGCAAAAATAGACCCCCCTCTAGCAACAATAGACTCCCCAGCAGCCAGCAACAAAGACCCCTCCCTCCCAGCAACGATTGACCCCAAAGCAACTTAAAACCGACCCCAGCAACAATAGATTCCCCAGCAGCCAGCATCAATAGACCCTCCAGCATTTAGCAACAAAGACACCTCCCTCCCAGCAATGATTGACCTCCCAGCAACTTAAAACTGACCCCAGCAACAATAGATTCCCCATGAGCAACAGAAGATCTCCCCAGCAATAATAGACCCCCTTCTCCACAAAAATAGATCCCAGCATCAATAGAGCCTCCGGCACACCCCAGCACCCCTTGTCAAATCAGTTCTGGATGTGCCAGAACTGCGTTCCCACACGTTCCTGCTGAAAAAAAACCCTGGTTAGAACTAATGGAAATCCAATGTGGAAATGAATATATGATTTGACTTGTTCTGGGCAAAATACATTTTGAAAAAACAAAAGTGTCAATGGCTTTATTACTCACCCCCTTATGTAAGGACCTCATTGCTGAATTGTGCATTGCCGTTACTGTTGTCTCTATCTACTGTACATATGCTGTGCAAAGTTTCTGCCCAATCTAAACTGCTTCTGTGTAGGGTATTGGACTACAGATTGCCAAATGGCGCCTCAGTGTTTACATTGTGAAACAGGTGCCATTAAATGTCATTCTAATAGTCAGTCCCCCAGTTACTGAAAGCTACATCTGTTGCAGCTTGTGATTGTGTAAGCTTGTGCCTCAATGTAAAGGTTTGTTAATGTTTGCCATACTGTATACCATTTTAAACTTATGTAATACCTTGCAATGCTTATACATATATTGAAAATTCGTTTTTGATATATTTTTACATTGATTTACAGTTTTATAAGATATACAAGCTTTAAATGATCTGACCCTTTTTTCCGACCTTTGATATGATTTAACCCTTGGAATGTTCCTACATATAGATCGCGCATTATGAGTCACAGCTTGTTTTAACACAGAGGTTCTCAAAACAGTCTTCAAGGAACTCCTAACATGCCAGGACTAAAATATACCCCAGAGGCAAGAATAGGTCAGTTGAGGTTGGCTGAGCCATTCTGATTCACCCATCTTATTTTCTCACCTGTTCCTTAACACATATGTCCCCCTGATACTTGTCTATGGGTGGAAGGGTAAGGATGACATTACAGAATAGCAGGTTTGTGTAAACTGCAGCTAACTTCTGTAATAATTCCTTTATACTTTGTACAATTGTCATATGGGCATCAATATCTGTGCATGTAATGTTTTGTATATTTTTCATTAAAGGGGTTGTAAAGGTTTGTTTTTTATTTTATAAATAGGTTTCTTTAACCTTTCTGGTTTTAGGTGCTGAAAGCGGTACATTTATTTTGCATGAAAATTTGGCGTTTTACATTGTAGGCCTGTAATTATTAGGAATAACTCACTTAAATCTGTCCAAACCAGAGTCTAGTAGACATCCCGGGTATGATAAAGTTTGAAAAACAAAATCCTAAATTATAATATAATAAATAACTATAAAAAATTATAACAAATAATTATGTAATTATAATACAAATTATTCAATAATGTAATCAAATCAAAAACACTGAAATTTGCTCAGTTGCAGAATTGTCGCTGTCATTACTTTTATTTTTTTATGACGAATTTCCCCACAAATCGCTATCGCACAATTCTGCAAGTGATTATAATTTATTATCGCTGTTTTCTAGCTGCTCTAAAACCACTTTTGATATAAAGGGACACTTTTGGTTGCTATGGACAATCTACAGTTTGCAGGCAGAAAGAAAAGTTTTAATTTTATAAAAGTACATGCAGAACACTGGACAGACCACTAGGGACAAAGGGGGGTGTATTTTTTTACATACAGTACTGTAATCTATAAGATTACAGTATACTGTATGTAATGTGTTTATTAACTTTTTTGAATTTGGCACCGTTCTCCGCCCCAGGGCATCGTAACGTCGCGGGGAACGGAGATCGGCGGCACACGGGCACTGTGTGAATCGAGCAAGGATGCCGCTAGCTCACACAGCGGGGAGGCATCGCAGGATCCAGGGAAAAGGTAAGTAACTTGTGCCTGTGGATGCTGCGAGGCGATCTCAAGTCTGGCTCGGGGATACTGCTTTTGGTATTGAAATCTTTCCCCGAGCCAGACTCGGGAATACCGCCAGGGGGGTTAAGCTAGTGCATTGTTGGTTCACTAACCTTTTCCTTCGATTTCCCTTCTAAATGTTTTTTTTCAAGGGGTATGAATACTTTTGCAAAGCACTGTAGGTCAAAGCAGGCATTGGGATCAAGTAGGTCTTCAAAGATGTTGTCATCCGTGAAAAAAATGGTTTTATGGTATACACTATGAGGATTCTCCACTTTTATCTTCAATGTACCAACTCCGCGATGGATATCTGAACAAAGTTTCGTTCCCATACACCCACTATGAGATGACCAAATAATCCCTTTTTTTCATGGATATCTTTAAAGGCCTACTTGATCCCAATGCCTGCTTTGACATATCTTTAATTAGATGGTCACTGCAATCTTAAAGTGGAGCTCCACCCTGAAAAAAAAAATCCAAAATGCTGCAAAAAAAATAAATATATTTTCACACAAATAGTTATTTTGGTGGTATTTGATTACCCCTGGGTTTTTAATTTTTTTATTATATAGATGAAAAAAGACAACAATTTTGGAAAAAAATATAAATTTTTTACTTTCTGCTATAAAACATATCCTATAAAAAAAAAATCAATCTCTTAATACATTTTGGCCAAAATGTATTCTGCTACATGTCTTTGGTAAAAAAAAAATCCAATAAGTGTATATTAATTGGTTTGTGTAAAAGTTATAGCAACTACAAACTATGGGATAATTACTTTTTTATATACTAGTAATGGTGGCGATTAGAACAGGACGATAGTGCGGCCGTAAATCTGACACTAACTGACGTTGGGGGGAACTAGCTAACTGCCACTGACATCACCAGTGACATTATTACAGTGATCAGTGCTAATAATTAGCACGGTCACTTTACTAATGACACTGGATAGGGAAGGGGTTAACATCTAGGTTGATCAAGGGGTTAAATGTATTCCTAATAAGTGTTTAGATATGTACTGTGTACTGCTTTTACTGGGGATCTAGTTGTTTTCATTCTCTGCTTAGCAGGAAATGAACAGATCCCCTGTCACTGAACACACCTCTGTGTTGTTTACATTCACAGAACTGTGTTCGATGAAGCTCCGAGCCAATCACAGGGTGCTGGCGGTCAACTGACCGGGACACAGTGATTGGCATATGCTGTGACTAATCACAGCACAGCCGGGGGCAGGCGGGTGCACGTCCCCTACTTGGAAATGCAAGCTCATTTATATATACGTGCATCTGCGCACAGCGGCCGCCCTTAAAGGGCTTGTAAAGGATTTTTTTTTTCCCTAAATAGTTTCCTTTACCTTAGTGCAGTCCTCCTTTACTTACCTCATCCTTCGATTTTGCTTTTAAATGTCCTTATTTCTTCTGAGAAATCTTCCCTTCCTGTTCTTCTGTCTGTAACTCACCACCGTAATGCGAGGCTTTCTCCCTGGTGTGGAGAAAGCCTCTTGAGGGGAGAGGGGGCAAGCAGGCAAGTCAGGACACTCTCTACTTTGCAGATAGAGAAAGGAGCTGTGTGTTAGTGGGTGTCCTGACACTCCTGCTCACCCCCTCCCCCCTCAAGAGGCTTTCTCCACACCAGGAAGAAAGCCTCGCATTACGGTGGTGAGTTACAGACAGTAGAACAGGAAGTGAGCATTTCTCAGAAGAAATAAGGACATTTAAAAGCAAAATGGAAGGATGAGGTAAGTGAAGGAGGACTGCACTAAGGTAAAGGAAGCTATTTAGGGAAACAATAAATTTCCTTTACAACTCCTTTAAGCAGTAAATCTACAGGAGGCGTCT
The DNA here is from genome assembly GCF_905171775.1 of Rana temporaria. Classification (NCBI taxonomy): domain Eukaryota; kingdom Metazoa; phylum Chordata; class Amphibia; order Anura; family Ranidae; genus Rana; species Rana temporaria. The sequence continues at coordinate 100,686,212 of NC_053491.1, read as the reverse complement.
GGCAACTGGATAGGAAAATTGGGCAAATGATCGTCCAGTTTTCCTCCAATGTTTCACAGCAAGTCGGAAACGAGGATGGAAAAAATGTTTACAGTTCTCGTACGACAACAGCTTTTTTTTGTTGTTTATTGTTTCTGATCATGCGCAGTCTTTCATATATGATTGTTCTCGTACGAAAATTGTTCTGTTCACGGACGAGAACATTTTTGGAGTTTGTCCCTTCAGAAATTGTTTGGAAAGTCTGAATAGAATGTCGAAATTTGTGTACACACTTTACGAAACCTGAATGATCATGCCTTGTATGGAATTTTTCTTCTGATTTTCGCATAGTGTGTACACAGCTTAATTCCAGCTAAATACCTTTTACCTTTACTCACACTTTTACTTACAATGGGTCAGAACGTGCTCAACATGTATATCTCCAACTTCTCAGAACTTTCTTTGTTCCTCATATTGTTTTCTTCTTGGTAAGCTTGTGCCAGAGGAGTTTTCAGTGCATTTCCCCTGCCCTGCTCTTTACACATACCGTATATACTCGAGTATAAGCCGAGTGTTTCAGCAAATTTTTTGGTGCTGAAAATGCCCCCCTCGGCTTATACTCGAGTCACCTTTTTGCGCCTGATCTCCTGGAATTTGGGGACCCGGTACCGACCAGCCATAGGTCCCCTGGACCCCAAACTTATCACACATATAGCCCCATTCTTCCTCTACAAGTGTGCACAGTTTGTTGTCCGGGGGACCTACGGCCGGGGAGCACAGATTTTTCAAAGCCAGGCACCCCTTCTATAGATGCCCATGTTAAACGTAAGTCTAGTCATGGGCACAGTGAGGCATGGGCACAGTGAGACATGGACACAATGAGGCATGCACATGGACACAGTGAGGCAAAGTGAGGCATGCAGATGGACACCCTAGGCTTATATTCAAGTTAATATGTTTTCCCATTTTTTTGTGGTAAAATTAGGTGGCTCGGCTTATATTCGGGTCGGCTTATACTCAAGTATATACGGTAATTGGTTTACCATGCTGTAATATAAATGGCGATGGCTGAGCGCGTCACCCATGCCCCAGGAAGACATCATGTATGACAAAACATATTAGGCTGAGCTAATCACTGATCTCATCACGCCCCACGTGACCCCGGAAGTGCAGGGGGTTTTGCATTCTGTTTTGCCAGCAAAAGTTATTTTATCCTAAAAAAAATGTATACTGTGTGAGTATCGATTTTTGGTTTAAACAATAAACAAGTCTTTTAAATGATAATACACTATTGAAGCCTCCTATTTTTTATACACTCTGTGACATCTGATCCATCAAGAATTTCAGATAAAATTTGGGCACTTGCTGGAGATTGTAGATGCCGGTCCATGACTGCCAGTGAGCTCTGGAGATGACCCCGCAGAGGGCTATATCTTCAAGCGCTCTTGACCTTATTGTAAGTCTACGTCTTTTGGTAAGAGTTCCTAGTCACAGAGTGACCAGCACATAACTCCTATCACTTGGTGGTGGTTGAAAAGTTTTAGAATATTCCATTCTGCTGGAACTTTTTTTTACACTTTACAATCCTTTTGTGTACTTAAGACTGCACTTTATTCTATTAGAGACATTTATTTACTCACCCATCATTATTTTTTTGTTTTCAATTACTTATGTCACTTTTTCAATATTTCACATTTATTTTTTTGGTTTCATGTGAATAAGCGCGGCTATTGTATTTATACACCTAATTATGAACATTTGTCCATTGTGACCATTTGTGCTTTAGGGATGTGAGGGTTGTCTAAAGGTGTCCCTATTAGATAATTGTCAGGAATTAATTAAGGAGTTAATAAAACAGCAAAAATATATTTTCTTAGGCATCATGACTGTATTACAGGGTGGTAGAAATGCCCCTTCAGGTCTCAGTATTCAAATACTGCAACCCATAACTCATGCAATAATAATGAGAGTGGGTAAGAATTATAACATGTGTTTTCATTTCTGTGTCACTGTTGGAGAGATTTTCCCTCACTTCCTATTCCAGAGATGGGGGTCATTTAGACAACATCGTCATAATGGTGAGACAGGTAGCACTAGAAATTGACAGAGGTTCTAATCCTTTCTACTCCAATATAAAAAGAAAAGATTTTGCCTGGAGTTACGATTTGAGCCCTTTTGCATACATTTTCCATTTACGAAAAAAGTACTTTAAAAGAAATAGATTCTTTCACTGAAATTGAAATGTATCTAAGGCCTCGTACACACGACCGAACATGTCTGCTGAAACTGGTCTGCGGACCAGTTTCAGCAGACGTGTTCGGTCGTTTGTACGGGCGACCGGACCGGAATTTCCGGCCGAGCGGACAGGTTTCCAGCGGACAAATGTTTCTTAGCATGCTAAGAAACATGTCCGCTGGAAGCCTGTCCGTCGGACATGTTCGTTAGTCTGTATGACTCACCGGACATGTCCGCTCGGCCGAAAGCCCTCGCCTACGTCAAAGTGATTCGACGCATGCGAAAAAAAAAAATGACTTAATCCATATGATATTCAGTGGTTTATGTAGCTGTAAATATATAACAAAAAGCCCATGGAGAGGTGCAGCGTGGTGTGGAAGCAGTAAACACGCAGAGTGCAGTTGCAGAGAACAGAACTTGTATTAATGTAAAAGTTCAACAATTCACAACAAGCCCAATGGTAGGGCGCCTGACCAGGGACAATCACAGAATATAACAGCGATGTATAGTAGAGCAGACCTCAGTCGTACCGACAGCTTCTGTCTTAAGGGGTGGAATGCGATCTGGCCAGCCTGTACCCAAATGGGCAAGTGTTCAGAAAACATGACATCTTCCTATGCTTTCCTTACTCCACTGGAACCTTTCCCTACCACTTATCACTGTCCCTATTATATGGGTGACCTGTCCCTACACTACTCAAGTGCAAAATGTGCGTCAAGCCTGGGAGCCAGGGCCTTAAAGTGGCGCCCATCATATGTAGCCTGTGTGCCCATCATATGTAGCATGTGTGCCCATCATATGCAGCCTGTGTGCCCATCATATGTAGCCTGTGTGAGTGTGTGCCCATCATATGTAGCCTGTGTGCCCATCATATGTAGTCTGTGTGAGTGTGTGCCCATCATATGTAGCCTGCATGCCCATTATATATAGCCTCTGTGTCCCCCCCCCGTTCGCCATCTGACCGGCACACACTTACCCCATCCTGGTGGTGGGTGACAGCGACGAGTTGTGGGACATGCAGCAGGTGACCGCGGTGAGCTCCTGTGTCCTTCATGGCTTTCTGTCCTCCTCGTCTTCCGTTCCACCTGTGCCCTCAGCCGGTCAGGTGACAGGTATTAGATCCGCATCTCCTGATTGCTTTGCTAACCCACCTGGGTGAACTGTGAGCGCAATGCGTTGCGCTCACAGTTCACCTTATTTGAAGTCTGTTCGAGCCTATAATTCGCTATAATTCAGGTGCCGGTGACTGAAAAGGGGCTGGTTGCCTGAATAGGGGGTGTCTATAGCGGCCATTATTCATGCAATGCATGAATACATCCATTCTAAACAGAGGGGGCGGCTAGAGAGAGGGTGAGGCGCACATGCGCCCTCATGGAAGCACTGCCACTAGGTTTTACAGTTTGGTTGGAGACACAAGCCAATGTGACAGTTAGCCATTCCTGCATTGCAGTAATAAAACGTTTTTCTTAAAACCTTTAAATCGATTCATTTAGTTCTACTTTATGATTTACTGCTCAGGGGCTCTGGGCTTCAGCAAAATGTCAGCCTCCAGCAAGAAGAAACAGGAGCAATGCTGGAGGCAATTTAAAGCACATACTAAGTTTGGTAGCGTAATTGTTAATATGAAATAAATGTATACAGTAACATAAAGCTAAGGAACATTATTTTTTAACAAGCTGTTATGGGTACAGTTCCACTTTAAGGAGGTTATTTCCTAGAATATTATAAGATCTGAATGTTATATCTTTTAAATATAAGATATTTTTCTAGATATATTTGTATCCTAATGCATTTACTTTTAAAGATGTTGGTATCTTATGAAATATTTACAGCTCCTCTAATAGTGTTAATCACCAAAAAAGTAATAACATTAAAAATGTTACACCCATATCCTCCTTGTTAGGCCTCGTACACACGACTGTTTTCCTCGACAGAATCCATCAAGAAACTTGGTGGCAGAGCTTTTTTGCCGAGGAAAACAGTCGTGTGTACGTTTTTCATCGAGAAAACTGTTGTGGAACTCGACGAGAAAAAAAGAGAACAAGTTCTCCTTTTTCTCGTTGGGAGTTTCAATTTCCTCGTCGTGTTTCTCGTCGGGCTGGTTTACCACGAGAAACACGTTCGTGTGTATGCTTAGAATAAAGTATGAGACGGGAGCGCACCTTCGGTAAAAGTAGGGTTTGTAATGGAGATGGCACATTCGTCAGGCTGTAACACACTGAAAAGCGCGAATCGTCTCTCACCAAACTTTTACTTAACACGCAGTAACATGAGATTAGCAAAAGCAGCCCCATGGGTTGTGCCAGTGGAATCAAACTTCCCCTTTATAGCCGTCGTACGTGTTGTACGTCACCGTGTTTGAGAACGACAAGACCTTGTCTTGACCGTGTGTACACAAAGAAAGATTGTCAAGTTTCTCGACAAGCCTGACAAGGAACTCGTGGAAGAAAACAATGTTTCATTAATGACGAGTTCCTCGGTCGTGTGTACGAGGCCTGACTCATTCAGCTGTTGCTTTTTGCTTCTCATATGGCTCTTGTGGCTGAGTCAGACGAGGATCTGATTCCCCACAGAGCTCAGATGGTGAGGTTATAGGCCGGCAACGACAACATCACCAACTGAACATTGTGCGTAGGATAGGCCTGCTGTCTGTACACCTGTGCTTATATTAACGCATAGTAAAAGCATTACAACATCTCATTTCCAGCCAGCGAGAATAGAACTGCACCTCCCCCATTAATGAGGGAACCTCAACATGTCTATCTAAAATTCTTGCGATGATTGAAATATACAGTACTGTGCAAAAGTTTTTGCAGGTTTGAAGAAAAGTCCCAATCAAATCAATGGTAGGTGGTAGAGCTAAAGGAAATTGTACAATCAGTTTGTGCATTGTTTGGCCACCTTAACCACTTGCTTACTAGCCACTTTAAACCCCCTTCCTGCCCACGCCAATTTTCAGCTTTCAGCGCTGTCACACTTTGAATGACAATTGCACGGTCATGCTAAACTGTACCCAAATTATTATTTTTTTATTATTTATTTATTTTCACAAAAATAGAGTTTTCTTTTGGTGGTATTTAATCACTACTGGGGTTTTTATTTTTTGTTAAACAAACAAAAAAATACAGAAAATTGTGAAAAGTTTTTTCATAGTTTGTTACACAATTTTACAAACGGGTAAATTTTCTCCTTCAGTGATATGCGCTGATGAGGCCACACTAATGGGCACTGATTGGCACAGATAAGGCAGCACTGATGGGCACTGATAGGTGGCATTGATGGGTGGCAGCGATGGGCACTGGTAGGTAACACTGATAGGCAGCACTGGTGATGAGGCATTGATTGGTGGCACTGTGGGCACTGGTAGGTGGCGCTGTGGGCACTGGTAGGTGATGCTGATGGGCACTGGTAGGTGGCACTGTTGTGCACTGGTAGGTGGCACTGGCAGGTGGCACAGGTGGGCACAGATGATTGGTACAGATGATCCAGCGATCAGGACTGAATAGAGCAATCTCAAAAAAGTTTACCATGGTGTACCATGCCCTCTTCTTTTAACAACCCTCTGTAAACATCTGGGAACTGAGGAGACCAGTTGACAGAGTTTTGGGAGAGGAATGTTGTCCTATATTTGCCTGATATAGGATTCTTACTGCTTATCAGTCCTGGGTATTTTTTGTTCTATTTTTTTTGTTTCATGGTGTGGCAAATATTTTCAATTGGTGAAAGGCCTTGACCGCAGGCAGGCAGTCTTCTACTACGAAGCCATGTTGTTGTCATAGCTGCAGTATGCGGTTGAGTATTGTCCTGCTGAAATTTGCAAGGCCTTCCTTGAAGATGCCATCTTGATGGGAGCATATGCTGCTTTAAAACCTTGATATCTTTCAGCATTTATGCCGCGTTCAGACGGTCGTTTTTTGTGATAGAAAAAAACGACGTTTTATGTGATGAAAAAAAACGTTTTTGAAACTTCATTTTAAAAAACGACGTAGCATACACACCATCGTTTTTTCAAAATGCTCTAGCAAAGCGCGGTTACGTTCAGCACGTACGACGGCACTCTGTTCCATTCAAGCTCGATTCATAACTTGCTTCTGAGCATGCGCGGGTTTAAAAACGTTGTTTTAAACGTCGTTTTGCCCACACACTATCACTTTAAATGACACAAGAAACAACGTTTTGAGAAACGGCACAAAAAATTGAAGCATGTTCGATTTTTTTTTTGTCGTTTTTCAGAAGACATAAAACGACGTTTTCCCCACACACGGTCATTTTAAATGACGTTTTTAAAAATTTCGTTTTTTTTCATCACAAAAAGTGATGGTGTGTACGCGGCATAATAGTGCCTTTCCAGATCTGCAAGCTGTCCATTCCACACACATTAATGCCCCCCCCCTTACCATCAAAGATGCCAGCTTTTAAACTTAGCGCTAATAACAAGCCAAAAGGCCCTTCTCCTCTTTAGTCCAGAGAATGTGATGCCCTTGGTTGCTCAAAAGAATGTAAAATTTCAATTTGCCTTACCACAGTTTTTCAATTTGCAACAGACCACTTTAAATGCACTTTAGGCCAGGGAAGATGGCAACGTTTCTGGATCATGTTGGTAGGGCAAACTGTGTTCACAGACAGTGATTTTTGGAAGTGATTCTGAGTACATGCAGTAATGCCCATCACAGAATCGTGCCTGTTTTTAGTGCAGTGCAATGTCAGGCCCGAAGATAAATGGGCATCCAGTATTGCATTTTGGCCTTATCCCTTGCACACAGAGATTTCGATGGGAGTCCACAATGTCTCAGGCCCCGTACACACGACAGAGTTTCTCGGCAGAATTCACCGAGAAACTCGGTCAAAACCCGGATTCTGCCGAGAAACTCTGTCGTCTGTACAGTTTTGGCTCGATGGAGCCGCCGAGGAGCTCAACGAGAAAATAGAGAACATGTTCTCTATTTTCTCGTTGTTCTATGGGAGAAGGCGGCCCGCCGAGCTCCTCGGCGGCTTCATCCCAGAACTCGACGAGGAACTCGACGTGCTTGGCACGTCGAGTTCCTCGGCCGTGTGTACGGGGCCTCAGGCTTGGTGGTCAGTGGGATTTAAAAAATGTGGTCAGTAGAAGGAATAATGTCTCATCATTGGTATTAGTGGTAGAAACAGTACACTATCGTTGGTGTGAGATGGAGGAATGATATTTCATCATTGGTAAAGGTTGGAGGAATAGTACCCCACTGTCGGTGTCAGTGAAAGTAATGGTGCCTCGTCGTTGGTGTCAGTAGTGGGAAAAGTGCCTCAAGGGCTACAGTTTGTAGACCACTGTACTAGCTCTGTTAATGCCACTTACTTTGCCAGCTTTTTGTTGCCCTGTGTCCCAACTTTCATGAAATGTGCTGCTGCCAGTAATGTCAAAACGACTTTATTTTTTTCTTAAAATGGTACATTTTCTTAGTTTAAACTTTTTTTTATTTGTTTTTTATTTTCTATAGTGAGTAAAATATAAGTTTATAAGAATTTGAACTCATTGCATTCTGTTTTTATGTAGATTTTACCCAGCTTCTCATCTTTGTAATTGGGGTTTTATTTGGTTAAGCTGAAGATAGGAGCAACAACTGCAGTCACCAGCACTTGTTGTTGAGTGAAGAGTGACAACTACTTGCATTATAATTCCAAACAATATGGAAGCAGCGGTACTAGAACACAGGCAACACAGATGTGGAATGTTTAGCAATACTAACACACAATGACAGGTATCCAGCTGCAAGGTTGTTCATTAGGTGAATCCAAATTTCCCAGAGAAGATTCAGAGAAAGGGGTAGCTGAATGCAGTGCAAAGATCCTAGATCATATGCCTGAAAGTTCAGCAGAGCAGACATTGGTGTCCCCAAGTCTGTCCCTCCTCCTCAGGAAACTTTCCCAAGAACAAAGTATGTTGTCCCTAACCAGCATGGATTCTGTTCCGACTCTATCCACTTTGCCGCTGCATGCCAACCTCAGTGGGCACTGCTATTTTTTAGCCTTAAAGGTGTTGTAAACCCCTGTGTTTTTTTACCTTAATGCATCCTAAGTGATTGGACACAGCTGATCACGTGGTAAAGCGTCTCCGTCAGACTGACACGCCGCACCTCCGATCGCCGCAATGTCAGGATAATTAAACCACTTTGCTGACGGAATTTTGCAATATGGCGGGCGGCAAGTGGTTAAATTTGCATTTACTTATGTGTTTAGTCTCGCTCTCATCTACATTCGGCTGTATATACCGTATTTATCGGCGTATACCACGCACTTTTTTGCCCTTAAAATCATGGCAAAATCGCGAGTGCGCCATATACGCCGATACCCGCTTCCTGCGCCGTGTTTGAACCACTGCGCAGTACACTCGGGTATACTCGGGCAGGCTCGGCTTCTCGCGCGGTCACGTCCTGTGCGTCCTGTACGTCCTTTACGCGAGAGGAGCCGAGCCTGCCCGACAATACCCGAGTGTACTGCGCTCGGTATATGTCGGCGGAGTGGTTCAAACACAGCGCGGGAAGCGGGGATTCGACTCGGAGACAGCGCGGGAGGACACCACGGACACCACGATGGCCGCAGAAGGACGCCTGACCAGACAAGGCCGCCGATGGACGCCCTTGCAAGACACCAAAACTGTAAGTATAAAAAAAAAATTTCCAGGAATTTCAGGGCTACAGGGCTATAGGGCTATTTCAGGGCTATAGGGGTGCGTGCTATACGCCGGAGCGCGTAATAGGGCGATAAATACGGTAGTCGTTCTGTAGTTAGTATTTTTGCTTTCTTTGTTCCGGTTATATTTTTGCAGTTTGGGGACACTTAGGGGCATAATTACAAAGTAGTGAATATGACATTTCGGCAGACATTCACTGGTGGTGAATCATGATTTGTCAAACATCAAATTCACTGTTTAGGGTGTATGAGCACATTCAGGGCAGCCATCAGAAATGTTGGCACCCCCGTACACAGCTTTAGGACTGGGCCCCCTGGGCCTGACCTCCAACATTCCACAGGGTCCATCCATTGGCCAACCCATCAAATCTTCTGTGAATGGAGAGTAATACAATTTACAGCCTACCTATACTTAGATGTGGTGGCTGCATTTGTTTTCTTTTTTAGGCTTTTTATTTATTTTTAACTGCAGTCGGCGGCCGTCCACTGACACCAGTATGTATGGTGTCCACTGACACCATACACTCCTGTTGGCTCCCGTTCGGACCGGTTTTCCATGCCCTCATGGATATTAAGGTAATTTATACTTTTCCAACTTCATCTTTCAAGATCCTCTATTACCATTTTTGACTTCCTGGCCTTTTGCATAGCCCTTATTATATATTTCTTACCATTGTATGGGCCTTTCGGGTGCCCCCCCCCCTTTTTTCTTATTCCCTTATTTTATGAACTTAAGGGTTAGGCTGGGTCATTTATTATGCATATGATCATTATGCTATCCTTTACATGTGGATCTTCTCTCTATATTACCCCTCAGCCTACAAGCTATCCAGATTCGTTGGCTACCCATCCCGGATTCGTTATTGGGACCCCTTTTGCAGTATTTGTTGTCGCCTGACATAAACCGTTTTTTACCTTTATATTTTTGTGCGCTAGCCCAAAGTTTTTTACACGCATATATCTTGGTAAGCCACTTTTCCATTTTTCCTCATTCATTAATAATTGCTCTGACCTTATCTTCTTGTAAGCTTGATGCCTCTTATACTCCATTTCAACCTCCCCCTTTTTTTTTTCTCTCTCTCTTCCATTCCTGGTTTCATACTTTTTGTCCTTTCTGTTTTTTTGTTTATGTACTATTAGACTGTTATGCTCCTGATGAAGCGTTTTTTCAACGCAAAACATGTTGAGTAAAAGCGAGTAAAAGCAATCCTCATCACTCCACATATTCAATACAGTTCTAAGGATCTAAAAGTTTTTATATAATTTCTGGTGCTGCATGATTTCTATTCCTTTAACATACATGCATTAGTATTAACTTTTATGAAATTTCTCCTATGTATGTACTGTGAATAATATGCCGATATTATAGTATCATGTTCACGAAGTTCTGTATATAATTTCTTGTTCTGTAAATGTTCTACTTTTATAAATAAATATACCCATAGTATTTTTGCTATATTCACTTGTACCGTCTAAAGTCCATCTCATTAGCCCAGATCTATTCCTAGTTATATAGGGCCAGATTCAGAAAGACTGGTGTATTTTTAGGCGGGCGTAGCGCATCTCATATACGCTACGCCGCCGTAACTTAGAGAGGCGAGTACCGTATTCAGAAAGAACTTGCGCCCTAAGTTACGGTGGCGTAGTGTAAATGGGCCTGCGTAAGCCCGCCTAATTCAAATTATCAAGGCAGTGGGCGTGTTGTATTACAATGAGCCGTGACCCCATGCAAATTAGGGGCCGAACAAACGGCGCATGCGCCGTCCGTGGACGTATCCCAGTGCGCATGCTCAAAATCACGTCGGCTAGAATGCCTAAGATACGTCGAACACTGCCTACGACGTGAACGTAACTTACGCACAGCCATATTCACGTACGACTTACGTAAACAACGTAAATTTTGACGGGTGTTCCGACGTCCATACGTTAACATGACTTACCCCTGCTTTATGAGGGGTAAAGTTACGCCGGTCGTACGCCTTACGTAAACAGCGTATAGTAATGCGCCGGTCGCAAGTACGTTTGTGAATAAGCGTATCTTGCTCATTTGCATATTCAACGCGTAAATCAACGGAAGCGCCCCTAGCGGCTAGCGTAAATATGCACCTAAGATACGACGGCGTAGGAGACTTACGTTGGTCGTATTAAGCCAAAATTCAAGTGTAACTTGTTTTAAGAATACCGCGCATAGATACGACGACGCATCTTTTAACTTACGCGGAGTATCAATAGATACGCCGGCGTAAAACGTTCCTGAATCTGGCCCAAATTATGTAAATGTCTTAAGAACATAGAAATAATACAATATAATACTATATAATAAGGTCAAGCAGTGGAGGGAGAAGCATAGTCCCACTCTAATTGAAAGGTTGTCGCCTTTTACTGGCAAATAGCTTAGGCACGGAGAGACTTTTAATGAAGTGCAGACTGGTGAAAGACAGTGTTGACATACTGTTCAAGCAGGAATTATGCTGACAAAAATCACCAGGTTAAAGAGACGCCTGACATATTTTTTTTTTTAAAGATGAGAGAAGTTGACCTCACAGTGCTGCTTTGCCATCTGTATTTGCATAAATCATGTCATCAGATGTAGGTGAAGCTTCTAATTATAAAATTCCACTACACATGATTGGATGTTTGGAGTGAATACAGGTTCACTAGGCTACATTAATAATACTCCTTTAATAAAGTAATATAAGAACTCTTGCACATGGCTAAATATTGGGTGGCATGGCTCTGCAGAGTAAAATATGCATGTATTTGTGGTGTCCAGGAGCCCACAGCAACGGTGTAATTATGCCCATAGACATGCCTTAGAGCAGGGGTGCCCAACATTTTGAAGGCCACTTAAGCGACTTAGTAACCAGTCGCGGGCCATAATGAGCGGAGTGGGCAGATGACAGGTCTGTGTCCAGTCTGCATATGCAAAGCAATCACAGCCCAATCTACTCTATGGGCCCTCTAATCCTATCAAATGGAAGGGGACGAATCCACTTCTTTTTTTTTTTAGCAGATTGGATTGGAGGTACGTAGGTGTAAACAGACAAAAGTCTGTTTACATCTGCCGCTCCATAGAAGTGAATGGAGGGTCCTATTGGGTCGCACCGATCGTGTGAAAGGGGCCTAAGGCTGATTTTTCACTGATAGTCTGCGGTCTACCCAAACCATGGGTGCGGCGCAGTGTACCTGTGGTTTTCCTGCCGGTTAGCTGCACTTTGCCATTGACGTCTGTTATATGGTGCATAGGTGTGGTGCACTTTCTGAAAAGCTGCTTGCGTATTTTACCACTGACTTCATACACAACACTAAAGCTCTGGGATGGCAGGTCGGCAACCTGCAATCTGGGCTTGCCAACCAACCATCCCAGAACCGGAGGTCGCGGGCCACATCAGAGGGCTCCACGGGCCACATGTGGCCCCCCTGCCACTGGTTGGGCCCCCCTGCCTTAGAGAATTTGCTGTATGCACTTAAACTCTGGTACTTGCATTTACATGTGCAAGTGTATGGATGTATTACCATGAACGGAAAATTAAGTGTAGTGCCTGGTTACTTTTCAGAACCGGTGCTAGTGTAAATTTAGAGGGGGTCAGAGAGTTAAGTGACTCTGACCAGGTTAATCTGTTTAAATTTGGAGCCTCTGTCTCAGCTTTGGCTGTGCTGTGGGTTCATGCTGTCGTTTCTGGGGTGCTGGTCACACCCCAGGCCGACAGGTGACAGCAGCAGAGTCAAGAGTTTGGATGCTTCTTCTCGGCATTCTATCAGGAGGAGGCTTCCTTGCTGTGCATGCTGGGGGGGTATTTATGGGGCAGATGCCATTTTCTTGGGTCTTCTTCCCGTGTGGCGCCCACCTTCAGGGTAGCCATTCCACGGCACCCTGGCAAATGGTCTTCTGGGCCGGGATATGCGTGCTACACAGCGATCCTGGTTCCGGGACCACGTTGGCCCGGAGCATCTGATCTGCCGCTGGGGCCCAGTGAACGACTGGGTCCCAAATCTGTTGAGGTCCTGAGCTGTCCGTCCTGTTGGAGGAAGCTGTCCGGTGGATAGTCTGCCTGAGGAGTGCCAAGAGAAACTGGCGTTCCAATAGGGGCCTGACCATCCATTTTTTTTTTTTTAACAAATAATTTTTATTTTAGTTTTGTTGTTGCTTTTTACATACTTAGAGAAAGTTTTTTTTTTAAATAGTAACAGTAGTAGTGAGAAAAGAAAAGAAAAAAAAAACTTACCATTTGCATTCTATGATAAGATAATACAAACATCTTAATACAATCCAACATTGCAATAATTATCTATTCTATCAGGGTAAAAAAGAAAGAAAAAGAACAAAACAATACCTCAAAAACATAAAACATCTAACAAGACAATAAAACAATAAACATACACCTCTATATATCATTCATTTTCATTTTAATCTCTACTTATAGGTTTATTTCAGATCTATCTTCTACCTCTGATCCCCCCACTCCCCCCTCCTCTTCCAACTCCCTGCACATACCATCGTAAAACAAATTGCCAGGAGCAAGCCAATAGGACCATATTCTATTAAATTTATGGGGAACTCCCCTATGTTTGTAAGTCAATTTCTCTCTTTTTAATATAGACCATTGTTTGTGGGTTGGAGGTGTTGTATCAATCCATTTCTGTACAATAGTCTTACGAGCTAAGTAAAGGGCTCTAGTCCACAGATTCTTCATCTCTGTAGGCACAGCTCCATCTGGGAGAGAGGCTGGATGTTGGTTGCCTATCAGTCGGTAACCTAACCAAAACTACCTGAAGGAGATCCGGGATCCAAATGTTGCGTCCCTAAAGGCGGGACTTCTTCTTCATATCCGCTAAAGAAGTCCCGCCTTTAGGGACGCACGTTCGGATGGGAAGGACGTGACGTCACCCGCAGCCTTCCACACTACTATCACGCTGATTACCTGGCACTGGATATAGTGCCTTTGTTTGTAAGTGCTATTCTTTTATATTAAACTTTTGTATCATTTTTGCAGAGAGCACTATGGTTTGTTATTCTTTTTACATGATATGACACATCTCTCATTGGATCCACCTGTGAGCCTGCCTGTCTGTCCTGTGACTCTTTATATTGGAATATAAACCTGGATTTTACCCATATGGGAAAGTGCTTATGACCCTTTTTCAACTGAGGGTCCATATTGTGAGGTGAGCGGCCATTTCTAATATCGGTGGAGGTCTCTCACTGTATTCCACGTTCACCACCTGCATGTACCAACTATAAGTCACGTTTGAAGATCACTTGGATGATTTATTTTTTTATTCCCTAGGGTATCTGATAAAAAAATATATAATGTCTGGGCGTTCTGAGTAATTTTCTAGCAAAATAATGATGATTTGTACATGTAGGAGAGAAGTGCCAGAATAGGCCCGGTATGGAGGTGGGTATAAAAGCCCTGTATTGAAGGGGTTAAAAAGGGAGCTTAGAGCAAGCAGAACATTCTTATTGTAAGTTTACAGAAATCTAAAGATGGATGAAGAGAAGCAACAGGTGCTGTAAGAGCTACAAGTTTCCTCAGGTCAAATCTGGTACAGTTCTTGGAAGGAGCTTATAGAGCTGCAGTGCAACACAATCAAAGGATTGCATGCTGTGAGCAAGGATTACATTTGGGTTCAGGTCAGCCATGGGATCAAGGCAAACCTAAGCAAGTCACAGTTTGCAGTCCTGTGAACGAATATGGCAATTTGCCTGATTCCATTAATTTTAATGTAACGCTATTCCCCAAAAGGGCCACAGATTTGTCCCAGATTCCTTTCCCAGATTAGTGCAATAGCAGCCAAGCACACAGCAATAGTCACTCTTCTGGCTCAATAAACAGTCTTATGCCGCGTACAAACGGTCAGAATTTCCAACAACAAATGTTCGATGTGAGCATGTTGTCGGAAAATCCGACCGTGTGTAGGCTCCATCGGACATTTGCTGACGGAATTTCCAACAAAAAAAATTTGAGAGCTGGTTCTCAAATTTTCCGACAACAAAAGTTGTTGTCGGAAACTCCGATCGTGTGTACACAATTCAACGTACAAAAATTCTACACATGCTCGGAATTAATTTGACGCGTGCTTGGAATCATTAAACTTCATTTTTCTCGGCTCGTCATAGTGTTGTACGTCACCGTGTTCTTGACGTTTGGAATTTCCGACAACAATTGTGTGACCGTGTGTATGCAAGACAAGTTTGAGCCAACAGAAAATGTATCCACAGTTTTGCTGTCAGAATGTCCAATCGTCTGTACGCGGCATAAGAGTTGCCTTTTTTAAATGTTATTGCTGATAAACTTTGATAGGGCTTAGGGAGCTGTGGGACACTCCATGGAAGCTAAGCAAAGAATTGAGGACACTCTCCCTTGTAATGCTTCTTCTCAGAACAGTCCCTCCAACAAAATCCTAGAGAATAAACAGCAGCAGGACACCTTCAGCAATGTCCCAGGCCAGGCAAGCACTATAGATATGCTAGGGATATCAGCAGCAACAGTCACTGGGATCTATCCTTTAAGTCTGTACTCACAATGCCCCTGGATATTTAAATGCTGCCCTCCAGTATCAGACATACACTTCCTCCATGGGTCTCCTAGAAAATTTCAGAAAATTTAGCAGAATAGGCCACCCAGCTGGGACATTGACGAACACCAGTAGAATTTTCGGTCTTTTTTTTGTTTATAGCGCAAAAAATAAAAACCGCAGAGGTGATCAAATAGAGACCTCTATATGTGGGTAAAAACAGGACAGCAATTTTGTTTGGGTACATCGTTACACGACCGCTCAATTGTCAGGTAAAGCGACGCAGTGCCGTATTGCAAAAAATGGCCTGTCATTAAGGGGGTAAATCTTTTTGGTGCTGAAGTGGTTAAACATTGTTTTTTTCTTACATATTGTCATCAGAGCAGTTCAGTGTCACCATAGTGACACTGTACCTCCCTAGAGGGGGGGGGTACACACGATCAATGACACTGCCACAACGAAGAACAGGGAAGGTGTGTTTACACACACCTCTCCCCGTTCTTCAGCTCCGGAGGACTGTTCGTGGGACACTGGCGGCGATCGGGTCCGCGGGTCCCGCGGGCGCGGTCACGGAGCTTCGGACCGGGTCGCGTGCATGCGCCGCCGGCACGCGCGACCCCACGCCTGGGCTTAAAGGGCCACGTACAGGTACGTGGATGTGCCCAGCCGTGCCATTCTGCCGACGTATATCGGCGTGAAGGGGTCCTTAAGTGGTTAATACTTCTTACCTATTCTGACAAAGAGTTCAGCTTCAATGGGGCTCAGTGCTTAGTTCAGGGTTAGCAGACTTTACACTGCATTTGTGGATCCTCCCGCAACACAAACCCAGACCTGTTCGGGTATTGCTAGTTATCGATTGCTGCTATTATTGTGCATATGTTTTTTAAGTCCTTTCCAAAGAGAGACATGCAGGCTGCCATTAATAACTGCCATCTGAAAATTCTAGCTGTCTGGCTATTATGTTCAGCCTCTGCCTTCAATACTTTCTGAATCATTAACCTAGAACAAGTATGCTTATGTAGCACCCTGGAGTTTAGGCAGGGCTTCTCCTCACAAATTGACTTGCCTAGAGTAGTTATCCTGGTTGATTATTAGAGATCCATTGATTTCTCCCTAAGCTTGGCCTTGTTGCACTTTTCTCTTCTACCACTAGGTGGCTGGGTACTTTGTGGTACTTGATACCAAAAGGACAAAGCAAGGTCAGGTTAAGAGTATATGGGGTATCTCAGCCAATGGACAGGGGTTTTCTTAAAAGCCCTTGGCCTGCTGGGAGAGCCTATATATTTGAGTGAGGTCAGGTGATCTATGGTCTGTGCCACCTGGATGGCTGTCTGGGTGGACGTGTGTCATGCACCCCGAGGTGCCAGGCCTGGAGATTGGGCCTATTTTGGGGGCGTCTGGCTGCTAGGCTGTCTGAGGGCCTATCCAGAAGCAAGAGAGCAGTGCAGGGTTGGGATTGCGGCTTGCAGTCCAACCAAAAGTGATGGTTTTGCTGGACGGAGAACCTGACATTGTCAGAGGTAGAGGAGAAGCTGTCGTCAGTAAAGGACTATCTGCCTTATTACCAGGAACGACAGTGAGTAGCTGAAGCAAATACCGGAGCAGTAGTCTCATCAGATGGGGACGGTGAAAAATCTGGAAACTTCAGTGGGTTTCCAGCCAGGGACCCAGCCAGCGGAGGTGACGCTTGCAGAGCAGCCTTGTGTGTCAAGCTATAGGCTTGTGAGGTATCTAGAGTGCCAACCTAGGGACCCAGCAGAGAAGCGGGGGTGACGCTTGAGGAAGATACCACCGTGAACATTGGAGGAGCTCAAGGGATTCAGAAGCAGTGAATGAGAGGGTCTAGTGAGAGACCAGGAGCTCAGTGTATGGGAGAACTACAAGGAGATGTAGAGAAGGTGAAAGAACTGTTATGCTTTGTGTTAGGAACTGTTAAATGAACACTAAAGGCAAACTTTTTTTTATTTTTTTAAATAACAAACATGTTATACTTACCTCCACTGTGCAGCTTGTTTTGCACAGAGTGTCCCCTAACCCTGTCTTCTGGGGTCCCTCGGCGGCTGTCTCGGCTCCTCCTCGCAAAAGCTTTCCACCTTCATGCGAGCGACCTCGCATGGTGGAAAGCTTTTGCAAGCGCGCTACCGTGATACAGCAGCGGGCATAGCCGCCGACTGTATCACTCAGCCCCGCCCCCCGGCACGCCGCGTCATCCACTGTGATTGACAGCAGCGCCAGCCAATGGCTGCGCTGCTATCAATCCATCCAGCTTAGCCAATCAACGGCCAGGCTGGCAACCGAAGAGGATCACGTGGACGCGCTCTGGACTTTCGAGGGGTCAGGTAAGTAAAACGGGGGTTCGGGGGGGGGGGGCGGTACCATCGGATCTTTTTTCACCTTAATGCATAGGATGCATTAAGGTGAAAAAACATTTACCTTTACCTTTACAACCCCTTTAAAGACTGTTGCCATTGGAGACAGCATTCCTGCACGTGCAGATGTGGCTTCTTGCTGGAGGCCTTTCCCTGCACGGCTGTCCTCCTATTAGGTCTTGGAGTCTGTTAATTGAACTTGCAACTGCCGCTCTCCATATAGATTCTCCGTGGCAGCAGACAGGTTGGAGAGCGGGGGAATAAAAGACCATAAAAACGAGTGCCGAGGAAGCTTATGTCACAGCTGTGTGTGGCCGCCGTCCTTCCGGATCGTATGATGAGCTTCTCAGTGTGACTCCCGAGGAGCATGTCTGTATTCAGTCACGCTGAAGTTAACTAGCCAGGGAGAGGGGGTGAGCGCTGCAGGGAGGGAGAGACAGAGGAGCGGAGGGGGGACGGTGGTCCGCTGTCACTGAAGCTGGCCCACTGAGCCATCGGCCCACTGGGAAACTCCCGGTAGTCCCGATGGCCAGTCCATCCCTATCTGTGAGTAGGGGCACAACCAGGCAGATTGCAAAATGACAAGCCAGCATTGACCATGTATGTCTAAGGAAGGTAATATTACGGTTTTAGCACCTAGGCTTTACAATTGAGAAAACAATATTCATGCATTGGTAACAGTACAGAACAGACAGAAAGGTATGAAGACCATTTCCTGGTTGCAGCTTGATTGATGCAAAAGGCATATTACAATCTTCATGTAAAAAAAGAAGAGCGGGATTTCCTGCCAATTATCTAAAAGTAACATCTGAGGCCCCCTACACACGTCCGAGGAACTCGACGTGCCAAACACATCGAGTTCCTCGTCGAGTTCAGTGTGGAAGCCGCCGAGATCTCGGCGGGCCGACTTTCCTCATTGAACAACGAGGAAATAGAGAACATGTTCTCTTTTCGGCCCGACGAGTTCCTCGTCGGCTTCCTCGCTGAAAAGTGTACACACGACCGAGTTTCTCGGCAGAATCCAGCTCCGACCGAGTTTCTGGCTGAATTCTGCCGAGAAACTCGGTCGTGTGTATGGGGCCTGACATGTTCCCAATTAAGTAGTAAAATGACAGTGCTTAGAGGAGCACTGAATAAAGTAATAAGTAATGTTCCTTTCACACTGATCAGTTTTTGATGTGCTTTTGTTCAGTTTAAAGGCCCTTTCACACTGGTGCACGTTGGATGCCTTTTTTGTTTTGTTTAACCACTAGCCGACCAGCCGCCGTCATTCTACGGCGGCAGGTCGGCTCTCCTGGGCGAGACCACGTCATTCTACGTCGGCTCTTTGAGCCGCCACTAGGGTCCCCCCGCTCGCCCCCGACTCCCATGCGTGTGCCCGGCGGGCGCGATCGCCGCCGGGCACATGCGATCGCTCGTTACAGAGCGGGGACCGGGAGCTGTGTGTGTAAACACACAGCTCCCGGTCCTGTCAGCGGGGGAAACGCTGATCTTCTGTTCATACAATGTATGAACAGAAGATCAGTGTTTCCCCTAGTGAGGCCACCCCCCCCCCACAGTAAGAACACACAAGGGACATACTTAACCCCTTCCCCACCCCCTAGTGTTAACCCCTTCACTGCCAGTGGCATTTTTATAGTAATCCAATGCATTTTTATAGCACTGATCGCTATAAAAATGCCAATGGTCCCAAAAATGTGTTAAAAGTGTCCGAAGTGTCCGCCATAATGTCGCAGTACCGAAAAAAAATCGCTGATCGCTGCCATTACTAGTAAAAAAAATATATTAATAAAAATGACATAAAAATACCCCCTATTTTGTAAACGCTATAACTTTTGCGCAAACCAATCAATAAACGCTTATTGTGATTTTTTTTTAAGAAAAATAGGTAGAAGAATATGTATCGGCCTAAACTGAGGAAAAAAAAGTTTTTTTTATATATTTTTGGGGGATATTTATTATGGCAAAAAGTAAAAAATATTCATTTTTTTCAAAATTTTCGCTCTATTTTTGTTTATAGCACAAAAAATAAAAACCGCATAGGTGATCAAATGCCACCAAAAGAAAGCTCTATTTGTGGGAAAAAAAGGACGCCAATTTTGTTTGGGAGCCACGTTGCACGACCGCGCAATTGTCTGTTAAAGCGACGCAGTCCCGAATCGCAAAAAGTGTTATCCTATCCATGTGTTCATACACACTACTTTGGGCTATTAGTGTTTTTTTGCACTTCAGCGTCTAGGAGCAGAAAAAACAATTTTGTAGAGTTTTTTTTTTTAAGCGTCTTTCCAACAAAAAAAAACGCTACTAAACTGCTCCTAATGCCGCGTACACACGATCATTTTTCGGCTTGTAAAAAAAAATGTTTTTCAGGCTCTAGAAAAAACAACGTTTTTTTCAACCCGATCATTAAAACGGCCTTGCCTACACACGATCGTGAAAAAAAAATGCTCCAGCAAAGCGCAGTGACATCAACACGTACGACGGCACTATAAAGGGGAAGTTCCATGCGGATGACACCACCCTTTGGGCTGCTTTAGCTGATTTTGTGTTAGTAAAAGACGATTCGCGCTTTTCTGTCTGTTACAGCGTGATGAATGTGCTTACTCCATTACGAACGCTAGTTTTACCAGAACGAGTGCTCCCGTCTCATAACTTGCCTCTGAGCATGCGCAGATTTTTCACGTCGTTAAAGCCCACACACGATCATTTTTTACAACCTTAAAAATTACAACGTTAAAAACGTTGTTAAAAAATAGAGCATGTTGGAATTTTTTTTGCCCGTTTTTCAGAACCCGAAAAAGCCCACACACGATAGTTTTTAATGACATGTAAAAAACGTAATTTTTTACAACCCGAAAAATGATCGTGTGTAAGCGGCATAACAGTTTTTTTTTCTTTATGTACTGTAAAAATGCGAATAAAATGCTAATGTTTCTAAATGCGCCTAAAAGCTACTTAATGCTACTATGTTAATGCTCCTAAAAGCTACTATAAGCCGTCGCAAAAATCCTATTGTCTGCATTTTTCATCCAGCGTTTTTTTTCCAGCATTTTTTGAGCTTATAAAAAAATACTAGTATAAAGCACATAAAAAACTGATTAGTGTGAAAGAACCCTTAGCCCGGGTTCACACTGGGCTGCGGGCAGTCCCGATTTCAGAGACATCTGTGCAGGTTTCTGCACAGATGTCAATGTAAATAGCGGCCCGAAATCGCAAAAAGTAGTACAGGAACTACTTTTTGAAATCGGTGCATCGCCGCAGATGCAGCGTCGCACCGATTAGGACGGTGCCATTGCCAACAATTGCCGGCAAATGCCGCCGATTTGAGATGCGATTTGACATCTCAAATCGCATCTCAAATCGTACCAGTGTGAACCAGGCCTTAATCAGAGTAGAAGTAATAAGGCCTCATGCACACTGGATATTTTCTAAATTCTCCTAGAATCATTCCTCCTGGCAGTTTTTTTTTTCTTGAACACGATTGGGTATTCAAAGTGAACGGGCCAGATTTCACATAGAGATACGACGGTGTATCTCGAGATGCGCGGCGTAAGTGTAAATGTGCGCTGTCTTATCTATGCGCCGTACCCACAGAAGCAGATACGCCCGAAAATAGGCTTCATCCGACCGACGTAACAGTCCTCTGCCGGCGTAACTTAGGCGCATATTTAGGCTGGGCGCATCTTTCGTTCCCATTGATTTCCTATTCAATTATGCAAATGAGGGAGATATGCCGATTCTCATGAGTACGTTTGGCCGGCGCACGCTATGCGCGGTGCGCGTAAGCTGTACGCCCGGCCTAAAGTTACCCCTCATAAAAGCAGGGGTAACTTTGCAACAGACTTGCACAGGTCAGCTGGAGAGCAGCAACAACAGCAGCGTTACAGACGACCTGAGCAACAACACTTGCAGGACAACACATCTGAGTGCCAACATGCCAGGGGCAGCCGTGGTCATAGCACTACTGCGTCTAAGGGAAAGTAGGAGGGCACAGGAGAGGATATACCTAACGCGCATGAACATCTTTGGCATGGGGGATTCGGAGGTGTATCGCATCTTCAGATTCGACACTGAAGCCATCCTGGAAATAGCCAGAACCCTGCAGGATGACATCACCAGCAACAGGGGAGGGCTGGCAGCCTTAAGCCTGGGGGGCAAGTCGAGTCGGGTGGCCCATTGTGCCACCAAATCATCTCACCATCCATGCCCTCCGGGTTTTATAACGGATATTGATGTTATGAAGCAAGACAAAAATGACACAGCAATGACAGCATGACCCTGATCTTGGTAAATAGCCGGTGACACTGCTCTTTACCCATGTGATTGGCTGTGTCCAATAACAGCCAATCACATGTAAATGACAGCCTGTGAGGAGCGCCGATTAGGGGCATCTCCTCACGGGGGACACCGTACAAATAATTAGGGCATTGATTACAGTGCAGCCCCAACAGTGCCCAGCAAATGACACCAATCTGTTCTGCTTTTTAGTGCCACCCATTAATGCCCAACATTGCTACCCATCAGTTCCGCCTATCTGTGCCCCCCATCAGTGAACTTCAGTGAAGGAGAAAAATGACTTACAGTGCCCTGAAAAAGTATTTATACCCCTTGAAATTTCCCACATTTTGTCATGTTACAACCAGAAAAGTAAATGTATTTTATTGGGATTTTATGAATACTTTTTCAAGGCACTGCATTTACAAAAAAAAAAAAACATAATTTTTTTTAATTTTTTCCATGTTTTAGCAAAAAATAAAAAACCCCAATTGTTATTAAATACCACCAAAACGAAAACTCCATTTGTGTGAAAAAAAAGAACAATGTAATATGGTACAGTGTTGCTTGACTGCGCAATTGTCATTCGGAGCCCAGGTTCACACTGACATCGGGAATGAAATCGTGTGAGTTCAGCTGAATTGAACGATTTCATACTCGCATTTCAGTCCCGACTTTGGAGTGCGATTTCAGAGACATCTGTGCGGGTTCCTGTACAAATTTCTATTGAAATCGCTCCCCGAAGTTGCCAAAAGTAGTACAGAAACTACTTTTGGGAATCGGTGCACCACCACAAATGGAATCGATGCAACGTTGCATCGATTCGAATGGTGCCATCGCTGGCAATTGTCACCGTTTTGGCATGCGATTTGACATGTCAGCATGTCAGATTGCATGCCAAATCGTTCCAATGTGAACCTGGGCTTAGTGTAAGGGCTCTTTCACACGGAGCGGACCGCTTCTGTGTCCGCTCCGTGTGTCCGCCAAAGCTCAGCGGGAATCCCCGCTGAGCTGTCGGCGGATAGGGCGGTCCCCGCACACTGTGCAGGGACCGCCCGGTCTCTGCTCCGCTCTCCCCTATGGGGGACCGGATGCAGACGGACCGTCTGTCCGTCTGCATCCGGTCCGTTCCGCCGAATGGAAGAAAAAGTGTTTCTTCCGTTCGGAAAAGCGGATCCCGACTGACGCGGACGCTAGCGGATGCTCCATCCGCTAACGGACGCGTTCCCATAGGGATTCATTACAAGTCCGTTAACAGACTTGTAATGAACGGACGAACGGTCCGCTGGTGTGAAAGGACCCTAAGAGAACTGAAAATTGTACTGGGCAGGAAGGGAGTGAAAGTGCCTGGCAGGCAAGAGGTTAAATGATAAGGCTCAAGGGAGAGAGGAGTAGGAAAAGAGGGGGGAGGGGAGAGGCTGTTTACAGCTCACTCACTTGCACAGTCCTAGCAGGAGGCTCACTGTCACTGGCTCACTCAGCTTCTTCATGTTTAGAATATGATGACACTGTGGCTGCTGACTTCAAAGTTTCCCACCGGAATTTCTGCTTCACAGAAGACAGCAGGCATAGGGAGAGAGGGGCGGGAGGAGACAGTGCTGATCGTTCTCCCATTAGTGGAGACTGAGGAGGGGGAGGGCTGTACTCTGCAAGACGGAATACACTCACACTCACTGAGCCCTGTGCAGCTAACATTCTTGTCACAGGACACAGCACAGCTGCAGCACAGGCTGGATGGAGTGTGATCTTTCACTGCAATTCGGCCGCTAATTCACGATCCAGGGCCAGTGCAGGCTCTCTCTCAGACTCACTGATATTTCTCTGCAGGCAGCCCCAGCCAGCCCACGAGTCACAGATGTACGGCGCTCGTGCCTTAACCCTCCCCTGACGTGCCACATGACCTAAACTTCCTACAACTCCCACAATGCAGCACGGCAGCAGCCAGCCAATCGGCGGCCGCCGCTGACGATTTTTAGCAAAAAAAAAAAAACAGCGCTGCGGCCCTTTTTAAACATAATGTGAGCGGCCTGGGGGGCAATGTCCTCTTTTCCACCTGGGCCAGTCCGCCCCTGACCAGCAAGACACACCGCTCACATGCAGTGCAGCCACTGGTCAAGGTACTGGCAACACTGCATTTCCTCGCCAGTGGATCTTTTCAAAGAACAAGTGGAGCTGTGGCTGGTTTGTCACAATCCTCTATGAGCAGATGTGTGCACCAGGTTGTCCCTGCAATGCTCAGACGCATGTCCCACCACATTGTCAGACCCACCCAGGAGCATCAGCGGAATAAGGCAATGACAGATTTCTACAGAATTGCCAGATTCCCACGCATCATCAGCCCCCCGTGACACAGAGCACATATACCGCAATCGGAAGCACTGGCATTCCATCAACGTACAGGTGATAGCCGATGCCCATTGCCTCATATGGCACGTCCGTGCCAAACACCCAGGATCCAGCCATGACAGCTTCATATACCGTCAAAGCACCATCCCAATGGAATTTGAACAGAACGTGTATGGGGACAGCTGGCTGGTTGGTGAGTGACATGGGTGTCAGGCATGACTGTCCCCCCCCATGATGCAGACATCACAAGGGGCACATGCACGACTAACATCCTCCTGTCTTTTCCCTTTCAGGTGACTCTGCATATGCACTTGGGCCCCATCTCATGACTCCATTCCGGAATCCTGAAACCACAGGAGAGAGAAGATACAATGAAGCACACATACGTACCCGTGCAGTGGTGGCACCTTTGGCCTTTGGCCTCCTGAAGTCCCGTTTCCGATGCCTGGATAAGTCTGGGGGTACCCTGTTGTATTCTCCAAACTTTGTGTGCCAGATCATCGGTGCATGTTGCATTCTGCACAACTTCGCCATAAGAAGGGGCCTGCAGATTGACCTACGTGAGGACCTGACCCCCGAACTAGACAATCCCCCCCAAACTGAGGGTACCCGGTCAGCTGAGGGAACAGCAGTCAGGAGATGCCTCACAGTAGGCATCTTTTCACATTAAATACACACACATTCATCATGTCACAAGGAGAATGCACGCATGCACACCACTGTGGTCCCTAGCACACTCACCCCACATCCCCATTAAATTGGATTAGACCAAAGTACACCGCACGGTACTTGGGAGCAGCAACGCCACGTCAAGGCTCCAATTATGTTGCTGTGTATTAATTCTACATAAAAAATAATAATACTCATAACCTGAGTATAATAATAAAATAATAAGACTCATATCATGAGTATAATAATAAAATAATAAGACTCATAACGAGTATAATAAGCAAATCATATAACTGGCACTCATCTGCCCTTACATGGACTACGCCTAGTGCCCAGGCTCCTGACCCTCTGTTGCCTGGGGGCAGCCGCGGGTGGGGGGGGTGGGACATTGGGAGGAGGTACATCCCCCGGTCTCTCCCTGGCTGCCTGGCTTCCCTTCAAAGCCAAGGCTATGCGTGTGAGGACCGCATTTGTTTGATTCCCCACCGCCTCAATGGCCTGTATGGCCACTGCCAGGCTCCTCACCTCTGCCACAAGGCCTGCATTTGTGGCATCCAGGTCCCTCAGGCAGGTCACTAATGCAGTGCTGTTTACACTGACCTCCTGCACACTTTCTGTGATGGCGGTAGTGTAGGCAGCCTGCTGGTTGAGGGCCTGCTGGACTGCCAGTGTGCTGGCAGCCTGGGTCTGCTCCAAGGAGGCCAGGCTGGCTGCCACCCGGCGCATGTCAGACGCAACCGAACCAACATGGTGTGTCTTCCTGGCCTGGTCCCTCGACAAAGTGGCTTCTAAGGCCTCTGGATCACCCCTTGTCTTCCTAGTAGCCTTCCTGGGTGCAGGTGAGGCTTGGGGCCGACTATATGGGGATGCCCTTGAGGGTACTTCCCTTATGGAGGAGGAGGAGGAGGGGCTTCCCAAAATGTTGGAGGCCCTTGGGGGGCTTCTCATAATGGTGGAGGCCCTACACTACAGGCGTAGTTGTGCGCATGCGTAGAGGGACGCGGGACATGCTATCACGTGACGGCGCATGCGTCGTTCGTTCGGCCCTTCATTTGCATGGGGTCACGCATCATTTAAATGGATCACACCCAACTTCCTTCCCACTTTGAATTACGTCAGCTAACGCCGACTAATTTAAGTTACGCCGGCGCAACGATGCGCGCATTTGCTCTCAGAATATGCTGTTTGCCTCTCGAAGTTTCGTCGGCGTAGTGTATCTTCGATGCGCTACGCCGGCATAAAGATGCGCCGAGGTACATGAATCTGGCCCAACATGTCTAAAATACCGCTTTAAAAGTGATCGTACAATAATTTGATCGTTAGTACAGAGCTTTTCGAGAGTCGATCACAACAGTTATTCTGAAAGCATGAACATTTTTGTAGTATGATACTAAATTGTAAAATTTTTGTTTTAATCACTACAGTTGTTGTTTCAAAATACAATACAAATACACTACAACACATATCGCTTCCAAATTTCGTATGAGAATTTTCATAACTTTGGTAAACTCTTTATTTTCGATTGTGTGTATCAGGCATTAGTCAGGCTCAGTGAACAGCTGCTCATCCTCAATACTTAAACTCCATTATATAGTGTGATATAAAGTTATTTCCTGTACAGTGTAGCAATATGGTTACATTTAATGAAGGTACAACATTTAGCAACTTATTGCTACACTTAGAGGTGCCTCTCTTCTCTTTTATACCCTGTAAAATAAATGCTTTGATATAAGTGCTTTAGAT
Organism: Rana temporaria; assembly: GCF_905171775.1. NCBI lineage: Eukaryota > Metazoa > Chordata > Amphibia > Anura > Ranidae > Rana > Rana temporaria. The sequence continues at coordinate 100,659,411 of NC_053491.1, read as the reverse complement.
TACAAGCATGGTTCTGGAATGATTTATGCTCGTTTTACTGTATTTTCATTGGTAAACATATCCAGAAAGTTAAACCCGAAAAGCCAGACACAGAGCCTGTTCCTGGCATGCTTCATTTATGTGTTTCCATGTCGCACTTATCTCTAGCATTCTGCAGAACTCCAAGCCTACAGATACGCCTTGTTATGTATGATCTAATTATAGGCTTGTGAGCATGCTAATGGAATTGGATGGTAACCTGTAACTTGACTCGTTTGTCACCAGATTTATCTGGTAATTTGAAACAATCAGGATTTGTATGCATATAGTGTTCCAGTGATACAAGAAGCAGTAAGGGAACTCAGACTTTTATTGTTACAATTGCAATTACTTTCTAGCTAAGTTTATTTGTATATTTATTGGCCTCCTTTTTTTTACTCTGCATGCCCTTGTTTAATGGAACAATTTTTGTCAATCTATAATTGTCAACATTTCTAGAAAAAGTGGGATAATATATTCCTGCTATAGGAGAAAATACTGTGGCAAATTCCTGCCTGGTGTTATATTTCATGACATTGTAAAATGGGTGTGTTGACCGGCACAAACCGGAACTCTTGGAAGTTAAAGGAGAAGTACAGCTAAAGCTTGTTTGGCTATACTTCTGTTGATCACAGGAGTGCAGTTCAATTTGCACTCCTGTAATCCGTTTTTAGCAGACAGCGGGCTGAAGTCCGCTGTTTGCTGATGTCAAAGATCCGGTCCAGGCTCGGGCAAGGTCCCGACTCTGGATCTGCCCACATGCCTGGACCGGCAGTCGCTTCAGCCTCTCAGTGTGCTGTTAAGAGCCTGAGCCGGCTGCCCCCTCCACAGCCCAGCTCTCCAGTGAGCGAGCATGGGGCAAAACAGAGAGCGCTGACTAAAAGTCACCAGCCCCTGCTCAGGGAGCCCTGAGAACAGAGCAATCTGCGGTGTTAGATTGTTCTGTTCGCAGTGTTAGAGGCACCAGAGGATAGATGCTGCATCCACCTAGGTAAGTATGAATCTGTAAAAATCTGAAAAAAAAAAATGCTGAAGTCTAGTACACACGGCCAAATGTCGGCTGGCATCATCCGATTCAAAAGAAACCGTCCGATAATCGGTCCATGTGTATAGCAGCCAATCTGACAGAAACTGGCAGCTCGTCCGGCCTCTGTCAAAGGCTCATGACCGAAAAAGGTCTGCCGACTAGCTTCTGATCAGCACTGGGTTGTTCTGGTGGGGGGCAGTCTCCCTGTCAGAATACAATAGCAGAGCAGGGGAGATCACTAACTAACATGAGATTGTTAGTACAGCAGCTCCGACCTGAGCTGGGTTGAATTAAAAAAAAAATAGTAGTCTGTGCTAGGCTTTATGTCTAGTTGCGTTGCTGAAAAACGTATACCTGGTGGTGAACCATAAAGTGCCCAGCCCCGCAAAAGACCGCCAAGTAGAACAGTATTTACAGTCATACTGAAGGGTGTTATTTCAACAACTGTAGAATGGAGCTTTGTGGCCCAAAATAAGAAAGCATGCATTTGTGAATGGAAAGGACAAGTGCTTTTATGGGTTATAATAATTTATATAGTTGATAAACATACACGTTAGATGGTCATAGGTAGGTAGGGATAAGCAGAATAAGTCCACCAAAATCGGTTTTACAGCTCTGTCACTATTTTCACCTCTCAGAAAATTTGGAAATTGATAGCAAATTTTTCCATGCAGTCTTTTTAGGCAACACTTGGGAAAAAACAGTGCCATGGCTTTTTTTTTTCTAACAGTCTTAGCATTCGTAAAATAAATACTAACAGTAAGGATGCATTGTTTATTACTAAAGCCATGTGATCACTGTGTAAGTACTTATATGGCATTCACATGGCTTTGTTGATAAGCCTAGGGTTCCTTTGGTCCTCAGTATCTTTCTTCATTTTATGAGGGGCACAAGAGCAGGCCTAGGATAGCTGAAAGGAACTTTAGTAAACTTTAGGATTAATTTAAAGCCGATTGCACTCTTTAAAAACACCCAAAAGTGTAATTTAGTCATGCCCATTTACGCTAAAACATTTCACCCACATTATACTAGAATTTGGGCAAAAACTCCCAATTTCACTCTTCCCTAGTCATATGGACTCACAAATGAACTCCCCTTGGTCAATATTAACATAAACTAAAAGTACAGCAAATGTACTGTAACTTGGTATTAATACCTATTGTAGTGTGTAATAAGTGTATTGATGAATGAATTCACTTCTCTCTACTGCGCCATTTGTTTTGTGTATTCTCCACATTACAGATATCTTACAGCAGTTGCATATCTTTCTGCCCGCAGGTAACAGTCTCCACAGGACGTCTTGCAGCACTTTTGTGGAAGTCGCAGGCGGCTGATAGAAGTGGCACAAGACAAAAATAATTCACGATGGGTACACGGAGACCTATGACCCGCACACCCTCTGGGAATGGGAGGTACTACGACTCCCATGGAAGCAGCAATGGAAGCACAAGTGAAAGTGAAGACAGTAATGGCTCAGTCTACAGTCCGCGAGCAGATAGCAGAAGTTATCTGCTGAATGTGAGACCTGAGAACAGGTGAGATCTGAAAAGAAGGGTATATTTCAGTGACTGCAACCCTTTAAAGCTTAGTGGTATATAAACTCCATTCAGCGGTCTGAAACATTAAAAAGTATCGTACCGTTAACCTAGCATAGCCAAATAATGCTGTTGAAATTAAAATGCTCTAAAATGTTATTAATAACAGAGAAAATGGTGTAAACTCTAAATTTTTTATTTTCTAATTTTCATGAACATTTTTTTCAGCATTTGACTAGTGGATAGCAGGTATAAAAACATTTTCGCATTTTGGTCATGACTTTTACTGGCCAAGGGTGCAATAGCCTATATTTTGTATTTAGGCACATTATTATATAGCAGAATGCTTCCCCAGTCCATCCATATCTGTTAGCTAGTCATTAGCCCAAGGTTTGCTTAAAGGCTGGTACACACGGTCAGAATATTGGCCGGTATCGGCCAGTTCAACAGAAACCAGCTGACGTTCAGCCAGTGTGTACATCAGCCTGTCTGACAGAAGCCAGTCTAAGAACCCGCTTTTGTCGCACGAGCATGCTGGAAAACCAGTATCCGATCAGAGCTCACAGCCAATGGCTGCAAGCGCTGATCAGTGTGTTCTGGTGGGTGAGCATTTTCATTGTCAGAACACAATAGCTCAGCGGGGGAGATCGCTGCACTAAGATCGCTTAGTTAATGGGGCGAACTCTTTGTTTTTTTTTTCGTTTAGCCCGTTGAGTCGAACAAAAGTAAACTTTCTATGAATACCTAGCTTAAAGGGGTTGTAAACCCTCGTGTTTTTTCACCTTAATGCATCTTATGCATTAAGGTGAAAAAACACCTGGCAGTGACCAGCCCCCCAGTCACCCCCCCCCCCCCCCCGTTTTACTTACTTGAGCCCTGGAATTTCCCACAGCGGAAACACACTCTTCCTCAGCCTGGGGTTATTGTCTCTTGATTGGATAGATTGATAGATGTGCAGCTATTGGCTCCCGCTGAACAGGTGAGAAAGCCACCGCTCCAGGGGGGCACCTCCAGGCAATCACTGTCTGCTCAGGAACCAAATGGGTGCTGGCAATGCACAGGACATGCGGATAGAGAAAAAGATGGACAGCCGCACTCCAAAAAGTCTTGAAAAAAGACGTGCTCTTTGTTGATGGAAAAAATGCACAGCATACAATCAGCATACAGTGGGGAAAATAGCTGACGCGTTTCGCATTGACTTTCAATGCTTAATCATAGCTCCCGCTGCTGTCAATCAAATCCAATAACAAAAACAAAAAGCCGCGCCACAAATGTTAACCTGTTCCGGATGGAACAGGTTAACAACAGACACTCGATGGCAGCCAACTCCAATGTGATCGGTTAAAATATAAAAGAGAGGTGCACCATAGTGTGACTCCGTTTTACAAAAAAGATTTATTAAAAGATGAGATATACTCACAAACATAAGATTTTAAAACAGCATGTAAAATCCAAACAACGCGTTTCGTCATCACAGGACGTTATCAATGTTAGCATTGATAACGTCCTGTGATGGCGAAACGTGTCTGGGAGGCTACGCAGTGACGTCACCACGCTGAGGAGGAGGGCTCCTTGTATGCCGGCCAGCATTTGTTTGGATTTTACATGCTGTTTTAAAATCTTATGTTTGTGAGTATATTTCATCTTTTAATAAATCTTTTTTGTAAAATGGAGTCACGCTATGGTGCACCTCTCTTTTATATTTTAACCGATCACATTGGAGTTGGCTGCCATGGAGTGCCTGTTGTTAACCTGTTCCATCCGGGGTTCCTGAGGAGTTAAAGGCCGCGGCTGGGCTATAGCCAAATGCTCGATTTGCTTGCCCTCTGGTAAGCGGCCTGTTATTCCGGTGGAGGGTTCACCTATATTGCTTTACATGTCACTTGGTGGTGTGGATCGTAGGACATTATCTGCAGTGATTTAACCTACAGGAATCTTATGCTTATCACCCAAGTGTTATGTTTTATTTCCTCACAGACTTATACTAACTGAGAGTGATTTATGTTGCAAGATACTTATATAAGGACTTTTTTCTTTATATACCATATTCTCAGAGTTTCCTATCAAGAGTGTTTTAATATTTGTGGCGCGGCTTTTTGTTATGTTATTTGTGTATCGTACGCTGGCTGCTGCCTATAGCGTGTCATCTTAGTGTGAATATTAGCGCAGTTTTGTGTTTTCCCAATCAAATCCAATGATGTAGGCGCCAGGGCCAAGCCCTACATTCAGCGTTTATGGATGCTAGATGATGGACTCGGGGGCGTGCCCGCAAGGTAACCCCCCTGGGAGAGTGCTTCTCCTAGGGGGTTTTACGATGCAGAAAGGAGCAGCGAGGACTGCCGAGGGACCCCAGAAGTCAAGGATTGGGGCCACTCTGTGCAAAATGAACTGCACAGTGGAGGGAAGTATGATATGCTTGTTATTTAAAAAAAAGCTTGAAGCTTAACAGTCACTTTAAAGGGTCACTAAAGGAAAAAAATGGTTGCCTAAAATTAATGTCTGCAAGGTAGACAGACAGAATAGTGTAATGATTCTGTTAAAAAACGGGTAAATACCTATTAAATTCCTTCATCTATATCACCTCCGGCATTCTAGTTTCTGTTCTCTCATTCACTTCCTGGTTTGCATCGTTCGTTCATGTAAGAACTACATTTCCCAGTATGAATTGCGGCACGCCCAGTAATTCACACTTCCTTGAAGTCTCTAACACGTAGAGAGCGTCCTGCCCCACTGATGTAGTTCCCAGGAGGGGGTGAGCATGTTACTGACCACCGCAGTAAAGCCTCCCATCACGGTGGTCAGTAAAATCAGACAAGCAGGAAGTGAACAGAACAGAGAAGAAATAGAGCAACTTCTGAGCAAAAACTAACAATGAGGAAGTGAAAAGAGGAATGTCTGCAGGTAAAGGATGCTTATTATGAAAAAAAATGTTTCCTTTACAACCCCTTTAAGGTTATACAGTATGTGTAAAAACAATGCAAAGTATTTGCTATTCCACTGACCTGGCTACTTTTTATGAATTATTTTATGTTGTAAAAACAAAAGCAATCCTAAACATAGCTACTGTCCTGGCTGTCAGTTTCATTAACTCTATTTCATTAGCTCTATACATGAACCTAAACATGCTCAGTTGGTTACACATACACATAGATCTGCAAAAATATGTCTACATTTTAATTTTTTAACTAACTTTAAAGATAACACCAACTTGCCTCTGGTCAATGTTTACATTATAAGTACACAGGCATGAGACTGATTAGCTATTAAGTAATTATCATGTGCTACTTACATATTTCATATGTTACACAACACTTAGATGCTGTCCTGGGGCCAACTTGCTGCCAATTTTCAGTTGCTATAATTATATGAGGGCATTGATAGACAGTCTACAAGTATCCATTGACTAGCACCTGGGAACAACTGGTTCTGGTCTAGAGGATGCAGAATAGCTCTGTACAACAGATGGGTTTTCAGAGTGTGCTGTAGGTGGTGACAAGTTTGCATTTTATAAATGATCCCCTAGTAAGGTAAGGTGAAATGGATTATGTTACAGTCCTATCATAAAAGCAAAATTCTAATTTTATTAAAATATCTCCAGTTTAACTATAACAGTGCAAGAATTGTGCCAAACTGTATGCCAGATCCTTATCTGTTGCTGCTCTATACATAATCGATCTTTTCAGCACAGTTGCCTAAAACATTAATTATAATGTATCGCTTACCCTAAAGGGGCTGCTGAATTTGACCCAGGTCTTCCTTATCAGCACAGCCACAGAGGCTTTCAATCTCACTAGCACAGATCCACTGCACACCAATACAGGCTCAGTCTAGGGCAGTGGTTCTCAACCTGGGGGTTGGGACCCCCGTGGGGGTCGAATGATGATTTGCCAGGGATCACCAAATCCTTGCCTGTTTCTGAAGCCCACACCAATCTCCCAGCCTTTTCTCGGCCACCCAGTTGGGCTGTTCCTAGAGCCCGCGCCCACCCACTTAGCCTCTTTGCAGCCGCCCATTCAGTTCAGGGCATGGCTGGGGGGCAGTAGACTAGAGATCCGCTGACTGGTGAGGATTGTGAGGTGGGAGGGGCTGGAGGAGACCCTATCTCCTGATTTTAGCATAGGTGTCACTGCTGCGAGACACCATTGTAGTACGGGCTCCATGCTACGAAAATAATTTAACCTTTAGGGGTCCCCACAAGTTGTGAAATGTTATCAAGGGGTCACAACACTAGAAAGGTTGAGAACCACTGGTCTAGGGGATGTCTTTTTAGAATGTATGATGAAGAACTTGGAGAAAAGAAGAGAAACTTTAGGGTAACAGAAAATCCTTACGGGAGCAACACACTACAGTCCCAAATCAGGTGTTAGAATGCCCCAGGAGCTATCTGCCACCTAGGATCCACAGATAGATACTCAGTGAGGCAGATAATAGATCCTTCTTCAGACCAAGACTTCAGGACAGTGCCCTCCAGGCTCCAGCAAAAGTCCACTAGCAATCTCATCCAGGCCCTCAGCTCAGCTCCTGTTAAAGACAAATTGGAAAAGTAGACTCTAGATGGACTTTTTAGGCACCACAGTGACACAAATATCTTAAAATATATAGTCGTTTATTGACACAAAAGTAGGTTTAAAATTAACAAACAAAAGTGCAGTTGAAAAATTCCTAGCATTAAATGCTAAAGAAGCTACCCCATATGATTCACCACAGGCATGCATATGAGAGAGCAGACAACAGGAGCGTGCATCACACACACTGCGGACTGGCTTCTATTACACATTGGAATGAGCAGCAGTTTTTGAGAAATATTGGGGTGAAATCCATTTCAGAACCACCTGGTTCTCCTGATGGACCCCATATGATACTGGCTACCCTGACCTAATTTTCACCTCTGTACCTCCCCCTTCTCCCCTTACCCTTTTTTTCCCTCCTCTTAAATCCCTGGTCTATCTGCCACCATCCACTATTTATTTCAGTACATCTGCTGCCCACTGTGTTGGATCTCAGACCCTCTGGTCCATGCCTCCTTACTATTGCAGGATTACCCAAGGTACTTCCTATAGTTCTTACCTGAAACTCCTGAAGAAGCGCTTACAGCGCAAAACATGTAGAGCATTGAGCGTTGAGCTCTCCTACCCGTGACATTAACCTACACCAGGCCCATCTTTGATGTTGTTGCTTATATGTACTTAAGTCATATGTTGACTTATCGAATGGCCCCAAGGTGGTTGTGGTGATGCCTATGGGGTAGCTTCTTTAACATATAATGCTAGGAATTTTAAACTGTACTTTTGTTTAAGTTAGAAGCTGATTGGCTACCATGCACAGCTGCACCAGACTCCGAGTGCTCCAGTTTTAGCAAATCTACCCCATTGTGTTACCCATTGGGAGCTCACACAAAAACAAATTACCAGTATGGTAAGTCTGACCCCATACCAACTTTCAAAATGTTCTTCCTCTACTTCCTCCCTTTGCTGGAGAGGCTGTGGACAGGTTGAGAACCTACTCCACATATTTTGGTTGTGCAAGAACCTCACCGGCTTTTGAAGGAAGATCTTCACTATTATATCTGACCTCCCTTGTATCCTGACACAGCCAGACCCAGCTCAGATGGTTTTGCATTTAGGAATGGACTACTTTCATTAATCTTATAGGAAGGTCATAAACCTGGAGACAGGATATAGCACCAAATCCCTTGTAAGTCATAGAATTGGTTAATGTTTACTTTTTTGAAAATATGTTTTCCCATAAATATATAGCATGATCATCCTTTGATAAACAATGGATACCATGTGTTGAAAGCAGTAATAATGTTGCTATACTGGCTTAACTGAATGCGATTCCTTTCCTGGGGACGTAACACAATACTGCACTAATGTATGTTGACTGCATTAAGCCCTGCGTGACCAGTCTATCCTGGGTCTGTGTTTTCTTAAGTAACCAAAGTCTGTTTGTTCTTTTTAGTACTGTTCTATATTAATTTCAATGAAAATGTATTGACATAAAAAAATAATAATAATGTGGATTTCCTATCACTTTGTATACCAGAAAAAAAACCTTCAGTACACACAGAAAGGGTAAATTCTACCCAGTGTGCACACAGACAGCAATAAAAGCCTACAGCAGAAATACTCCTGTGCATACATGAATGGACTCAATCAGGCCCGGACTGGGACAAAAAATAGGCCTGGGCATTTTAGACTGAGCAGCCCGGGGGGGGGGGGGGGGGCGCGGCTGTGCTTGGCGGCGGTTAATGATGAGATGTGGTGCTCCAAATCTTTGGAGGGGCGCAAACAAACTAAAAAATACTGAAAAAAAAATCATCAATTGCAGCCACTGTGCCCATCAAATGCAGCCACTGTACCCGTCAAATGCAGCCACTGTGCCCATCAAATGCAGCCACTGTGCCCATCAAATGCAGCCACTGTGCACATCAAATGCAGCCACTGTGCCCATCAAATGCAGCCACTGTGCCCATCAAATGCAGCCACTGTACCCCGTCAAATGCAGCCACTGTGCCCATCAAATGCAGCCACTGTGCCCGTCAAATACAGCCACTTGTGCACCATCTAATACAGCCACTCCTGCCCCATCTAATACAGCCATTTGTGCCTAATCAAATGCAGCCACTCCTGCCCATCAAATGCCGCCACTTGTACCCCGTCAAATGCAGCCACTCATGCCCATCAAATGCTGCCAGCTGTGCCCATCAACACTTGCACTGGAACTAGTGCACTTAACATTATTTAGGAGGAGGATGCAATAGTGCTTGCTAGGCGGGCTAGCTGGTCTGCATGTAAGTTCCCCTCACTCTCTAATCCAGTCCACAGAGCCCGGGTAGGAAGGATTGCGTGGGGGAAGGTGGGCGGAGCATTAGGCTCCGCCTCCGGCAGTTGTAGTAAGTGCGGCCAGTCTGGCCAATCACTGCCCGAGTTTTTATCACGGGGGGGCGGCGGCTTTCAGACACAGCACCGCTGGGGGGGAGACGTGACATGCTGCCCGCGGGCCGTCGCACCATGGACCGTCCCACCATGCATATATGGATATTCCTCGATAGCCTTGCTGCCCTCTAGGACTAGGATTGTCCTTACTAGACGTGTGCATTCGTTTTCGTCCGAATGCATTTTGGTCCGAATTTGGGGTATTTCGTTATCTTTTTAACAAACAAAAACTAACACGCAGAATCCGAAATCCAAAATATCCGACATAAAAATTGCTACAACAGCTCGATATAGATAGGAGATTCGGCATGACGCTGACAAAAGCGATCTGTGTCTATCTGATCTGCGGTCGAATGTGCCTAACCTAACTCTATTAGTCCAAGATTATTCTACATAGAGAGAAAAGATTTGACATAGAGAGAAAAGATTCGACATTATAGAGACATGAAGATTCGACATTATAGAGATAGTGTTGTGGTAGACCATTCGACATGAACGTCGAAGATTCGACGAAGCAGCGAAAAACATACAAACGTTGAATCTGTCACTGAAGGCTTATGGTGTCTGTCGAAAGTTCTAAGAAGACTCAACGAAGCAGCTAAACTGTATGGCCCATTGGCCCATAGGCTATAGAAGAATTTGAATGTTGGTTGACTAGTAATAATCATTTATAAATATAATTATTACTAGTGTCATACAACATTAGAATTCTACTATAGCTTGTAGGCAGAATATTCGACCGGAAATGTACGATTGCGACGTCGTACAGTTTAGCTATTCCGTCGAATCTTCTTAGAACATTCGACAGACACTATGACCCAGATTCTCAAAAAAGCGCCTATCTTTAGGCGGGCGTAGCGTATCTCAGATACACTATGCCGCTGTAACTTAGAAACATCTGAGTATGTACAGCTCTAAGTTACGGCGGCGTAGTGCATCTGATACGGCGTAAGCCCGCCTAATTCAAACTAGGCTGGTAGAGGGCGTGTTGTATGTAAATGTTTTGTGAGCCCACGTAAATGACGCTTTAATCGAATGGCACATGCGCGCATGCTCAGTATCACGTCGAATTTTCAAATTAAATTGCGCCTGCTCAATGCCTAGTCGACGTGAACTTAACTTACGCCCAGCCCCATTCACGGACGACTTACGCAAACAACGTAAAACACAACGCTGTTCCGACGTTTCCGCCATCCATACCTAACATGACTTACCCCTGCTTTATGAGGGGTAACTTTATGCCGGCGTATGTCTTACGTAAACAACGTATCTTGATACGCCGGGCGCACGTACGTTCGTGAATCGGCGTATCTAGCTCATTAGCATATTCGACGCGGAAATCTACGGAAGTGCCACCTAGCGGCCAGCGTAAATATGCACCCTAAGATACGACGGTGTAAGAGACTTACGCCGCTCGTATCTTAGCCGAATTTATGCGTAACTGATTCTAAGAATCAGCCGCATAGATACAACGGCTCTCATTCGGACTTACGACGGCGTACATGGCGATACCCTGTCGTAAATCCTTTGAGAATCTGGGCCTTAAAGCCTTCAATGACAGGTTCGACCTTAATGAATTCGGATTTTCAGACAAATGCATTTTTTAACGAAACAAAATGAATAAAAACAAATTTCGAGAGTAACTCAATACTGTAAATTTATTTTTCGTTCGAAAACGAAATTCCGAAACAAAATATTTCAGTGTGCACATGTCTAGTCCTTACAGCACTGCAGAAATGAATACAAGAAAAAGGGCGCACTGGCCTAGTGGATTATCCAACAAATATTTATTAGAGATAGGTAACAATAAAATCTACTCACAAACAAAGGTGATAAAAGTGCTCAACAAGCCACAACATGTAACTAAACACCACCAGACCACCTGAAACCACCAGTGTGGGGGGAAGAAAAACTGGCCTAGGTTCCTGCTGGCTCTGAATAAGAAGGATTTTCCTTCAAAACGTGTCAGTCAGCAGGAACCTAGGCTAGGTTTCCTCCTCCCCCCACAGTGGTTCCAGGTGGTCTGGGAGTGTCTAGTCACATGTTGTGACTTAATGAGCGCCTTTATCACCTTTGTTTGTGAGTAGATTTTATAGTTACCTATTTTTAATAAATATTTGTTGGATAATGCACTAGGCCAATCTTTCTTTTTTTAATTTCAGCACTAAAAACCTGACAGAGGGTAATTTTCCTAGGAAACATTGTAGGATCAAGTGTGATGTACCTCAAATAAATTTGTTCAAAGCAGGGTTGCAGACAGCCTAATCCTTGGTAGCCTGGTCCAAGATTTTTTTGTTGGCAGACCCCTGAGTTCACAATATTTTCAGTAATTTACAAAAGTTGCATCAATGTCACTGTGCATGCTACATTGACGGGAAGTGCTTATGCATTCTAATCAGGTACTTATCTCACACTACAATATTTTGCATGTATACTATATAAGCTATCTAACACATGCTTATGGCAAGTTTGACTGTGTCTTTGGTTACTTGAGGTGAAAGATTTAGAAATAGCAAATGTTCTGTCAGGTTTGGCAGCTAAAAGAGAAGAGAACAAGTCTGCAACTGGGCCAAATGACCGGGCTAGGTTACATTGCGAAGTTCTGAAGAAACCCTTAAAGTACACCTGTCATGAGGAATATACGTACTTCTCTATCTGAAAAAAGTTGGTTCGCTGGCTGCGACTGACTTTAAAACTTCACAGACCCGGAACAAGGTTTTCGTAAATGAAAACGGGAAAGAAAAAAGAATTACAGGTGTCTATATATGTTCAGAATTAGTGACATAAGTAATGAAGATGAATGTCAACCTGACAACCAGGTCACTAGTATTTTCAGAAGGGGAGTTTACCAATGGCAATCATACATACACTCTTCGGACACTTTTATTAGGTACACCTGTTCAATTGCTTAGTAACACAAATTGCTAATCAGCCAATCACTTGGCAGCAACATAATGCATTTATCATCTAGATGTGGTGAAGACCACTTGCTGAAGTTCAAACCGAGCATCAGAATGGGAAAGAAAAATAATTTAAGTGACTTTGAACATGGCATGGTTGTTGGCGCCAGACAGGCTTGTCTGAGTATTTCAAAAACTGCTGATCTATTGGGATTTTCACGCACAACCATCTCTCAGGTTTTCAGAGAATGATCCAAAAAAGAGAAAATATCCAGTGAGTCGCGGCTGTGTAGAGGAAAAATACCTTGTTGATGTTAGAGGTCAGAGGAGAATAGGCAGACTGGTTTGAGATGATAGAAAGGCAACATTAACTCAAATAACCACTTATTACAACCAAGGTATGCAGAATACCATCACTGAATGCACAACACATGGAACCTTGAAGCAGATAGGCTTCAGCAGCAGAAGACCACACTGGGCGCCACTCCTGCCAGCTAAGAATATGAAGCTGAGGCTACGATTCGCACAGGCCCACCAAAATTGGGCAATAGAAGATTGGAAAAACGTTGCCTGGTCTGATGAGTCTTGATTTCAGCTGCAACATTCAGATGATAGGGTCAGAATTTGGCGTAAACAACATGAAAGCATTGATCCATCCTGCCTTGTATCAACAGTTCAGGCTTGTGGTGGTGGTGGTGTAATGGGCCCCTTAGTAAGAATTGAGCATCATTTAAATGCCACGGCCTACCTGAGTAGTGTTGCTGACCATGTTCATCCCTTTATGACTACAGTGTACCCATCTTCTGATGGCTCCTTCCAGCAGGATAATGTCACAAAGCTCAAATCATCTCACCACTGGTTTCTTGAACATGAGAATGAGGTCACTGTACTCCAATGGCCTCCACACTCACCAGATCTCAATCCAGATCTCAATCCTAACTCCCATCCGGTGTACCAGAGTGATAAACAACAGAAATTCCAGCTGAAGATTAAGTAAAGAAATTGTAGCCAATACAAACAAAAATAAAGTCTGTGAAGAACACAAATCTCAGTTTTGGGTGAAGATCCGAGTTTCGTTTAAGTTTCAGGCTTCTTGAAATTCCTAGGAAACCAGGAAGGAAGGTTTAAGCGCTTACTGCAGCTGTATCATCCTATGGTTATAGATCCTGATTCCACCCTTGTTTGCAATAGAAATATTTTGAGAACCTATCATGGGTTGGATGACCATGTTGCTGTAACCACAAAGATACTGTATATGTTTTTTTTTTTTTTACCAAAGGCAACAGCAGAGTTGTAACAGGAAAAAAAACCTGGGAATCAATCACTCCCTCCCTCAGGTCCCTCCACTGGCTGCCCGTGAAGGACCGGATCACATTTAAGGCCCTCTGCCTGACGCACAAATGTGTACAAGGAATCGCTCCCCAATATTTATGTGAGAAAAAAAAATACCACAACCCCAATCGCGTTCTCCAATCAACTAACCAAAATCTACTTCAAATCCCCAAGGCCCGCTACAAGACCAAAGGAGAACGAAGATTTTCAGTCCAAGGACCCCGACTGTGGAACGCATTACCAACCAATATCCGAACGGAAGTGAATCACCAGGCCTTCAGAAAAAAACTCAAGACCCACCTATTCTGAAGGCCAAATTAGAAGGAAATGGATACCAAGCGCCTTGAGGCGATTCAGTTCGCATTTGTAGCGCTATACAAGTTTTTCACTCACTCACTCACTCAGAGCTTTACCCCAATCACTAACTCTGGGAAAAATTCCCTTGCAAAGTGATCAGTCTATATTCCATTAATAAATCAATGTTATTATTCAGATGACAAAGGGAAGTGCCATGATCCTCTAGAAATATTTCTCCTCTAAGCTAATTTTTTTTTTTATATATCTATTATTATAAGATTGAATGACAGCCTAAAAAAGTTAATTAAGATTGTAGTTGGGGGTGCAATGAAAATACTTTGAAACAGTACAGCAACAGTTCACAACAAACCCAGTGGGAAGGCTACCCAACCGGCTACACTTAGGCCCTGTACACACGATCAGTCCATCCGATGAAAACGGACTGAAGGCTGAAGTCTGATGGTCTGATGTGCCTACACACCATCAGTTCAAAATCCGATCAAGCCAACGCGGTGACGTAAAACACAACGACGTGCTGAAAAAACGAAGTTCAATGCTTCCAAGCATGCGTCGACTTGATTCTGAGCATGTGCAGGTTTTGAACCGATGCTTTTGCATACTAACCATCGGTTTCGACCGATCGGTCAGGCGTCCATCAGTCCGATTTTAAAGCAAGTTCTAAAACTTTGGACTGAAGGACAAAAGTCTGATGGGCCATACACACGGTAGGTTTGGACTGATGAAACTGAACTTTAGTCCGTTTTCATCAGTTTGTACTGATCGTGTGTACAAGGCCTTAAGGTCTCCAGTAATGGGAAGAGAGCAAGTATCAGCTGCACTGACAGCGTGTTTTTAGAGGGCAGAATGTGACCTGGCTGTCTCCTGCCCAAATGGAATGATGTCCAAAGGAGTTGTGACCCTATGCTTTCCCTCCTTGTCAGGAACCTCTCTCCTACCACTAGTGCTGTCCCTAAAAGACTGGGTACCTGTCATTACTCTACCAACTTGCAAAAGAACACCAAGTCTGGGATCCAAGATGGCTGCCTGAGTCACATGGGGTGGCAGCATACAACCGGATTGCTTCCCCAGTGACCCAGGAAACCATAGAGGAACTATGTTCCTCTTGACTTACTCTCCAGCTACAAGGCCACTGCGGATTAGTGCCACCTGCAATGAAGAAAGTAGACTGCATCTGCCCACAAGTTTTTGAAAGATCAAGTTTATAAAATGTCAAATCATTTTAATTGCTTATCAAGTCAAAATAGGCACAATTTGCTTCTTATACAGTTGTGTTCAAAATTATTCAACCCCCCAATGCTGTAAAGGGTTTTAGGGAATTTAGGGCCAGATCCTCAAAAGAGATACGACGGAGTAACTGCTGTTACGCCGTCGTATCCCTGGTTCTAACTTTGGAACTGATCCACAGAATCAGTTTTCCAAAGTTAGGCAGAAGATCCGGCATGTGTAAGGGACTTACACTGTCAGATCTTAGGATGCAGTACCGCATCCGCCGCTGGGGGCATTTTGAGTCGAAATGCCGCTTCTGGTATGCAAATTAGCACTTAGGGCGATCCACAAAGCTTTTCAGCTTCGTTTTTTCGCCGTAAGTTTTAGTTTGCAAGTGTAAAATTAGGGCTGCTTTTACAAAGTGTAAAGTTAGTAACACCTTGTAAAAGCACATTCAAGCGACGGCATTTGGTATGCATTCCTGAGGGAGAACCCCACGGCAATTTGTAAAATCAAAACCGGCATGGGTTCCCCCCCAGGAGCATACCAGGCCCTTAGGTCTGGTATGGGTTGTAAGGAGACCCCCCCTACGCCGAAAAATCGACGTAGGGGGTCCCCCTACAATCCATACCAGACCCGTATCCAAAGCACGCTACCCGGCCAGCCAGGAATGGGAGTGGGGACGAGCGAGCGCCCCCCCCCTCCTGAGCCATACCAGGCCGCATGCCCTCAACATGGGGGGGTTGGGTGCTCTGGGGCAGGGGGGCGCACTGCGGGCCCCCCCACCCCAGAGCACCCTGTCCCCATGTTGATGAGGACAGGACCTCTTCCCGACAACCCTGGCCGTTGGTTGTCGGGGTCTGCGGGCGGGGGGCTTATTGGAATCTGGGAGCCCCCTCAAATAAGGGGGCCCCCAGATACCGGCCCCCCACCCTAAGTGAATGGATATGGGGTACATCGTACCCCTACCCATTTACCTGCAGGCAAAGTGATAGTTATTAAACACACAACACAAGGGTTTTTAAAATCATTTATTAGTCTGCTCCGGAGGCCCCCCTGTCTTCTTTAGCTCTAATACCAGGGGGGGCTTCTTCTTCCTTTCTCGGGGGTCTTCTCCGCTCTCTGGGGGGGGCTTCTCCTTCCGCTCTCCGGGGGGGTCTTCTCCGCTCTCCGGGGGGGTCTTCTCCGCTCTCCGGGGGTCTTCTTGTATCTTCGCCGCTCTCCGCTGTTGACTCGGCGCACCCCGGTTCTTCTCCAGCTGTCCGGTGCCTTTTCCTTCAGCGCTGGCTGCCTGCTATCTTCGTGTGTTAGCTCAATTACTAGCAGGCAGCCAGCGCGGTCTTCTGTGACGTCATCTTCTTCTCTTCTCTTCTTCTCCCTTCTTCCGATGTTGACACGACGCCTCTTCTCGCTGCAATGATGGAAGCGCGCCTTGCATCCCATTTATATAGGCCTCACCGTCCCATCATGCTCCGGTAGGTACCCACGTGGTGGGTGCCTACCCACGTGGGTACCTACCGGAGCATGATGGGACGGTGAGGCCTATATAAATGGGATGCAAGGCGCGCTTCCATCATTGCAGCGAGAAGAGGCGTCGGGTCAACATCGGAAGAAGGGAGAAGAAGAGAAGAGAAGAAGATGACATCACAGAAGACCGCGCTGGCTGCCTGCTAGTAATTGAGCTAACACACGAAGATAGCAGGCAGCCAGCGCTGAAGGAGAAGGCACCGGACAGCTGGAGAAGAACCGGGGTGCGCCGAGTCAACAGCGGAGAGCGGCGAAGATACAAGAAGACCCCCGGAGAGCGGAGAAGACCCCCCCGGAGAGCGGAGAAGACCCCCCCGGAGAGCGGAAGGAGAAGCCCCCCCCGGAGAGCGGAGAAGACCCCCGGAGAGAGGAAGAAGAAGCCCCCCCTGGTATTAGAGCTAAAGAAGACAGGGGGGGCCTCCGGAGCAGACTAATAAATGATTTTAAAAACCCTTGTGTTGTGTGTTTAATAACTATCACTTTGCCTCCAGGTGAATGGGTAGGGGTACGATGTACCCCATATCCATTCACTTAGGGTGGGGGGCCGGTATCTGGGGGCCCCCTTATTTGAGGGGACTCCCAGATTCCGATAAGCCCCCCGCCCGCAGACCCCGACAACCAACGGCCAGGGTTGTCGGGAAGAGGTCCTGTCCTCATCAACATGGGGACAGGGTGCTCTGGGGTGGGGGGGCCCGCAGTGCGCCCCCCTGCCCCAGAGCACCCAACCCCCCCATGTTGAGGGCATGCGGCCTGGTACGGCTCAGGAGGGGGGGGGCGCTCGCTCGTCCCCACTCCCATTCCTGGCCGGCCGGGTAGAGTGCTTTGGATACGGGTCTGGTATGGATTGTAGGGGGACCCCCTACGTCGATTTTTCAGCGTAGGGGGGTCTCCTTACAACCCATACCAGACCTAAGGGCCTGGTATGCTCCTGGGGGGGGAACCCATGCAGTTTTTTCTTTGAAAATTGGCATGGAGTTCTCCCTCAGGAATGCATGCCGAGCGACGCTGTCAATTTTTTTTTTAATTTTTTTTTTCCCGACGCAACTTTTTTTTACCCGGCGCGATCCACAAAACTCGGCGTAACGTAACTTCGCGCATGCGCAGTACGGCCGGCGCGGGAGCGCGCCTCATTTAAATGGGACTCGCCCCATTTGAATAGGAACGCCTTGCGCCGGCCGGATTTAAGTTACACAGCCTGAAATTTCTAGGTAAGTGCTTTGTGGATCGGGCACTTAGGTAGAAATTTTAAGGCAGTGTAACTTAAATGGGATTTTTTAAGTTGCGCCAGGTTTCTGTGGATCTGGCCCTTAGTGTACATTTGTAATTGTATTCAGAATGAAATCCTACAAGGACTTCTTAAAGAACCATATGCAACTAAAATGACATCAATTGGTTTTGTAATACAGTAGTAAATGTTTTTTTTGTGAATTCTTCATTTACACAATTATTCAACCCCTTAAAGACTACCACTCTGAAGAACAGAGGTTCATTGAAGTGTTTTCAATCAGGTATAGAAAACACCTGTGGATGTCAGGGAGCAGCAATAAAGCCTAATAAGCACCAATCAGGCAGCTTTAAAATGACTGTGATACTCAGCTCCTTCTAGACATTTACTGGTGTGGTTACAAACATGGTGAAGTCAAGAGAATGGTCCGGGAAGACAAGAGAAGAGGTGATTACTCTTCACAGGAAGGGCAATGGCTATAAGAAGATTGCAAAGATGTTAAACATACCAAGAGACACCATAGGAAGCATCATTCGCAAATTCAAGCCAAAGGGCACTGTTGAAACACTACCTGGTCGTGGCAGAAAGAAGGTGCTGACTTCGACTGCTGAGCGCTACCTGAAGCGTAGAGTGGAGAAAAGTCCCCTTGTGACTGCTGAGGAACTGAGAAAAGATTTGTCAGATGTGGGTACTGAAGTTTCTGCTCACACAATACGGCGCACACTGCGTAATGAAGGCCTCCATGCCAGAACTCCCAGGCGCACCCCCTTGCTGTCTCCAAAGAATAAGAAGAGTCGAATGCAGTATGCAAAAATCATGTGGACAAACCACAGAAGTTTTGGGATTGTGTTCTGTGGACTGATGAAACAAAATTAGAAGTGTTTGGGCCCATGGATCAACGCTATGTTTGGAGGAGGAAGAACAAGGCCTATGATGAAAAGAACACCTTGCCTACTGTGAAGCATGGCGGGGGGTCAATCATGCTTTGGGGCTGTTTTGCTTCAGCAGGTACAGGGAAGCTTCAGCGTGTGCAAGGTACCATGAATTCTCTTCAGTACCAGGAGATAGTGGATAACAATGTGATGCAGTCCGTCACAAACCTGAGGCTTGGGAGACGTTGGACCTTTCAACAGGACAATGATCCCAAGCATACCTCCAAGTCCACTAGAGCATGGTTGCAGATTAAAGGCTGGAACATTTTGGAGTGGCCATCGCAGTCACCAGACTTAAAGCCGATTGAGAACCTCTGGTGGGACTTAAAGAAAGCAGTTGCAGTGTGCAAGCCTAAGAATGTGACTGAACTGGAGGCTTTTGCCCATGACGAATGGGCGAAGATACCCGTAGATCGCTGCAAGACACTTGTGTCAAGCTATGCTTCAAGTTTAAAAGCTGTTATAACTGTAAAAGGATGTTGTACTAAGTACTAAGATTGAATGTCACTTGGGGGTTGAATAAAACTGATAATGATGTGAGCACAGAAAAGACATTTGTGGTTATTTCATTATAAATGTTATGGTATATTTGTCTGACCTACACGTGCCTCTTTGATTTAATTGTAAGCAGGATGACAGGATGATCAAAATCAATGTCAAACTTGGCAAAACAATCAATTTCAGTGGGGGTTGAATAATTTTGAATACAACTGTATATTCTGTCTAAAAGCTTTTGCACATTCATTCATGCCATTTCTGTTTGAATATTTTATTGTGTTTTCATAAGGCATAACAAAAGTCATAATAATAGTACAGTTCATATTTGTACAATACAATGAAAAGAATAAATTACAAAAAATTAAAACAAGAAATTATAACTATACTTCTCTTGTTAAGTATTTGAACCGAATGTAAGGAGTATTCCTTAGGCCCGTACACACGACCAAACATGTATGCTGAAACTGGTCTGCGGGCCAGTTTCAGCATACATGTTCGGTCGTGTGTAGGCGCGAGCGGGCCGAATTCCAGCAAACATTTGCCCGCCGGGCCTTTTCCCAGCGGGCAAATATTCCTGGACGTGTTTTAAAACCGTCCGCTGGAATCCTGCCCGCTAGGACATGTACGGTCGTCAGTACAGACCTACCGTACATGTCCGAGCGCCCGCCGTCCCTCGCATGCGTCGAATGACTTCGACGCATGTGTGGAAGCCTTTAAATGGCAGGCCCGCCCACGTCTCCGCGTCATCGCCGCGTCATCGTCGCGGCGACAACGCGGACACGCCCCGCGTATTGTTTACGCGCGGACTTCTGTACGATGGTTAGTACAACCATCGTACAGAAGCCCTCTGGCAGGCATGTACGGTGAAAACGGTCCGACGGACCGGTTTCATCGTACATGTTTGCTCGTGTGTACCGGGCCTAAGTGTAACATTTCAGTTATCATTACAATTTAGTGATGTAATTCTAGCTATTAATATTAACAATCATATATAATCAAGAAAGGAGAATATAAAAAGTAATATTTAATTATAGCGAAAATGTAAGAAGATAACGTTTGCTCGATTTAGCAGGTCAAATAACCTAAAATAGTTAGGAGAAATTAGAAAACTTTTCCAGTGCCAAGTTCATGCTAATTGGCTTGGCATTATTTGGAGATTAAAGGGGTTGTAAAGGTACATGTTTTTCACCATAATGCATAGAAGGCATAAAAAACATCTGACGATTAGCGCCCCAGCCCCCTGAACACGCTCGATTGTTGCCCGGGCTTCTCGGCTCTTCTTGGCTATTCATTGGATACTGGATAGATTGATAGCAGCGCAGCCATTGGCTCACACTGCTGTCAATCTAATGACACCGTGGGGCGGGGGCCGAGTCATACACTCGGTGGCTATGGCCGCCGACTGTATCACACCGAAGTGCGCCCTCAAGGTGACCCCCTCGGGAGAGAGCTTCCCAGAGGGGGTTAGCTCTTGCGGGGAGAAGCAGCGAGAGCCGCCGTGGGACCCCAGAAGAGGACGATCGGGCCACTCTGTGCAAAACGAACTGCACAGTGGAGGTAAGTATGATATGTTTGTTATTTAAAAAAATAATAATCAAACCTTTAAAGCGGAGTTTCACCCAAAATAATTACTATATCTGATTACATTCCTGACCCTACCAACATGTTCAATAGCCACATTTTTTTTTCTGTTTTATTTACCGTAGTACAGCTGTCTGCAGTGCGTCTTCTGGGTTTTCACTCCCGCGGGAGTAGGCGTTTCTACTCTTTTCCCCGGCGCCGCAATTTAATCTGGGAGTTCTCTGCAATGTCTCCTGGGAGCACAGTGTCATGCTTCCCAAGAGAAATTGCTCTACGCCGTCCAGCGAAATACCATAACAATGGGGCGTGAACTTTCAATGACGCCGCCCATTGTGATGACAACCAGTAAGTTTACGGTGCTACTCGCCGTAAACACTGCGCAGGCGCGAAATACAGCGGTGAATGCTGGGAGATGAGAATTCACCGCTTCCAGGAAATGATTGCTTGTGGGCTTCACAATGCCCACAAGCAAAATTGAAACAGCCAGGAACGGATAATAAAAGTTCTTTTTTGCCACGGAAAAGGACAGGGGATATATGCAGACACAAAACAAGTGAGTATAAGTTTGTCTTGTGAAACCCCATTGAATGCACACACAAAAAAAGAAAGATTGGCCGCAGAACCTCCGTTTTAAGTTATATTTCCAACTATTCCAGATGACCCTTGTTTTGATTGGTTAAGCTTGTTGTAAGAAAATAAAGTAAAACTAAAATTAGTTTTAGGTAAGGGTAAGATAAAGTGGAGAATGAGGAATATTTCCAGAAAGGATATTTATAGGACAAACTTCCTCATGGAGACAACAATGTTTTATCAAAACCCGGAGGTAGGAAATGCTCAAACCACGGTCTCCATATGTCTTCATATTTGGATATTTTGTCAAGAAATATTGCTTCTGTTTTTGCATGCATTCATGCTATTTCATCCATTACATGATCCATCTAATATGCCACCCTGTGAAAATGTTGTAATTTATGTTGTAATGTAATTCTGTAATTGTCATATGCAGTCAAAATTCAGTAGATGTTGACTGATGTATAAATTATATTGCCTTCTTAATTCATCAACTAATGCTTTTCTGATTAAATGTCTCTTTGGCTTTGCATGTTTCTGCTTGTCGCAGCCGATCCAGTGTCAGTCGCTACGCTCATTACGTGCCTGGAAGGTAATGCTTCTGCTCTCCTTATTCATTGAGCATAAATGCATGTTTTGCTATTGGTGAATAGTCCTCATTGTTTTTGCTTTTGCATGGTACTATGAAGTATATAATACCGTATATACCCGAGTATAAGCCGACCCGAATATAAGCCGAGGCACCTAATTTTACCGGCCGTAACTGGGTCCCCAAAGTTACCGGAGAAATTACCGTTTAACATGGGAGTCTATGGAAGGGGTGTCCGAATTTGAAAAATCTGTGCTACCCGGCCGTAGGTCCCCCGGACAACAAACTTTGCACACTTGTAGAGGAGTGGGGCTATATATGTGCCAAGTTTGGGGTCCAGGGGACCTACGGCCGGCCGGTACAGGGTCTCCAACGTCCGGGAGATCAGGCGCAAAAAGGTGACTCGAATATAAGCCGAGGGGGGCAGTTTCAGCACAAAAAATGTTTATACTCGAGTATATACAGTAAGTATTTAAATACACATTTTGTATTTCATCTTTATGCTACGTGTCAACTGAATCTCATAATATTGAACTAAAATCTCTAGCTTATTCCTTAATCATTTTATTAGATATGTAAATTAGATGCAAAAGAGTAGAGTTAAATTCTTTGTTGTATTGCCTTGCAAAGTTGTTTTTTTTTGGGCAAAAAAGGCCTCCGCTTTAAAGCGAACCTGAGAGGTAGTGTGAACCTGGTGTTTATATTATTAGATTTTAAAATACAGCACTGCCATCTTATCTCACATGTAATAGGTCTATTTTCATAAGGCTGGATGTTTGCTTGGCATCTAGCACAAGTGAAGACTGGTAAAAATAAGATTGCTGGCTCTGAATTTTGTATATTCTTTATTTAAAGCAAAACTTCACCCTAAAGGGGAAACTCCACGTTATGCCCTCCTCCCCCTCCTCTTCTATTATTGGCACTTGTTTTGGGTGGGGGGGGGGGGTACAGGTACCTGGTTTTGACAGGTACCCGCTCCCACTTCCAGACAGACAGATCCACCGGAAGTTATAATGAATAGTGTATTCTGATGGAAGGGAAGCTCCCCACTGTCAGAATACAATAGTCCAGTGGGAGGATTCCTCCATCCATATCGAGTGTATGGAAGGGGGAATCAATCTATTTTCTGCTGGTTAAAAAACATGACTGATCTATGGGCTGCTTTAGACGCAGTCTCTGAAATAACAAAATCACTAGAGCTTCCTAAATTTTGGGGCTCCTTGGGCATGCTACAAGGTAACTGACTGGCTGCTTATAGTTAAAGGGTATCTAAACTCAAAAACAAAAATTTATTATTTTGAAGATTAGCAGTCCTTAGATGTGGTAGCTGCTTTCGTTATCTTTTTATTGAGTTTTTTTTTAATTTATTTTTGCCTGATTATTCTGTCAGTAATACACTTTCAGCTTGAGATGACCACTTTCAATCCCCCCTCTGTAATAACTGAAATGTGATAGGACTTCTGAACTCTGCTCCTACTGTCCATTACATAAAGGGATGAGGTTCTGTAGTTCTCAGAGAACAATGTAACTGATAAGGCATTGATAGTGAGCACAGAGAGTTACTGGGCTCAGTAGCAAGATCAACATGCATTTTTGAGTTCATCAAACAGATAAAACAAAAGGTTTTCAATTGTATATTTAACAGATGAAAAGGAAACAAATAAGATATATATACCGGTGATTTACCAGATCCATTCCCATGCTTCTCAGGGTTCTAACCACTGTCCATCCACTGATAATATCATTGGTGGTATTTATTTGTTTCGCAAGTCTCTTGTTTATAGAAAACAAAAAAGACCCCAAGCTGGTCTGATACCATAACGTATGGCCTTCAGCAGAAGGTAGATGGCCTCAATAAGTGAAATAAGGATTTATGTCATTATGGCAGCGTTTCATTTGGGATTATATCCCATATGATCGAAGTGTTAAATGTGTACCCTTTAGGGAGAAGGGCTTTTTTTTACCTAACAAAATTGGGCTTGTCTGATGTGAGCCTCAAATAAGATGTACTGGAACAATCAGTTGTGTATTACTTTTCTTTATAACATTTGTAGGTCTCAACTCAATACATATTTATTTGAATAATGGTACCCCAACACACTTCAACTGTATTATCCATTTGATGTGTTTGAATCTGCAGACAATTGAATAGTCATAACTTCCCTTCCAATCCATTTTAACTGTATTTGAAAAAAGATTCAATCAAACTGATTCAATTGGCCAGGGCAGAATGTTATTGTTGGGTTTGTATTGAGCAGCAGCACCAAGATGCTTTGTTAATACAATCATATTTGGGTTAGGGTTAGGGTTTTCCCTTGAAGAATAAGGCTAGGACTCAGGAATTGGAACAGGGACCTCCCCCAGAGGTCAAAGGTCAGAAGGCGGGTTTCCAGAGGTCAAAGGTCACGAGGCGTGGCTGACCCACCCTCACCAAAGTGTACCACCTACCCCAACTAAAGAATGAACAAGTCGGGGGAATGAACAAGTCAGGGAAAGCGTTTTCGAGATTACATGGCGGAAACAGAGATGCTTACAAATGTATCTTATCTATCGATCAAAACCCACTTCCCCCATTATGGAATATCATTCAAATGGGTTGTAAACCATAGATTGATTATTTATATTGGAAAAGCTTGATCTTAAAATAAATAAAACATTTTTTTAAGTATGTATGGCCACCATAAATCCCCACACCCCATGAAAGCAATGGGAGTGGGATTTACACTGGAAGAAACCCACCCTTGTCATTGCCAGCAGTTGAAACTTTAACCCAGACAGTTTAAAGGCATGATGCTGGCACTGAAAGGCTCTCAAGACATAATTGAATCTATTGCAGTGACAACTATTTAATACCTTGGGCCATTGGTGTGTGCAGCCTATTGCATTAGGGTGTGCACCCTAGAGCACAAATACACATGCAAGCATATCAGCAGAGCAGTGGACGGTGTCAGTAGAGCAAGATTGGTGTCAGTAGGGCAGTGGACGGTGTCAGTAGTTTTTTATTTTTATCATTTTTTTCATTATTTTTTACAATATTCTTTTTTTTTAATTTACTATCCATTTTTTTTAGGAGCCTCGTTATGTGGCTTTGGTAAAATATCAAGGGTTTAAACAGACCCCCGATGTCTCACTTTTGCGACATAAAAAGAAACTGAGGGCAAAGATTTCCCAGTCCCTTTCTCTGCAGCCTGCAGTAAACACAGTTTACTATGCTTCAGTTAAGAATGAAGACAGGAGCGATTAGTAAAGATCACTCACTGTGTTCATTCAGAAAATGAAGGAGCCAGTTAATGAAATATTTACCAGCCCCTTCCCGGCTTCTGAGAGAAGAGGATGGAAGCTGGCAGCACTACAGGGGGCACACAGTAAGCAGGGGGAATTGGTACCTCACAGGGTGATTAGGGTGTGCCCAGGCACACCTGGTGCGCACACTATGCCTTGGGCACTGAAATTTCCTAGCTTAACAAGGTAAAGGGTGGGGGATGTAGGTTAATGTAGAAAGTTTTTTTTGTTTTGTTTATTATGCTTCCTTAGGGTTTCATTGTCTTTACTATATATATATATATTCACAATTAATATATAATTTTTTAAATACAGGGCAAACAAATGTTAATTACGATTACTTGTTTTTAAAAGTGCTGGTTCCAGGACTGTTATCTTCCTTTATCTAGTTAGGCACTGAGCAGGATGATGCTACATCCAACAAAGTCTAATGCCGCATACAGACGGTCGTTTTTTGTGATGAAAAAAAAATGACGTTTGAAGTGATGAAAAAAAACGACATTTTTGAAACTTCATTTTCAAAAACGATGTAGCATACACACCATCATTTTAAAAAATGATGAACAAAGTGACGGCACTCTAAAGGGGAAGTTCTATTTGCCTTGAGGCTGCTTTTAGCTGGTTATTTGTTAGTAAAAGACGATTCGTGCTTTTTTGTCTGTTACAGCGTGATGAATGTGCTTACTCCATTATAAATGGTAGTTTTACCTCCCGTCTCAAAACTTGCTTCTGGGCATGTGCGGGTTTAAAAACGTCGTTTTGCCCACACACTATCATTTTCATTGACACAAAAAATGACATTTTGAAAAACGACACAAAAAATTCGAGCATGTTCGAATTTTTTTTTGGTCGTTTTTCTGAAGACATAAAACGACATTTTCCCCACACACTATCATTTTAAATGACGTTTTCAAAAACGTCATTTTTTTTCATCACAAAAAACGACCGTCTGTATGCGGCATAAGAAACTGTCCTGCATACTTGTCCCAGGTCAGCGATTTACTAAGTAGTAAGAACAAGGATCAAGATACCTTAGAGCCTGCACTTTTTTTTAAAACAAACCAACAATGTCAGTTCCCACTTTTTGATGTCTAAGGGTACTTTTTAGGAAAAGTACATACCTATGAAATCTCATAGGTATGAGAGTCCCGTGATCGGTCCCCGGAGCTGAAGAACGGGGAGAGCTGTATGTAAACACAGCTTCCCCGTTCTTCACTGTGGCGGCTGCATCGATCGTGTGATCCCTTTTATAGGGATTCACAATCGATGATGTCACACCTACAGCCACACCCCCCTACAGTTGTAAACACACATGAGGTCACACATAACCCCTTCAGCGCCCCCTTGTGGTTAACTCCCAAACTGCAACTGTCATTTTCACAGTAAACAATGCATTTTAAATGTATTTTTTGCTGTGAAAATGACAATGGTCCCAAAAATGTGTCAAAATTGTCCGAAGTGTCCGCCATAATGTCGCAGTCATGAAAAAAATCGATGATCGCCGCCATTAGTAGTAAAAAAAAAATAATGAATAAAAATGCAATAAAACTATCCCCTATTTTGTAAACGCTATAAATTTTGCGCAAACCAACTGATAAACGCTTATTGCTTTTTTTTTTTACCAAAAATAGGTGGAAGAATACGTATCGGCCTAAACTGAGGAAAAAAAAGTTTTTTATATATTTTTTGGGGATATTTATTATGTAAAAAATATAGCATTTTTTTCAAAATTGTCGCTCTATTTTTGTTTATAGCGCAAAAAATAAAAACCGCAGAGGTGATCAAATACCACCAAAAGAAAGCTCTATTTGTGGGAAAAAAAGGACGCCAATTTTGTTTGGGAGCCACGTCACGCGACCGCGCAATTGTCTGTTAAAGCGATGCAGTGCCGAATCGCAAAACCTGGCTGGGTGGGTACTTTAGCTGCATTTTGGTCTGGGTCTTAAGTAGTTAAATTGCTGCATTTGTAAATTTGAAAAGCCGGTATTAGGAATAGTAATGGTAAAAATAAA
This sequence comes from Rana temporaria, assembly GCF_905171775.1. NCBI lineage: Eukaryota > Metazoa > Chordata > Amphibia > Anura > Ranidae > Rana > Rana temporaria. The sequence continues at coordinate 100,631,921 of NC_053491.1, read as the reverse complement.
ATAAAAACACTTGTGGGTTTAACCAATCTTTTTTTTGTAGAATCCTCCTTATAGGGAGGTTGGGCAGGGGGTGTCTCCTATGCCTACATACTTTTACTAATAGATGTCCCTCATTCACATCTCAGAAAGTTGGACGGTATGGCAGTGGACTACATTTTCTACTGCAGTCCTAATGGGTAGACAGTGTAACTTGCTTTATATTTACAGTAAAAGCTTGGTTTGAGAGTAACTTTCGTTTGATAGCGTTTTTTTTTTTTTTAATTTTGACTTGATATACAAGCGATGTCTTGATATACTAGTATAAAAGAGAAGAGAGGTGCCTCTAATGCCGCATACACCCGGTCGGAATTTCCGACAAGAAAAGTTCGATGTCAGCTTTTGGTCGGAAATTCTGACTGTGTGTAGGCTCCATCTGACTTTTTCTGTTGAAATTTCCGACAACAAACATTTGAGAGCTGGTTTTCAATTTTTCCGACAAGAAAAGTTCTTGTCGGAAATTCCGATCGTCTGTGTGCAATTCAGACGCACAAAAAAAACATGCATTCTCGGAAGAAGGTCAACGCATGCTCGGGAGCATTGAACTTAATTTTTCTCGGCTCGTCGTAGTGTTGTATGTCACCGCGTTCTTGACGGTTGAAATTTTGTGTGACCGTGTGTATGCAACACAAGTTTGAGCCAACATTCCGTCAGAAAAAAATCCACTTTTTTCTAGTCGGAATTTCCAATCGTGTGTACGCAGCATAAGTGTAGCAATATGGTTACATTTAATGAAGGTACAACATTTAGCAACAAATTTCTACACTTAGAGGCGCCTCTCTTCTTTTTTATACTCTGTAGCTCCTGCTGGATTTTGCTTTTAAGCCCCCTGTGGAGGTTTCCATGTGTGGATGGACATTTTATGGTTACACAACCTATCACATTGCTATAATATTTTTATATGTACTATAAATTGAAGGACTTATGAATAAATGGTTGTGGAACGAATCATTTGAGTTTCCATTACTTCTTATGGGGAAGTTTGCTTTGATATACAAGTGCTTTGGATTACACGCATGTTTCTGGAACGAATTATGCTCATAAACCAAGGTTTTACTGTATTGCTTTATTTTACACCAACATGCTGCATTGATGTGCACTGAAAAAATGTGACATGTTGAACTTTTCCAAAGTGCTATAGTGCATTGCAACTTGCTGTCACACATAGAGTTGAATAAAGTGTGAGTTAAACAAAAAAAAAAGAAAGAAAACAGGACAGGCACTGTGATGCAAAATTAAAAAATTAGTCAATGTGCACATGTACAGAGGGCATTTGTTATGTGCACCGTAATGAATAATTGAGCGCTTATCAGTTCATTCTTGGGGTTAGGTTATAGCTTAACTCCAGGCAGATTTAAAATATACACACCAACAAATGCATTTATTAAATAAAAAAAATCATAAAATATATTTTGTAAAAGGTGGATCAGTGAAATACCTCAGTTTTTACCCATAGCAGCTGTTTAGATAATATTATTAATTTTTTATTCTGTAGATAGAAGAAAAAAAAACACATTTGTTTTTGTTCTAGCTTTAATAAATCTAGTTGTGTGGTTCTTACATTTGCGTTAGTATTGTTTGTATAAATGTTTGTAATTAAAAAAAAAAACATTTTTTGCTGCTTACTTAACACCCTACCTCCCTTTGCCAGGACCACATTTTGCAATATTATATCTCAACTGACAGAAGAGACACAGCCATGTTTTGAAACAACGTTGAAAGCCAGGGCTGTGTCAGATGGTTGTGATGCTAAATTCATCTGCTTGGTGACAGGTAAGAATTTAAATATTGAATTTAGCTTTAAATAATTATAAAGGCAAAGCATGATGGTCGCAGATGAGAGCCAACATGGTCCAACAGCAAGCTCTTATGTTTTTAAAACTTTTTGTTTGTATTTTTTAACTATATACATCTTATCAGTTTTAGGCTGCATTTATGCGTATTTGCGCGTTTGCATACAGCGTCGTCCGATGTTTTTGTACTTCGACGTTTTTTTATTTTAGCCAATAGGATAAATTATCATCTTTTCATCACTTGTTGCTATGTTGGTAGATTTTATTTATCTTCTGCCTGGGTGAAATGTTCTATTGATTAAAGCGACAAAACGCCTGTAGCAAACGCTCGTTGTCGCGCTAGTCGCTTGAATCGAGGGTTTCTATTACTTTCTATGGGAAATACAAACGCTCAAAAACGCCCAAACCGCCCGATTTGCGCGAAAAAAAAGGGTCCGGAACTTGTTTGAGCTTCAGGCGTTCGGCGTCAGGCGTTTTGGAGTGGAGATGTGAACCATCTCCATTGAGAATAATGTATTTTTCCCCTCTAGCGTTTTAGAGCGTCGCGCTTCAGGCGTCAAAACGTTCAGGTGTGAATGCAGCCTTAAAGAAGCATTATTTAAAGTGGACCTTGCAATAAAATGCAAGATCTGCTTTGTAGATCAGAGTCCCCTGTTAAAAATGATGTATAATTATAGGAGGAAATTGTTCCTGTTAGTAAAAAAGTTGGATTATATACTTATCTTACACCATGTTCCACCTGTGGCATCTAAATGTGGTTGATTTCACACTCACCATGGTGAATTCTGGGAAAGACAAGATCATAAATATTATAAAAAGAGAGACTATATTCTTGCGATATTTAGGGTACTCATCATTCCCAAGGAATCCCCCAGCATGGAAAGTAATGCCAGGCCCTGCAGTGCAGAAAATATGGGTAGGTATATAACCGTACCTTTTTCATTATATGTACATTTTCCACTACTATTTGGCAGCAATTTATACAAGAGGAGGAGGCCCAGATCTAATAAGTGCACCTTGCATTCAACAGAAGTTTTGTTGAGAGAAAACATTATTGCTCCTGTTAAGGAAATTTGTAAGTTCTGTTTATAATTGTATTCTATTTTGTATGTTTTGCACACTGCCCTCACTGTGCACACGGCACTTAGGCCCGTACACACGATAGAATCCATCCGCTGAAAAATCTCAGCGGATCGTTTTCAGCGGATAGATTCTATGGTGTGTACATTCCTGCGGATATTTATCCACGGAAATTTCTCAATTTCAGCAGATAAAAATTTGTAGACATGTCTACAAATCTATCCGCATGAATTGGCTCCCGCGGATCGATCTGGTGGTCTGTACAGACTCACCGGATCGATCCGTCTGAAGGCATCCCCAGCATGCGTCGTAATGATTCGACGCATGCGTGAAATTCCTTTTATGACAGCGTCGCGCACGTCGCCGCGTCATCATCGCGGCGACGGTGCGACACGTCATCGCGAGGGGATTTCGGCGCGGATTTCGATCCGATGGTGAGTACACTGCATCGGATCCAAATCCGTGGAAATCCTCGAGAGGATTTATCCGCGGATACGGTCCGTTGGACCGTATCCACGGATAAATCCTCTCGTGTGTACTAGGCCTAATAATGTTTTCAGTACATGTTTGCATTCTTTCGAGTGCTGATTAGAATTAGTCTGCCTATGTTACGCCCCTTGTTACCATAAAAGTACAATTATAATATTAATGTGATACCTGCGTAATCATGCGTATAAAAACCTACAATTGTGTCATAGAAAAGGAGAACGGTTATTTGGAAAGGTGCCTTTCCAAATAAAAATGTCTGTTCGCTACTGCAGTAGTTATTCTTAATTTGGAACCACTAATCAAAATGAGGATAAGAGTTGCCTATCTTTAAAATGTCCAGGTCACTCCCAAGTGATAAGGTGTAAGGATTTTTGCAAACATTTATACCCTTTTGTGTTCTGAAGGAATCACTGTATTTTTTACTTTGTCTTTTCTCAAGGCAATTTATGAAAGGGAGGGTCTGACTGTAAGGCCGCATACACACGGTCGTACAAAACCGATAAGAATGGACCAAGGTTCAGTTTCATCGGTCCAAACCGACCGTGTGTATAGCCCATCGGTCTGTTGTCCTTCGGTCCAAAATTTTAAAACATGCTTTAAAATCGAACCGATGGACCACTGCCCGATCGGTCCAAACCGATGGTTAGTACAGAAAGCATCGGTTCAAAACCCGCGCATGCTCAGAATTAAGTCGACGCATGCTTGGAAGCATTGAACTTCGTTTTATTCAGCACGTCGTGTGTTTGACGTCACTGCGTTCTGACCCGATTGGTTTTTGGAACGATGGTGTGTACGCACATGAGACCATCAGGCCACTTCAGAGGTGAACCGATGGAAATGGCCCGTCGGACCATTCTCATCGGTTTGGAACGACCGTGTGTACGCGGCCTTAGGGGACTTATGATTGGCTGGTTGTTGGCGCAAAACTGCTCCCTGGTCCACTTCTTCTTGAAAAGAACGACTACTCTCTTGCTAGATCCCAGCCCCTGCCCCTGCTTTACTATATTGTGTCAAACTCCTGGCTGTCGGCCCACTCATGACATCCCTGACCATAGGCCTTAGTAGTTAGGAAAACAGGAATGGTAATGCAAGGAATGTATTTCCTGCACTTTACTGTAACTTCCCAAATAATTGCTGTGACATCTAACATCACATAGACATACTGACATAACTCCTCCACACAGAACACCATGCACACGTGCAAATATTCTGTAGCTGTCATTAGGACACAGAACGCCAGCACATAATTTGTAAGCCATCTTTCCTTTTCACCTTCTCTCTCCTTGGGAGCACCACAGATTTGAGACCACTTCTCCATGTATACTAAGTCCACAGCATTCAGCCTCTGTCACCAAGTTTAATCTGGGTGCTTTTCTTCAGTATATCAGTCTTTCTTTATATGACATTCTATACCTCTGCCCAACAGGGCACGATCCCCAATGACACACTCATTATTATTATTATTATTATACAGGATTTATATAGTGCCAACAGCTCAGCTATGAGGAAAGATGATAGGAACTGAATTTATTCTCTCTCTCTCTCTCTCTCTCTCTCTCTCTCTCTCTCTCTCGAAGAGGAGATTAAAGTAAAAGTACAGCCAAAGCTCATTTGGCTGTACTTCTCCTGTGGATCACAGGAGTTCAGTTTCGTTCTGCACTACTGTGACCCGTTTTCAGCAGACAGTGGCCTGAAGTCCGCAGTCTGCTGACATCACAGAGCTGGTTCAGACTCAGGAAAGATATTGGCCATATGGTCGGGATCCATCCATATGCCTGGACCATCACCCAGGTCAGCCTCTCAGAAAGCCGCTGAGAGCCTAAGCCAGCCACTCCCACCCCAGTGAGTGTGGGGTTGCAGAACAGAAAGAGAGTGTTGAGTTATTCACTTTAAGGTCATCACAGAGGACAAGGGGGCACTCTTTACGTCTGGAAGAAAATAGATTTACTCTCCAAATACGGAGCTGTGAAAATGTTAAATAGACTCCTTCAGGAGCTGGTTCTGTCCAGATCAGTAGATTGCTTTAAGAAAGGTCTGGATTCTTTCCTAAATGTACATAATATAACTGGATACTAACATTTATAGGTAAAGTCTCTTGGGGGACGCTGAAGCAAACTGTGTCATGCTTTATTGGGGTTCTTTGCCTTTTTTCTGGATCAACTGTGGGTATAAGATTGTGTATATATGATTTTATGATTTTTTTTTCCTTTTTTTGGTTTAACTAGATGGACTTTTTTTTTTTAACCGGACTAAGTATCTCAAGAAGGATATTGGGGAACTGGAGAAAGTGCATAGAAAGACAACCAAACTGATAGGAGGCATGGAGGAGCTCAACTATGAGAAAAGATTAGAGGAACTGAATTTATTCACTCTTGAGAAGAGCAGATTAAGGGGAGATATAATCAACATGTACAACTATATAAGAGGTCCATATAGTGAACTTGGTGTTGAGTTATTCACTTTACGGTCAACACTAAGGACAACGGGCACGCTTTATGTCTAGAGGAAAAGAGATTTCACCTCCAAATACGGAAAGGTTTCTTCACAGTAAGAGCTGTGAAATAGACTCCCTGCATAGGGGGTCATGGCCAGCTCAGTAAAGTGCTTTAAGAAAGGCCTGGATACTTACCTAAATGTACATAATATAACTAGGTACTGACATTTATAGGTAAAGTTGATCCAGGGAAAATCCAATTGCCTCTCGGGGGATCAGGAAGGAATTTTTCCCCTGCTGTAGCAAATTGGATCATGCTTTGCTGTTTTTTTTGCCTTCCTCTGGAACAACTGTGGGTATATAATTGGGTATATGGGACTGTATGATATTATTATAATTTTATTTCTTATGGTTGAACTTGATGTCTTTTTTCAACCTGACTAACTATGTAACTATGTAAGTATGTAACTATCTAACCATGTTCTAGAGCTTCATTTTTTTTCTTTCTGCGACAGTGTACTGCATACAAAAGGCAGGTCTATGTACTTTGAGCACCCTACACTTAAAAAAAGGCTCAATCAACAAAAAAAATGAATAAAAAATAGTACCCCTTAACAAAATAAAATGAAAACTCCCCCTCCAACACAAAAACTTATCAAAGGGATTGATTACACGAAGAGCTAGCACTCATAATCAGTACAGTTTCTAACTGACCGTAATCTCGGCTGAGCTTTATCTTTGCTTTACCTACAAAAGTTTCCAGTTTACTGACACATAGGCTGCTCTGCCCCCCCCCCCTTTAATAGTGGTGGCTGGCATAACCAAAAGCAACCGTATTGGCTCTTCTTCTGGGTTAATCTGCCAGGACAACCATGATTTGCCCCAAACCCATGGTAGCAGAAAATCAAAACCTCATGCCTAGTGAAGAGTAATGTTGAGAAATGGGCATACAGCATTGGCCATGGCCTAGGAAATGATCTTGTAAACACATTGCAAAGCAGGCACTTTATTGGGTGCTAGTGTGTATCATGCCATTTGGCTTAATATACTCTCTCAGTACTGGCATCATAGATGCACTCACACACTTTAGGAATGCCCCTTTTTTAAACCTGCGTGTACAGGGACTTGGTGTTCTGGAAATGATTTTGCACAAGGCCCTCTACACATATTAGGAGCAAAGTTAGCTGCATGCACAAAACGCTTGCATAATATGATAACTAAAATATTTTACACCCTGTTCACCTGCATTTACGCCTGAGCAGAGCATATGCCTAGTGATTTTGAAGCATTTTTTGCAGATGTTTTTAAGATGTTCTACAAGCATTTTGCACGTGTTTCAAGCTTCATGAGTTTGTTTGCTGTGCATTCACACCTGAGGGGTACAAAAGTGTCCTGGGGTTGCAGATGCATGCTGGGGGCTGCAGAGGCCTGTTAGGGGTAATAAAGGCTTGCTGTGGAGTATGAAGGCACGCTGGGGGTGCAGAGGTGTGCGAGAGGCTGTAGAGGTGTGCTAGGGGTAGTTGGGGATATGGAGCATTCTGAGGGGTTAAGAGGTGTGTGAGGGGTATAGACGTGTGCTGGGGGCTGTGCGGGGGGCAGAGGTGTGCAAGGGGGTGCAGAGGTGTCCTGGGGATACTGGGATTTTTGTTGGGGTATGGAGACGTGCTGGGGGTACAGAGGCATTCTAAGGGTTTTGGAGGCATTCTGGGGGGTGCAGAGATGTGAAAAGGGGTATAGAAGCATGCTGGAAGTACAGAGATGTGCTGGAAATACGGAGTTGTTCTGGGGCTTCAAAGATGTGCTGAGGGGCTACAGAGGTATTTTTAGGGGTACAAATATGTGCTGGGGGTTCAGGGGAGTGCTGGGGGGGGGGGAGATATGGGGTGTTCTGAAGGTCCAGCGATATGCTGGGGGATACAGAAAAAGTAGAGCAACTGATATATTTGTGGAGCCTGCTGCAGTATTTGTGGTGGGGCAACTGTAATATTTGTGGAGCATGCTATAATATTTGTGGTGGAGCAACTAATGGGGGTTGCATTGTGCAGGGGAGAGGGTGATGGGTGATAGAAGGCTGGGGGGGGGGGCAGCAAAATGCACCTTCACCTGTGTAGACAAAAATCCTTGCACCGACCCTGACTCCTGGTACCTTTATTGGGTTACTAATTTTAGGTGTCTGCTTCTCTGGACACTCAGCCACCACAGCCCAGACCCTACCTGCTTAGCCTATTGCAATACGCCCAGTTTTGGTGCTCCAGAGAATCCGTCTGTGTAGTGCATGCAGGGAGTGGCCAATATTGTGGCACCCATAGACCATCTGTGAGGAGAGGAATGTCAGGGGCAGGATGGAGCTACAGAGCCCAGTACTGGTAGGATTTTCCCGGGAGCAGAACAGTGACTGGAGCTTACCAGCTGCCTTCATGAAGAAGAGACAGGGAGAGAAGATTGAGGACTACAAATCCTTGGCCAAGAGCTGGAGGATGAAGGATCAAGTGAGAGAGACACCGGGGACACCCCAGGAGGGAGGGTATACTTGTGGGGGGGGGGTGTTGTGAGAGTAGTGTGGGCAGTGCAATATGTCAAGCTTTGTGTGGGTGTGACTTGAGTGTTGGTGGGGACACAGGGGGCAATATGATCTCCTACAGCCTAGGAGCCCCATGAATTGCCAGTCCGCCCGTGATCGGAGGTGCAAGTTTTTGAAAAACAGCTCCTCCGTTGAAGTTTATGGGACCAAAGTCTGCTGAATATGCTCAATAAAAAGCCTCATGTACATTTTTAAGTGTAAGGTGTACATTGTACAGAGTGACTGAGTGTACAAGTGTGAACAAGGACCATTATTAAGAATAGGATTCTGTATATTGAGGGTAGTCAGATGTATAAGGCGCAAGAAAATGAGAAGAAAAACACTCAAGTGTTAGTGGGGACTAATAGGAAAAAGACTTTGCACCCTGAGAAAAAATCCAATTATTACAAATAACTGGGCTTAATCAATACATAGTGCAAGGAGCAAAACATCAGTGCAGCATTTCATAACAACAAAAAAATCACCTTATTGAAGTCAGAGCAGTGCAAGATTCTGATTAATTGCTCTCGGTACTGACCTTACATTTATTGCTTTGTTCCTTGTGCTGTTTTATGGAATCAACATGTTTGTGTCATATTACTTAGCAACAAGCACAGCTGTCATGTAACACGTAAAGAAATGTTAGCTTTTTCAGTTGTCACTCATACTGTAGTGTTTTTTCAATACACTTTAGTTCAATCACATAGTAGGTCTACTTAAGTCTTGACTCCAGCTCTTTTAACTCCAAATCAATAATTCTTATAATACGAGAAAATATTTTGCTTTAGAAACTGCAGCTTGGTTTTGCATGTTAATTCTATGACCTACCAGAACGCCCAGATCCTTCTTAACCATTGACTCCCCAGCTGTTTTCCTCCTGGAATGTATGATGCACACGATTTTTATAAATCACACACGTGGGGGGACACTACAATAGGAGGCAGTGCTGATGATGTATAAATGTTAGAGTTATTCAAGCAGTCGGGGGGGGGGGGGGCGGCACTGTCCAGGGAGGGGGAGGAAGACCCAGGAGAAGAGATGAGACAGATACAGAGCTGTGGATGACAGAGGCATGTAAACTGGCCACTGTGTCAGAGCTCAGCAGCCATGATATACCGTGGTCAGTTTACAGGGGGAGGGTAGAAACTGGCAGGATCAGACAGGTTTTGTAGGTGTTACAGGAGGCTAGATGACACAGTATTTTTTAAATTAAAGCCTTATAGTTCAAAATAAACATAAACCACTAAATCCCACCCCCGGGAACAAAAGCCCTTTTTTTTTTTTTTTAAGGAAACCTTGCAGCAATTTAAAAAAAAGATTTGCTATGAACGGGACAGCAGCAAAAAGTGACCTCTGACTTCAAATCAACCACAAAATAGAATGACCCCCCCCCCCTTCCAAAACCAAAACTTATCAAAGGGATAGATTGCAAGAAGAGCTAGCATTCATAATCAGTACAGTTTCTAACTGACCGTAATCTTCGCTATGCAGATTGTGAACTTTATCTTTGCTTTACCTACAACAGTTTCCAGTTTACTGACACATAGGCTGCTCTGCCCCCCCCCTTTAATAGTGGGGGCTGGCATAACCAAAAGTCCCCTAGTTGGCTCTTCTTCTGGGTTAATCTGTCAGGACAGAAATCTCAACTCTCCAGGATTTGTCGCAAATAGTTTCGGAAAATCAAAACCTCATGCCTATTGAAGAGTAATGTTGAGAAATGGGCATACAGCATTGGGCATGGCCTAGGAAATGATCTTGTAAACACATTGCAAAGCAAGCACTTTATTGGGTGCTAGTGTGTATCATGCCATTTGGCTTAATATACTCTCTTAGTTCTGGCATCCTAGATGCACTCACACACTTTAGGAATGCCCCTTTTTTAAACCTGCGTGTACAGGGACTTGGTGTTCTGGAAATGATTTTGCACAAGGCCCTCTACACATATTAGGGGCAAAGTTAGCTGCATGCACAAAACACTTGCATAATATGATAACCAAAATATTTTACACTCTGTTCATCTGCATTTACACCTGAGCAGAGCATATTCCTAGAGTTTTGAAGCATTTTTTAAGATGTTTTTAAGATGTTCTACAAGCATTTTTGCACGTGTTTCAAGCTTCAAGAGTTTGTTTCCTGGGCTGGGAAAGGGAGGACTGCAATTATATAGGAGGCAGGGGCGGACTGACCATTTGGGTACTCGGGCAGTGCCTGACGGCCCAGGGCCAGAAGGGGGACCCATGAGAGGCTCGTGGCAGGGCCGGCACCAGGATGGGATATTTTTTTGGCAGCTATAATCTCCCTCTTAGTGTGGCTGAGTGATGTGCAGAGAGGGAGCGAGGCAAACAGCGGGAAGAGGGGTCCAGCCTGCTATACAGCTCTGTATCTCAACCTCTGCCCAGCAGTTCACACTATACAGTGGAGGGGAGTGAGGTCTGACAAAAGTGTGTGGGGAGATGCAGAGGTGTGCTAGGGATACAGAAGTAGAGGGAGGGGTGCAGAGATGTGTGGTGGACTACATATGGATGTGTCAAGTTGTGCTGGGGGTTGCAAAGGATTTCTGAGGTGTGCTGGGAGATATAGAGGATGCTGGGAGATACAGAGGTATGCGGGGGATGCAAAGGTGTGCTGGATGTACAGGTGTGCAGGTGGGGAGGCATAGATGTGCAGCAGAGTACATGTGCTAAGGGGTGTTGAGGATATGGAGGCGTATTGAAGGATGCATAGGATTCTGGTGGTACAGAGGTGTACAAGGGGGTACAGAAGTGTGCTGGGGGTGCAGATGCATGCTGGGGGCTGCAGAGGCCTGCTAGGTGTAACAACGGCTTCCTGGGGAGTACTAAGGCAAGTTGGGGGTGCAGAGGTATGTGGGAGGCTGCAGAGGTGTGTTTGGGGTACTTGGGGATATGGAGTATTCTGAGGGGGTGAAGAGGTGTGTGAGGGGTATAGACGTGTGCTGGGGGCTATGAAGGTGTGCAAGGGGGTGCAGAGGTGTCCTAGGGGTAATGCGATTTTTTGGGGGTATGGAGATGTGCTGGGGGCACAGAGGCATTCTAAGGGGTTTGGAGGCATTCTGGGGGGTGCAGAGATGTGAAAAGGGGTTCCTTGTGCTGTTTTATGGAATAAACATATTTGTGTCATATTACTTGGCAACAAGCACAGCTGTCATGTAACACATAAAGCAATGTTAGCTTTTTGAGTTGTCACTCATACTGTAGTGTTTTTTCAATATACTTTACTTCAATCACATAGTAGGTCTACTTAAAGCGAAGCTCCACCCTCAAATATAACTGTACATCAGTAGTTTTTAAAAAATGTCATTAGTCCATTAACAAAAAAAAAAAATTTTTACATGCCTTTAAACTGTTGTTGCTAGGCAGATTAGTGAATCTCCCCTCTTCCTGCACCGCGGTGCTTGTGCTTTCTAGCCTACACCGCGCAGACTCCTGGGAATGTAGTGTCATAATTTCCCAGGAGTCTGTGCGCTCTTAAGGACAGCACAGGTGCTCTAATGCGCATGCGCAGGATTTAAAGCTTACCCAGCATGCACATCTCGCCGGGAAGAGTGAAAAAAATTTACTGGGCTTCAATAGCCCACACAGGATATGGAAACGGCCACATCCTTCTGGACAGCAGCAGAGGCAAGTTTTTTATTATTGTAGACAATGATGTGGTATGTTTGATGCTCTTTAATGGGAACTTTATCTACATAATATTTCAATGGCCAAAAAAAAAAAACGTGACCGGAACCCCGCTTTAAGTCTTGACTCCAGCTCTTTCAACTCCTTGGGCCAGATCCTCAAAAGAGATACTCCGACTTAACTGCTGTTCAGTCTGTGTGTAACTTTGGAAACGATCCTCAAAAGGCTTTTTCCAAAGTTAGACAGAAGATCCGGCATGTGTAATTGAATTACACTGCCGAATCTTAGGATGCAGTACCGCATCCGCCGCTGGGGGCATTTCGAGTCGAAATGCCGTTGCTAGTATGCAAATTAGCACTTAAGGCGATCCACAAAGCTTTCTAGCTTCGTTTTTGCGCCGTAAGTGTTATTTTGCAAGTGTAAAATTAGGGCTGGTTCTACAAAGTGTAAACTAGTCACACCTTGTAAAAGCCCATTCCAGCGACGGCATTTGGTATGCTTTCCCGAGGGAGAACTCCACGGCAATTTGTAAAAAACAAAACCGGCATGGGTTCCCCCCCAGGAGCATACCAGGCCCTTAGGTCTGGTATGGGTTGTAAGGGGACCCCCCCTACACCGAAAAATCGACGTAGGGGTCCCCCTACAATCCATACCAGACCCGTATCCAAAGCACGCTACCCGGCCGGCCAGGAATGGGAGTGGGGACGAGCGAGCGCCCCCCCCCTCCTGAGCCGTGCCAGGCCGCATGCCCTCAACATGGGGGGGTTGGGTGCTCTGCGGCAGGGGGGCGCACTGTGGGCCCCCCCACCCCAGAGCACCCTGTCCCCATGTTGATGAGGACAGGACCTCTTCCCGACAACCCTTGCCATTGGTTGTCGGGGTCTGCGGGCGGAGGCTTATCGGAATCTGGGAGTCCCCTTTAATAAGGGGGCCCCCAGATACCGGCCCCCCACCCTAAGTGAATGGATATGGGGTACATCGTACCCCTATCCATTCACCTGGAGGCAAAAAGTAAAAGTTAATAAACACACAACACAAGGCTTTTTAAAATATTTTATTATTCTGCTCCGGACGCCCCCCCTGTCTTCGTTATTAGCTCAATTACCAGGGGGGGCTTCTTCTTCCGCTCTCCGGGGGTCTTCTCCGCTCTCCGGGGGGGGTTTCTTCTTCCGCTCTCCGGGGGGGGGCTTCTCCGGACTCCGGGGGGCTTCTTCCATCTTCTCCCCTCTTCCGCTCTTGACTCGGCGAACCCCGGTTCTTCTGCAGCTCTCCGGTGCCTTCTTCTTCAGCGCTGGCTGCCTGCTATGTTTGTGTGTTAGCTCGATTTCAAACAGGCAGCCGGCGCGGTCTTCTGTGGCGTCAGGGTCTTCTCTTCCTTTCTTCCGATGTTGCCTCGTCGCCTGTTGTCGCTGTAATGATGGAAGCGCGCCTTGCATCCCATTTATATAGGCATCACCGTCCCATCATGCTCCGGTAGGTACCCACGTGGTGGGTGCACGTGGGTAGGCACCCACCACTTGGGTACCTGCCGGAGCATGATGGGACGGTGATGCCTATATAAATGGGATGCAAGGCGCGCTTCCATCATTACAGCGACAAGATGCGACGAGTCAACATCGGAAGAGGGGAGAAGAACAGAAGACCCTGACGTCACAGAAGACCGCGCCGGCTGCCTGTTACTAATTGAGCTAACACACAAACATAGCAGGCAGCCAGCGCTGAAGAAGAAGGCACCGGACAGCTGGAGAAGAACCGGGGTTCGCCGAGTCAACAGCGGAAGAGGGGAGAAGATGGAAGAAGCCCCCCGGAGAGCGGAGAAGCCCCCCCCGGAGAGCGGAGAAGCCCCCCCCGGAGAGCGGAAGAAGAAACCCCCCCCGGAGAGTGGAAGAAGACCCCCGGAGAGCGGAAGAAGAAGCCCCCCCTGGAAATAGAGCTAATAAAGAAGACAGGGGGGGCATCCGGAGCGGAATAATAAATTATTTTAAAAAGCCTTGTGTTGTGTTTACTAACTTTTACTTTTTGCCTCCAGGTGAATGGATAGGGGTACGATGTACCCCATATCCATTCACTTAGGGTGGGGGGCCGGTATCTGGGGGCCCCCTTATTTGAGGGGACTCCCAGATTCCGATAAGCACCCCGCCCGCAGACCCCGACAACCAACGGCAAGGGTTGTCGGGAAGAGGTCCTGTCCTCATCAACATGGGGACAGGGTGCTCTGGGGTGGGGGGGCCCGCAGTGCGCCCCCCTGCCCCAGAGCACCCAACCCCCCCATGTTGAGGGCATGCGGCCTGGCATGGCTCAGGAGGGGGGGGGGGCGCTCGCTCGTCCCCACTCCCTTCCTGACCGGCCGGGTAGCGTGCTTTGGATACGGGTCTGGTATGGATTGTAGGGGGACCCCCTACGTCAATTTTTCGGCATGGGGGGGTCTCCTTACAACCCATACCAGACCTAAGGGCCTGGTATGCTCCTGGGGGGGGGAACCCATGCCGGTTTTTTCTTTGAAAATTGGCATGGAGTTCTCCCTCTCAGGAAAGCATGCTGAGCGACGCTGTCATTTTTTTAAATAATTATTTGTTTTCCCGGCGCGTCTTTTTTTTTTCACCCGTCGCAACTTTAGTGTCCCGTCGAAATTCTCAAAGCCGCCCGGCGTTAATTACGTTCGCGCGCTGCACGTCGGGAAAATGACGTCACACGCATGCGCAGTACGGCCGGCGCGGGAGCGCGCCTCATTTAAATTTTAAACGCCCCCAGGAGAGGAGGACCGCCTTACGACGGCGGCACTTAAGTTACACGGCCTGAAATTTCTAGGTAAGTGCTTTGACGATCGGGCACTTAGGTAGAAATTTTAAGTCAGTGTAACTTAACTGCTGAAATTTAAGTTAGGCAGAATTTTTGAGAATTTGGCCCATGGTGTCAACCTAAACTACACCATGACCATGTATTCACTTGCAATTAAAAGTTCTTTAAAATCTTTAGGTACAAGTCCAATAACATCCTGTAAAATATCAGGTGCGTGCTTAATTTTACATTGAAAGAGACAAGAGACAAATTAATCTGAAGAGAATGCAGTGATGCAATTGTGGGAGTGCTGGGCAGAAGGGGTAAAGAAGGGATATGAAGCTAGTGTGAAGTGACAGCAGATCAGCTTTCAAACGCTGACGTCCAAAGATAAACTATCCACGGGAACAACTTGGCACCTGCTGCCAGTACTGTCAAACAGACTTATTTAGGCCAGCTTTGGACATTACAAAAGTGGGAAAATGTTCTTTACACATTTATGTCCAATGTAACACAGAGCATTTCTTAAAAGACAAATTCTTTATTGTACTGTTGTCTCAGTAACTGCCTCACTAGACTGTTGGAACATTAGCTCTCTTCAGTCACACCTCTGTTTCTGGAGAGTATTATACCATAATACCAATTCCTCTTGTTTATAGATTGTAAGCTCTCAAAGCAGGACCACTCTAGCCCTCTTGTCTTAACCAGCCTAGCGGTATTCCCGAGTGTGGCTCGGGGTAGAATTTTAGTGCCATTAGCAGTAACTCCGAGCCACACTTGGAATTGCCTCGCTGGATCCTGGAAGAGGTGACTTAGCTTGTCGCCGGGATCCAGCGATGTATTTCCACAGTGCATGGCGGCCAGATTTTCCGCCCGATGCACTGTGTGTTCCCCTGCTTCCCTTACCTGCGAGCGTCGCAACGTAAAATAAAGTGACCTTAGATTGCCCCCCAGTGCTTTCTCCAGTGCCCTTGTCTGCAGTTTTACTGTGCTTTGTGTCTGTAAACTGCACAGCGACCATCAAAAAAGCGCACCTCCACCTCAAAATCGCTATATGACCTGCTTGGAAAACAGCGATAGCGTTACAGAATCGCTTGCAGAGGAGTTGAGTGACAGCGACTTGTGGGGAAGTTCGTCACCAGACGCAGAAAGCGATTTTGCGACTGTGCCCAGCGATGTGTGGACTTGGTGTTTGATTAATTGCGGTACGGAGCACGTAGCGCCCCCAAGATTTTCATTTACAGAAGCACCTGGGATCAAAGTGGATGTTGAGGATGACAACCCCTTGGCATACCTCAAGCTCTTTTTGACTGCTGAAGTTATCGCCAAAATTGTTTTGGAGACGAATCGCTACCAGGAGCAACAAGCTGCTACTCATCAGCGCTTTTCAAGGAGCAGAAAATGGGAACTAGTAACCAGAGAGGAGTCAGAGGCTGTATGCATGTCTGCAGGAGGCAGATGTCTTTGGTTATAGAGCAGCAAGACGCTGACAGGAGTAAGCTAGGTGTGTGCTTAACTCTAGGAAACTGTTTGTTCTGAGGAACAGAAACTTAGGCCTAGGCTAAAGGCCTGAAACAGCCGGAGGGCAAGTATGAAAGCCAGGAGGCTAAACTGTTGAATTGGCAAGATACTGGAATGGTGGAACCCCCTGCGAGGGCTGCTAATGTATTTGTGAACTTTTTGTGCTTTTAAATAAGTGGGCTACCAGGCCCTTAAAAACTCAGTTCTGGACTGGCGTACTCACTGTAAAACGCACCTATCGCTGGAGTCTAATAACCCCAATCTTACACTAGCCACTCCTTTTTTTGGCACCGTTATGTCGGAATATAAATTTTCGCTCATAATGAAATATTTGCAGCTTGCAAATAGTGAAGACTTTGATAAGAGTTCTCATCCAGCTCCAAAACTAAAAAAAAATTGGGAGATTTACCAACTTATTTTGAATAATTTCCAGCAGACCTATGTTCCAGAGAGAGACATAAGTTTTGACGAAAGTCTTATGGCCTACAAAGGTAGACTTAGCTGGATACAGTTTATCGCATCAAAGCGCGCTCGATTTGGCATAAAGTCATTTATGCTATGTGAATCCAGCTCTGGGTACATCTGGAATTCGGTCCTGTACACCGGGAAAGGGACCAAATTCATCGATCGATTCAGCAGTTTTGGAATGGCAACCGCTTCGGTTCTTTCTTTGATTGAGCCCTTGCTGAACCAGGGCTACTGTGTCACCACAGACAATTTTTATACGTCCCCAGAACTCTATTAATTCCTTCTTCTGAACAAGACGGACGCATATAGGACCGTTAGGGCTAACCAGCGTGACATGCCGCCAACCTTTGCCAATAAAAATCTTGGGGCAGGAGAAGTAGTTGCCTGGCAGAAAGGAAAAATTATGGCACTGAGGTGGCAGGACAAAAAAGACATGTGCCTTATGAGTACAATTCACAACACCTTGACCGTAATGGTACACACCAAAGGTGGAAAGGATGTGATGAAGCCACAGGTTGTGTTGGAATACAACAACACCATGGGAGGTGTGGACAGAGCTAACCAGGCCATGACCTTTTATCCAGCTGTAGCGCCTGGTTACTTTAGGTACCGGTGCTATTTAAATTTGGAGGGAGATCAGAGTGTAGTTAAACTCTGATTCAAATGGTTATGTGCAAAACAGGGTCGCTGTCTCATCTTGGCTGTGCTGTGGGCTTATTCTGTTGTGCTGGGGTGTTCTTCCCACCCTGTGCAGTAGGTGGCAGCAGTGGAGTCAAGGTTTGGGTGCTTTTCCCCAGCACCCAATCAGGAGGGTTTAGCCTCGCTGTGCATGCTGGGGGAGGATATTTATGGGGCAGACGCCATTGGTTCTGGGTTCTCCTTCGTCCAGTGTGGCACCCACCTTTAGGGTGGCCACATCACGGCACCCCAGCGTTATGGCCTACCGGGGCGTGCGTGCCACGCTGTGTTCCTAGTTCCGGGGCCACATTGGCCTGGAACATTTGAGCAGCAACGAGGACCCAGTGAGCGACTGGGTTCCCACCTTTGAGGATCCCAAGCGGTAGTGCTGTACGGTGGGGAGTCCGTCTGAGGAGCGCCATTGAGAGGCTGGGGGTCCAAAAGGGCCTTGACAAACCACCAGGGATCAAGGTAGCCGGACACTGAAGGATTGATCACCTGTCAGTCGGTACCTGGGCGACAAGTTGAAGGAGACCCAGGCGTAATTCACCTAAGGAGGATCTCCTCCGTAACTACAATCAGAGAGGGCCTGTGGCAGAGGTGTCTCCCTGACGTTCACCAAGGAGGGTCTGTGGCAGAGACTTTTCCTCAAGTTCAAGTTCACTAAGGAGGGTCTGTGGCAGGGAATTTATCCTACAAATGTTCGAGTGATACTCCGGCTGCCAGGTCAGTGAGAGAGGCCTGTCCAGGTACAATAATCCCACTCTGGCAGGAGTGGCGCAGAGAATTGTTACGCTTTGGGAGCAGGACTGTTTCCCTATTATTACGCCTGAATTAGCTATTCTCCTTTCTTCCTTCAACTTTACTTTCCTCACCACAAGTTTTATTGTTTTTACCCGGCTGGGTAATAAAGAGCACAGCAAAGAGCACCTGTTGCGGACATTCCTTTACTTCTACTAAATGCATCATGCACCCCTAGGAATTCGGAAGAGTCACGATGTAAATGTGCCACCCAAAACAACCAGCAGCTCCTCCGGGGGTAGTGCTACACAGCCATGAGGAAGCAACAAAAAAAATTATAAAAAAATCTTCAGGCATCTTCTGGAACAGTGGCTGTGGAATGCCTTCATTCTTCTGAAAAAAGAGTGACAGGCCTATGGTCCATGCGGACTTTGTGTGGAAGGTTGTTGAACTCATCTTTCTAAAGCACCAGACGATAACGGCTGTAAACCGATCTGGACGTCGGGCTGCTGGTGTTGTGAACCCGAAACGACTGACTGGTCGTTACTTTATGGACCACATTTCACCCACTGAAAAGAAGACCGCACCCACAAGGATGTGTGTGGTTTGCTGCTCCAAGCGTGACGACACTGGAAGAAAAATCCGAAAAGAAACCCGTTTCTATTGTCCCGACTGTGACGTTGGACTTTGTGCTGTACCTTGTTTTAAAATTTTCCATACCCGAAACGTGAAGTGAAGCAATATGACTACTTATATTGCACCCTTGTTTGACCAAAAAATTCTGTGTTTTTGATTATATTATTTACTAAAATGTATTGAATAAAAAGTATTGTTATTATTAAATTATTATTTGTTATTATTTATTATATTATAATTTATGATTTTGTGTTTCAAGATGTCTACTAGACTCTGGTTTGGACAGATTTAGGTGAGTTATTCCTAAGAATTACAGGCCTGCAAAACGCCAAATTTCCATGCAAAATAATGGTACCGCTTCCAGCACCTAAAATCTGAAAGAATCATACCGCCAGGGAGGTTAAAGTGGTTGTAAAGGTTCCTTTTTTTAAAATAACAAAGATATCATACTTACCGCCACTGTGCAGTTTGTTTTGCACAGAGTGCCCTGATCGTCCTCTTCTGGGGTCCCACGGCGGCTTTCGCGGCTCCTCCACGCATTAGATAACCCCCTCTGGGAAGCTCTCTCCCAAGGGGGCTACCTTGCGGGCACGCTCCTGCGTCATACACTCGCTGTATATAGACGCAGAGTGTATGACACGGACCCACCCCTGGCGGCCGCATAATTGGATTTGATTGACAGCAGCAGGAGCCAATGGCTGCGCTGCTATCAATCTATCCAATGAAGAGCCGAGAAGCCGTGGAGAGAGCGTTGTGGGATCGCGCCCACGGAAATTCAGGGCTCAGGTAAGTAAAACAGGGGTCTGGGGGGCCTAGGATGCATCAAGGTGAAAAAACACGAAGGTTTACAACCCCTTTAAATTGTATTGCAACTGTACTGTCTCCCTTTATTTTGTAAAGTGCTGTTGGCACTATATAAATCCTGAATATTAAAAATACTAAAATATTATTTTACTTAAATTTTTATCTCTTACACTTTGTCATATTGGATCTCTTCCACGTGGCCTTTTATCTTAGGCCCCTATCACACAGGCATTCCAATCAGTCAGTTTTACAAGCATAACTCATCGGAAGCTCCATGCAGTTCTATGGTGTTGTGTGATTGTTAAGTTCTGTGAGAGACAGAGGACCTTGTGTTTTACCTTGTCAGGTTCACTGGCTTCACTTCCTGTTTCTCTTACTTACAATGCCGACACCTGCACCTGAAGCAGATTGACAAATCAGTTTGGGTTGCCGACATTGCAGGATCCCTCGACAGGTAAGTGTCCTCATATTAAAAATAAGCAGCTACAGTATTAAAATTCCAGACTGGAATTTAATCCTCTTTAACCACTTAAGGACCGGAAGATTTTCTCCCTTAATGACCAGGCCATTTTTTGTGATACGGCACTACGTTGATTTAACTGACAATTACGTGGTCGTGTGGCGCTATACCCAAACAAAATTGACATCTTTTTTCCCCCACAAATAGAGTTTTTTTGGGGGGGTATTGATCACTTTAACGGGAGGGCCCGTGGAACCCAGAAGCTCTTACAAAGTATGAGCCAGGAAATAATGGATTCAGAATATCTTGGACTACCTGAGATGGGGCAGTAATGATTATCCACAATATATTCCAGGATATCGTTAAAGAACTAATTACTGTTTGTTGATTCTGAACTCAACAGGTTAATTGAAAGAGTGACTCATTCAATGTGGGGACACATACTGTTCGGTGTTAATGTCGTCTGTTGTGATGTAAATGAATCTAGGATGGCTCCTTGTGCTAATTGACACTGTATTGTGTGAAGGAGTCCTGTGATAAATGTGCATTGCAAGTTAACAGACAGTTTAAAGGTCATGTGTCTGAAGACATCAGATGTAGTTAATTAGCTCATGTAAATTATGTCAGAGCTGGGCCAGAATGTCTGACTAAAAGATGTGTATTGAGGGGGCTCGTTAGGAACCATTTTATGATGTTGTGGGTGGAGTTGAGTCATTGTTCATTTTGGTTACTGCAGAATCCTAACTGTATATAAGAGCCTGATTTTCTCATTAAAGGGTCTATTCGTGTGGAACCTCAAACAGAGCTGTGTGTCTCATTATTGGGGTTTGTTTGCCTGACTGTGGAGTGTCGGTAGCTGTCTTGGGTTCGGGAATGGAATATCTTAAACGGCGTTAACCCCTGTCCCATTTGGGGTTCTGTTACAATCACCTCTGCGGTTTTTATTTTTGCACTATAAACAAAAAAAGAGCGACTAATTAAAAGAATATATATATTTTTAGCTTTTTGCTATGATAAATAAACACAAAAAAATAAACAAATTTCCTAATTAGTTTATGCCAATATGTATTCTTCTATGTATTTTTGGTAAAATAAATCGCAAAAAGTGTATATTGATTGGTTTGCGCAAAAGTTATATCGCCTACAAAATAGGGTATATATTTGGCTTTTTTTTTTTTTTTTTACTAGTAATGGTGATCAGCGATTTTTTAATGGGACTGCGACATTGCGGCGGACAGATAGGACACTTTTGACACTTTTTTGGGACCACTGACATTTATACAGCGATCAGAGCTAAAAAATAGACACTGATTACTGTATAAATGTCACTGGCAGGGAAGGGGTTAACACTATGGGTGATCTTGGGGGTTAAGTGTTCCCTAGGGAGGTGTTTCTAACTGTGGTGAGTGGAATAGCTGGGAGTAGAGAGAGATTGCTGTTCCTGATCAATAGGAACAGCAGATCACTCTCTACTTCCTTGTCAGAATGGGGATATGTCTGTTTACATTCACAGATCCCTGTTCTGGCTCTCTGAGGAGCAATTGCAGGTGGCTGGCGGACATCGCGACCGCCGGCCACACGCATCAGCTCCAGGGTCGTGCCGCAGGTTTGCACGCCCCCTATAGCCCTTAAAACACCCACCGTACAGCTACAGCGATTCACGCAGGGGAGCCAACCTGCCACCATATAACGCGTTGACTCGTCAGCAAGTAGTTAAAGTGGTAGTAAATACTATTTTGGGAATTTTACCTACAGGTAAGCTCATAATAAAGCCTGCCCATAGGTTAAATGAATATCTGCTAAACGTGCACTGCTTAGGAGATATTCTGGTGAGCAGCAGATGGTGACATCACCATTGTATGTGCTCTGAAGGAACAACATACCTGTACCATTCCTTCAGAGCTCTGTGCTGTGGCCATGACTCCTGCGCGCATGTGCTGGAGTGAGGTCTTTATGGCTTGGCCATTCAAGCGGCCTCAGCCCGCAAACCCGGAAAGAAGACCGGGTGAAGATGAAAGCCTCTGCAGAGGTGACAGCTCGCCGCTGGAGGGATTTGTTTCAAGGTAAGTCTACTGAGCACGTTATGGCTTTACCTTTCAGAGGGGAATTTCTACTACTGCTTTATTAACTTCAGACCAGGCATGGACAAAGTTTTAATACTTTACTTAGAAAGGTGCTAAAATAGACATTTACAGTGCAACAGGCAAAACATGATACTAGCTCACTAAATATGGCTGCAGGCTGGTGTGCTGCCCCGGCATACAGTACCTGCGAAAGTGCATTTCAGTGTCCATAGTCCTTTACAGGCTCTCTCACACAAGTGTAGGTCCTTCAGAGGCATACTCCAGCATTGGTATCTTCAAGGGCCATGTCAAGCAACCTTCTCCTACTCCTACAGATCTCTTCTTCCATATACATCCCTTCTGTAACTCACATTCAGACTGAACCATATTTACTAAGTGTCTCCTATGGGAAAACTGATGGCTCCCTGGATTCTTTTGGAAGCACTCTCTCGAACCGGACCACTGTCCCAATTTATATCGCACAGAGCAAGTGGACCAGACCCAGACAGGAAACCCACAAAAAGGTCAGGAGAGCGGGCAAAACATTAACCCCCAACCCTCCCAGCTGGGACAGCACCTAATGACCACTTCAACCTGCTTACACACTATACCTCCCAATCCAGTGCAGAAATAAGTTCCTCTTGCACCAAAGGTTAGAATTTCAAAGTGCACCCCCTCAACCTGAGATGGATGGAGCTTGCAACTCCACGTGTACAGAGGTTGGTTGGCTTGTGCAGGATAATTATTTGATGGCTGCTGCTCACTGGTCCTAGGGTTACCACTTTTTGGGCAAAGACAACTGAATGGGATTGGGAGAGGTGTTGCAATATGTTTAAACTAGTATAGTTTAGTCATAATAAGCATGTTCAATATTATACAGTATTATATTATATTATATCATATTAACAAAAATGGTTTTTGCCATCTGGGAATTAAAATAGTTTATAACTCATCAAAACTTTAGCCCTGGTTCACATTGATGCTACTTTGAAATCGCGCTACTTCACTTGAAGTAGCGCAATTTCAAAGTAGCAGGGTCAGCGCGATTTCAGGTGCTACTTGATAGACATCTGTGTGGCCTAATACACAGATGTCTATTGAAATTGCACCTTAACCCCCCTGGCGGTATTCCAGAGTCTGGCTTGGGGTAAGATTTCTTTACCAAAAGCGGTATCCCCGAGCCAGACTCGGGCTCGCCTCGCAGCAGCCACAGACAAAGTTATTTACCTTGTCCCTGGATCCTGCGATGCATCCCCGCTGTGTGAGCGACCGGGGTCCTCGCTCGATTCGCACAGTGTCCCTGTGTGCCGCCGATCTCCGTTCCCTGCGATGTTACGACACACAGGGGCGGAGAACGGCGCCAAATTCAAAAAAGTAAATACATTACATACAGTATACTGTAATCTTATAGATTACAGTACTGTATGTAAAAAATACACATCCCCTTTGTCCCTAGTGGTCTGCCCAGTGTTCTGCATGTACTTTTATAAAATAAAAACTGTTCTTTCTGCCTGCAAACTGTAGATTGTCCATAGCAACCAAAAGTGTCCCTTTACGTCAAAAGTGGTTTTAGAGCAGCTAGAAAACAGCGATAATAAATTATAATCACTTGCAGAATTGAGCAATAGCCATTTGTGGGAAAATTTGTCATAAAAAAATAAAAGTAATGACAGCGACAATTCTGCAACTGAGCAAATTTCTGTGTTTTTGATTTGATTACATTATTGAATAATTAATTATAATACAAAATTAATTAGAATTACATTATTATTTGTTATAATTATTTATTATATTATAATTTATGATTTTGTTTTTCAAAATTTATCATACCCGGGATGTCTACTAGACTCTGGTTTGGACAGATTTAAGTGAGTTATTGCTAAGAATTACAGGCCTACAATGTAAAACGCCAAATTTCCATGCAAAATAATGGTACCGCTTTTAGCACCTAAAATCTGAAATAATCATACCGCCAGGGAGGTATAATCAGCAAAAGTAGTGCAGGAACTATTTTTGCAAATCGGTGCAGCACCGCAAAATCTGTGTCGCACTGATTGGAACAGTGCCATTGCCGCCAATAGGCTGCGACTTGTCATGCGTTTTGATCTCTTAATTCGCATAACAAATCGCTCCAATGTGAACCTATGCTTAAATGTATTTTTTTTTAATAAAGGATCTAGAATTGTGTTTATGGTAGAAAGCTTTTTTTTTTTTTCTTTTAAGACTTTCAAGTAGTCTAATGCCGCGTACACACGGTCGTTTTTCGGCATGAAAAAATACGACGTTTTTAAAAACGTCATTTAAAATCATTGTGTGTGGGCTTCACATCGTTTTTCGGTTTCTGAAAAATTTTGTTTTTCGAGTTGTAAAAAATGACGTTTTAAACCCGCGCATGCCCAGAAGCGAGTTATGAGACGGGAGCACTCGTTCTGTTAAAACTACCATTCATAATGGAGTAAGCACATTCATCACGCTGTAACAGACAAAAAAGCACGAATCGTCTTTTACTAACACGGAATCAGCGAAAAGCAGCCCAAAGGCGAATAGAACGTCCCCTTCAGAGTGCCGTCGTACATGTTGTACGTCACCGCGCTTTGTTCATCATTTTTCAAAAACGATGGTGTGTGGGCAACATCGTTTTTAATGATGAAGTTGGAAAAACTTTGTTTTTTGGACATGCTGAAAAAAGTCGTTTTTTTCATAAGGCCTCTTACACGTGATATGAAAATCAGAAGAGAAAATTCAACAGCCGATTTGACTTTTTCGTCAGACAAAAGCTGGATGTGCAGTCTTTAACATTTTTGTCAGATGTGAACTCAACGTCTGATTTTCGGATGGTCAGTGCAGAAATCGCCACACAAAAGTCGAAAGTACAAACACACTTGCTTGCAATCAAGGAATGACTAGGAAAAGTTTGTAATCTAGAATTAACATTCGTGACGCGGCATTTGATTAAATGTTGAAATGCAGCGCACATTCTCATCTTCTTTAATGGGATAATGAAACTGCTTTGCTGGTGATACTGATGTAGTTATGCCAAATGTATTTTAAAAGGCTTTGTTTTGTACGATCTGAAAATCCTGAATCAATGCTCACCAAACTTCTACTAACACAAAATTAGCAGAAGGGGCCCAAAGGGTGGTGCTTGAGAAATTAACTTCCTCTTTATACTCTCATAGTACGTCACTGCGTTCGTGTTTGTCAAACGACAATTTTTTGGATAGTTAGTATGCTAGACAAAATCCTGCACTCGCGCTTTTGACAAAAATAAGACTCTCGGTTGTACAACAGTCAAACTGTGTGTACGAGGCTTAACACTATAGGCTAAGAACATTCTACCAGAAGAGTAAATAATATGAGGAAGACCTCTGCTACGTGTATGGGGAATGTGTATGTGCTTGCCACTGATAATGTAATGAATTAGCTACTGCAGAGGGAACTGCTATACAGAAAATGGTACAATGTTACATAGATAAAACTACATTTTTTATTTTAGGTGATCTGTAAAGGGTTACAATCTGGAAAACCTGTCAAACAATAGAGTTTAGTCTCCTCAATTTGTATTGATAATGTATAGCAGTTCTCGTTCTACAGTAGCTAATTCATTACATCTAAATACTTATTTACAGTATTATGAATATCATCTCAATCTAGTAATCATTATGAGGTATTTTCCTGATTCACTCTGCTCTCGTAAATAAAGAATTTGTTCAAGGAAAAAAAACAAAAAAACGATTGGCATGCATTTTTTCCACCATTCACACAAATCAAATGTACCGTACATGCAGTTTGCCAGAACGAATAACTGCCATTTTTTATAAATACACCCCTTAACCACTTAAGCCCCGGACCAATATGCTGGCTAAAGACCCAAGGGGTTTTTACAGTTCGGGACTGCGTCGCTTTAACAGACAATTGCACGGTCGTGCAAAGTGGCTCCCAAACAAAATTGGCGTCCTTTTTTCCCCACAAATAGAGCTTTCTTTTGGTGGTATTTGATCACCTCTGCGGTTTTTATTGTTTGCGCTATAAACAAAAATAGAGCGACAATTTTAAAAAAAATGCAATATTTTTTACTTTTTGCTGTAATAAATATCCCCCAAAAACATATATAAAAAAAAAAATTTTCCTCAGTTTAGGCCGATACGTATTCTTCTACCTATTTTTGGTAAACAAAAAACGCAATAATCGTTTATCGGTTGGTTTGCGCAAAATTTATAGCGTTTACAAAATAGGGGATAGTTTTTTTGCATTTTTATTTTTTTAATTTTTTTTACTAGTAATGATCAGCGATTTTTTTCGTGACTGCGACATTATGGCGGACACTTCGGACAATTTTGACACATTTTTGGGACCATTGTCATTTTCACAGCAAAAAATGCATTTAAATTGCATTCTTTATTGTGAAAATGACAGTTGCAGTTTGGGAGTTAAACACAGGGGGCGCTGTAACATTTAGGGATCACTGTGTATGTGTTTACTAGTGTAGGGGGGTGTGGCTGTAGGACTGACACCATCGATCGAGTCTTCCCTATAAAAGGGATCACTCGATCGATGCGCCGCCACAGTGAAGCACGGGGAAGCCGTGTTTACACATGGCTCTCCCCGTTCTTCAGCTCCGGGGAGCGATCGCGACGGAGCAGCTAAAAACAAATAGCCGCGCCGTCGTCCCGGATCGCTCCCCGAGCGGACCCGACCTCCGCATGTACCGGGGGGGGTCCCGATCGGACCCCCCACCCACGTCTAACAGAGGACGTACAGGTACGTGGATGTGCCTGTCCGTGCCATTCTGCCGACGTAAATGTACATGAGGAGGTCGGGAACTGGTTAACCACCTGCCGACCAGCTGCCATATAATGTCATTATATGGCGGAAGGTCGGCACGATCCCATGAACCATCGTAACTGTACGTCGGCTCCTTTCAGCGGTATAGCAGGCGCACGCACGTCTGTGCACTGCGGGGGTGCCAATGCGTGTGGCCGGCGGTCTCGATAACCACCAGCCACGCGCAATCGTGGGCACGAGAGCCAGACCAGTTCTGTGAGGAGAGGAAAGACAGATCGTGAGTTCCTACTAGCTAGAAACAACAATCTGTCATCTCCTCTAGTCAGTCCCATCCCACTACAGTTAGAACACACATGAGGGAACACAGTTAACTCCTTGGTCGCCCCCTAGTGTTAACCCCTTCCCTGCCAGTGACATTTACACAGTAATCAGTGCATTTTTATAGCACTGATCGCTGTATAATTGCCAAGGGTCCCAAAAATGTGTCAAAAGTTTTCAATTTCTCTGCCGTAATGTCGCAGTCCCGATAGAAATCGCAGATCACCGCCATTACTAGTTAAGAAAAATAATAATAATAAAAATGCCATAAATCTTTCCCCTATTTTGTAGACCCTATAACGTTAGCCTAAACAAATCAGCCTAAACTGAGGAAAAAAATTGCTTTAAAAAAAAAAAAATGGGGATATTTATTATGGCAAAAAGTACAAAATATTGTGTTTTTTTTTTCAAAATTGTCAGTCTTTTTTTATTTATAGAGCAAAAAAAAGAAGCAGAGATGATCACATACCATCAAAGGAAAACTCTATTTGTGGGAAAAAAGGATGGTTGCAAAAAATCGCCTGGTCATTGAGTAGCCAAATTTTCCGGGGCTTAAGTGGTTAATTTACAGTGCAGAGGTCTCCCTCTTAATATTTCCTTTTTTGGTCAAATGTTCTTATGCCACGTACACAGGACCGTTTTTAATGTCCTAGAAAAACAATGTTTTTCTCGACGTGATTCTTGTCAAGCCTGCCTTGCATACACACGATTGTGAAAAAATGCATGGTGACGTACAACACGTACAACGGCACTATAAAGGGGAAGTTCCATTCAGATGGCGCCACCGTTTGGGCTGCTTTTGCTGATTTCGTGTTAGTAAAAGTTTGGTGAGAGACGATTTGCGCTTTTCAGTCTTCATGCTTTTCAGTCTGTTACAGCGTGACGAATGTGCTATCTCCATTACAAACGCTAGTTTTACCAGAACAAGTGCTCCCGTCTCATAACTTGCTTCTGGGCATGAAAATGTTTTCCCCGTCGTTAAAGCCTACACACAACCGCTTTTCACGACAAAAAATTTTAATGCCCATTTTTCACGACGTAAAAAATGCTCTGTAGCCTACACATGGTCGTTTTTAATGACCAATTAAAAAAATTGCATTTTTCTCGTCATGAAAAATCGTCGTGTGTACGCGGCTTTAGCATATAATGTTAGACTATTTACTCTATGTTTCTAAGTCAGTTTTCTCTTAGAATTGTTATTTAGGTAATGCTACATTCGCTCCGCTAAGGCAACAAGTAGAACCTGACATTTGACACATAACACACATTATGGCTATTATTTATGACTTTTGCATGAATGCTGCGACATTCACATTGAAATTTGTATAAGTGGACCCCAAAGTCTTAATAAGGGGCTAAATGTTAACAGTTGACACATAACACTAATTCACACATACTAGACATTCATAAATTAAGACTAGGACACTGACAACCCAGTACTGCTGATCACACTAAGAGAGTGCTATCACTTTGACAACTGGTCCACTGTGCTCTGTTTCTCAGGGCTGCTGTCACTCTGACACTGGAGCCCCAGTGATTACATTGAATGAGCTGCTTTTTAGTGTAATCTGCAGACCTGAGCTGTCAGTTTTACAGCTTGGCCTTGCACTGGGCAAGAGATGACCAGCTGATGTAGGGTTGAACATGGTAGCCAATCAGCTTCTAACTTGTTCAACTAAGCTTTGAAAAAAAACCTGGAAGCTAATTGGTTTCTATGCAGAGCTGCACCAGATTTTACACTCCAGTTTAGTAAATCAACCCCGTGGTGATAGCAGAGCCTTCCAACCTGGCTGCACCTCTTTCCCGGCACAGCACCTGAGGTTTCTTCGGTCCAGCTTTGTTTCCTCTCATAAACACATTGGAAAATCTTTCCCATGACTTCTCTGATACATTACCTCATCTCCAAGGCATTTGTACCTTGTGAAGCCTTGATTTCATAATGCTGTCCTGGCACAAGACAGCCTGTATATTATTTCTATCTTGTATTTCCTTTCCTCTGCATGATTGTGATACTTATCACAACACTTTTTGCCTTATACAATTCCTATTCACTACTCTGGGAAAAGGGGAAGTACTACTGATCAAAAAATGCTTGTCTTTTTCCCCCATACTGCATCTATGAAAACGTCATTCTGCGGCTTTAAATAGGTAGAGAATGCCATTTTGCTATGTAAAGTATTTATATATAAAATAGCTCAAAATATGTGAAGAAATAATAATCCCATGCTGCCCCTTTAAAACTAGCATCTAACACAGCAAACAGACAGTAGCTAGAAAATATAGTGTAGCGCTAAATGGTAAAAGTACGGAGACAGATGAGTGTCCCAATGCTCAGTCTAAACAAGGCCCGCGGGCCGAATCCGGCCCCCCAGGCAGTTTCATGTGGCCCTCGCACCTCTCCAGCAGCTGCAGGAGAGCTCCAGCCCTCCTCTGGTCCTCCTCCATACCACTACTATATGCTTTCAAGCAATGCATCCAGCTTCTTCCCAGCAGCAGCATAAGGAAAGAGACATGCACTGTGATGTAAGGGAGAGTGGGGGTTTCAAACTTCTGATGGTGGGGTGGCTCTTGACATCTAATGTAAGGGGAGGGGACGCTCTGGACATCTAATCTTACAGATACAACTGGCCCTTTTGAGGACAATCATAATGCTGATGCGGCTCAGTTGAATAGTGCTCTAATACAAATGTAAATATGATATCATCATAAAATGAAAATAGATGAAAATAAACTAGGGCTGTTACTGATCAAAATGTTTCTGTTCGATTCATCGTTTTTTTTTAAATCGATTAATCGACTAATTTCGATTAATTATAACGCACTCACAGATCCAACTACTTTTAGCTGATCTCCTTGCAGGCTGATTCCCAGTGCAGCTACCGACCACTGGAAAAATGGATAGCAGGATACAAAAAACACACAAAGGCAGCACTCGATGGGAATAGCATTAAAACTTTTATAGTCTTCAAGTAGGTAACAAAATAAATATTGCACTGGAGATAAAATCGATGTAGCTACATAAACTGTAAAAATGGTGCGATTAATATCAAACGGTAGCAAAAGCAGTCATAAAAACATGTAGCCAAGTATGATACTGGTATAAAAATGTGTACAACGATACCACTGCTGAATCCAGATGAGGAGAGGTTAACATCAGTCCGTCGGCATGTAGATGTCCCATGAAGGGAACTATCACAACTCCCAGTGGATGGTTGTAGAATCCCAGGTTGACAGAGGGAAGTGATAGAGGGAAGTGATAGAGGGAAGTGTAACAGCCCTTGCGTGTGGCAGATAGTAAGGTCCCGCCGGGATGCAGATATGAAGGCACAGCAAAGGAGCCCTTCAGATGGACACGGCAAGCCCCGCCGGTGTCCGTGATGTTACTGGATCTCAAACGGAACTCCCTGAAGGCCCAGAAGCCGGCAGAGAGGTGAGTACCAATCAAAATAATTTTAATCGATCAAAAAGATTTTTGAATGTTGAAAGTAGGGTTGTCCCGATACCGATACTAGTATCGGTATCGGGATCGATACTGAGCTTTTGCTCCCGATGCCTGACCCGATACTTTATTTTTTTTCCTCTGAGTGTGGGCGGAGAGGGGGCGGGGAGCAGTCGGAGAGGAGCGGTCGGAGAGGAGACCGAGAGGAGCCTGAGGGGGCAGAGAGGAAGGCGGACAGGAGGCGGAGAGGAGGCGGACAGCAGAGCAGTCCTCGGGTATGTAAAACATACCACTGGAGGTGGAGGAGAGCTGCTGCCACTGCCGCCCATTGTAGTTGTTCGGCGCTCGGGGAACATAACAGCTTTCATTTGAAGAGCTGTGTGTTCCCCGCCGCGCCTCATCATATATAGCCCCTCCCCCTTGTCAGGGCACGTTGATAGACAGATCACCCGTCCCAGGATTGGACGGGTGATCTGTCTATCAAAGTACTCGGACAAGTGGGAGGGGCTATATATGACGACGCGCGGCGGGGAACACACAGCTATTGAAATGAAAGCTGTTATGTTCCCTGAGCGCCGAACAACTACACGGCGGGGGGGGAGACCTACACAAGAATTTTGGGGGAGAGACGCAAGGCTGCATTTTGGGGAGAGACTCAAGGCTGCATTTTGGGGAGAGACGCAAGGCTGCATTTTGGGGAGAGACTCAAGGCTGCATTTTGGGGGAGAGACGCAAGGCTGCATTTTGGGGGAGAGACGCAAGGCTGCATTTTGGGGGAGAAACGCAAGGCTGCATTTTGGGGGAGAAATGCAAGGCTGCATTTTGGGGAGAGACGCAAGGCTGCATTTTGGGGGAGAGATGCAAGGCTGCATTCTGGGAAGAGACGTAAGGCTGCATTTTGGGGAGAGACTCAAGGCTGCATTTTGGGGGAGAAACGCAAGGCTGCATTTTGGGGAGAGACGCAAGGCTGCATTTTGGGGGAGAAACGCAAGGCTGCATTTTGGGGAGAAACGCAAGGCTGCATTTTGGGGAGAGACACAAGGCTGCATTTTGGGGGAGTGACGCAAGGCTGCATTTTGGGGGAGTGACGCAAGGCTGCATTTTGGGGAGAGACGCAAGGCTGCATTTTGGGGGAGAGACGCAAGGCTGCATTTTGGGGGAGAGACGCAAGGCTGCATTTTGGGGAGAGACGCAAGGCTGCATTTTGGGGAGAGACGCAAGGCTGCATTTTGAAGAGTGACGCAAGGCTGCATTTTAAAAAAAGGATCGGTATTCGGTATCATGAAAAAATGTATCAGTACTTGTACTCGGTCCTAAAAAAGTGGTATCGGGACAACCCTTGTTGACAGTAAAGGGAACCACCACCAAATGGTTTGAACTCAAGAGAACGTATGTTCTATGAGTCAAACAAACTTGTGTTGACAGGCAACAAACTGGGTGAAGTCCTTGGTAGCTAGACTGAATCCT
This sequence comes from Rana temporaria, assembly GCF_905171775.1. Taxonomy (NCBI): domain Eukaryota; kingdom Metazoa; phylum Chordata; class Amphibia; order Anura; family Ranidae; genus Rana; species Rana temporaria. The sequence goes on along the minus strand of NC_053491.1, from coordinate 100,599,733 downwards.
CAAACTATCAATGGGATAACGATTTCCATGTAAAGTGATTTCATAGTGGATGATAATTAGATTTTCCCATACAATGGCATGGATATTTAAAAGGAAAATTAAAAAAAGGCCACATAGCGTAATTCCGTATAATATTGAAATGATTTTAATGAAGCTATGAAACTTACATTAAGAAGGTCAAACAGCACTTTGGTGTATGGCGGCAGTGGATTCCTTCCCGAGGCATTTTATCTCCTTAGACATCGTCTAAATGTAAGTTTTATAGCTTCATTAAAATCATTTCAATTGCCCACTATCGTGGGTGGCCGACAACGATCGCCTCCGATGGCTCTTAAAGGGAACAACATACCCATACGTTGTTTTGCGCAACCGTGACAATCTGCCGATGTATATCAGTGTGAGCCGGATAGCAAGTGGTTAAAGAATCAACAATTGCAAAGTATTAACACATTGTTCACAGCAGGCTTCTGTGTGGTGTTCTCCAGTAGAGAATAGTTAGCCTTGATACAGAATTATTAGACTGGCTACCTATTGAGGTGTATTTTTAGGAGTAGATGCAAATGTGTATGATAATTTTATAAAGCGAATGATAATGAATAAAGTAAAACTGTGCTCACTTTGTATATGCATGCGATGTGCTGGAGAAAAACGTATTTTTTATTTTTATTAAGTTTACAAAAAGAACATATACTATGGGGCTGATTTACTAAAACTGCAGAGTGAAAAATCTAGTGCAGTTGTGTATGGTTGTCAATCAGCTTTTACCTTAAGCTTGTTCAATTAAGCTTTAATTAAAAAAAAATGGAAGCTGATTGTTTCTATGCAAAGCTGATTTAGATTTTGCACACTCCAGTTTTAGTAAACTTTTGACTGAATAAGGTTTTTTGAAATCTCAAACACACAAGAACAGGCTATTATATTATATAAGAGAAAAAATTAAAAACAGTGCCAAAGATAATAGAGGGGAACAAAGGTACAAGGATTCAATAAAACAACAGACCGCAGCCGCTGTTAAATCCAATTAGGGGGTCTTAATTAGACCATCAGATGATGAGACAGTAGATCCACATAAGTAGGTGCTTTAATTATAAGACATTGCAATGGAGAAAGACAACACAGATCTCGGCATATAAGCGAGTAAAAGTGAAAGTGTTTCTGAGCTTACAACTACGGGATATACAATTTATACGTATGAATATTCATAAGATATGGGTGTGTATCAAGTGTATTCTAGGCGTGATAAAGGTGTGATCGTATAGTTTAGTCCAATCAAAGTCCATTTCTTCTTTATAGTAGGGGAACAGTTAAATGGGTGGTAACATCACGTGACTGGCAGAAAAACCTTTTCCAGGAGTCTCTGGTCAGTTCAAACTGGTTTAGTAGAAAGTCTATTTTCAACAGGCCTTATCAGCATCCTGTCTGATTTCCAAGGACAAAACGAAGAAGCTGTGAACATCTGTGAAAAAGCAAACAAGGGTGCATTATCAATCCTTAAATTGAACGTCTATATTTATATATCTATGGGCCAAATTCCCCAAAACGTAGCCTAACTTAAATTTCAGCAGTTAAGTTACACTGACTTAAAATTTCTACCTAAGTGCCTGATCCACAAAGCACTTACCTAGAAATTACACGCCGTGTAACTTAAGTGCCTCCGTCGCAAGGCGGTCCTCCTCTCCGGGGGGCGTTTAAAATTTAAATGAGGCGCCCTCCCGCGCCGGCCGTACAGCGCATGCGTGTGACGTAATTTTCCCGACGTGCAGCGCGCGAACGTAATTTACGCCGGGCTTTGTGGATTGCGACGGGACACTAAAGTAGCGACGGGTGAAAAAAAATATACGCGCCGGGAAAACAAATAATTATAAAAAAAAATGACAGCGTCGCTGGGCATGCATTCCTGAGAGGGAGAACTCCATGCCAATTTTCAAAGAAAAAACCGGCATGGGTCCCCCCCCCCCCAGGAGCATACCAGGCCCTTAGGTCTGGTATGGGTTGTAAGGAGACCCAGTGCGCCCCCCTGCCCCAGAGCACCCAACCCCCCCATGTTGAGGGCATGCGGCCTGGCACGGCTCAGGAGGGGGGGGGGGCGCTCGCTCGTCCCCACTCCCTTTCCTGGCCGGCCGGGTAGCGTGCTTTGGATACGGGTCTGGTATGGATTGTAGGGGGACCCCCTACGTCGATTTTTCGGCGTAGGGGGGGTCTCCTTACAACCCATACCAGACCTAAGGGCCTGGTATGCTCCTGGGGGGGGGAACCCATGCCGGTTTTGATTTTACAAATTGCCGTGGAGTTCTCCCTCGGGAATGCATACCAAATGCCGTCGCTTGAATGGGCTTTTACAAGGTGTGACTAATTTTCCACATTGTAAAACCAGCCCTAGTTTTGCGCAAGCAAATCGGAACTTACGCAGAAATCACAATGCTGAAAAGCGTTGTGGATCTGCTTAAGTCCTCATTTGCATACTCAAAGCGGCATTTCAATGAGAAATGCCCCCAGCGGCGGATGCGGTACTGCATCCTAAGATCTGACCGTGTAAGTGTCTTACACATGTCAGATTTTCTGCCTAACTTTGGAAAAAGCCTTTTGAGGATCGTTTCCAAAGTTAGGCACAGACTGAACAGCAGTTCCGCCTGCGTATCTCTTTTGGGAATTTGGCCCAAAATCTATATCGACATTATCAGACCCATACATTTTACTCACTGCCCTGAATTGTGGAACACCCCAAAAAAAATTGAAAAAGAAGAAAAAAAGGCAGCGCTGGTCTACAGTACCTATTAACACCCCCTTAAAATTGATGTGGTGCAATAGATGACCATAAACACAAACCTAAATGAATCCTAAATACAGTGCAAAAAATACAATACAGTGCAAATAAAGTGCAAAACAAATACAATAAATCCATTATGATGAAACACCTAAGTCAGGGCAACACACCAACCAGGTTTGTACTTTCAGCATGCTTTTATTCCCTAGCGTCGGGTCTGACACTTATGAAATGTGAGTGGATTTTTTACTATTGTTTTAATAAAGTCTTTTAAAACGCTATCACACCATTGGAGCCTCCTTCTTCCATTCTATATACATGTGGGTCACAGTTGCGGGATCTGGAGAGGACAGCTTGCAGCTTAACAGCATTGTGCATAAAATTGCTTAAAGGCGAAGTCGCTGGTTTATAACTTTACCAGCCATTTATTTTGGTGAGTTTATTTAGTATGACTGGTAGGAGTCACACTGGGTAGCAAGTTTACACATTTGATTGACATCTAAGAAGTCACTGAGATTCACTATTGTTTTACATTAATTAACTTTTATTATCACCTATATTTTTTGGGATCACTATTATCACTTTTTTTTTTATGGACTATATTTTTTATGTTTTTTTAATAATATTGGATTCATTGTATTTGTTACATACTGTCATTAATGTTGAGCACTTTTGCACTTTATTTGCACTGTATTGTATTTTTTGCACTGTATTTAGGATTGATTAAGTTTTGTGTTGATGGTCATCTATTGCACCACAGCAATAGACATAAATTTTAAGGGGGTATTAATAGGGATTGTAGACCAGCGCTGTCTTTATTTCTTCTTTTTCATATTATATTATATAAGACTTCTCTCTTTCTCTTATGTCATAGCTCCAGCACAGTTAATCTCTGCTACACATCACCTCTAAAGTACTGCCAATGGGGCAGATTCAGAAAGCAATTACGCCTGCGTATCCATAGATACGCAGCGTAATTGCTAAGTAGCGCCAGCGTATCTACTTTCTGTATTCAGAAAGCTAGATACGCCGACTGTAGCCTAAGATACGACTGGCATAATTCTCTTATGCCGTTGTATCTTAGGGTGCATTCTGACGTGTAGAGTATGCAAATTGCATACTTACGCCGATTCACAAACGTACGCGCAGCCGGCGCTCGTTTTTTACGTAGTTTGCGTACGTCGTTTTCGCCGTAAGGCTGCTCCTGCTATTAGGAGGCGCAGCCAATGGTAAGTATGGACGTCGTTCCCGCGTCGCGATTTTCAAATTTTGCGTCGTTTGCGTAACTCGTTCGTGAATGGCGCTGGACGCCATTTACGTTCACGTCGAAGCCAGTGACGTCCTTGCGACGTCATTTACCGCAATGCACGTCGGGAAATTTTCCCGACGGAGCATGCGCAGTACGTTCGGCGCGGGAACGTGCCTAATTTAAATGATCCACGCCCCCTACGGGATCATTTAAATTACGCGCGCTTACGCCGGCCCCTTTTACGATACGCCGCCGCAAATTACGGAGCAAATGCTTCGTGAATGCAGCGTAGCTTCAGTAATTTATGGAGGCGTAGCGTAAAAACGATACGCTGCGTCACCTCATCAGTTTGCGCCCCTACCTGAATCTGGGCCCATGAGTTTATTTATTTCCAACAAAACAGTTAATCTCTCTTTTACATCAGCACGGATGGGGACAGGTGATGGGTATCTATACTCTAACTGTTCTGTATGTGAAAATACAAAACCTCTTTATACACACAACTTGTTTATAATGTCATGAAAACCAGAAACTCATTCCTCCAAAATATGTTTATTTTATGCTTGCTTGAAGCATAACTGCACACCATACAATGAAAGTTTTTTTTCTTACGCTATGTTTTTTAACCGATAAAAGTGTCAAATCTATCATTTCACAACATATTGTATATGTTAATATGCAAATGATGCTGTAAAGAAATATTAGATAATGTATATGTTAATAAACCCTTCTGCTCTCCATATTGTCCTTTGCCATTTCTAAGGACCGTATGTTCGTTTTTATCCATCCGTTGATAGATGAAAAAACGGACATCAATGCATTTCAATGGAAAAACAGATGTAAACTGATGATCATTCATTTACATCAATTTACATCCGCTTACGTCAACATCCGTTTTCTGGAATGGATCAAAGTCCTATTTTTCTTCCATTAAAAACGGATGGGACGAAAAATGGATGTAAACAGACAAACATGTGGTTTCATGTTTTTGCATGAAACAATGACTCCGGGACTCAAGTAGTTAAAGACTCTAGCTGGCAGATGTTAAAAACTGATGAAAAACGGATAAAAAATTGGATGTAAATTTCATAGTTACATAGTTAGTCAGGTTAAAAAAAGACATCTAGTTCAACCATAAAAAAAATGATAAAATATATATAAAAAAAAGTGACTGAACTGATGAAATGTGTGAAAGGGGCCTAAACCTCTAAAATGTATTTATCACTCGGCACCTAACAATGTCTAAAGCTGCGTACACACGACCATTTTTATTGTCCTAGAAAAAACGTTTTTTTTACGTGATTCTTGTCAAGCCTGCCTTGCATACACACTATCGTGAACAAAAAATGCTTGGCAAAGCGCAGTGACGTACAACACGTACAACGGCACTATAAAGGGGAAGCTCCATTCAGATGGTGCCACCCTTTGGGCTGCTTTTGCTGATTTTGTGTTAGTAAAAGTTTGGTGAGAGACGATTTGCGCTTTTCAGTCTTCGTGCTTTTCAGTCTGTTACAGTGTGACAAATGTGCTATCTCCATTACAAATACTAGTTTTACCAGAACGAGTGCTCCCGTCTCATAACTTGCTTCTGAGCATTCGTGTTTTTTTCACGTTGTTAAAACCTACGCACAACCGTTTTTCACGACGTGAAAAATGCCGCAAAAATTTAAAGCATGCTCTAAATTTATAATGCCCATTTTTCATGTCGAGAAAAATGCTCTGGAGCCTACACACGGTCGTTTTTAATGACCATTTAAAAAATTTTTTTTTTTCACTTCATGAAAAACGGTCGTGTGTACGTGGCATAAGACATGACATCATGATCTCATAAACAGTATGGATGTTCAGTAAACCTTCAGAGAGATTGCTTCAGTTATGCTGGAAAAGTGTGAACAGTGCAGAAGAGAAACTTTTCAATATCCAGCAGCTTCAGGTAAACTAGAAAACCCATATAGGGCCTACGTAGAAGGGCTTTGGATTTGTCAATGGCATCAGTAAGACTCCATGTACACGGGACGTTTTTACAACTGCTCCTGAACGATTTAACTTGACAGATAGAAACCCACATTTAAAACGGCCGTTTAGCCACCAATACATGCTGCGTTTAGCCGCTTTTGCGTCTAGAAGCATTTGGAAAAAAAAAAATTTTTTGTTAAAATTAAAAACATCTATAAACGAAACGCTGCTAAAGTTGGGTAGCTGCGATTGGCGCTTCAACTGCCTCTAAACACATCTTCTGAACACATTTTTTTGGGTTCAAGAAAAAGCCTCTAAGCACAACTGCTTAGAAACGACAATAAACAAAACAGTGTACATGGACTGATAAGATAACATAGATGAAAGTTCAGGAGCAGTTGAAAAAAATGCCCAACTGCTCCTAAATGCCCCTTTACCAGCAGCAGTGTATATGAGGCCTTATTTAGACATCAGTTTGAGATGCTTCTGACATCATTCCGAATACATTGACCGATGCCTTTGCTTTTCAGTTAACCTAATTTACACCTTCATTTGACCTGCTTTAAGTGGGTTTTGCATTTCTATAGATTTGTATGGAAATGCAACATTCATTTGAAGCAAACATATTGTAAGCCAATCAACACAGGCACTAAAGTGTGCTGTCCTGTTTGCTGATTGAAACATGTATATCGCTTCGTCAAAGAAAGTGTGCTCCAAGTGAAAAGACAATTCTCCATCCTCCCCTAAAGGTTAAATGCTTACCTCTAGAAATAGACTCTCACCACAAAGGTCAATTTATCATGTTGGCAATGACCAGGACCCAGAGAACATCTGCAAATCTGCTCCAGTTATGTAATCAGAAGAAACACAAGTTTCAAAACCACATTACTTGATAAAATTGACCACAAAGGATATCTATCTCTCAAGCTCAAAAGGAAAAGAAGCAAACCATAGTGCTCATCACTAAAAAGAACACTTCATGAAAACTATCAAAATGCACTCACATTTAATTTAAAACCAAACTGGCACTTCTGAATGGCTTCAGCCACTATCAGATTCAATGCTGTCCAGGAGGTGTATAAAAAAACACTACTGTGCTAAGACAGGGATCCCTCCAGTCCTCATGCAGTCAGCTCAGTCGAGGATAGCTGTGGCTCCATCCTACATATTCCATAATGACCAATGTCCTCAGGATAAAAGGGAAACAGGGATAGGAGCACTAGCATCTTTAAAAATTAACAGTATTCCGTGTAAAAAGCATAACTACTATTTCAGTGGTGATAATATGATTACATGACTCTAAAGGCCTGTACACACGATCGGTTCGTCTGATGAAAACAGACCGATGGACCGTTTTCATCGGACAAACCGATCGTGTGTGGGCCCCATCGTTTTTTTATCCGTTTTTTTATCCATTGGTGAAAAAAAATAGAACCTGTTTTAAATTTTTCTTATGTTTAAAAAAACCGATAGAAAAAACGATCGTCTGTTGGGAAATCCATCGGTCAAAAATCCACACATGCTCAGAATCAAGTCGACGCATGCTCAGAAGCATTGAACTTCATTTTTCTCAGTACGTCGTAGTGTTTTACGTCACCGAGTTGGACACGATCGAAATTCTAACCGATGGTGTGTAGGCAAGACTGATGAAAGTCAGCTTCATCGGATATCCGATTAAAAAATCCATCGGAATAGATTCCATCAGTTATTCGATCGTGTGTACAGGGCTTGAGACAGGCCATGGATGATGCAATTTACTTTCCTGCAACAAAAGAAAATCACTTGATTCCCCCATCGATGCTAAATCCCTCCTGCAGAGCTATTGTGTTCTCCCAGTTGGGGGGAACGGGAAACTGTGCCTGTCTGGAGAACACAATGATTTTTGCTAACAGCTATAGCCACTATCAATAATCACAAATCTGATAAGCTGGTTGTCTATCTATCGACATGGGTGCAATCAGCCTGCCCATAGATGGTTTGAATCTTGGCTGATGGCTTAAGTTTAGGCCATAAGTTTAGGCCATTAGCTGGTCACACTAAAGATGCAGAAGTTGTTGGATGTATGTGTGATGATATAGAGCAGGGATATGCAATTAGCGGCCCTTCAGCTGTTGCAGAACTACAAGTCCCATGAGGCATAGGAAGACTCTGACAGCCACAAGCATGACACCCAGAGGCAGAGGCATGGTGGGACTTGCAGTTTTGAAACAGCTGGAGGTTCACTAATTGCATATCCCTGATATAGAGAAATGGAACAGCATGGCACATGTGTAATTGTTCTGCAAGCACCATTTTGTCTGATCACCGCCTCATTATCAGTAATATTATTGAATGTGTTAGTATTAGTAGAAACAACATAACATCTTTCTTGGCAGATTAAAGCAGTGATATTCAGCTAAACCATTGTTTGATGGAGAAGGGGAACAAAACATGGTTCAGATTGTTGCTATTATTCATTTTTGTACACAGCTGTGATGTGTTCAGCTTGACAAAAATGTGGTGGTAATGACAAAGACAGAGGGAAAGATTGGTCATTTTCATTAGTGTGTTGAAGTAAGTAAGCTTGCACTGGGTAGCATTTAATGTATAAAAGTTTCACTGCTTAAACTTAATTAATTTAACTGCTGTAAATTAATAATGTAATTTTAGAACTGCTTTATTTTAAAAAAATGCATATGACAACATTTTACATTCATCTTTCTATAGGATACCCGGAACCAGAGGTTACGTGGTACAAAGATGATGAAGAAATGGACAGATATTGTGGATTGCCAAAATATGAAATAATCCGCAATGGAAAGAAACATACCTTACAAATTTACAAGTGAGTCTTTAATGCAGTTTTATTGGCCTAAATGTATGCTCCATTTATTGCTTAGTTCTAATCAAAGGGAAATCTATGTTTTAGGTGCAGTGAAGAAGATGCAGCAATTTATCAAGCATCAGCAAGAAATAACAAAGGCATTGTTTCCTGTTCTGGAGTACTGGAAGTTGGAACAATGTCTGAATACAAAATCCATCAAAGATGGTTTGCAAAACTCAAGAGAAAAGCAGAAGCCAAAATGCGCGAGATTGAGCAAAGTAGGAGGATAGTTAAGGAGAACTTTGAGGAGGGTGAAAGACTTCGGGCTTTGAGTCCTGAAAGGATTCAGAGAAAACGGAGGTTCTCATCTGAAAAAGAAGATGCCTTAGCTTCATCAGAAGATAAAGAGGAATTAATTAAGGTTCATATTCCTGATCCAAACTCAAGGCTACAAGAGGAATTTTCAAAGACAGCCGAGCAACCACAAAATGTAGTCAATGGGTTTGCTGAAATTGACTCTAAACCAAAAGAAGAGGTAACCACCAATGGATATACTCTACCTGAAAATATTGAAGAAAACGGTAAAGGATTCCTTGCTTATGTCTATGAAACGGTAGAGGTTCTAACAAAAAAACAAGCATCAAAAGAGTCCTATGCAAAAAAGAAGAAAAAGGAAGAAGAACCCCCTTTACCTATATCAGACTCCAAAAAAGAAGTGATACAAGGAAGTCCAAAGAAAGTAGAGAGTATAAGTCCTGCTCCAAGAAGGTCTCGATTTGGTAAAGATACTTCTAAATCTTCGGTTGAAGAAAAAATGGAGGTGGAAATATCTCCTGTGACAACAAATAAAAGGTTTGCACTTTCCACTGCCCCTAATAAAACTGAAAAATCTGTAGTAGTAAAACATACCATGAAAGTAAAAGATGGTGTTGTGCCCCATAGCAGAGCAGAAGAATCCTCTATTCCAAAACCAGTTAATGTGCAAACTTCGGGAGATATCAAGTTTTCCTTAAAGGAAATGTATTTTGATGATTTACCACAATCTACAAAAGAAGAAAAGAGTCCACCAGCACTCTTAAGAGACCAGAAAATAAAGGGAGACATGCAAGCTCCCAGTGTAACTCATTCAAAACCATCAACTGAAGGACAAATCAAAGAAACACCAAAAGTTGCCCCAAGACGTTCAAAAGAACAAAGAGAATTGTCTGTTGGACGCAAAACTTCACCAATAACAAGTAGAAAATCTGAAGCTCAAGTCTCAAATCAAAGTCAGACACCATTAGCGGTTAAGCCAAAATCTGAACTGCTAAAGCTTGCTGTTGCAGAAAAAAACACTGATTCTTCTGTCTCAGTCCCTGTAAGTCATATCACTGAGCAAAAAGAAAAAGAAGTAAAATCAACAGGCCAGGTTCTTCCAGTAAAGGGACCCGATAAGGTATCCTCTGATGTAAAACCAGCACATGGTAGCAAGAATAAATGTACGAATATTGAAAAACCACACACGGATCAACCGTTAGAGAACATCAATATATCCTCACTTGATCCCATAGAAGTAAGTTTATTATCTTGTTTACTTGTTTCATACAAAAAAAATTCCATCCTGCCTAAGATGCTTTGGAACATACCTAAGTATAGCCAAGATGCTCATATGTCTGGAAAGAGAATTATAGCTGATGTCTTTACTATGTTCCTGACAGCACTGTTCAAAGCCACTTGTTCCTCTTTTGTGCAAAATAACTTATGGTTCAGTTCAGCTGTCACGTAAGATTTGGAAATATTCTCATCACATGGTACACTGATGTAACTGTGATGTAAAATAGATTACTCTTCACATGCAATTGTTTGCAAATATTACATAATTTTCATGATTAATCGTGATGTTGTACAAGTGAAATAATAAGAAACTAAGGGCAGTGACGAGGTCAGGTGCAAGGCTTTACCACTTAGGGCACAGAGCACGGTCAGAGTCCTGATTGGACAAAGTGATGATGACTTTCTCCAATCACGGCGCATTGCTCATAGACCCACCCCACACTATAAAAGGTTCATTCTCATAGGAAGCTTTTGCATTGTTTTGGAGTGGAGATAAATTGATCAAGGCTTAGTTTGCTACTAGCGAGTTAGTGTGTTCACTTATTGTGACTGAGTGTGGAGTGTTAGTGTAGGGTGGAGTGTTAGTGTAGTGTTAGTATAGTGTGTGAGTATAGTGTCGAGTTAGTGTAGTGTGTTAGTGTAGTGCAGTGTTTAACAAAGCATTACATAACATTTAGTGATGCATATCCTTTTTTGGGGTTGATGCAGTTTATTTTTTTTTGGGGGGGGGTTGTCTTTTTTTCTTTATTCCCTGCCTGTCTGTCACATCTACCCCAAACGCAGGTGGTCAGACACTATAGCAGGCTACTGTGTGCTTTACCTATAGCAGCCCCCTTTCTCATAAGGCGGTACTTGGTTGCCCCAGGACTTATATACAATGCTATAGTGGCAGGCCACCAACGCCAGGGCAGACGCAAACTGAGCAAAGCTATTAGACTACTTGAAGTTAGCAGACAGATAGCGTGGTCCTATTACAGTCAAGGTAAAAGGCAAGCCGAGTTCAGGGAATAGTCCAATATCTGATTCAAGTCATACACAGGGAAATCCAAACTAGCAAAGCAGGCAAGACAAACGGGGGGGGGGGCTTGATTAGGAACAAGGCAGGTATCACTATCCCTATCACAAGCAAGGGGGCAGAGCGTTTTTATGAAAACATCACTTTTCATAAAAATAAAGTGCATCCAATCACACATTTCCCAGTTTCTATTACATTTGGGTAATAAACCCCCCAACAAGGGGGGCAACAAGGAGAGTTAGATGTTCTAATGCCACTATGAGGAGGCCAGCATCATCTGTGTCCCCAGGCAAAGGTAGGCATGGTTCATCCTCAGTCAGGGCACATTTTTCTCTGTTTAGTCATGTTGCCCATGCTATCCAGCCACAGCATACAAAGGAGATGGTGGACTGGCTTACTAAACCATCCTCCTCATCCTCTTTGACCCAAGCTGACATTAGTGCATAGTCCACCACAGCTGCCAGAGCAGCTTATTCTGCCTCCTTGTCCGCAACTACTCCTGGCATCATGCATGGAGGAGTCAGCTGAATTATTTGAACACAGCGTCAGCCTCTTGCTTCTTGAGGATGCACAGACATTACTTGATTCTGATGTTGGTTCTGAGGTAGAGGAAGGGAGTACCATCAGTTACGTTTCATATCTACCCCGCTATATCTCATGACCACTTAGCAGCCTCCACTGACAGGGATGGTGGTATAGTAAAGGGTGTCACGGGTACTTGAAACATGTCACACCACCAGCTGTAGAGTATAGCAGAAAAAAATTACACTACCTGCCACCCACATGCTCAGCCTCTAAATTCCAGCTTGTCCAAATTGCTGGCTTTTCCTTCTGGTGGATTCTTCCCCCTTCCGTGAATTTGCAGAATGTGCTGCACCACTATGGCAGGTTCACATTCGCTATTTCTTTGCATGTTAGGCCATTCAAGCTCTGTACCATCACATGCAAGGTAATGTTTTGGCATCGTTGGGCAAGACAGTCAGCCGCAAGGTCGACATTACTGATGACACGTGGTCCAACAAGCATGGTCAGGGACGATATATTTTGTTCACAGCATACTGGGTAACTCTGCTAGAAAAAAGGAAGGATGCACGACAGGGCTCTGTGCTGGAGCTTGTTTTGCTGCCACATCTCCATATAGCTGGTAGTGATGATGCAAGATCTGTCAGCTTCACCCCCTCCTCCTCCTCTACTGGATTGTCCTATGAACCACCAGTACCCACTAAGCGTTCAAGGGGCCATTCAACAAGTCAGGCAAAAAGATGACATGCAGTGCTTCAGGTGGTCTGTCTAGGGGACTGGAGCCACACAGGAGCAGAGATTCTTTCAGCTCTGCAGGGGCAGGCCAAGAGGTGGTTCACGCCATGGAAGCTTGAGCCAGGAATGGTAGTGTGCGATAATAACACTAACCTTCTGTCTGCCCTTTGACAGGGAAAGTTGACATTTGGGACATTATAGAGACAGTGTTGGGGTCAGTGATGTATTTAGGTTTTGTGCTGCCCTAGGCCTGACTTAACTCGTGCACCCCTAATTTAAATATGACCCACCCCTTCCTGTCAAGGCCACACCCCTTGCTGTGAAAGACCTGCCCTTCCCTTACTCTAACCAAAATGAAAAAAAAAGTGTTCCTATAGTTCTACTTTAGGCACAAAATTCGGATAATATTATGGAGAGGACTATAAAGATATAATCATGCCAATGGTACAGCAGAAAATATGTAGCACAGTGTGGAAGGTTTTTGGTCCAGGATGATAGGACAGTCAAAATGAGAAGCTCTGCCCCTCCCTTCAGTTGCGGGATGCTTGCCTCTCTGCCTAGTCCGCCCCATGAGACTGGTGCTACACTAACAGTGCTACACTAATAGCGCAACCTGGCGGGGACTCTTTCCGTGTTGCCCCCCTGCAACGTTCTGCCCTAGGCCTAGGCCTTGTTGGCCTAGGCCACGATACAGCCCTGGTTGGGGTAGACTATTCAACATGAACAACGAAGATTCGACAAAGCAGCGAAAAACATACAAACATCAAATCTATCATTGAAGGCTTAAGGTGTCTGTCAAAAGTTCTAAGAAGATTCGACAAGCAGCTAAACTGTATGATGCTGCAATTGTACATTTCAGGTCAAATGCTTGGTCCATAGGCTATAGAAGAATTTGAATGTTGGTTGACTAGCAATAATAATTTATAAATATAATTATTACTAGTGTCATACAACATTAGAATTCTACTATAGCTTGTAGGCGGATTATTCGACCGGAAATGTACAATTGCGGCATCGTACAGTTTAGCTGCTCCGTCGAATCTTCTTAGAACATTCGACAGACACCATAAGCCTTCAATGACAGATTCGATCTTAATTATTTCGGGTTTTCGGACTAATGCATTTTTTAACTAAACTAAATAAATAAAAATGAATTTAGGGAGTAACTAAATAAATGAATTTTTTGGACGAAAACGAAATTCCGTTACGAAATATTTCAGTGTCATGTCTAATTTTCATTCCTGGTCATTGATATCCCTTTAAAGTTCAGAGATGTGTCAAATGGCCTCTGAAACACCAATACATAAAGAGTTGTATATATACAGGACACCAAGAGAAATATGTGTTTTTTTCCCAGGGCAGAGAAATTACAATAATACACCACCGCAACAAATTGGAATACCATTCAGCAGTTTGCATGCTTTATTTCTCATAAAGTATCAATTTGAATAATAATATACTACTTGTAAATGTTTTGCCTCTTTTTTCAGCCAAATCTTCAGTCCAAACAACCATTTTTAGTTTAATTTCTGTTTTTCGTATTGTACTGTCTTTTTTAGGCATTTATATTATTTTTTACTATACAGCATTTATAGAGTGCCAATCGTTTGCACACAGTTGTTCCATTAAGCTATTATGTCTGTTAACCTCAAAACCTTCAAATCCCATGCTATACTCCAGGGTATTTTAAACATCTTGATTTATTATGTTGAAGATAGTAGTGGTAGTAAGAGCAAGAGAAAATGATGTAGATATTTCAATATAAAAATTCATTATTGCGGTTCATCTTAATTCTTAAATTAGTTTCTACAGTCTTCCCTGTATGGTAAAGCTTGGCATTTCACCTCTATGCTGACAGATATGACAAGCCTGTAGGTTAGGTCCCCAAAATACTTCTACATGCCAAACATTAAAAGTCATGTAAGTGGACTCTATCCATCTCTTGGAGTGATCGTTAGGCTCATACCAGATCAAACAGAAATGCATTTGAAATAGAGCAGGTGGTTCGTGCTTCATCTTTTACTTTCTGCTGCCCTGGTTTTCCTTGTGTCCTCCAACACTTTCCATAAACATGTTCAAGGTCAAGTAGATATAGTGTCTCATGTTTGTATGGGACACCTATAAATTATATGTCAGGCTACTTTTGGGGTAGGAGCTCCTTGAGTGCAATTCAAAACTTTAGCCTGACTCTATTTCGTGTGTTAATAAGAACTTTTCAACTTTCCATCTCCCTAAAAAATCCAGACATGCACATTTTCAATGCAAATCCAGACGTGCAAAGTTTTTAAGATTAAAGCAAATTTATACATTCTGCTATAACCCCCTGAAAGGGGCCGGACACATGAATAGGGTGTGGTGGCGGCAAGAATAGGGGAGGCGACACCTGTGCGCCCTTAATGGACAGGCCGCCCCTGGGTCAGAATGAGGTCAGTTGCTATCACATGCACCTGTTAATGAACGCTCGATGATTCCAGAAGAGTCTTAAACTGTGGGGCTCAGAACTAATTTTCATATTATACTAGCCAAAACATTGTTGATTTCTTTAAAAAAATACTGTTTAGAGAACTGAATAGTTGAACCCCTTTTGAGAGGCTAGGAGTGAGCCCGTACAGAAAAGAAAGCCCAGAGAGCCTGAAAAAGATGGGCGAGATGGTCTGAGGGACCAGTGACAAGAGCAGGGATACTGCTGAAGAAAGAGCCCGCTGGTTCTGCATTCAAATTACTGTACCTGTTTTGCTGTTTGAAACTGAAATCCCCTGCCTGGACATGTTTTGGTTTTGCTTTCATTTAAATAAAACTGGGCTGGCAAGCTCTAAACCTAAGCGTGCACTCACACAAATGCTGCTACCACTAAGCTAGCGATCCCCCATATCACAACTGACATTTAGCAAAGATTCCTCCAGAGAAGGTGCAGCAAAGTCTAGTTGCAGGGGTCTCTGGGAGATGGTCGCAAGTGCAACGTCCATTTTGGTTCTGAAGAGCCAAATACTGGCTCAGTGGAGATGCAAGGGTTCATGCGTCACCTAACCAGTCAGAAATTCAGCTTCTTACCGACAAAGCTTTTGTTGTGGCACTGGAATTCCATGTCAGTCTATCTAC
Organism: Rana temporaria; assembly: GCF_905171775.1. Lineage (NCBI taxonomy): Eukaryota > Metazoa > Chordata > Amphibia > Anura > Ranidae > Rana > Rana temporaria. Next base: position 100,583,997 of record NC_053491.1, on the reverse strand, counting down.
TCTGCTTCTCGGTCCCTAACAGTTTCTAATCTGCCGTGCAATTGGATCTTTAGCTACCTATGAGCCATCAGATGCTTTACCAGGTTCTGTCCATTGGAAGTGCAACAGCATGTACTATGCACTTAAAACTAAAGTGTAGTGATATACAAACATCTGTGTTTATATATGCTTGTATATTCTGCACAGAAAGGAATTGTTTTCTCTGCTCTCTCCTGTAATGTTATTCTCACATGTGTATGCTGTTCTCCTATGCATGTAAAGTTGAATGTACATTCCTCAAGATCTCAGTGCCACATCTGATCACATAACCAGTCGGCCATGACCCAGGCACTAAACAGAATACTGCAAGCTGGCAAGTGGTGTATCCAAGCTGCTGATAATGGCAAGTTGCTCAGATCTGAGGTTTGCAATTGCAAAGCTCAACAATATCAACTACTAGCTCTGGAAGTTCAAGTTTGAGATGCTGCCAAAGACTGCTTGTGGCAAATACTGAATACACACAGGCCTACTAATGGACCCACAGAGGAATGCGCCAGAAAGAACAGGCAAGTGAAAGCAATCATAAGTCTTCTGGTGGAAGATCGTAGAAATTAAAGATAACCATGTGGTGGTCCTACTGCTATGTAGACTTCTAGACTCATATAATGCCCTTATTAATGTGTTAGAAGCCAGTCTCGAGCAAGAATTACATTAGAATATGCCAAAAGAAAACAAATTGATGAATATAACAGAAGGAAGGAAAATATGCACAATGAAGAGACTAAAAAAGCTCTTCTGGTGCACGAGGGCACAAAGCAAAGCAAGCCAAGTATATTTTTGCTGTAAAAAGACTGACCACCTGAAAAAGGACTGTTCAGTCTGGAAACCTAAGCAGCAGAGGCAAGAGCCATCCACAAGAGAGAGAGTTAAAGCAGCCACAAGGGAAACTGCAGGCACATCATGGAGTACGTTGCTTTACTTCAAGTCAAGCTGAAGCTGTAGGCATCATCCCGATACCATTTTTTGCAGCTGGCGATCGGCTCACTTGTAAGAGCAATCAGAGCAGCTAACTAGCATATTATGGGCAGTAATTCTAGCACAAAAACCTCCTCTGTGAATCTAAAGTGGAGTGAAGATACGCCTGAAAATAGGCTTCATCCGACCGACGTAACTTTCCTACGCTGTCGTATCGTGGGCGCATATTTACGCTGGCCGCAAGGGGCACTCCCATTGATTTACGATTCAAATATGCAAATGAGTGATATACGCCGATTCACAAACGTACATGCGCCCGGCGCATTAATATACGCGGTTTACGTAAGTCATACAACCGGCGTAAAGTCGTTTTTTACGTCGTTTACGTAGTACGTGAATAGGGCTAGTCGTAGGTTACGTTCAAGTCGTAGGCAGTGATTCGACGTAACTTAGGCAGTTGTTTCGACGTGATTCTGAGTATGCGCACTGGGAAGCGTCCATGGGACGGCGCATGCGCCGTTCGTTATTCGTATCTTGATGGTGCTCGGCCCATCATTTACATGGGGTCACGCCTCATTAGCATGGCTCACGCCCACTGCCACTTACGACGAGTTACGCCGAGGGAACCCATCGTAGATTAGGGAGCAAGTGCTTTGTGAATACTGTGCTCGCCGCTCTGCGCTACGTTGGCGTAGCGTATATTCGATACGCTACGCCTCCATAACTATGCGCCAAGGTATGTGAATCTGGGCCATGCCGTTCAACATAGAAAATTGCAAAGCCACCAAATTATTCTCTAGGTCCTCTGCTTTAATATATATATATATATATATATATATATATATATATATATATATATATATAATGTTTGGGGGTTCTAAGACATTTTGTATGAAAAAATACTGATTGTAACATGTAAACAAAAAGTGCCAGAAATGGCCTGGAGCTGAAGTGGTTTAAGTGACTTAAGAGTAGTATACCGTACAACAAGCCACATGATCAGCAATGAGACCTTCTTTACAGAAATGCATTTCTTTTTTTTAAATCAAAGATGTTTATTGAGACAAAAAAGGAACAGAAAATAAATTCACAGCTAGTCCACAGCTCACATATAGGACACAAAATTATTCCAACAGTTCAGATATCAACTCAAAAGGTATATTCAGACAGTTTACATAGCAACCAATGCCACCACATATTACACATGTCAATCACTACAATTTAAAGGTGCCATTCCTTCAACAGATCACCCCGGCATTCAAAATACATACACGTAATGAGTCTTATTCCCCGTCCGCCCTCCCTCCCGCCTGTCCACCCATCAACTATCTAAACAACCTATCCATGACCAAATCAACCGGGGACAGGCCAGGGGTATCCAACCATGGAGCCCACAGCCTATCAAATTTTCCCGAACAACCCCTGTATTGATATATATACTTCTCCATTCTTATGGTATCACCCATTTGGGTAATCCATTCCTCCAACGCCGGGGGCTCAACCGCCTTCCAATGTCGAAGGATCAGCCTGCGGGCCTGAAACAGAGCCCTCACTATGGCCTGCCTGCTATTGTCATCCGTGGGGATGTCGTCCAAAATCCCCAGTAAGTATGGTTTCGGATCAATGGGTATAGCAGTCAGATAAACTCTGTTAATGGTGGCTACAACCCCCGTCCAGAACAAATGAAGCTTGGGGCACCGCCACAACAAATGGATTAGGTCCCCATGATCCCTTGCGCATCTAGAACAGTTGGAGTCCAGTCTCAAACCCATTCTAAACAGCCTGTCAAGCGTGTAATGTACTCTGAGAACAATGTACAGTTGAGATAACCATTGGGCCACGTTTAACGAGCATAGTCGCACTGCCTGGAGTGCTTCCTCCCATTTTTTATCCTCGAATGTCCCTACATCCCTCTCCCATTTGGTGGAAGCTGTAAGGGGAAAACCCTCCAGGTATACATTAAGAATCATGGAGTAGGTTCTAGAAATGAAGCCCTTAAACTAAGGCCCCATACTCACGAGCAAGGCCAGTTTCAGCAGACATGTTTGGTCGTGTGTGGGCGCGAGCGGGCCGAATTCCAGCAAACATTTGCCCGCCGGGCCTTTTCCCAGCAGACAAATATTCCTGGACTTGTTTTAAAACAGCCCGCTGGAATTCTGCCCGCTCGGACATGTACGGTCGTCAGTACAGACCTACCGTACATGTCCAGGCGCCCGCCGTCCCTCGCATGCGTCGAATGACTTCGACGCAAGCGTGGAAGCATTTTAAAGGCGGGCCGCCCACGTCGCCGCGTCATTGTCGCGGCGACACCGCGTCATCGACGCGGCGACACCGCGGACACGCCCCGCGTATTGTTTACGCGCGGACTTCTGTACGATGGTGTGTACAACCATCGTACAGAAGCCCTCTGGCAGACATGTATGGTGAAAACGGTCCGACGGACCGCTTTCACCATACATGTTTGGTCGTGAGTACCCGGCCTTAGACACTTTGGCCATATGTTTGAATATTGGTGTCTGCGAAAGAACCCAGGGGATCCCCCCTGTCTGTGCCTTCACTGCATGACGCAACTGCATGTAGTAGAAAAACATGGACTGCGGGAGGTGAAATCGCTCTCTCAGTTTTTTGGAGGCGGATCAGTTCACCCGCCGCAAAGATATGTTGCATATGTGTGACACCATGTCTCCTCCACCGCGCTCCACTATCCAATGAGAGCAGCTCCTCATAGTACCCATTGTCCCATATCGGTCTGTAACTGGTGAATCCCTCTACCTCCTGCAGCTATCTGAGTTTATTCCAAACTTTTTGCATCAGCACATATGTGGGAAATTGTTTGTTGGACATTGCATACGCCAAGGCCTCCATACCAGTGGGTACGCTGTCTAGACCAGTGGCGTAACACATTAGGGCCCTAATAGGGTCCGACTGCCTGCTACCCCCTCAAGAACCTGCTCTTCTGGCATAGCCCTGGCGATATGCTGCGCCTGAGCTGCCAAATAGTAGACCCAAGGGTTAGGGAGGGCAAGGCCTCCCGCTGTCTTGGGCTTTTGAAACTGCTCCAGTTTCACCCTAGGGGACTTGTCTTGCCATATGAAGGTCCTAAAAAGAGAGTTAATAATCTTAAATATTTTTAGAGGGATGACCAGAGGAGTGTTGTGTAGGAGGTATAAGAGCTGGGGCATGAAGATCATTTTTTTAAGATTGACCCTTCCCACCAAATACATCTTAAGCCGGGACCAAATTTTAACTCTATCTTGGATTCTATTTAATAGCGGCGTCAAGTTAAGTGAGATAAAATCTCGCGGTTCAGAAGTAACCTGGATGCCAAGATACTTGAAACCAGTGGACAACGGTACCTTGTGTATTGTCCGATCTCCGCCACCTGGAACACCATCCAGTAGCAGGAGTGAGGACTTGGCCCAGTACAAGGCCGGAATAGAACCCAAACCTGCCGACTACCTTCATAGCCTCCTTCAGGGAGCCATCAGTGTCTCCCAAAAGCAGCATGGTGTCATCGGCATACAACATAATTTTCTCCTGAATCCCCCCATAGTTGAATCCTCTTACCCTCTGGTTAGCTCTAATCAAGGCTGCCATGGGCTCAATGGCGACGGCGAAGAGAAGCGGGGACAACGGGCACCCCTGATGAGTACCCCTATGCAGGGTAGAAGGTTCAGAAACATGTCCCGCCTCCAGGGGCGTACCTAGAACATTTGGCACCCGGGGGCGGATCCAATATCTGGCACCCCCCCCCCACGTTAAAATGTAAAAACACCCCACTGTGCCCCCTGCATACCTCTGCATCCTTCAATATCTTTTTGTTACTACTGTGTACCCCTCTCCACAACTGCACCTCTGGACCCCTTTACATTACACAGCCCCCTGCATCACTGGACCCCTTTACATTACACAGCCCCCTGCATCACTGGACCCCTTTACATTACACAGCACCCTGCACCTCTGGACCATTTTACATTACACAGCACCCTGCATCACTGCACCCCTTTTACATTACACAGCCGCCTGCACCTCTGCACCCCTTTACATCACATAGCCCCCTGCACCTCTGGACCCTTTCACACTACACAGCCCTCTGCACCCCTTTACATTACACAGCACCCTGCACCTCTGGACCCTTTTACATTACAAAGCCACCTGCACCTCTGGACCCCTTTACATTACACAGCACCCTGCATCACTGGACCCCTTTACATTACACAGCACCCTGCATCACTGCACCCCTTTTACATTACACAGCCGCCTGCACCTCTGCACCCCTTTACATCAGATAGCCCCCTGCACCTCTGGACCCTTTTACACTACACAGCCCTCTGCACCCCTTTACATTACACAGCCCCCTGCATCACTGGACCCCTTTACATTACACAGCCCCCTGCATCACTGGACCCCTTTACATTACACAGCCCCCTGCATCACTGGACCCCTTTACATTGCACAGCACCCTGCATCACTGGACCCCTTTACATTACACAGCCCCCTGCATCACTGGACCCTTTACATTACACAGCACCCTGCATCACTGGACCCCTTTACATTACACAGCCCCCTGCATCACTGGACCCCTTTACATCACACAGCCCCCTGCATCACTGGACCCCTTTACATTACACAGCACCCTGCATCACTGGACCCCTTTACATTACACAGCCCCCTGCATCACTGGACCCCTTTAAAATTACACAGTACCCTGCATCACTGGACCCCTTTAAAATTACACAGCACCCTGTATCACTGGACCCCTTTACATCTCACAGCCCCCTTCACCTCTGGACCCTTTTACATTACACAGCCGCCTGCACCTCTGCACCCCTTTACATCACATAGCCCCCTGCACCTCTGGACCCTTTTACACTACACAGCCCTCTGCACCCCTTTACATTACACAGCACCCTGCACCTCTGGACCATTTTACATTACACAGCACCCTGCATCACTGCACCCCTTTTACATTACACAGCCGCCTGCACCTCTGCACCCCTTTACATCACATAGCCCCCTGCACCTCTGGACCCTTTCACACTACACAGCCCTCTGCACCCCTTTACATTACACAGCACCCTGCACCTCTGGACCCTTTTACATTACAAAGCCACCTGCACCTCTGGACCCCTTTACATTACACAGCACCCTGCATCACTGGACCCCTTTACATTACACAGCACCCTGCATCACTGCACCCCTTTTACATTACACAGCCGCCTGCACCCCTTTACATCAGATAGCCCCCTGCACCTCTGGACCCTTTTACACTACACAGCCCTCTGCACCCCTTTACATTACACAGCACCCTGTACCTCTGGACCCTTTTACATTACAAAGCCACCTGCATCACTGGCCCCCTTTACATCTCATAGCCCCCTGCACCTCTGGACCCTTTTACATTACACAACACCCTGCATCACTGCACCCCTTTTACATTACACAGCCACCTGCACCTCTGGTCATGTCAGCTAAAAAAAAAAAAAAAAAAAAAAATTTTTTTTTTTTTTTTTTTTTTTTTTTTAAAATCGGGATGGTGTCACCCCTCTAGTGGGTGTCACCCGGTGCGGCCCGCACCCCCCGCACCCCCCTAGCAACGCCACTGCCCGCCTCTCTAATAACCGCCCTGGGCGAGCAATACAACAGCCGCACCCATGACAGGAACTGTTCACCAAAGCCAAATTTGCCCATGACAGCCCACAGATAACCCAAATCTATGCTGTCAAAGGCCTTATGGGCATCTAGTGACAACAGGGCCCTATTTCCCATGTTTTCCTACTGCGTCTGGAGGTTCAAGTAGAGTCTGCAGAGATTGATGGCCGTACACTTTTGGGGCATAAAGCCAGACTGATCTGAGTGGATAATAGAGGAGATGACCCCATTGAGCCGCAGAGCCAGGACCTTCGCTAGGATTTTGATATCGCTCTGTAAGAGCGAAATTGGTCTGTATGACCCCAGGTCAAGAGGGTCCTTATCTGGTTTTAAAAGAAGAACAATGCTAACTCTGGTCATAGAGTCAGGTAGACATTGGTTTTCCCTAGCATAATTAAGAACTTTTAACAGATGCGGCAGGACAACACCCCCATACTGTTTGAAAACTTCCATGGGAAGGCCATCGTCCCCTGGGGCTTTAGAGTTCGGAAAGAGACTGAGAGCCTATTGCAGCTCCTCTAGCTTAATCCAGGGGAATCCAGGAATGCCCACTGGGATGCTGACAGACTGGGCAGCTCAATTCCCTGCAAGTATTCCTGTAGCTCCGTGGCCGAATTAGTCACCCGTGAGCTATACAAGTCAGAATAGAACCTAACCAGCTCCTTCATAATATGCATAGGGGTATTCACCAGCCTTCCCCCCTCTGCATACAGTGCATCAATGGGTGGGGATGATTGGGACACCTTCACTATTTTTGCCAGTAAACGGTCAGTCTGCTCACCCTCCTCATAAAAAGCCTGTTTATTGAAAAAGCGTTTCTTGTCAGCCGCCTCCCTAGTGATCCTGTCCACTGCCTCCTGTGCCGCCAACCATGCTTCTCTAGTTGTGTCAGAGGGGTCTGCAATAAATTCTGCCTCTAACCTGCTCACCAACTGTTCAGATTTTCCCTGACACCATTCGTTCTGGACTTGATACCTGTAACCTCCGTGATCAAGATTCCCCGGAGAAACGCTTTAAACGTCTCCCAGATCAATCCTAAGTCAGAGTGATCCTGATGGCGCTGCCAAAACCCAGCAACCTCAGCCGCAACCCGTTCATGGGAAGAGAACAAGTTAAGTCAAAATGCGTTAAGCTTCCACAGAGCCCTAGGCAGATCCGCAGCAGGCCTAGCAATCAAGGAGACCAATAGGGGGAGTTAGTCTTTTGCCAAAATTGACATTTAAAGCCCTGTACACACGATCAGTTTGTCCGATGGAAACAGACCGATGGACTGTTTTCATCAGACAAACCGATCGTGTGTGGGCCCCATCGGTTTGTTTTCCATCGGTGAAAAAAAATAGAACATGTTTTAAATTTTTCCTATGTATAAAAAAAACGATAGAAAAAAACGATTGTGTGTGTGGAAGTCCATCGGTCAAAAATCCACGCATGCTCAGAATCAAGTCGACACATGCTCGTAAGCATTTAACTTCATTTTTCTCAGCACGTCGTAGTGTTTTACATCACCGCGTTTTGGCACGGTCGGATTTTTGACTGATGGTGTGTAGGCAAGACTGATGAAAGTCAGCTTCATTGGATATCCGACGAAAAAATCCATCGGATTAGATTCCATCAGATATCCGATCGTGTGTACGAGGCTTTAGTTGTATGTTAGTCATCTGAATTGTTTTAGTTTTAGTCGTATTTTAGTTGCATAAAATCTCCAGTACATTTTAGTCAAATAAAATCAAATAGGTTTAGTTAAATTTGAATGCATTTTTTGAGCATTTCTTTAGAATTGCCAAACTCATTATATACTCCTGCAGTAAAAATGAATTTATGGTATTAAAGGTTTGAACATGCACTACAGACACATATTTCGCCGTTGCGATTATATAAAGTTTTTATTAATTAAAACAAACAAAAATATAGCTTTTTGACAAGCAGTTTAAGTACAACTTGAAAATATAAAAAACCCAAAAACTGTAAACTCTATTGACTGTAATGCACGTAATTGCACGTATTACCTGAATACAGGTGAAACTCGAAAAATGTTAATATTGTGCAAAAGTTCATTTATTTCACTAATGCAACTTAAAAGCTGAAACTAATATATGAGATGGATTCATTACATGCAAAGCAAGATAGTTCAAGCCGTGATTTGTCATAATTGTGATGATTATGGCTTACAGATCATGAAAACCCCAAATCCACAATCTCAGAAAATAAGAATATTACATGCAATCAATAAAACAAGGATTGTACATAGAACAATATTGGACCTCTGAAAAGTATAAGCATGCATATGTACTTAGTACTTGGTTTGGGCCTCTTTTGCAGCAATTACTGCCTCAATGTGGCATGGCATGGAAGCGATCAGCCTGTGGCACTGCTGATGTGTTATGGACCAGGGTGCTTCTTAAACCCCTCAACACCAATCAGTTTTGTTTTCCAAACCATCACTGCCCTGTATTGGCTCTTTGTCTCTGTTCATCACAGAAGCATGAAACAGCATGCAAAAACGAAACTGAAACTGTAGGTATATTATAAGATTGATTTTTATCTATTTTTAATCAGTTTTAAAAGGAATCAGTTAACTATTATGTCTCTATACCCTGTAAACAGTCATTTCTGCAAAAAATCTGTTTTCCTTTACAACTCCTTTAATTAGCTGATTGGAGTGGGACACTTAGCGCCTAGAATATTGCAGCTTTTAGCAATATTCAAATTTTCTGAGATTGTAGATTTGGGGTTTTCATGAGCTGTGAGCCATAATTATCACAATTATGACAAATCACGGCTTGAACTATCTTGCTTTGCATGAAATTTGAGTCTATCTCATATATTAGTTTCACCTTTTAAGTTGTATTAGTGAAATAAATTAACTTTTGCACGATATTCAAATTTTTCTAATTTTCACCTGTATATTACCAACATTAAATATCAAGAAAAAATAAGAATAGCTTTTTTCATATATATTTTTTTTTTTAGCAACTTAGTAGATGCCCCTACATATGTGTATGTGGTAGTGCAGTGTTAATGTTGATGTCGAATTTCAATTTAGTTTTAGTCATAAAATTAAACACTATCAAAAAGAGAAGTCAATAAATAAAAAAAGGCAGTGGAATAAGAAATTATCTTCTCAACCAAAGTCAGGACATTTGTCAAATTGTGGAACAGTTTCATATGCAAAATGCAAAAAAAAACAAAAGAACACCCAGGCTACCAAAAGAGCAACAAAGCAGAAAACTTGGTACCCAACAATGACATGCACTGCAGAGCTACTGTATAATGCCGCGTACACACGGTCGTTTTTTGTGATAAAAAAAAAACGTAATTTTTTTGCATGAAAAAAACGACGTTTTTCAAACTTCATTTTAAAAAATGACGTTGCCTACACACCATCGTTTTTTCAAAATGCTCTAGCAAAACATGGTTACGTTCAGCATGTACGGCGGCACTCTGTTCCATTCAAGCTCACGTCATAACTTGCTTCTGAGCATGCGCAGGTTTAAAAACGTTGTTTTAAACGTCGTTTTAGCCTACACACGGTAATTTTTTATGACACAAAAAACAACGTTTTTAAAAACGACATAAAAAATTGAAGCATGCTCGAATTTTTTTTTTGTCGTTTTTCAGAAGACATAAAACAACGTTTTCCCCACACACGGTCATTTTAAATGATGTTTTTTTTTTCTATTTCGTTTTTTTTTCATCACAAAAAACGTCCGTGTGTACGCGGCATTAGGCTGACATACATTGCCACTGTGACAAGACCAGACATAGCTGCAACAGTTGGAATACTTTCTAGAAAAGTGTCAGCAACTGGTATCTAAAGGGAACAATTTGGATGAAGCTATGTCTACAACTGAAGCTGACTGCATTGTAGCAGCACATGCATGTCAAGGAACATTTGCCAACTCTTAATGGACATGGATGTGGACATTGATGTGAAGTATCATCTGCTCCGGGACACTCAGGGGGAATGTGTTATTGACATTCAATTTTGCCTGTCAGAAGAGATGCACTTACAAAGCCATTGTTAAAGGAACATCATATTCTTTAGAAGAACATAAGTCATATAGCAAGGCACATGCTGTTGAGAAGGGGTATTGGAAGTGCAACAACATGTACAATACACTTGGAACTATAGATGGCGGGTAGTGATATACTAGCATCTATGGCCCGAATTCACAAAGACTTACGCCGACATATCTAAGTATACGCCGCGTAAGTCCACGGATGCGCCGTCGTATCTATGCGCCTAATTCACAGTACAAGATACGCCTAAATTTTGGCTTCCTACAACCGACGTAAGTCTCCTACGCTGTCGTATCTTTGGTGCATATTTACGCTGGCCGCTAGGGGCGCTTCCATCGATTTACGCGTCGAATATGTAAATGAGCGAGATATGTCGATTCACGAACATACTTGCGCCCGTCGCAGTAAGCTACGCCGTTTAAGTAAGGCGTACGTCCGGTGTAAAGATAAACCACCAAATAGTTAGGGTATGGACGTCGGAACTGCCCTCGGATTTTACGTCGAGTAAATTCAACGTGATTCTGAGCATGCGCGCACATGCACCATTCGTTCGGCGATTCATTTACATGGGGTCGCGATTAATTTTAATACAACACGCCCACTACCTGCTTACGCCGGCCCATTTACGCTACACCGCCGTAACTTAGGGAGCAAGTGCTTTGTAAATACTGGTCTTGCCTCTCTATGTTATGTAGTGCATATGAGCTGCGCTACGCCCGCTTAAATATATGCCGCTGTACCTGAATCCGGCTATATGTGTTTATATATGCTTGTATATTTTGGACAGGAAGGGATTGTTATTTTCCTCTGCTTGCTCCTGTAATGCTGTTCCCATGCATGTATGCTGTTCCCCTATGTAAGTAAAGCTGCATTTTATATTCCTGAAGACCTCAATGCCTCATATTGTCACATAACTAACATTATCTTCTGCTGTTTACTGAGCCCAAGCTAAAGCTAACTAGAGAATCCCAGGCCAGAAAGAGCAGCAGTTAATTAAGGTAACAGAAGCTGCAGAAAAAACTCTATTTAAGAGGTTCCAGTAATAATATACTACAAGGTGACCACCAGAGCTTTTTTTCTCAGAAAATAGGTGCAGGAACTCAACCACTAGCCGTTGAGATTTCACAAACAGTAGAAGGGTCTTAAAGGGGCATCAAATACCAGAATTGCATTACATACAGAATGCAGAGTTCAGGGGGTTACAAAGCTGTCACTTGTAAACACAGAAACCAGACTTCTGTGTTTACAAGTGATTGTGGTGAGTAGACACCAACGGGTCTGAGCCAAAGGTAGTGGAACTCAGTTCCCCCAAGTTCCCCCTGAAAAAAAGCCCTGGTGACCACTACAAATACAGTAGCTATCTGGTCAGGGCCATCTTTAAGGCAGGGCAAAAGGAGAAGCTGCCCTGGGCCCTGTTATTGTTGTGGGGCCCAAAGCAGCTGCCTCATACTTGCTAATAGGGATGAGCCGAACACCCCCCGTTCGGTTCGCACCAGAACCTTCGAACGGACCGAACGTTCACGCGAACATATCGAACCCCATTGACGTCTATGGGACTCGAACGTTCGAATTCAAAAGTGCTAATTTTAAAGCCCAATATGCAAGTTATTGTCGGAAAACGTCTTTGAGAACCCGGGTCTTGCCCGTGTATCAATGGAAAAAAAGTTTTAAAAACGGTCGTTTTTTCTGGAGCAGCGATTTTAATGATGCTTAAAGTGAAAAAAAAATTCCTTTAAATATCGTACCTGCTGGGTGTCTATAGTATGCCTGTGAGGTGGCACGTGTTTAGAACTGTCCCTGCACAAAATGAGATCACTACAGTATAAGAAAAAAGTCATTTAAGACTGCTTGCGGCTTTAATGTAATGTTTGGTCCCTGCAATATGGATGAAAATCACTGAGAAAAATAGCATGGGTTTCCCCGCCCCCTCCCCCCAGGTCATTACAAGCCCCTTTGGCCATATATACTTTGAACAACATTATACAGGCGGTGCAAACAAGACAGGGACTGTAGGTTTGTTGTTAAGTAGAATCTGTTTTGTAATTTTCAACTGGTACTTCTTTAAAGTGTAGCTTCAGCCATAAAATCTTTTTTTAAGCTTTTCTGAAAACATAGAGAAGGGTTATCACCCCTGTAACATTTGTTTTGCTGTCTGTGTGCATCTGTTCAGATGATTGCGCCTCACTTTCTGTCCCAATGACAAATGATTTTTTGAAAATTCGTTTTTTTTTGTGAAACAAATATATCTGATAAAGCATCAGTGGACAGGAGACACCTTTTACAGAAGAGAATTTCTCTTCCTATGGGTAGATTTCCTCTCACTTCCTGTTGTCTCCTTCCGTTTGCAAGTAGGAGCCGTTTGTAAGTTGGATGTTTGAAAGTAGGGGCCTGCCGTATATACTCTGCATAAATTTGGGCCCTAGGTGTTGGTTTTGCCACAACACTGTAAGCCCTCACAGTTAGTCTTGGTGGGCGCTGGAACGCCCTGCTGTGAAATATTAGATCAAGCATTGTAATTACATGCCCCTGTTGAACAGGGGCAGAAAAATGGGGCCTTAGGCACTGGTGCTGGTGCCACAACACTGCAACCCCTCACAGATACTCTAGTTGGAGTGCAGGAATGAGCCCGCTGCAAAGCATTGCATCAAAAATTGTAATTACATGCCCCTGTTGAACAGGGGCAGAAAAATGGGGCCTTAGGCACTGGTGCTGGTGCCACAACACTGCAACCCCTCACAGATACTCTAGTTGGAGTGCAGGAATGAGCCCGCTGCAAAGCATTGCATCAAAAATTGTAATTACATGCCCCTGTTAAACAGGGGCAGAAAAATTGGGCCTTAGGCACTGCTAACGGTGCCACAACACTGCAACCCCTCACAGATACTGTAATTAATTGGAGTGCAGCAAAGAGCCACATGCAAAGTATTGCATCAAAAATTGTTATTATACGCCCCTGATAAACAGGGGCAGAAAAATTGGGCCTTAGGCACTGGTGCTGGTGCCACAACACTGCAACCCCTCACAGATACTCTAGTTGTAGTGCAGGAATGAGCCAGCTGCAAAGCATTGCATCAAAAATTGTAATTACACGCCCCTGTTAAACAGGGGCAGAAAAATTGGGCCTTAGGCACTGCTAACAGTGCCACAACACTGCAACCCCTCACAGATACTGTAAGGCCCCGTACACACGACCGGATCGATCCGCTGGGATTGATCCACGGATCAGTTCCAGCAGATAGATCCGGTCGTGTGTACGGCCTAGCGGACATTTTCAGGCGGATAAAAATCCAGCCGACGGATTTTCAGCGGATAAAAATTTCTTAGCATGCTGTCCGCCGGACTTATCCGGTCGTCTGTACAGACTCACCGGATAAGTCCGTCCGATCCCATCCCTCGCATGCGTCGTAATGATTTGACGCATGCGTGGAAGTATTTACCTTCCAGGGTCGCGCACATCGCCACGTCAGCGGCGCGGCGACGGCGCAGCCACGTCACCGCGGATGTATTCCGCAGGGATTTTGATCTGATGGTGTGTACAGCCATCAGATCAAAATCCGCCAGAGGATTTATCTGCTGGAAATGGTCGGGCGGACCGTTTCCAGCGGAAATCCTCTCGTGTGTACAAGGCCTAATTAATTGGAGTGCAGCAAAGAGCCACATGCAAAGTATTGCATCAAAAATTGTTATTATATGCCCCTGATAAACAGGGGCAGAAAAATTGGGCCTTAGGCACTGGTGCTGGTGCCACAACACTGCAACCCCTCACAGATACTCTAGTTGGAGTGCAGGAATGAGCCCGCTGCAAAGCATTGCATCAAAAATTTTAATTACACGCCCCTGTTAAACAGGGGCAGAAAAATTGGGCCTTAGGCACTGCTGGCGGTGCCACAACACTGCAACCCCTCACAGATACTGTAATTGTAGCGCAGCAAAGAGCCACATGCAAAGAATTGCATCAAAAATTTTTATTATACGCCCCTGTTAAACATAGGCAGAAAAATTGGGCCTTAGGCACTGCTAACGGTGCCACAACACTGCAACCCCTCACAGATACTGTAATTAATTGGAGTGCAGCATAGAGCCACATGCAAAGAATTGCATCAAAAATTGTTATTATACGCCCCTGTTAAACAGGGGCAGAAAAATTGGGCCTTAGGCACTGGTGGCGGTGCCCAGAACCAACAATGTTCTTACAAGCTATCAGCAAAATCATTGAGGAGGAAAAGGATATTCAGTCAGCATAACAGGACAGTCACTCAGCATCAGCATAGGCAGTCTCCAAGGGATCTGACATTTCAAAAAAATTATTAAATTACATCAGCATCAGGTGCTTGGTAGCTGGTGTTGATCCAAGCCTGATTAATTTTTATGAAGGTCAGTCGATCGACCGAGTCGGTGGAGAGGCGCACCCTGTGATCGGTCACAAAGCCTCTAGCAGCACTGAATGTGCGTTCTGAAAGAACGCTGGATGCAGGACAAGCCAGTAGCTGAATTGCATACTGTGCAAGCTCTGGCCAGTGATCCATCCTCAAGACCCAGTAAGCCAGAGGATTTTCGGTGGGGAAGGTGTCCAAGTCTGATCTTGCCCCTAGGTATTCCCACACCATGTAAACCAGACGCTGGCAAAGGTTGCTGGAACCGGTCATACCTTGGGGCTGCGGACTAAAAAATTGTCTGAACTCATCGGTCAGATGGCCACCTTCTCCACTGCTCCTTCTGTGACTCACCGAAGCCTCAGCAACACGTTGTCCAGGACCAGGATTTGGTAATCTCCCAGGTTCTGGGAACGCGTTGCACAGATCTTTCTGAAAGGCCTCCCGAAGATGTTAAAAGGGAAAAGCTACTGCTATGTTGCCTTTTCAGAAAACCCCAAATTTTATTTGTTGTGAATTTCATGATAATAAATATCAGTTTGAAAAATAATTTAATCTTAGGCGGAAAAAAACTAAATTGGGCCATGTTTTAACCCTTTGACTGCTATGGCATATACCATATGTTTTTGGGCTACCTAAAAGAGGGACACTCCCTTGACTGTCAGTGTTAATTTATCAATCAGTTTCATAAATAAAAGTTTAAACATTTTAACTGATAACAGTTACCAAACTACTCATTGTATCTAAAGAACTGTGCTAGTCCATTGTGATAAAGGTGCATGTAAGTATATTTATATACGGTATGACAGTAAAGAAAATTGTTCTAGACCCTTGGCTGGTTGTATTATTAGAAAGTGACTTCATTCGCAGCTGCACAGAATGTTGACACTGATTAGCTATTTCCATTTTTGGATTTGCAAATATTGCCCAACTAAATTCACCTACACTAAAAGCAGTAGGTGATTTCATCATTCTCACTAAAGAAAATAAACAGACACCTCTGTAGCCATTGAAACATGCCCAGAATAGTGTGAGCGTGTAAGTCATGAAGGCTACTGTGACTTACACACTCCTGAAATTACTTGATGTCTATGAGAAGGTAGCCAAGTGATAATGACGTGATGGAAATCTGCAATGCAGACTGTCTACCAGTGATACCCAGAGTTATGTAAAATCACTCCACCAGCTTTGTAGTACCTTCCATTCAGGATGTAACCTCTAACTTTACAGCAATCATACCAAGCTGCAACAGCTTGAGGAATCAATCTTCATGTAGGTCATTCACTCTGTGGAGATGCTACATCTTTAATCACTGCTTTAGTTGATCTGGAGCGTGCAATCAGGCTTTGTAACAAGGCAGAGTGAAAAAGCAATGATGTTAGATTTTCTTTCTTGTTTGGTACAAAAAAAAAAAAAACTATTTGATGCACGAGCTGCATGGATTCAGCACAATGGAAGTCTGCAATCTCCAAATCTGCCTTTCCAGATACGTACGTGTTACTAGTGTGCTTGCACACAGTTTCAGTGGTGGTCACACTTGCCAGGCTGCTGCAGGACATAAGGCTCAGGTCACACTACTGTGACCATAAAGTCATGCAACTTGCTTGTGATTTACTTGCGACTTCCTTGTGACTTGCTTGTGATTTCTTTGTGACTTACTTGAGACTTTTGTGATTTAACATTGCAGTCTTTGGCAGTCAAATCGCACCAAAGTAAAAAAAAAAGCAGTGCAGGAACCTTTTTTTGTTGCTGCGACCTAAGTTGCATTGATTAAGATGGCACCCATTGAAATGAAAGTGTTTTGATTTGTAATGCGACTTTATGTGTTGCATTGTGAACCGGGGTTTTTTAAAGGACCCTGGGATGGGAGAAATAGACCCCGGGATCAGTGGGAAGGGCCCCTGGCCCTGAAGAAGGGCCCCAGAACAAGAGGAAAGGGCCGCCAGGACCAATGAAAAAGGCTCCAGAATGATGGAAAGGGCCTCTGAGGTCAAGTGGGCCCTTCACGGTTCCTTGCACCGCGGCTCACTGTATCTGTGGTCTAAATTTCATATGATATATTACTTTGCATATTGTACTTTAAAGGATAAGTTCTCCTTTGGGAACATGTTACATGTTTAGGGTGAAAAATGTAACATGTTCCCACTGCTGTAGCCACTCAACGATCCTCTTTAAGCTACTTACTTTTTGAAAAGAGCATTCTATGAATTAATGAACTAAAAGTACCGACATCCTTTGTGGATGTCGGCTTGTAGCTCTCAATGAACTACCAAAGCGCTGTTGAGTGCTGTGGTAGTTTATTGATTCTTCCTGTCAGTGTAAAACTGTCTGCCCGTACAATGTATGGGAAGACAGCTTACGCTCACAGTCTGCGTGACACCTGCACGACACCAGCAAACTGCTGATTGTTGGTGCAATGCTTTCCAGGCTCCTACAAAAAATAGTAAATGCAAATTTTTACCTGCAAAAAAAATAGCATTTTTTTTTTAAAGGTCAACTTATTCTTTAAATATTTCTAGCCTAGCCCTATTAATCTGAATGATCTTGAAAGTTTGTAAACTTACTTTGTGAAGATCCCCACACATTTACTTCCTCGAATTCTGTGACACTAATTCACTATGCCCTGTGAGTAGGCACTGCTGTGTCACACATTTCACAGAGCCTGCTTTCTGAACTACAGAGGTGCTTACCGTGTTTCCCCGAAAATAAGACCGGGTCTTATATTAATTCTGGCTAAAAAAAAACACACTAGGGCTTATTTTCAGGGGATGTCTTATTTATTTATGGTATGTACAAAAAAGTTTCTCCCCCTGTCTGCTCTGGAGTCAGCATTGTGAAATTCTGTAATCCCAAAAATAATTCTTTGTTTAAAGACCTTATAAAATTATGTAATCCGTTCTGTAAAAAGATAATATCATGTGCAGTGTGTCTCCTTGTGTAACATTATTGTGGAAAATACCTTATTTACAGTGCCGCTTGCTGCTCACGTGACCCGCTGGAGCTCAAATACTGCAGAGGGAGGGAGCAAGATCCCCAATGACGTCAGCCCCACTCTGAGTACTGCAGTGGGTAGGGGCTTCATAAAGTTTTATTGAAAAAAAAAAACAGCTGACATCAGCAAGGAGGAGAGGAGAAGAGCTCCGGCAGGTCACGTGAGCACCCAGCAGTGCTGTAAATAAGGTATTTTCCACAATAAAGTTACAAAAGGGAGACACACTGCACATTATATAATCTTTTTACAGAACGGATTACATGTTTTTACAAGGACTTTAACTAGGGCTTATTTTTGGGGTAGGGCTTATATTGCAGCCATCCCAGAAACTCACGCTAGGTCTTATTTTCGGGGTAGGGCTTATTTTCGGAGAAACAGGGTAGAGGAGCAGTATTGGGGGCGGAGTCCTTACATAATGACAGCTTGCCGCAAGGTACCATGGGATATATAGTCCTTAGAAATTTGTAGAAAGAGATGGCCAGCAGGCAGTGCTCACAGCATGGAAAGAGATTTTCCAAGTAAGCTTATAATGGAAGATCAAAAATAACTATTGTTTGCACTGCTTTTACAATGCTGATGTTATAAAATTAAAGTGTATGTGATGACCATAGACCTCTTTTAAAACTAACAGCTCACTGATAGGCTGTGTGAGCTATTTTTAACTTGTCATACTGTCATAGGCGTTCAAAAGGTAAGCATAATCAATAAGCAAATTCATTTTATGCACTTTGTCTATCTGCTTTTTGGAACATGAACCCCTCATACCATACAGTATAAATCTTATACATTTGTTTTCAGTTTAGGTAGATGGTGCTTCTATTAATTTCTATGAACCAGGTGCCACACACGCGAAATAGAGCTGAGGCTCCCAATCATAGGTGTGCGCAGCCTATTGCATTAGGGTGTGCACCCCAAAGCTCAAACACACACTACCGATCACTCACGATCTTCATTCAGAAAGGGAAGGGTCCAGTAAATGATATACTTACCGGCCCTTTTCCCCACAGCAACAGCTGGTGGGAGAGGAGAGGAGTGAAGCCAGAAGAGCTGTAGGGAAAAGGGGAGGAGCTAGGGAAGTAGAGGAAATTTGTGCTGCACAGGGTGATTGGGGTGTGCCTGGGCACGCCCTGTGCGCACGCCTATGCTCCCAATACAATTTCTGATGTTGCTCAAGTTCAACAGTGCAAAAAAATTTAATCTACATCTTTAGTCTATGTAGCTTTATACTTTTTGATAAGAAAAACAGGGGTTTGCATTTGCTGCATTGTACATTCAAAATACAGTACTGTTACCCTTAATTGTAGGGCAAAGTAGGTTTGAAGTATGATTGCTCTTACAACAAATTTGATTAGCACAGATCACTGCAGGATCAAAATTATTGGCCAGATAGACATTTAGTAAAATAAAAAATAAAACCTCTATATAAATATACTTTCTTTCTCTAACGTGTGATAGTGGCCCACAATGTCGGGGACCGCCTAATGATCCCTTCCCAGGTTCAATTGCAATTTGACTATATAAATATATGTTTCATGATGTGATAGTATGTATATTGTTTAGGAGTGTGCAAAAATATAAAGATAAGTATGAAATTAAGTATCCATGCATTAAGCATTGAAGCTGGATGTTACCAAGAACATGTTCATAATACCCTAATCTATAGAGCAATGCAATGGCAGGTGCCTTATTTTTTTACAGGCCATACTATAAATTAAATTAGCAATAAAGCATGTTATTTTTTTATTTGTGTTTCACTGCAATTTGTAGGTTGGGTTAATATTAATCTTTTTCTGCTCTGTGTGTGCTTTTTTTCAGGAGAAGGCTCGAACGGAGACACTACAGAAGCTGGAGAATTTAGAAGTGGAATACATGGCTTTACAGAAAGCATATGCCCTATTGCAGCAGCAGCTTGAACTAAGCCAGATGGCAGAGAAAATGAAAGCAGAGGAACAGAGGGCAGAGGCACAGAAGGCAGAGGCAATGAAGGCAGAGGCAAAGAGGGCAGAGGCACAGAAGGCAGAGGTACAGAGGGTAGAGACAATAAAGGTAGAAGCAATAAAAGCAGAAGCACAGAGGGCAGAGGTACAAAAGGCAGAGGCAGTTTTTGTAGAAGCACAGAAGTCAGGGGCAATGAAGACAGAGGTACAGAGGGCAGAGGCAACAAGGGTAAAGGCAATAAAAGCAGGGGCACAGGGGGCAGAGGCAAAAAAGATAGAGGTACAAATGGCAGGGGCAATGAAGGCAGAGTCACAGAAGGCAAAAATACAGAGAGCAGAGACATGGAAGGTAGAGACAATAAAAGCAGAGACAAATAGGGCAGCGACAATGAAGGCAGAAGAACAGAAGGCAGAGAAAGAGAGGGCAGGAACACAGGAGGAAGAAGCAAAGAAGGCAGAGGCAATGAAGGCTAAGGAAAAGAGGGCAGAGACACAGAAAGCAGAAGCCCAGACAGAAGATGCACAGAAGGATAAGGCAATAAAGTCAGATGCACAAAAAGCAGAGGCTTTGAAGGCAGAGGCACAGGGGGCAGATGTACAGAAGGTTAAGGCATATAAGGCAAATACACATTTGGCAGAAGCATTGAAGGAAGAGGCACATAATGCAGTGACAATAAAGGCAGGGGAACAGAGAATAGCGGCAATGAAGGCAGAGGTACAGAGGGTAGGGGCAATATCGGTAGAAGCAATAAAAGTAGAGAAACAGAGGGCAGAGGCAATAAAAGCAGGGACACAGAGGGCAGAGGCAAAGAAGACAGAGACACAAAGGGCATGGGCAATGAAGACAGAGGCACAGAAGGCAGAGGCAATGAAGGCAGAGTCTCAGAGTGCAGCTGCACAGAAGGCAAAAATACAGAGAGCAGAGACAATGAAGGTAGAGACAATAAAAGCAGAGGAAAATAGGGCAGAGACAATGAAGGCAGAAGAACAAAAGGCAAAGGAAAAGAGTGCAGGAGTTCAGGAGGAAGGAGCAAAGAATGCAGAGGCAATGAGGACAAAGGAAAAGAGGGCAGAGGCCCAGAGAGAAGATGCACAGAAGGATAGGGCAATGAAGTCAGAGGCACAAAAAGCAGAGCAAATGAAGGCAGAAGCACAGGGGGCAGAGGTACAGAAAGCAGATGTAAAGAGGGCTAGGGCAATTAGGGCAAATACACATTTGGCCGAGGCATTGGAGGCAGGGGAACAGAGAACGGTGGCAATGAAGGTAGAGGCACAGAGGGCAGAGACACATAAGGCAGAGGTACAGAGGGTAGGGACAACAAAGGTAGAAGGAATAAAATCAGAGGCACAGAGGGCAGGGGCAATAAAAGCAGAGGCACAGAGGGTAGAGACAATAAAAGTAAGGGCAACAAAGGCAGAGGCAATGAAGGCAGGGTCTCAAAAGGAAAAAATAGAGAGAGCAGAGACAATGAAGGTAGAGGCAATAAAAGCAGAGGCACATATGGCAGAGACAATGAAGGCAGAAAAACATAAGGCAAAGGAAAATAGGACAGGAGCACAAGAGGAAGAAGCAAAAAAAGCGGAGGCATTGAAGGCAGAGGCACAGGGGGCAGAAGTACAGAAAGTAGATGTACAAAGGGGTAATGCAATTAGGGCAAATACACATATTGCAGAGTCAATAAAGGCAGGGCAACAGAGAACAGTGGCAATGAAGGCAGAGACACAGAAGGCAGAGGTACAAAGGGTAGAGACACTGAAGGCAGAATCAATAAAAGCAGAGGCACATAAGGCAGAGGTACAGAGGGTAGAGACACTGAAGGTAGAAGGAATAAAAGCAGAGGCACAGAGGGCAGAGGCAATAAAAGTAAGGGCAATAGAGGCAGGGCCAATGAAAGCAGAGTCACAGATTGCAGGGGCACAGAAGGCAAAGATACAGAGAGCAGAGACAATGACAGTAGAAACAATAAAAGCAGAGGCACATAGGACAGAGACAATGAAGGCAGGAGAACAGAAGGCAAAGGAAAAGAGGACAGGAGCACAGGAGGAAGAAACTAAGAATGCAGAGACAATGAGGACAAAGGAAAAGAGGGCAGAGGCCCAGAAAGCAGAGGCCCAGACAGAAGATGCACAGAAGGATAAGGCAATGAAGTCAGAGGCACAAAAAGCAGAGCCATTGAAGGCAGGGGCACAGGGGGCAGAGGTACAGAAAGCAGATGTAAAGAGGGGTAAGGCAATTAGGGCAAATACACATTTGGCAGAGGCATTGAAGGAAGAGGCACATATTGCAGAGTCAATAAAGGCAGGGGAACAGAGAATGGTGGCAATGCAGGCACAGGTACAGAGGGCAGAGGCACAGAATGCAGAGGTACTGAGGGTAGAGACACTGAAGGCAGAAGAAATAAAAGCAGAGGCACAAAGGGCAGAGGCAATAAAAGCAGAGTCACAGAGGGCAGAGGGACAGAAGGCAAGAATACAGGGAGCAGATACAATAAAGGTAAAGACAATAAAGGCAGAGGCAAATAGGGCAGAGACAATGAAGGCTGGAGAACAGAAGGCAAAGGAAAGGAGCACAGGAGCACAGGAAGAAGGAGCAAAGAATGCAGAGGCAATGAGGACAGAGGAAAATAGGGCAGAGGCCCAGACAGAAGATGCACAGAAGGATAGGGCAATGAAGCCAGAGCTACAAAAAGCAGAGCCATTGAAGGCAGAGGCACAGGGGGCAGAGGTACAGAAAGCAGATGTAAAGAGGGGTAAGGCAATTAGGGCAAATACACATTTGGCAGAGGCATTGAAAGAAGAGGCACATATTCCAGAGTCAATAAAGGCAGGGGAACAGAGAACGGTGGCAATGAAGGTAGAGGCACAGAGGACAGAGATACATAAGGCAGAGGTACAGAGGGTAGGCACAACAAAGGTAGAAGGAATAAAATCAGAGGCACAGAGGGCAGGGGCAATAAAAGCAGAGGCACAGAGGGCAGAAGCAATAAAAGTAAGGGCAACAAAGGCAGAGGCAATGAAGGCAGAGTCTCAGAGGGCAGGGGCACAAAAGGAAAAAATAGAGAGAGCTGAGACAATGAAGGTAGAGACAATAAAAGCAGAGGCACATATGGCAGAGACAATGAAGGCAGAAAAACATAAGGCAACGGAAAAGAGGGCAGAAGCACAGGAGGAAGAAGCAAAAAAGGCAGAGGCAATGAAGACAAAGGAAAAAAGGGCAGGAGCACAGGAGGAAGAAGCAAAGAAGGCAGAGGCAAGGGAGGCTAAGGAAAAGAGGACAGAGACACAGAAAGCAGAGGCCCAGACAGAAGATGCACAGAAGAATAAAGCAATGAAATTAGAGGCACAAAAAGCAGAGGCATTGAAGGCAGAGGCACAGGGGGCAGAGGTACAGAAAGCAGATGTACAGAGGGCTAAGGCAATTAAGGCAGATACACATTTGACAGAGGCATTGAAGGAAGAGGCACATAATGTAGAGGCAATAAAGGCAGGGAGACAGAAAACAGTGGCAATGCAGGGACAGGTACAGAGGGCAAAGGCACAGACGGCTGAGGTACAGAGGGTAGAGACACTGAAGGTAGAAGAAATAAAAGCAGAGGCACAGAGGGCAGAGGCAATAAAAACAGGGACACAGAGGGCAGAGGCAATAAAGGCAGAGGCACAAAGGGCAGGGAAAATGAAGACAGCTTCAACAAAGGCAGAGGCAATAAAGGCAGAGTCACAGAGGGCAGGGGGACAGAAGGCAACAATACAGGGAGCAGATACAATAAAGGCAGATTCAAATAGGGCAGAGACAATGAAGGCAGAAGAACAGAAGGCAGAGGAAAAGAGGGCAGGTGCACAGGAGGAAGAAGCAAAGAAGGCAGAGGCAATGAAGGCTAGGGAAAAGAGGGTAGAGACACAGAAAGCAGAGGCCCAGACAGAAGATACACAGAAGGAGAAGGCAATGAATTCAGAGGCACAAAAAGCAGAGGCATTGAAGGCAGAGGCACAGGGAGCAGAGGTAGAGAAAGCAGATGTACAGAGGGCTAAGGCAATTATGGCAGATACACATTTGGCAGAGGCATTGAAGGAAGAGGCACATAACGCAAAGGCAATAAAGGCAGGGGAACAGAGAACAGTGGCAATGCAGGCACAGGTACAGAGAGCAGAGGCACAGAAGGCAGAGGTACAGAGGGTAGAAACGCTGAAGGTAGAAGAAATAAAAGCAGAGGCACAGAGGGCAGAGGCAATAAAAGCAGGGACACAGAGGACAGAGGCAAAGAAGGCAGAGGCACAAAGGGAAGGAACAATAAAGACATCGGCAACAAAGGCAGAGGCAATAAAGGCAGAGTCACAGAGGGCAGGGCCACAGAAGGCAAGAATACAGGGAGCAGACACAATAAAGGTAGAGACAATAAAGGCAGGGGCAAATAGGGCAGAGACAATGAAGGCAGAAGAAAAGAGGGCAGGAGCACAGAAAGAAGAAGCAAATAAGGCAGAGGCAATGAAGGCTAAGGAAAAGAGGGCAGAGACACAGCAAGCAGAGGCCCAGACAGAATATGCACAGAAGGAAAAGGCAATAAAGTCAGAGGCATTGAAGGCAGAGGCACAGAGGGCAGAGGTACAGAAATCAGATGTACAGAGGGCTAAGGCAATTAAGGCAGATGCACATTTGGCAGAGGCATTGAAGGAAGAGGCACATAATGCAGTGGCAATAAAGGCAGGGAAACAGAGAACAGTGACAATGAAGGCAGAGACACAAAGGGCAGAGGCACAAAAGGTAGAGGTAAAGAGGGTAGGGACAATAAAGGTAGAAGGAATAAAAGCAGAGGCACAGAGGGCAGAGACAATAAAAGCAGGGGTACAGAGGGCAGAGGCACAAAAGGCAGGGGCAATGAAGACAGAGGCACAGAATGCAGAGTCACAGAGAGCAGTGGCACAGAAGGCAAAAATAGAGAGAGCAGAGACAATGAAGATAGAGACAATAAAAGCAGAGGCACATAGGACAGAGACAATAAAGGCAGAAGAACAACAGGCAGAGGAAGAGAGGGCAGGAGCACAGGGGGAAGAAGAAAAGAAGACAGAGGCAATGAAGGCAAAGGAAACGAGGGCAGATACACAGAAAGCAGAGGCCCAGACAAAAGATGCACAGAAAGATAAGGCAATAAAGTCTGAGGCACAAAAAGCAGAGGCATTGAAGGCAGAGGCACAGGGGGCAGAGGTACAGAAAGCAGATGTACAGATGGCTAAGGCAATTAAGGCAGAGACACATTTGACAAAGGCATTGAAGGAAGAGGCACATAATGAAGAGGCAATAAAGGCAGGGGAACATAGAACAGTGGCAATGAAGGCACAGGCACAGAGGGCAGAGGCACAGAAGGCAGAGGTACAGGGGGCTAAGGTAGTTAGGGAAGATGCACATTTGGCAGAGGCATTGAAGGAAGAGGCGCACAATGCAGCGGCAATAGAGGCAGGGGAACAGAGAACAGTGGTAATAAAGTCAGAAGCACAGAGAGCAGAAGCACAAAAGGCTGAGGTACCGAGGGCTGGGGCCATGAAGGCCGTAGCACAGAGGGTGGAGGCACAGAAGGCAGAGGAAATTAAAAAAGAGACACAAAGGGAAAAGAAAATGAAAGCAGAGGCACAAATGGCAGAGGCCATGGAAGTAGAGACACAGAAGGCAAAGGCGCAGACTACTCAATCTGAGAAGGCAAAAGCTCAAAAGGCCAAGATACAGGAGGTAGCATATATGTTTTGAAACAGTTTTTAGTTTTACTGAAGATTTATTCACAGCTCACAATATCTTAAATCAAGCTTAAATTGATGACCTTATAATAATAACTATCACTGTTATTGTGATTAAAGCTTCTCATCCTAATTACTTCTATCAAAAATCCATAAATAAGGGGTCCTCATTTAAAGAGAGTAGGTAGAGCTATGCAAACCTTTATGTCCCAGAGATCAAACGTGCATCCAGAACTTCTGGTGTATAGCACAGATACAACCTAATATTATTGGGCTGTTTGCTCCACAATTGCAACTGGGGCATTAAAGAATGATTGTCATTGCTCCATCCACTGTCTTTGGGGAATAAACTCCTTTTTTTTTTTATTTCATATTGAAAGTGATGTATTTTTTTACCCTCTTTTCAGTACTTTAGTGGAGAGCTTTTGGTCACTTTTGGAATTCCTTACCAAAATGTGCCCATTTATACTATATAAGTGAATACGTATAGATCAATAAAAGTTAGGGTTTTTAAACTCAATTATGCTGAGTATTTTATGAAAAATACCAATTGATTTATTTCCGCACCGGTATATTTCTTTCAGATGCCAGGGCTCTCAGAATACATGGGAACTCCTGTAACGAATCTTACTGAGAGTAGTGAAACCAAGGTTGAAAAAGCAGAAGAAAATATTGAACAGAAGAATAATTTGAAATGTCCACACTCACCAGAACCAATACATATGGAAACTGAAGAGTCTACTACACTAGAAGAAACATTTGCACTGAGTGCTGTGACTCAGGTTGAGCAACCAGAATCTCTTTCAAAACTAGAATCTGATGTGCAATTACATGAGAAACAGGCTCTAGAAAGTGACAAAAGCTTACTTAATATTACAGTGCTTCCAACTAAAAAGTCTATACAACTCCCAGAAATTGTAGGTACATGTTCCATTGAAGTTGAGATGACTGAGGAGGAGGAGAAGAAACTCAAGGCACACCAATTTGAAACCAGACACAATGAACCACTGTTAGAAGATGGCTCTCTCACTAGAGCAATACATTTAACTGAGCAAGTGAACAAAACCGTAGCAGAAACAGATTTAACATCTGAAGTATCATCAGAATTACCAACTCAAGAACATGTTTCAGAAATAGCTGAAAATGTACAGGATGCTGATCCTACAGCAGACAGTCCATCTAAATTATTACTACGTGATCAAAACCAGTCAGTAGTGACCCTCCTTCGCGATGTGAAAAAAGCTTTGGAGTCTGGAGTGACTACTAAGGATGAAAGCTCTGTAGATCCTATTTCCTTGCAAGCTCCATTAAATCTACAGCAGGCTGAAGAACATGTTTCAATGCCAGCCTTGCCACCAAACATGAGACATGATGAAGAATCTGAGCAATTGGTAATTAGCAGTTCAACCTTCAAAGATAAGGTAATTGAAACAGAGCTGCCTTCCACTGAACAAATTTCTTTACAATCAGAGCAGGAATTTGTTCAGGAAAATGTATCACAACATCAAGATAAACAGGATCACAGTCTGGTAACAACCCTGAAAAATTCTTTGATGATGTTATTTCACATTAAAACAGCAGACACTGAAGACCATAAAGTGAAAACAAATAGCCAAAGAAACTTGACAGAAGCTCACCAAGAATTGTCCGGAGACATGTATTCACCTGAAAGAAGTCCCCCAAGTTCGCGGAAGGTTTATGAATCTGGAAAGGAGAGTGACTCTCCACTGAGTCCAGTAAGCATGCATTCCTCTTCCACTTCAGGGAAACGGTCTCCATCATCTGAAGAGGATATGGTTCAAAGTGCAGATTCATTGACAATAAGTCCAGCAATTCCCAGGAGAATCACAGATTTTACAAGGAAAGGGGAAATAGCCCAAGTGGAAAGTGCTCCAATGAGTCCAGTGACACCAAAGAGAAGTTCAAAGGGCATTAGTGAAGAAACCTTCTTAACTAAAGAAGATCTAAGTTTTAGTCCTTCCACTTCAAGAAAAATTGCAGCTAAAATAGCTGCAGGATCAAATCCCATAGCTACATTATCTGTTCCTTCTATAGTTGTCGGTAGCCTACCTTCTGAGAATGCACCTGAAAGTATGCTGTATGAACCCCAAAGAGACAGCAATCGTAAATGGAGGTCTAGTGAGAACTTATCTTTAATCCCTTCGGCAACACCACAGGAGCTGGCTTCTGGTGCTCGCCGTAAGATATATCTTCCTAAGCAACTAGAGGGTCAAGATGATGGTAACATGGGTGCCATAACTCCACCCTCCAAAAAAGGGAGCCCCAATGTATCGCCTGGGTTGTCTAGAAAAAGCAGCTCACTTTTGGTATCTCAGTCTCCTCCAGTGGAAAGACGTTCTCCTGGTACAACCCGAAGAATGGCAATGCTAGAAGTTCCAAAGATATGTGAAGAAACTGTAGATCAAAAAAAGACATCTGACTCTAGTCCTCAAGAATCAAAAGATTCAGGTGTTCCACTTAAGGAAGAACCACAGATTACAGAAATTAAAAAAGTAAAAGATCCCTATAAAGGTGGGTCATTTAATGACTTAGTTCAGATATGTTGTATTTTCCCTACTGTGAACCAGAAAGATTATCTAAACAATTCTTTAAACCAGAAGCAACCTTAAACTTTATAAATTATACTGAGACCAGAATTTATTGTATCAGTTACTATTTATTTAGCATTTGAGCTGAACATGGCAAGCAAAAAAACCCAAATTATCTTTGTGTTGAATAATATTATTATCCCTTTCATGCCTAAGCCTAGTTCTGACATTTGTTGCTTACAAGTTAAAATCCGTTTTATTTTTTTTTGCTAGAATATTACTTAGAACCCCCAAACATTATGGGCCAGATTCACAACCAGCGGGCGCAACGTAACTTTTCCGATTTAAGTTACACCGCCGCAAATTGCCTAAGTTAGTGCCCGATCCACAAAGCACTTACCTGGAAATTTGCGGCGGTGTATCCTAAATCAGTCCGGCGTAAGGCGGGCCAATTCAAATGTAATTGTACTGCGCATGCTCCCGACGCTATTTTCCCGACGTGCTTTGCGTGAAGTTACGTTGCGCCAAGGTTTTGTGAATTGCGACGGGTAAAAAAGAGTTGCGGTGGGAAAAATAAAAAATTGTAAAAAAATTTGACAGCGACGTCAGCCAAAGAGTCCCGAGACCCTAGGGGGAACAGGGTGGGGAGGGAGAAGAGGGGGAAAAGGAAGAAAGAGAAGATAAAGAAATGACTCAAGAACAAATAAGAAGGCACCAGGATACATCCTTTCAAGCTTCTTCACTAGTTCCTTGGGACTATTATTATTACATCATTTTTGATTCACTTATTGTTTTGGACTAATCATTTGTCTAAAATGTTATGAGCGTATCAGTTCATATATTGTTAAATTAATTTGTGTTGTTAGTGCGAGAGAGCAGCTCCATTTATCATTTTAGTGCAATTGAAAAAATGAGACCAAATGAGTATAGGGTAAAGGCTGCTTGAGACCTATTTCCTATCAATAGTTACAGGTCAAAAAGGTGTTGGCTAGGATTTTCAAGGCACTGATAACATGACCATAGAATAATATAAAAAAATATTTATTGACATAAAACAATATACAATTTAAAAGCATTAGGGACAGGCCCCACAGATCAGAAAGGCAATGTAATGAAATTACAATTTTCAATTTCAATTGTATATTCTGGATGATGGCACATTGATATATTATTTATCAGTCTTAATTGAGGCTATACTCTCCCTTTTTGTTTAGATTAAAGTGCAGTTTATTTTCCCTTTTATGATACTGTTGTCAATGCCCGATGTCTGTCTCTGAAGCTTTGATATTTTCTCAAAGCTACAATACAAGATAAAAAATCATCTTTTTTTTTTTATCCTGAACAATTTTCTTAGAAAAAATAAGTAAACACAGGCTATAAGTGGCCTTGAAATATTAAAATCATCATACCAATATACATCACATCTATTAAACACATGAAAAATACACCGTCTTAAAGGCAAGTGGTGTAGAGCGGTGGACTGCGCTACTGGAGTGTTTGACGCCACCTTTTAAATTTTCCCAGATGAAAAGCACACTCCTTAGAAATAGTTATTTATTTATTATTTATTAACTTAAGTATGTGAACATGTTCAGTCCTTTTGTATGTGGTTTTTAAATTCCCCCTTCACCAAATGATTTGGACCAGTACCCTGACCTCAACCCGATAGAACACCTTTGGCATGAATTCGAGCAGAGACTACGAACCAGGGCTTCTCGTCCACCTCAGTGCCTGACCTCACAAATGTGGACAGCCTTTCCAGAAAAGCTGAAGCTGTTATAGCTGCAAAGGGTGTGCCAACCCACTATTTAACACTACGGACTAAGACTGGGATGCCATTAACATTAATGTGTGTGTAACGGAAGATGTCCCAATACTTTTGACAATATAGAGTATATATACAGTACATATACATTTTATATCTGTATGAAACTTACTTTTTTTTATACTAAAATACTTATCATTATCATACTTATCATTTATCCTATTATGCTGGCCCACATGGCAAACCATGTGCCCAAATGGTTTTCATCTTACAAATATTTTGGTTAGAGGTTAGAATCAGGGCAGGACTTAGGGTGGTGGGGGCCCCTGGGCTTGAGTGTTGAAGGGGCCCCCTGGAGCCGAGAATTGGGGGGGATCGAAGTTGTTGAGCGGGGGGGGGCGAATTGAAGTTGTTGAGCGGGGGGGAGCGCATTAAAGTTGTTGAGCGGGGGGGGATTTTGCAGTTGTTGAGGGGGGGAGTGCCTCTCACCTGTGCCAACAGCCGGGGCCACAGACTGTCATTAGCCCGGCTCTCGGCTTTCTTCCCTTCAGCAGCCACAGTCCTCCACACACCACTCCGGTTCCTCCTGCTTCCGTGCTGCCTCCTCTTGCAGTGCGGGAAAATTAACCCTTTTGCGGGACTGCGGGAAGAAGCTGTCTGTGCGGGAAAGTCCCACAGAATCCGTGCGTGTTGGGAGGTATGCGCAGGGCCGCCATCAGGAATTTTGGGGCCCCTTGCACAGCTTAAGGCATGGGCCCCCTGAAGCAGAGAACCTAGGGGGGGTGGGGGTGCTGCCGCCTGAAATTGAGAAGCGTGGGGGCTGCCGCAAATTGAGAAGCGGGGGGGCCTTTACAAAAAAAAGAAGAAATAAAGAAGAAAACAAATATATATAAATATATGTAGCCATCCGGGGCCCTGGGGACCTCTGGGCCTTTTAATAAAAAGAAAAAATAAACCTCTGGGCCCTTTAATAATAAAAAAAAAAACATTTATAAAAAATACATAAAAAAAGGGAGGTTGCCAAACCCGGGGGCCCTGGGGACCTCTGGGCCCCTGGGAACCTCTGGGCCTTTTAATAAAAAATAAAAAAATAAACAAAAATAAAAAAATAAACATTTATAAAAAAAATTAAAAAGGGGGGGTTGCCACATGGGGCCCTGGGGACCTCTGAGCCCTTTAATAAAAAAATATATATATATATATATAAAAAAATGTAATTTTTTTTATAAAAAAATAAAAAAGGTGGGTTGCCATCCGGGGGCCCTGGAGACCCCTGGGCCCTTTAATAATAATAATAAAATATATATATATATATATATATATATATACATATATATATATATTATATATATAAAAATAAAAAATATATAAAAAAAACATTTTTTTACAAAAAATAAATAAAAAAAAGGGGGGTTGCCATCCGGGGCCCTGGAGACCCCTGGGCCCTTTAATAATAATAATAAAATATATATATATATATATATATATATATATATATATATATATATATATATATATATATATATATTATATAAATAAAAAAATTTATAAAAAAAAACATTTTTTTACAAAAAATAAATAAAAAAAAGGGGGGTTGCCGTCCGGGGCCCTGGGGACCTCCGGACCCCTAAAAAAAAAAAAAAAAAAAAAAATTTTTTTTTTTTTTTTTTTTTTTTTTAAAGGGGGCCCCCTATTGGGTGGGGCCCCTGGGCTTGAGCCCAGTCAAGGCCAATGGTAAGTCCGGCCCTGGTTAGAATATACTTGGTATGAGCATGTGACTCACTTTTCTTCTTTCATCTGACAGTGTTGGTTCCTTGTGGATTGGCCCAGTGCTGTCACATTGGGATGCGAAAGCAGTCCAATATCTTTACATTGCCCTTCCCTGGTACCAACAGCCAAGCAGAGTAGCATGGGAGTGAGGAAAATAAGGTGATGCTTGGAGAATATAGAGTTAAAGGGGTTGTAAAGGTTTGTTTTTTATTTTCTAAATAGGTTACTTTAAGCTAGTGCATTGTTGGTTCAATTACCTTTTCCTTCGATTTGCCTTCTAAATGTTTTTTTTCTTTGTTTTCTTTGTCTGAATTTCTCACTTCCTGTTCCTCCACAGTAAGCTATTCTAAATGACTTTCCACTGCTCGGATGATGGTGGAAAACTTACTGAGGAGAAACAGGAAGTGATAAATTCAAACAAAGAAAAAACACATTTAAAAGGTAAATCGAAGAAAAAGGTAAGTGAACCAACAATGCACTAGCTTAAAGGAACCAATTTACAAAATAAAAGACGAACCTTTACAACCCCTTTAAATAACCAACTGACTTTGACCTGCATTGGAAAAAGAAGGGGTTACTTGAAGCAAATATTAGAAACTGTATCAGTTTTCTTCTGTTTTTATTTATAGTAGTTCTCAATGCGGTCATATAAAATCCAATTTTCATTAGTGACACAATAATTTCAGGCATTATCAATAACAATATGGAATTATATAGCTTAAGCTGTGACTAATACCATATCAAATTTTCCATAATGCTAGAAATCCACTTTTTTGACTCATGCCAAACCCAACATTGCACTTTGTTGGGATTAATAATTATTGGAGCAGTTATCTTTTCTATTGAAGTTAGTCTCTTCATGATTATGCCTTTAATTGCATAAAAGTATTATTTTTCTGAATACTATTTAATTGCTAGCTTCACTGTCAGTTTATGGTCTGAGTTAAAGGTATATACTTTGTAGCCTAGTCAAGAACTTAAAAAAAAAACAATATTAACATGAAGTGAAATCCAGACAAATAGATTTTTTATTGACGGAAGATGGAAATCTGTCAATGAGGTCATCTGTGCCCACCTCACTGTATCTAAAACTAGAGAAAAAAAAAAAGATGGCCGTATTTCAACTTTCATTTTGCTTCAATAAAAATTGTAAAAATAATTAAAATGTTTTTCTTTTCTTAAGCTCCACAGGTAATTCGGAAAATACGAGCAGAACAATTTTCGGATGCATCAGGGAATTTAAAACTTTGGTGCCAGTTCTTCAATATTTTAAGTGACTCAGATATTACATGGTACAAAGATGAAGTTCAAATGGCAAAAATAAAGAGATGGTAATAATTTTATTTTTGGGGATACATGTCTGTGTCTATTTACTGTATATAAAGCCAGTACATTCAATGTATGGCTAAAATAAATGTTATGCACCTAACAAACTTGCATTTACAAAATATTATCCTTATAAATATACATTTAACAAACAAGGATTGCTCTTTTATTGAAAATATATGTGGTACTAGAATAAAATAAATACATACTAACACAAATCAGTGGTACAATCGTCATTTTATACAGACAGGACACATTTCTGATCCAGAACTGCACATAGGGATCCTCAAATCACACCAAACCAAAAAAGAAAAGCAAACGCATTAATACTGATAACCTTGGTTGCCAGATCTTGTATTTTTAGGACAATTCCTATTAATATATGTTCATTTCTAACACCATGTTAATTGCAGATACCCATGAGGCTAGAGGGGGAGGCCCACCTATAAAAAATGTTCTTCTTTGCTTAATACAGTGGTTCTCAACCTTTCTAGAGCCGTGACCCCTTAATAAAATGTCCTAAGTTGTGGGGACCCCTAACAGTAAAATTTTGATAGCGTGGGTTGTCAGCACCCAAGGCAAGACAAGTAATTTGCGCCCCTAACCCACGGACATTTAGCATTCCCTGAGTCCCTTCCATTCATACAGTATTAAAACCCCTTATGGTACATTTTGGGATGTACCACCCTTTCTTTTCCTTTTATCTCTCCCTATGCCTATTATTCCCCCCCCCCCCCATCCCTCTCTCTAGCCTTCTTTCTTGTGCTTTCTCGTATTCTGTCTCCCCCTTTTGCGTTGTTCCTCCAACTCTTTTCCTCTCCCTTACATGTATTCTATATTTTTATCCTTTCTCCTTTTGGGGAAATGGGATGAGTGGCAGTGCTGGCGAGGAGTTGGGATGAGTGGCAGTGTTGGGGGGGTTCTGATCAGCCAACTTAGGTGCTCTTGATCAAGGTCGTCTGCTGAGAACTGTAGAGGGGACTTTTAATGACAACTCTAATCACAGGTAGTGTTACTCCGACTGTCTGGTGTCTCGTAGCAGTGACACCTATCCCGAAATCAGGAGATAGGGTCTCCACCAGCTCTCCAACTTCACATTTCTCACCAGTCAGCTGACCTCTAGTCTCTGTCCCCAGCCATGCTTTGAACTGAATGGGCGGCTGCGAAAAGGCTGAGTAGGTGGCCGCGGGCTCCAGAAACAGCCCAGCTGAGCGGCTGCGAAAAGGCTGGGAGAGCAGCGTGGGCTTCAGGAACAGCCCAGGATTTGGTGACCCCTGACAAAGTATCATTTGACCCCTAAGGGGGTCCCGACCCCCAGGTTGAGAACCACTGGCTTAATACAATAAGTAACCAGTAACTTGGTGTATCTAGTTCTCCGTTGTCCTAAATACCCAGAAGGGCCAACTCCGGGGACATAGGGAGGACAGTTGCAGACGTATGTTAATAAGGTCAAAGACCTCCATCCAGAACCAAGCCACCTTGGGACAGTTCCAGAACATATGGAAGAATGTAAAAATAGAGGAGTGACACTGGGTACATTCAGGGGACTTATTTGGGTAGATTTGATGTAATCTGTGGGGCATGTAATACACACGGTGTAGAAATTTAATCTGGATTAATTTATCCAGTTTAGTTATTTTCAAAACATTCCTCCCATGAGTCTCTATCCAAGATGGGGATATCCGCACTCCACTTTTCCCACAGTTTACCCATGTTGGGAGATTCTACGCTCAAGATAGTCAAATATAATGTTGAGAAAGGTTTAGAGAGCTGCTCCTGTGCAAGGAAATGTCCACTGGGTCAGTCTCC
Organism: Rana temporaria; assembly: GCF_905171775.1. Classification (NCBI taxonomy): domain Eukaryota; kingdom Metazoa; phylum Chordata; class Amphibia; order Anura; family Ranidae; genus Rana; species Rana temporaria. The sequence continues at coordinate 100,549,126 of NC_053491.1, read as the reverse complement.
AATATTGGGAAGCCTGGAGAACTGTGTTGATGCAATTGGTCACGTTGGAACTGCATTCAGCGAGGCAGCCCATACTTAATAGAGAGGTCCCAAAAAGGACATCGAAACACCCCCTGACATAACATCGCTTATAGTTCTAACACAATAACGTGCCCAAGTTGGGGTTGCCCCACAAGGGAGTGTATGGTGACCACTGATTGGGCTATAGAAAACACTACTGATAAATATACATAGTATGAAATGTACTATAATGTTTTAGATTACAGAACCACTACAGGTACCACAACTCTTGCAGGCAGGTACACATACAGGCTTTTAGGTACACTTTTAAGTACACAATGGAGTTTATTTACTAAAACTGGAAAGTGCAAAATCAGGCTCACTTCTGCATAGAAACCAATGAGCTTCTAATCCCAGCTTGTTCAATTAATCTTTGGTAATTAAACCTGGAAGCTCATTGGTTTCTATAAAGAAGTGTGGCTGATTTTTCACTTTTCAGCTTTTGTAAGTAAACCTCATTGTGTACTTAAAAGTGGGGTATGCCTGTACTTCAGTAAATTTTGAAACAAGGAGTAAATCCTGCTTGCCTGAACAAGCATCTCCTGATAGTACAGAATCTTGGGGGCACTCTGCACATGCTCAGTTTGGTGTGTATTGCCAGAGATTTTATTTTTTTTATTTTTGGGAGGGTGCATGATAATATATAATATAATTAAATTTTCATGTTCTGTGTACTGTGGGAGAACAGATATAACGAATGCAGAGTCCTTGGTTTAGTAACACTTTAACTGTAAAATGCACAGCATCCCTTGGAAAAAAAAGTTTAAACTGAATTATTTTTATACAGTGCTGGAGATGAAGGACAAGTGGCTCTTGCAATTGTGCAGGCATCAGTGAAAGACTGTGGAGTGTATCAGTGCACCATTGAGAATGAATATGGTACTGATTCAACAGACTGCCTTCTGAGTGCAGAGAGTAAGTGTATTTTTTTGTCAGTTTCCACTATAGTTTTAACACAGCAGAGGAAAACATATAAATTATTTGTACAAAAAATATATAACTTCTCAATAATAATATTCTAAAGTGTATTTGCAGCCAAAATATATGTTGCCTTTAAACAGTGTTGCCAACCTACCAGATTGAAATTTACTGACACGACACCAAAACGTTTTAAGTGCATATTTCAGTATTTAGGCAGAGGCGTTTCTAGTGAAAATAGCGCCTATGTAAAGCACTAAAACTGCGCCCCTGTCTAAACATTTGAAACCCATCTTTCAGATAACCTTAACAAAAAAAAACAGCTAACAAAACTAGTAATATTTATCATCCCTTGTTATACGAAATCTGGGGTTTATTAGACCCCTGATCCCTCCTCTGCCCTCCAAGGCCAGGTAAATGGAGAACCTATACTGGAAGTAATGAAATCTTCATCAGTTAAGGCCTCAGTTTTCACAGAGGAGAGGGAGGAACTGATGTTCCTCCTTCTTCTTTGTGCGCTGCCAATCTGACCAGATGGAATGGGAGAGCCTGGGAGAACAGGGGAGGGCTGTGGCTTAACTCAGTAGGGATAGTGCTGCCATTGTCCATTAGCAAAGGTGCTGAAAAGGAGATCCTGCCTATGAGGGAAGAAGAGACTCTCAGACCCTGGTAAGTGCCTTGCTGCCCAGCCATTCAAAAGCACCCCCTTCATATGGCGCCCATGGCACTTGCCATGGCTGCCATACCCTAGATACGCCACTGTATTTAGGGTACAAATAAATACAATATGCAATTAGCAATGTGATTGAAAGTAGATATTAAAGCAAAAAGCATATTTATTATTTTATTTTAAATATAGTAAGTGGCTCAGGGACAGGACTCAGGAGGACAGGAAATTAGAATGGACAGGCACACACACATGAAATTGAGCCGTGTGCAGTAGCACAGATCACCAACACGTCCCCTCCTGAGTAACAGTAACAGTCTCTCTACATTCCAGGTGGTCTCTTCTGTCCCTTCCAGTCCAAACGGCACTGACAGTCCCACTCTCGGCTTGCCTTTCTCCCATCCTGCAGACCTGCATATGAGGCTCTGGCCTCTACGCTCCACTCCCATGCATCATGACATCACACAACACGCTTAGGTACTACCTCCGCCAGACCCGATCCCCACCGGTACCACCCGAACACACTGTATCAGGCACTTGGATGGTCTCGGCTGGCTCCAGACCTGAGCTGTGCATGCGAAGTTCCGAGCCAAGCGTCAAAGACAGATTTTTTTACTGGCAACCTTTTCCTCTTACTGGCAGGAGAAAAGTGCCCGTTTTTTACTGACTGCCAGTAAAAACACTGACAGTTGGCAACACTGCCGTTAAAACATACTGTAATTGTATTTTGCTGTATGTTGTTAGGTAACCTAATATAAATGCATACAATTTTTTGTTTTGCTTTTCAGTTTTGGCTGGATTCATCTCCAGGGAGGAAGTTGAAGGTATTGTATGTGATCAATAGTGCATGCCTGGGGACAATCTGATGAAGGCAAATACAAAATAGTAAAATCAGAAATATCAGATTGTTTACAAATGCAGGCAGTAAAACTGAACTGCACATAAGTCAGGGCACAAAACAACTGGCTAAAACAGATGCAATAGGTTTTTGCAAACTAGGCAACATGGAATTGAGTTTGGGTAGCCAAAAAAAGATCCTTGTTAATGTACGTAATTGAAATTTCAATACAATATCCCACTAAATCGAGCTTCATCTATATTCAAATGTGCATTCTTTTGAAAGGTTGCTATCATTTTATGGGGGAATCACTCGTTAGTTGCCGTAATTATCCAATATAAAAAAAAAAAAATGATATGTGAATGATAATGAGCACTTCCAGTGTAGTGAGTTTGGTGTTTGTAAAACTGTAAACTCCATAACATTTTCTGCTGCTATTTCAGTTGGAGAAGAGATAGAGATGACACCAATGGTATTTGCAAAAGGCTTGGCTGACTCTGGCTACTGGGGAGACAAGTTTTTTGGAAGGATTGTCATGGAGGAACCACATGCTGGAAAAGGATTTTTGAGAAAGGCTTGCAAAGTAAAGGCGATTTACGGGTTGGAACCAATTTTTGACTCAGGGAAAACCTGTATCATCAAAATCCGAAACTTAATCACTTTTGGGACCAAGAATGAAAGTACCTTAGTGGAAAAGAATTATGATATCACCATTCAGGTAGGCATCTGTTTGTTTTACACGTTTTTCGTAAAATAGGATGGGGAAATCAGTTGATATGCTCTTAAGACCCCGTACACACAACCGAGTTTCTCGGCAGAATTCAGCCAGAAACTCGATCGGAGCCGTATTCTGCCGAAAAAAACCCGTGTGTACACTTTTGGCCAAGGAAGCCGACGAGGAACTCGTCGAGCCAAATAGAGAACATGTTCTCTATTTCCTTGTTAGTCAATGGGGAAACTTGGCTCGCCAAGATCCTCGGTGGCTTTACAAGGAACTCGACGAGCAAAACAATGTGTTTTGCTCGTCGAGTTTCTCGGACGTGTGTACGGGGCCTAACACTTGATTTAGAAAGGAAGGTTTTTGTTCTGAAAGATCAGCACAAGGAGCCAATCTATTGTGTTGAAGTGCTCACATGCTAACTAGGAACATGCCTCCAGGTGTGAAGAGCAGTGTTGCAAGGAGATGTGATCATCAGTCTGCTGCATCTTCTGTCACTATACGACAGGGGTCTCCAAACGTTTCAAACCAAGGGCCAGTTTATTGTCCTTCAGACTTTAGGAGGGCCAGATTGCGGCCTGCGGGGGCAGTAAATGTCCTGAGCCCAGCATCAGTGAGAATAAATATGGCCTCAAGGTTGGTGGTCAGTGAGAGGAATAGTAGTGCCCCTTATTAGTAAGAGAAATAGTATCCCATCATTGGTATCGGTGTCAGTGGGAGGAATAATGCCCCAAGAGCCAGATAAAGGCTCGCAAAGGGCCACATCTGGCCCTTTGGCCGCAGTTTAGGGACAAGCTGGAGGAGCAAAAAAGAACCTGTGAATTTTCATTTTTGCAGCAGAGAAACGATATCCTGCTCTGCCAGACATGGCTTTGCTATGGGGCAAGGCTGCGTAAAGCCTCGTACACACACTACGATTGTTGGCCAACCGAGCGTCTGATTTTTGTCAAAAGGGCGTGTGCCAGGATCTTGTCTTGCATACTAACGTTACACAATTGTCATGCCACAAATACGAATGTACTACGATTCATTTCTAGCTCTTTGGGCCCCTTCTGCTAATTTATTGTTTGGTGAGCACTGATTCCGAGCATGCGTGTTTGTACTTTCAACTTTTGTGTGAAGGATTTGTGCACTGACCATACGAAAATCAGACGTGGAGCCGTTGTCCGGCAGAAATGCAAATTCTTTGTCAGGTAAAACAGCTCCAATGCACAGCGGGGTATATTTACTAAAACCGGAGCGCTCAGAGTCTGGTGCAGCTGTGCATGGTAGCCAATCAGCTTCTAAAGTTAGCTTGTTCAATTAAGCTTTGGCAATAAAACCTTGATGCTGATTGGTTTCTAAGCAGAGTTGCACAAGATTTTTCACTTTCCAGTTTTAGTAAATAAACCTCAGTGTGTATTTCATCTGTATATTTGGATGTTTGCTTGGAGCCCGACTTTAAACCAAAGTGAACCTTTACAACTGGGTTATGCAAATCAACATGTAATTCAAACTTAACCTAACATGTCAGAGTCCTAATATGTTGACTTTTTCTCTAAAGGAATGTAAAATTCAGAATTCTACCCGCGAATACTGCAAGATATTTGCAACTGAATGCAGAGGTGTTCCAAACTTTGGACAGATCCTTGAGTAAGTTTTGAGCCATGGTCTACACTGTTTTTTTTTATATATACTGAATCCTTTATTACAGCATAATTGACAGACTAGACTTTCTGGCGTTATTTATGATGCATAGGTATATGTTTAACCACTTTAGCTCCAGAAGGTTTACCCCCCCCCCCCCCCTTCATGACCAGGCCATTTTTTTTTAAACGGCACTGCGTTGCTTTAATTGACAATTGCGTAGTAGTGTTCTGCTGTACCCAAATAAAATGAATGTCCTTTTTTTCCCACAAATAGAGCTTTATTTTGCTGGTAATTAATCGCCTCTGCAGTTTTTATTATTTGTGCTAAACAAAAAAAGACCAAAAATGTAAAAAAATAAAATAACTATATTTTTTACTTTCTGCTAAAAACATACCTAATAAAAAAAATCTTCATCAATTTAGGCCAATATATTCTAGTAAAATATTTTTTGGTAAAAAACCCCAATAAGTGTATATTGATTGGTTTGCGCAAAAAGTTATAGCATCTACAAACTATGGAATACTTTTATTTTAATTTTATTTTTTTAACAGCGACTTATAGCGGGACTGCAATATTGCAGCACACAAATCAGACACCTTACTGACATTTGTAGCACTTTTTGGGGACCAGTGACACTAATACAGTGGTCAGTGCTAAAAATATGCACTGTCACCGTACTAATGATACTGCCAGGGAAGGGGTTAAGATCAGGGGCGAGTCCCCACACCCGCCGACGGTAGCCATGTGGCTGCGGAAGGTGGATGAGGTGGGCTGGATGGAGGATTTGGTTCTGTCCAAACAAGACAGGAGCGAGCTCTACTCTCAGACCTGGCAAATGTGGACAATGTTCGGATACTCAGAGGAGAGCCAGGCCCTCAGGGGACAGCTGCCACCCCCCCCTAGTCAATGTCCACCCCCCCCTCCACTGGATGATCAGCCCTGATAACGGGGAATACCCGGAGGAAGAGAACCGCTAGAAGGCGGTGAGGGTCCATGCTCGCGAACACCCCACACCCCTCCCCCAACACCCCATATATCTCCTCCTTAACCCACCTCTCCCCTCTTTTTTCTCCCCAGCTTTCCCCCCTTATCTCTCTTACCTCGGGACTGCTCGCGGAGCAGTACCCAGAGTCCTTCTTCTAATCTTTAAACTCACATACACTTAGAAAAGGGAAAATATGGGAGGCTGGGCTGCGGCACCATGAAACCCAGAGGCAGAAGATGCCACAGGAATAAGGTCTGGGCTGGGATGCTGACTTTGGAGATGGAGACGGGGGTGCGGGGCGGATGGCAGTATGTCGTCTGTGACCCGCACTACCGTACCTACATGTAAGCTTAACCTGAATGCATTACTTTACGGCTCCGGCCGTACACTACATGTTACTGCCATTCCAATGTGTGTATCTACCTGTGACTACAGTTGTACTGTATTTTCTTGTACAGTGGTCCGTGTGGGCCAGTCTCCTGTTTTGTGTAAATAAACAATTTAAAATAAGATCAGGGGCGATCAAAGGGTTAACTGTGTTCCCTTGAAATGCTTTCTAACTGTGTGGGGGATGCATTTACTGTCTGAAGAGAGAGATCCATGTTTCTGCTCATCAGAAACACAAGATCACTGCCTTGTTTTCATAGGTAGACTGCCGTTCTGCCTGTCTCCCGAACAATCTGTGGGTTCCGGCGGAAATCACATCTGCCGGACCCGCTGATTGGCATGCGTGCCCCAGACCCAGAAGTGCCAGATGACGTACCTATGACATGATCTGGCACAGAGCGGTCGTCCTGCCACAGTATGTCTGTGTGGGGTGGTCGGTAAGAGGTTAAAGTGGTAGTAAAGTTGTGTCTGTCATTTTTACCTACAGGTAAACTTATAATAAAGCTCAACAGTAGGTAAAATGAATATCTCCTAAACCTGCACCATTTAGGAGATATTCCACAGAGTAGCAGCCAGTGACATCACTGTCGCATGCACTCTGAAGGATTGGCATACAGTGCCTTTCCTTCAGAGGTCTGTGCCATAAACAGTGACTCCAATGCACATGCTCCAGCCAGTCAAATGGCCGAAGTCTGCGAACCCGGAAGGAAGACTGGGTGAAAATAGAAGCCCTGTCAGCAGTGATAGCGTGCTGCTGGAGAGCATTGCATGCTAGCACTTTATGACAGTGCCCTGCAGGGTGATTTTTTATTATTTTTTTACAAAGTTTACCATCACTTACTAAGTATGTGAACCCGAGCCTACAATCTTATGTGTGTACAGTAAATAATTTTGGCCTTAAAGTATGTTTTTTAAGATTCAATTTGTTTTACAGCATTTACATACAAGCATAGTAAAATATGAACTGTTATTTACTTCTTTAGAATATTACCTCTAAATCTAATCTATCGACCTGCCAACAATGTCCCCTATGCTACCATAGAAGACGACCTAGAAGGAAGATTTGAAAAGTACTGTATCAGGGATATTACAGGAAAATTACACTTCAAGAACTCTTCTGAAATAGAGCAAAAATGCTGCACCTTTCAGCATTGGGTATTTCAGTGGACTAATGGCAATTTCCTTGTCACCACTCTAGAAGGTGAGACATTACAATTAGATGTAGTCATTGCAGAAACTCAGTAATAACTTTGTAAAGTGTTAAGTCAATGACTTCCCTAAAATACCATTGTATCTTTTTGCACAGGTGTTGGATGGAAACTAACCAACATAGCTATTGCCACAAAAACCAAGGGGTAAGTAAAATGAAGGTTATGAAACTTTTTCATCCAATACTTTGAAATTAAGTAGCTATATAATCAGTGCTTTTTTTCAGTTGATGGGCACTGTAATAGATTTAAATAGGTAATACAAAGAACCATTTTTAAATGGGGAAATTTAGGTCAGAACAAATTTTTTGCAAATATTGACATTCCCCTTTTCCTACCAGAGACCAAAAAGTGTCCACCCTGTAAATCAGGGGTCTCAAACTGTTGCAAAACTACAAGTCCAATCATGCCTTTGCTGTGGGAGTCATGCTTGTAACTGTCAGTCTTGCAATGACTTATGGGACTTGTAGTTTCGCAACAGCTGGAGGGCTGCCAGTTTGAGACTCCTGCTTTAAACCATCTTGCCTCAATGTATGCCCAATGTAAACCCTCACATATACCCAGTGAAGTGAACAGCCTCAGATGATACACAGAGATTAAACAAATCTCCCTACATAAGTTTTTTCATGTATATCTGCTGTCTTCAGCTATATATACTCTTTAGAAAATGCACGTTAGAATTTTCCCTTCCTGATCCAGCAGGAGGAGGGGAGTCTTGCCATACACTGTGAGACAGCTGATTGGAGGAAAGACACACACCCCCTCTCCTCATAGGCAGAGACTTGCAGAGCTGTGCTGTGAACTGACCCGCTGTCTGCTAATCTATTTATAGCACTCGCCCTGCCACAAATTTCAGGCTTGTTTTATCACGTGTCAGAGAACTTATCAGAACTTATCAGGCTGATAACAGAAGCACAGAGCAGGAGAAAGCCACGGGACTTAGGGCTTTGGAGAGAGATAAGAAAACCCTGCAGATATATGTGCCCAGCTCAAATTTCATGAATTGGGTATATATTCACTTTAAGGTATCTCCTACTCCTAGGATAACTAGAGTGAAGGCAAAAGGAGAAGGATAATATTACAGTGGGTGGTGTCCTGGTATCTGAAATGTTTAGTATATCTGACATCCGCGCATCAAGACAACTGTGTTTTTTAAGTAATGAAAATAGTCTAGAGTCTAGATTCTTCAAGAGCATCAATATGCCCTTTATGTTTTGCAATGTCTAATTGCTAAAGCTGCTGTCACAAGTTTTGTTCTTCTCATCTCTTTTCATGTTACGTGGCTGAGGTATAATTAGACAGACAGCTAACTCTCCTCCCTTAACAACTCATTGATGCAGGCACAAGGTCCTTTTTTCAACTTTTATTGCAGGGACGTTAAAACGGAATAAAAATAAATAACATACAATCAGTATACACAATATACTAAATAAACAGTCCTAACACATTAGTCTAACTAGGGGAAGGGATATGAACATACCAGAGATGTTTCCGTAGGCTGACATTAGAATTGCAGCTTAATAGGTGTGGATTCCTCTGGAGCAAATGCATGGTGGTGAGAAGGGAAGGCGGATACTGGGACTGTCTCTAACACCTCATGGTATAGACCAGTGGAATTATGGGAAGCTACGGTGGCTTTTAAGCAACAATCTCTAGTTACCTTCAGTAAATTATTGACAAATACTGAGTATGTAAAGAGTCACTAAATGGCGATATTACAATGTATTATACATACCTTTAGAATATACAAGAATTAACAATGAACATAAGAAGACCTTGCTCTCTGGGTGATCTATGTACAGATTACAGATTACTACCTTTTGCCATTCTAAAGAAATCCCTGTGTGTTTGTGCCCATGTGGGAAAGTTTGTCTAATGGGAGTTTTAAAATTACCAATCAGCTGTGCACCTGCAGAGCACTAACGAGGAAAGCTGCTGGGCTTGCATCCCTTTATGCGTGATTTCCTTTTGGAAGTATCTCACCAAAAATGATATTTTTGTTGCAGTGGATGCCTGAAATCTGACTTGCATCTTAGGGCAAACTTCTGGGAAAATTGGTGAGCCAAACACACAAGCAGGAAATATTTTTTCTGTTCAGAACTCCTCCAGGTAGCCATATTGCATTTCATTTTCAAAAAATTACAGCTGCAGATTGAAAAGGAAAGGTCATTTTAATAACATTCAATTACAATATGACTTGGTTTGCAACTGTATACGCCATATTATTTTTTTCTTTATTTGCTAGTTTTTTCCCCACGAAAGTGGAGTTACCCTTTAAAGCCAAAACATGCAGAGATAAAATATTAAATAAATAAATAGAGCAATGTTCAAGATACAAAGATGAATTTACTTCCAAATGAACCTAGCATTTATACCTACTGTGCATTAAGCAGTATTATATAAGCATCAGGAATTGGTCATCATTACACATCCTTTCTTACAAACGGCTACCACAAATGTGTGTTTATCTGCTTACCTCAAGATCATCTTTAATTTGTCAGTTGTTAATGCTTGTAAAATGTCCTAGTTACATCTTAAAGGGGTTGTAAAGGTATTTTTTTGTTTCCCTAAATAGCTTCCTTTATCTTAGTGCAGTCCTCCTTCACTTACCTCATCCTTCGATTTTGCTTTTAAATGTTTTTATTTCTTCTGAGAAATCCTCACTTCCTGTTCTTCTGTCCGTAACTACACACAGTAATGCAAGGCTTTCTCCCTGGTGTCTAGAAAGCCTCTTGAGGGGGGAGGGGGCGAGCAGGCAAGTCAGGACACTCTCTACTTTGCAGATAGAGAAAGTTAGTGGGCATTCTGAGGCCTGGTACACACGATAGGATTGATCCGCGGATACGGTCCAATGGAGTGTACACACCATCGGATCGAAATCCGCGCCGAATTCCCATTGAGGTGACGTGTCGCGCCGTCGCCGCGATGATGATGCGGCGACGTGCGCGACGCTGTCATATAAGGATATCCACGCATGCGTCGAATCATTACGACGCATGCGAGGGATGGGTTCGGACGGATCGATCCGGTGAGTCTGTACAGACCACCGGATCGATCCGCTGGTGCCGATTCCAGCGGATAGATTTGTAAGCATGTCTACAAATTTTTATCTGCTGGAATTCGGAAATATCCGCGGATAAATATCCGCTGGAACGTACACACCAGGGGATCTATCCGCTGAAACCGATCCGCTGAGATTTTTCAGCGAATGGATCCTCTCGTGTGTACGGGGCCTGACACTCCTGCTCGCCCCCTCAAGAGGCTTTCTCCACACCAAGGAGAAAGCCTTGCATTACTGTGTGTAGTTACAGACAGAAGAACAGTAAGTGAGGATTTCTCAGAAGAAAAAAGGACATTTAAAAGCAAAATCGAAGGATGAGGTAAGTGACCGAGGACTGCACTAAGGTAAAGGAAGCTATTTAGAGAAACATTTTTTTACCTTTACAACCCCTTTAATAGCAGTGTTTGGTGTACTTTGGTGGCAGTTTTGGTCTACACAAAGAAGACCTAGCTTTGCTTATTTCTTCACTGAACTGTTTTTATTCCTAGATATCAAGGACTAAAAGAGAGCTGCTATCCAGAGATCATTGAAGAATTTCCATCAATTCACCAATGCAATAGCTATTGTGAAATGCTTAGCCTAAAGTCCCTCAAAACAATGGAAAGTCTCCAGGCTCCAGCCAAACCAAAGGGCTCAAGAAGTCCTCAGATGCCAAGGAAATCTGGCTCTGGGTCTTCTCAGTCAAGTCCCCAGATACAAAAGAAGACTTTAACAGCCCCACAAATAAATAAAAAAGGTGGGGTCAGCCCTAAATCTACAAGAAAAGCCATGGAGACTGGGGATTCACAATCAGGTGCAAAAAATAAAGCAAATGATGCAAAATTACAATAACAGCTACAGTTATATATTTTTTTACTCTATACATGGACATGACTACAAACGGACTATTTAATTCAACCAACTAAGAAGACACAAAGGACATTATTTGAAGTGACATACTTTTCTTCTGTATTTCACACTAAAGCAAAAAGGCTGTTGACAGGCTGACCTGCAGAGGATTTGTTATAAGCAGAGGATGAGCATGAGAGGTGCATGTTCTATGGACTGCATGTATTATGTATGGAAGATGTGTCAATTTATGATGCTGCAAATACAAGGAAAGCTGTATTTCGGAACTATTGAATCAATCTTAAAGACATATGTTGGGAGAAATGAAAAAGTGAAATGTTCAATTCCAATGAGGTATCGTAGTATGTGAGATGATAACTGCACCTCCGTTACTCAATTTGGTCTGCAGGATACACATCAGAAAAAAACACAAACATTTACAATATCTTCTTTTCACTTCCAATTCACTGTTTCACCACCTTTTTATGAGAACATTTACAGAACATGCTTTTCTTAAATAGTAATACTTTGTGATGTTTACTGGCCATAAACGGCAAAGTGCTGATCCAGTTCCTCACTCAAAGTAACACATATAGAAAATTAATTAATGTTCAAAGGAAGACTTCTATTCACGTCAGCAAATCCTATTAAACCAGGAATCTGATTATAAAAATGGGTTTCAGTTCTTGTGTGTACCAAGCTTCAGAAGACACATGTAATGCTGTTAATCATTCTCTGAAGCAAACATGTTGATTTATGCACTAACATGCAAGTATTTTGCTATAACTCAGGGTGATTTAGTCTGTACGTCTGCAGTTTACTGGTGTTCTGAATCACTAAAGACTTATTAGATCTCAAGAACACAATATGGCATAATTCACAGAAGACTCACAACAATGTTCAAGGGACAAGTTGTAATAGTACTGTATTCGGCTGTAGAAGGCCATGCCTCAACTCATCTTGGTCCAGAGCCAAAACACAAACCAGGGTCTGCCAGAAGCTCCTCATTTTTCATAATACTGACCACACACATGAATGTCTTTTTCATCGTTAGAAAAGAACCTTGTTGGCATTAAAGTATCTTGTACTTAATGCTTCCATTGATATATTAATGAAGAAAAAGACAAATAATCAAGGTCAGAAATGGATCCCCTAGTAACATGGAACTAGTAGCAGTTGCTTTCATTGTTCCTACTCAGCTGTAATAGGTACCTTTGAATGATCAGTCTTTACACATCTGTAAAGACTCTCAGTTGCATCTACAAGTATGCACATAGTCAACAGAAAGGAAACCCAATACTACACTACTATTGTAAAACCCTTCTGATGCATCATATTGAAAAACTTTAAGTGCTGTTACACTTAAAGCTACATATGGCAAGGCTCTAGACTATCCAATGATAACAAATATTACACTTACATTATTGTTACTAGAAATAAACTTGATTTGATGTTCAGCTCATCCTCTGCATAAATACTGAGTTTAAAATCTCTCCTTGCCTCCCATAAACTTAAAGCTGAATGCAAATCACAGCCAAAATCAAAGTCAAAATATGTACTTTTCATGCACTCAATGGTTAAGTTGACTTTTTATTGCTCACTTTTTATTTTCCCAAGACAGTACCACTATTAAGTCACAAGATGTAGACGTGCTGTGATTATAAGATTCAGCACGGCTAACCTAGATCACTGCATCCAGGTTCATTTTGGAGATTCATAAACATTATTGTGACAAACTAACAGATGTCTGCCACAGTGGCTGTTGTAGTATTGGCTTACATGTTGGCATTAATAAATTCTATAGTCTGTCCTAGATGTTCTATTTGTTGATTTCATTTTATAGTGGACGGCTCATTTACTGGTTTCTGCCCATAAATATAATCATTTGTGAGACAGGTCGCAAGCCCATTTGCAGCAAAAAATGCATGGTGCTCTGGAGGCAAAGTGACTATAGTAATTTCAGTTTCAGCACTAAAGATTAGGTAGACTGCACCCTAGCGTAAAGCTACCAAGGCATAAGCTGCATATTTGACCAGAAACTGTTTTAGCTTTACTTGCTGATAACTAGAATTTGGAAACAACTGCGCTAAGGTGAAAAATCGGATTAATAAGCAGCAATTAAATTGTGTATAAACAAAGTAAATAATGGGTAAAGAAGGATAATTGCGCTAGATATTGCTGATAACTAACCTGTGTATAGGGTGCAGACATCAAGATTGACTTTGAACAATTAGGATAGAAAATTAATGCATCATGGCCACATATGAATGTGTATGTGGTCACTACACTACATTTTCCAATGCCTCCCTTACAAACAGTTTGGCAGAGGTGCTAAACTTAATGATTATGAAGATTTAGCCATACCACACATGGCCAAATCTGGTAAAGATTGGGCTGGCTGAGATAGACAGTGTGTATTGGGAGCGTAATTGTACTGTTTACCTAAATGTACTGTTATCATGTAACCACTCTGAGGATATAGATATGCAAATATATAATCCAAAGTTTTTTTTAATCCTTTATCAGTGTTTAGTGAGGTTCAAGTTTTGCAGATGGTGGTCATGCACTTAACCTGTGACCAAACTTCTGTACATATGTGTAAGCAGGGCTGTATCACTTTGCACTATGATCGGTTGCTTCAGAACTGCCTGGCAGTGTGCCACACACAGTCACTTTGCCTCGTTTGGTATGTGCTTTTCATCATTGTGGATATTTTTGCCTTGTTTTAATAGATGTGATATGTGATACATTGAATGTTCCTATTTGCACATTTTGCTGTACTGGGATCCTTGAAGCACTTCATTAAAATGTAGCAATGACTGACAACTGAGAATTGTTATTGATCATTAAAACATTTTCTTGTATATAGATCTCATGTATTAATGAAAAATACTCCTTTGGTTCCCCTAGATCACTCAAATACACCTAGGCATACCTTAGAGCAATGTTTCTCAACTGTTCTTGCGTCAAGGCATCCTTTAAAATTTTGCACAATTTTAAGACACGACATTCTAATAAAAGGTAAAAAAACTAATCTAATAGTTTTACAAAATGCAGCTTCATCCAAAACTTATAAAGACATCCAATGTTAGAGGTGATTTATTCTTCCAAAGCAAATCCAACTTTGCACACTGGTACGGACTAGTATCAATGTTTCTATTCGCCCTCAGGTTCTTTCTCCCTCACTCAGCTAATGTGACCCCAATGCTGATGGACAGGGGCAGGTGAGGAGAAAACAAGAATGCTGTGCAGGTGATGTCATTGGTTGTTAAGCTGCCGGTGGCTAGAAGGTTGAAATTTTACACAATGTGTAACTAAAAGGATGGCTTGATCCATCCACTGGCTTGAATACAATTTTGCCAAGGCACCCCTGAAGAAACCTAGAGACACCCCTGGGCACACTGGTTGAAAAAGGTTGCCTTAGAGTAAACCTATAGGAACAAAATAGCTACTAAATCTATGGTGTTTCCAGACACCATTAAAGTATAACTAAAGGCAAAACTTTTATTTTTAGTTTACATATACAGTGGAGAGGGATTAGTCTGTTTTTATTGCTGTCTGTGCCCCCGTTAAAGAGATTCACCCTCTCTATTCGTCCTGTTCACCATTATTATTGAAAGTGAAAGTAAAATAAAATCCCAAATTTGTAGGTTGTCCCCAAAGAATTCCCTTAATTTGCAGGAATTCCCTCTGACTTTCTGTCTCAGATACGTTACACCGCCGTAAATTAGGGCGCAAGTTCCGTATTCAGAAAGAACTTGCGCCCTAAGTTACGGTGGCGTAGCGTATGTGGTCCGGCGTAAGCCCGCCTAATTCAAATGTGGATTATGTGGGCGTGTTGTATTCAAATTTAGTGTGACCCCACGTACTTGACGTTTTTTACGAACGGCGCATGCGCCGTTAGTGAAAGAATCCCAGTGCGCATGCGGCGGATAGAATGCCTAAGATACGTCGAACACTGCCTACGACGTGAACGTAACTTACGCACAGCCCTATTCGCGTACGACTTACGCAAACAACGTAAAAAGATAGGCCTGTTCCGACGTCCATACCTTGCATGGGCTGCGCCACCTAGGGAGCAGCTTTATCTTTACGCCGGCGTATCTTTAACGTAAACGGCGTAACTAATTGCGACGGGCGCACGTACGTTCGTGAATCGGCATATGTTGCTCATTTGCATATTCGACGCTGCAAACAACGGAAGCGCCACCTAGCAGCCAGCGTAAATATACACCCTAAGATGCGACGACGTAGGAGACTTACGCCGCTCGTATCTTAGCCTAATTTAAGCGTATCTGGTTTCCAGAATGCGCTTAAATTTACGACGGCGTAGATTCAGAGTTACAACGGCGTATCTACTGATACACCGCCGTAACTCTCTGTGAATCTAGCTATAAGTCTTAGTACATATCTATTGCTTGAGGACATGTCACTGCAAAGTAGCTATACAAATCATAACTATCTCAAGGTTCATATTTGCGTAGCCCGTTATATGTTTCCTCTGTTCTACCATGAGCTTCGCTAGACCTGTTGATGGGTCACTTTGTGGAAACGGGTCATGCCTAATCTTCACTGTGAGAAAGTATAGACATTTCAGGAGCTCCAGGAAGTATAGAAGGTACAGCACCTTACACAGGGGGGTACAGCCAATATAACTGTAAGGGGTCCGCCCGGGCAGGATGCGTGAAGGGGAGCCGTGTTGTGCACTATAGAAACAATCTCGCAGCTTTTGCTGTTCTCTGTGTCATTGAGCTCAGACATCGAGCTCTTTACTGCCACCTCTGGCTACTATGTGCATGTGCACCCATCGCGTGAGCTGCCTGTACTGTGCTCCTGTGTGTCAGCAACATGTCAGCTTTGTGAAAGCGAGCTGGGACTAGGTAGAAAGATTTTCATTACAAGTAGGGGCTGTCAAGCAAAGGGAGGGGGCTGTTTGTGTACAGGGGAGGGGCCAGAGGTTTGTGTGTTTACAGATTTGTGCATGTTAGGGGCTGACATATATATATATATATATATATATATATATATACAGGTGGGGGCTGACATATATACATGTTTGAGGGGGCTGGCATATATACAGGTGTGTGGAGGGGGCTCACATGAATACAGGTGTGGGGGGCTGACATATATACAGGTGGGGGGCTGGCATATATACAGGTGTAATATAATAATAAAAAAGAGGGTGGTGGCGCTGTCTTTACTTTCCCCTTCCACTAACAGGTAGTAACTGGGCTGGCCACTTACACAATAAGTCACCAATCTGTACTGCTAAGAAGGCGACTTCCAAGCCAGGATCAGCAATAGATATGTCTGGTAAGTTTACCCGTGATATCACACACAAGAATAAAAAATGTGAGATATCTGGCGCATAATTATGCGTTAATACAGTGTGAGTGTGCACAGAGGTGAAGCATGCCCCAGAGGCTGCTATATAACCAAGAAAATATATAAATAATATATAGTATAATAATATACAGTCGTTTATATATATATATATATATATATATATATATATATATAGTATGTAAGTGTGAATATAAATGCGCAAATTATGCGCTATATGACTTAAATAATAAGTTTGATACTTGTGTGTGTGTGAATACACAAAAAATACACAAAAATGAAATATGTCAACACAAGGTGCACCAAGTACAAGTGTACCACCAATAATATCAAACACAGTAAGGCTGCTGCCTGTGAAATTATGAGCATATAGTCCTAAATGTGTTTGTGATACAAAAGTTCAGGCATGAATTAAAGTAAATAAATGAATAAAATTGCATATAACAGCATCAACATTGAAGATGTGAAAGTCCAAAACCGCATATAGGTCCCATCCAAGCGGTTATCTTGGTGCAATATATATCACAAAAATCTGTGACCGATGAGTGCTCAAAAGCGATCAATAGTGCTTCCACACGTGATTCCAGTGCTCCCCCACCAGGGTCCCCACTCACCAGATGTCCCAACCCCTGCAGGGGTAGACAGCGTGTAGTATGAGTTTTCCACTCTGGGATGTAGATGTCTTCTTTTCTCTCCTAATCTGCTGAGGTGTGCTGTTCAAGTCAGGCTATCCACAGCTGCCAATAATCTGCAATCAGATAAAACATAAGAGACAGGCTTCCATGGTGTAGCAAAAAGTAAAAAGTTTTTATTTGCAATACCCCCACTAGTCCAAGGGAATGCAGAACGGGCTTGGCTTAACAAAAAGTAGCCAGATAAAACAGAAATTAAAACAAAATATAAAATCTAAAACAAAATTGGGCTAGCATTCAGCTTCCAGATATTGGATTATGTGCCTTGCTGGTATGAACGCTGTGTGCTCCAGCTGATTAACGCAGGCGTCTCAGCTGGCTTCCTGGAAGAGATGCGATAGCAAGTGTGCGTGCTACCCGCCTGACGTACGTTTCGTATGATGTTTTCAAAGGCGGTAGCATGCACACCATGATACTATCCTAAAATACAGCATCCACCATGGGGTACCTCCCATTTCTATGGCTTAGTCCAATCGCGCTTAGGGAGTGATTTTGTATATCTCCAATTGCGTGCCGTACCTTTTGTCCGTCTACCCACTACGTGGTGGTGTGTCTGTATTGATTAATAAATTTCAACATTAAAGCAGAAACTAAATCCTTAATTCATGTTCTACATATAGCATAGTATCAGTGGATGCATACCTCCGTGGATACACAGCGACCAAAGGGAATAAAAATATTTGATACAGAAGTCTATATTTTTTACTAAAGTGTACTGTCCGTGATACTTTTTTTATTTGCACTAACATACAATTTTTCAGGACAAGCTTTCGGGGTGTTACCCCTTCTTCAAGGTCCAAGCAGTACTGATTTGAATCAGTACTGCTTGGACCTTGAAGAAGGGGTAACACCCCGACAGCTTGTCCTGAAAAATTGTATGTTAGTGCAAATAAAAAAAGTATCAAGGACAGTACTCAATTTTCTCTATCACAATTGCACTAATACGGCTACAATCACGTCAAGTTACTAAAGTGTATATGACATTAAGTGGGAGTGTAAATCCATGTGTAAGTGTGAGGCCTCGTACACACGACAGAGTTTCTCGGCAGAATTCGGCGAGAAACTCGGTCAGAGCCGGATTCTGCCGAGAAACTCTGTCGTGTGTACACTTTCGGCCCGATGGAGCCGCCGAGGAATTCGTCGAGAAAATAGAGAACATGTTCTCTATTTTCTCGTTGTTCTATGGGAGCTCTCGGCCCGCCGAGCTCCTCGGCGGCTTCAGGGCTGAACTGGCCGAGGAACTCGATGTGTTTGGCACGTCGAGTTCCTCGGCCGTGTGTACGAGGCCTCAGGTGTAATATAAACTATATATGAGTGTGATATGTATGATATATCAGAGGCCAGCGAAATGTTGATTAACCCCTCATCTATTTGCTAAAGGGAGATTTACATAAATGCAACTGGCATTTAACCCTATCGGCGAGTAGTGAGCACTCCCCCGCATGTACACTGTCACCATATGGCGATGTCTGCAAAAGCAGATCCGCCTATCAAAACTTACGTGGCAAGAGAGGAGAGATGTTACGGTATTACACATACAAATACAGGTGTTATTAAAGGAGCATCAGACCAGACGCCAGCGGGGTATTAGTTAGCCCCTCATCTGTCTGGTAGTAAAGGGTAAGTCCATAATAGACTAAGCTAGCATTTAGCTAAGTATTAGATGAGGTCATCTGTATGTCGGTGCTGGCATGCACCAACATAAATAATTGCGCATAACCTAGGGTACATACCAACGAGGGGGATGCTGTAGCACCACCAATGTGCCAGTACAGGGACAGTAAAGGAGGGCAAAAACACTACCCACCAATGGATGATGTGATAGCTAATTATATCTAAAATGAAATAAAATGGTGGTATGATCCCAGGTAAGATGGTTAAATATGCAAGGAGTGCTCCCCACCAATTATTGTACCAAAAATAGTTGCACTGCATTGCCATTTCCAGTCCTTCTAAGATAAATTGTATCTGTTGCTGTTTTAACCTGTTTTTTTCATGTAGGGCTTTTTCTACTCCTACTAGGCCATCTTGTTGGGCTATACTGGTATATAGTGAGTTAACATCTATTGTAGCCAACAGAAGATTCTCTGCTCCATCAACTAGTTGTAGCTCATTGACGAGTTGTAAACTGTCTCGAAGATAAGACTTCCCCTCTTTTACTATAGGTTTAAGGAATGAATGTGTCCAGGTATTCCCCCAGCCGGGAGAAAATAGAGTTGATTCCGCTGATGATCGGTCTTCCTGGAGGGTTTTCCGTTCTTTTATGAATTTTCGGGGTATAGTAGATAACTGGTGTCTTCGTCGAGTTTGAGACCAAATAATCCGCCTCCTTGGCGTTCAAGATGCCCCGTTTCTTGCCCTTTTTCACATATTTCTCAAGTTCTGCATTCCCTTGGACTAGTGGGGGTATTGCAAATAAAAACTTTTTACTTTTTACTACACCATGGAAACCTGTCTCTTATGTTTTATCTGAGGATTGCGGATTATTGGCAGCTGTGGATAGCCTGACTTGAACAGCACACCTCAGCAGATTAGAAGGAGAGAAAAGAGGACATCTACATCCCAGAGTGGAAAACTCATACTACACGCTGTCTACCCCTGCAGGGGTTGGGACATCTGGTGAGTGGGGACCCTGGTGGGGGAGCACTGGAATCACGTGTGGAAGCACTATTGATCGCTTTTGAGCACTCATCACTCATCGGATTTTTGTGATATATATTGCACCAAGATAACTGGTTGGATGGAACCTATACGCGTTTTTGGACTTTCACATCTTCAATGTTGATGCTGTTATATGCAATTTTATTCATTTATTTACTTTAATTCATGCCTGAACTTTTGTATCACAAACACATTTAGGACTATATGCTCATAATTTCACAGGCAGCAGCCTTACTGTGTTTGATATTATTGGTGGTACACTTGTACTTGGTGCACCTTGTGTTGACATATTTCATTTTTGTGTATTTTTTGTGTATTCACACACACACAAGTATCGCACTTATTATTTAAGTCATATAGCGCATAATTTGCGCATTTATATTCACACTTACATACTATATATATAAACGACTGTATATTATTATACTATATATTATTTATATATTTTCTTGGTTATATAGCAGCCTCTGGGGCATGCTTCACCTCTGTGCACACTCACACTGTATTAAGGCATAATTATGCGCCAGATATCTCAAATTTTTTATACTTGTGTGTGATATCACGGGTAAACTAACCAGACATATCTATTGCTGATCCTGGCTTGGAAGTCGCCTTCTTAGCAGTACAGATTGGTGACTTATTGTGTAAATGGCCAGCCCAGTAACTACCTCTTAGTGGAAGGAGAAAGTAAAGACAGCGCCACCACCCTCTTTTTTATTATTCTACTCTCTCTATATGCTCTCTTTAGGGGGAACATAGTAGAGGGGGCTGCAGTCTTATAATAAGCCACTCCTAAGCGCAGGTTCTTCATCTTATTTTAATATATACAGGTGGGGCTGACATATATACAGGAGTGTGTGGGGGTGGGGCTGTCATATATACAGGTCTATGGGGGGGCAGGTATATATACAGGATTGATGGGGGCTGACATATATACAGGATTGAGGGGGGGCTGAGTGCGTACAGGTGAGGTTGCTGGTGTGTGGATTCGGTGGAATGGCCCGTGGGCAAGCCCTGGGGAATGTTGGAGGTCAGGCTAGGGGGGGGGCATCGGCCTAAAGCTGTGTAAGGGGCCCAAAAATTTCTGATGGCTGCCCTGCCTGAGTGAAATAAAAGCCAAAAAGATTTTTGTAGAGATTTATATTGTGGATTGTGGGGATTGTGTCCTCAAATTACCCTTATTTCTTCTCTTGGTGACCATACAGAAAGTGAGGAAAATCTCCCCAGCAGGGACACAGACAGGCATAAAAAGTTGAGCGATTGTCTAAACTTTTCTAAAAACAATACTTGTATTACTGAATATGTCACTCATAAGGAGGCTTGCTTTCACTTCCTACCTTAGTGACAACACAGGGAGTCTACTAAATGAGGGAGAAAGACAGCAAAAGCAGCCCAAGGTTGGCCATAGACGGTTCGAATCTCAGCTGGTTCCACAGGGACCTGCAGAGATTCAAACCATGTATGGGCAGGCTGAATATACCCAAGTTGATCGATCAACTTGGGTACAACCAGCCAGTCAGATTTTGCATGCAATCATTGCTAGCAGCTATTATAGTGCTAGCAGTGATCACTGTGTTCTCCTGACGGTGACTGCCCACCCACCAGCAGAAAACAATGTCTCTGCGGGAGGGATTCCCCTATCAACACTGACTGTGTTGATGGGGGAATCCAGCAATTTTCTTTCCTGGTGCCTCCATGGCAGCATACCTGTGACAAGCTCTGCCTTGGCTCCTCCCTCAGGACTAGTGAATATTATAAAAGTGTTGGTTAGCACAGCCCCCACATTCTCCTTTTTTTCCTCATACCTCATGGCAGTGAATTCTGGTCGGTTGTCCTTACCTTCTGCATTCGGCAGCTTCCGTCCGGGTTCAAGCCTCTCCCGGACGCGGTCCCTTTGCTTGAGCAGCTAAACGCGCTTATAAGGTAGGGAGTCCCTTCTGTAGGATCTTTTGGGACAAGCAGTTTGTCTCTTAACTAAGAGCTCTATCTGCACAATGGGGCTTAGGCATTTGCTCAGTTTTGGCTACAGAGGTAGCAGCCATTTCTGTATTTACTTTTGTTTCTCTCCAGGTTTTCTCCCAATCTTGCCTTGCACTGGTTCTCTTTGCTTTTATCCCCCTTTTTTTTATTGTACCTAGTCCCCTGTAAACTTTTCCAGCTCCTTAGGAGCCGCGCTCGCTTAGCGCCGGCTTTTTATTTTATGTCCAGCGTCCTCAGTCGCGTTCTGCGCATGCACCGGTTGGTGCGCGTCTTCCGGGTTCTCGTCCCGACGGTCGGCGCATGTGCGGTGTATCCGGAGGCTGCGGTGGCCATTTTGGATAAGGGCAGAGCGACGCTTTTTGCCCACAAGATGTCAGGCACAAGTCTGAAGCATTCTTCGCCTCTACGGATCCCTCTAGTGGCTTCGTGGCTTCGGTGAGACACCTAAAGGCTGCAGGAAGTACTACACGGTCAGAAGGCTCCAGGGAAACACTCTCTTCTCTTCAGGTAAGTAAAAGTAAAAAAAAAAAAAATGTATGCATACATATGTTTGCTTTTAAATAAGAGGGATACGTGTATTATATGTTTATTTAAGTAAAAAAAAAAAAAGGTAGAAGAAATATAGCTTAAGTAAAAGATAATAATTAAAGATAAATACACATATAAAATAAAGTATATTTTTCGTGTTTTTAAAAAAAAAAAAAAAAGTCACACCATTTATTCAGAGGTAAATCCCCAGATTAGGATCTGACCCCTGGTTTCCTCTTTATTCTTTTCTTGGCTGCTACTTCTGCTAAACCACTCAGTGTGAGCCATTCGCCACCTGTACAAGAACCTACTCTACAGATGAGGTAAGGACCTACGTTCAGGTAAGCTTACAGATCATAAAGGAAAAGAGTGCACTGAGGCTAGTACCTTTTTTTTTTCAGCCCTGTAAGCCAGAAGATGTCTAAGAGGACCTCAAGGCGACATGTGGACTATGGTGACTCTAGTCCCGGTGGAGACGGGTCGTCCAGGCATGGGGATCATAGGAGTGGCAGGTAATCATCGGCCAAATAAACGCCGTCACTCACGCTCTTTGAAGCCTAGATCTCCTAAATGTCAGGCCCGTGGAGTCACCCCACTTCCAGACAAACTGGTCTGGCGGAATTGCCCAGTGGGCAGAGGGCCAAAGTCTGCGAGTGGCGGACCTACTTAAATACGCAGTAGAGAGTTCCTTTGCGAATTTGGGCCCCACAATGCCGCCGCAACAACCGGCATCTCCTACTCTGGAGCAATCGGCTGAGGCGTCCATTCCCGGGCCATCTTCAAGTAAAATCTCGCCCGACGTCTGCCTCTTCCTTCGAACATCAGGAAGAGAATACTATCTCAGGGGACCTCTCTGATGTCCATGATGCCTTTTGTTTCGCTTTCACCACGGTCCAGCCTTATGTGCAGGCGGTGAAACAAGCGATCGGCTGGAAGGAGACTGACACAGAAGTCTAAATCGTGCTTCCCTTTTCTCCTCCAGATTTTCTTTTCCCTCTCATGGGCAAAATCAGGAGTGTGATTGTGGAAGAGGACGGAGAGAGAATTCTCCATTGTTCGACTAGGAAAGTTATACCTCCTCAAAAGCCGTTTCCGCAATGCTTAAAAGCCCTCCGGTAGTCGATGCAGTGGTGGTAAAGTTGGCAAAGAACGTCACATTGCCCATGTAGAACTCGACTTCACTTAGGCACCCACTAGACAGAAGGTTGGATCTTGATCTTCCACCAGATGGTGGGCAACGCTTGTAAACCTGCGATGGCCCTGACATCAATGTCCAACTCCCTTTACGCCTGGACAGATGTGATGGAGTGTGCAATCCAACTGGATATCCCAAGGGGGACACCACCAGGGCCTTAGATGAGCTAAAGCTCTAAGCAGATCTTATTGGTGAAGCCGCGATCAATTCTTTTCTATGCTCCCCTGGGTCAATGCTCCATATAGTTATGGCCAAACGGGCCTTGTGACTGGAACCATAGTCAACAGATATTGCCTCAAAACAGAGCTGGTACAAGATACCTTCTGACGGGAAAGCCTTGTTTGGGGAGAAATTGGATAAGACCATCTCTCGCATCAATGGCGGGAAATTAAGCCTGTTACCCCAAGACAGACGACCCAGGTGCTCCAGGTCATTCGCACCAAGTTTTTAATACTCCAAGAGTGAGGACTACAGACAGTCCAGACAGCAATCCACCTTCCTCAAGCCCGTATGCGGAATCTCATGCCTACCTCCACAGGATTCGGCCAAATCCTTTTTTCATCCCAAGGGGGGCCAGACTCAAGTACTTCTCGAGGATCCTGGTTCAAGGTGCAGGGATCCGTGGGTAGTCTTCACAGTTAAATATGGTCACTTCTGGACGTTTATAGACACCCCCCTCCAAAACGTATTTTTTCCGACAAGGGTGTCGATGTTCCCCCAGAAAATCTGAAGCACCACAGCGTTTTCTTCTCTCCTGTACAGGAGCAACAAGCAGTGGTTCCAGTACCTCTATCAGAAAGATTTTAGGTTTTTTACTCTACCCTGTTTCTAGTTCCCAAGAGAAACGAAGGTTGGAGATCTGTGATGGATCTGAAGAGTCTAACTCGCTAAAATCCTCCTGGAAAATTCTAAATGGTTTTGCTACAAACGATTGTTCATTTATTCCAAAAGAGGTATTGGATGTTATCAATAGACTTGCAGGATGCTTACCTGCATGTACCTGTACTCCCTCCTCTCCTGAAATATCCAGGGTTTGCAGTGGGGCATATACATCTTCAATTTTTGAGCCTTCCCATTCGGCCTCTGCACATCACCAAAGGTCTTTACGAAGATCCTAATTGCTATCATAACCCCTCTAAGAGAATTAGGACTCTGAAGTATACCACTACAGGGGTGACCTTCGTCCCCCGGTGAAGAATCCAGCCCAATTAGTGGAACAGAACAGTACAGTATACTTCCCGCCTCAAAGGTAAAGTCCACTATTCGGCAGATGAAGGGAGTCAGTGTGACATCCTACATGTGGGCATTGAACTGTCTGAGCCTAATAGGCCAGATGTCGTCATGCATCACTATGGTATTAGCATTCGAGACATTTCCAGCCAGAGTTTTTGAGGCGGCAGAACAGACCGTATCTATCTCAACCCATACACCTGACGACCCTGATGCCCAGGAGCCTACATTGGTGGATGAAGAAATGCACGCTTATGAAATCACATCCATCAGGACATGTCAACTGGATCACAACTACTACTGATACCAGTGCGGAAAGTGGGGGCTCACACTAAATCCAGATCTCAGGGCAGGGAAGATGGTCCTTCCATACAACATGCCTGGTATCAAATATCCTGGAGGTTTGGGAAACCTTCCCTTTGCATTGCTAGCACTAGAAATTTGAGGTACAGGCGAGCCAGTTCCCATCTCCGAATGGCCAACAGGGCTGCAGTGTCTTATAGGCACTGACAAGAAGGAACGCACAGCAGGACCTGCTGAGGGAAGTGGAAACAATAATCCTTTGGGCAGAAAGGAATCTAAAGACTTAAAAACAGCCTATCTGCCCAGTCATCTCAACTCAAGGGCCGTCCACCTATCTCGGGGGTTCATTGATTCCAAAGAATGGTTTCTGCACCAGAAAGTTTTCAACTAGATAGTGGACCAGTGGGTCCCCTCGAGCCGGACCTATTTGCAACAGCATTTAACACCAAGATTTCAAAGTTCGTCCCGTGGCCTCCTCATCCCCAAGCAGAAGCAGTAGATGTGATCCCTGCAACCTGGTCTATGCCTCTTCTCCAGGGCCTCTCATTCCAAAGCTCCTGTGGAGCCTCATGGTAGGAACCATGACGGTGATAGCAGGCCTACCGCACTGGCTAAGACATCCTTGTTTTCCCACAACAATGTACCTGAATACCCAGCCTTCAGTCAGGGTTCCAATAATACCTTTCTCCCATCATAAGTACGTCGCACCCATCCAGTTCCACACAGATTGGATCTTCACATCTGGCAGATGAAAGGGAAAGGTTCCAATCCATAGGATGTTCCAACAAAGTTATCGCAACCCTGCTCAGGGCAAGAAAGCCATCCACAAAACAGGATATATGATAGGCTTATATAGTTACATTGTTGATCAAGTTGAGAAAAGACTCAGAAGCGGTGTTCCAGATTCTCCATCATCCTCTCAAATTCTTGAATACTTGCAGGCAGGCTTAGACCTAGGTCTTGCTTGAGTACACTAAGGGTACAGGCAGCGGCAATTTCAGCAGCAGCCAGTTAAAATGGACAGAGGATTCATTAATAATCCAATTTTTCAAAGCCGTCAAAGATCCGATCACCAACTAAACAATCTTTTCCACTCGGGACCTTGCTATCATCCTAGAGTCCTTAGCCAATCTACCTCTTGTCTCTTCGGAGTCAACATCGCTTTGGAATCTAACCATGCAGCTATTCTTCTTCATAGCCATAATCTCTGGCAGACATGTTTTTAGAACTCCCAGCTTTAGGAGCGGATTATAATCATATCATATTCTATCCTGACAGAGTGGAACTCGGAACTGTACGGGGATTTAGCCCCAAGGTCATATCATCCTCGAACATGTCAAAAAACTTGGGCGCTTTCAACATTTTCAAGACAGGGCTCAGGTTCCCTTCACGAGCTGGACATTGTCTCCACTTTCAGATGACATCCGCAGGCTACGGCATCCTTCAGGGACTCTACCAGGTTGTTTATAATTCCCTAGGTTGAAAAACAAGGGCATGGAGGCGCCAGCAAGAACGATTGCCTCGTGGCTCGTCCACACGGTGTACAGGGCAAAAGGACTGTGATCCCCTTTGGCAGTCTTGGCGTACTCCTCCAGAGCGGTTTCTGCCTCTTGGGCGGCAAGAGTGAGTGTGTCAATTGAAGCTATTTGCAGGGCAACGACTGGGGCGTCCCAGCATATGTTTCTGAAAAATTTGCCGAGTGGAGCTCTTTTTCATCAGTGGAGTTCGGCAGTCAGGTGGCAAATAGGCCTTTTGGTTCTTCTTTTAAATGATAAAAAAAAAAAACTCTTTGAAATAAACCTCTAAACATCATCCCACCCATCTCAGCTAGTTATTTGTCAGGCCCCGTACACACGACCAGTTTCCTCGGCAAAATTCAGCTTCCGACCGAGTTTCTGGCTGAATTCTGCCGAGGAAACTGGTCGTGTGTACACTTTCGGCCGAGGAAGCCGACGAGGAGCTCGGCGAGGAAATAGAGAACATGTTCTCTATTTCCTCGTTGTTCTATGGGAGCTCTCTCCCCGCCGAGCTCCTCGGCGGCTTCAGTGCTGAACTGGCCGAGGAACTCGATGTGTTTGGCACGTCGAGTTCCTCGGCCGTGTGTACGAGGCTTCACAGGTATGCTGCCATGGAGGCACCAGGAAAATGGAAAATTTTATCATAATTACCAGTAATTTTCCTTTCCTGGTGCCTATCCATGGCAGCATACAATCCCACCCTTGGTATTCTATATTACGGAGAATGTGGGGGCTGTGCTAACCAACACTTTTATAATATTCACTAGTCCTGAGGGAGGAGCCAAGGCGGAGCTTGTCACAGGTATGCTGCCATGGATAGGCACCAGGAAAGGAAAATTACTGGTAAGTATGATACAATTTTCCGTTTTCCTGCATCATATGGTTGCAGGAAATAAAATTGCTCCCCCCGTGGCCGGCTTAAAGGAACACTAAAGGTTTTTTATTAGATCAATTGATTGCTGTAAGCAATTACAGCAATTACAGTAATCCAGGTTTGAAAATGCCATTTCCTGTCACTCCTCTTCTTGCTTTCCACCAGCATCTGAGCTTTTTTGCATGGTGGAAAGCAGAATGTGCTCACCCCCTCCCCATGACTACAGCCCTGCGTGAAGATGCTCTCTTATCCCTCACAGGCATGGAGGCTAAGCCTAATGGGAACTGTAGTTCCCATTAGGCCGTGATGTAGCAAGAATGAATGCGCACCGCAAACCAGGAAGTCAGTGAGAATAATGATTCAGAAGTGACGGAGGTGAATAAAACAGCTCGATTTCAACAGGTATCGAACTAGTTATAATGCAAAACATTACTTTTTACTTTATCAGCTACTGACAGACTTTAATTCAAGAGGAAAATATTTTTGTCTTTACGACCCCTTTAACAGAGTTTCTAATCCTTCCCCACACTTTCCAAAAAAAAAAAGTTTTGTTGAATTGTATTACCCTGTTCCCAAAGACCTTCTTGAACCCCATTATTCTGCATCACCTTTCACCAATAATTAAATAAATAGTAAATAAACATTTTGCTGACCAAAAAAATAACTGTAATGTTTATACATCTATTTCTAATTCCCATGTGGAAATTATATATAGTGTGGCAGAAATGTAGCTAGGAAAGAATGTGATAGTGAATAGGTTGTATGACAACCATCACATTGATTGAATTTCATCTTATAAATACATAGTGTTTTATTATCTGTCAGCCATACAGTACCAAGACCTCATGTGAGTCCGTTCATCAAGGGAGAATGGCTGTAACTGTAAATTTCCTGCTCCGTTCATTCTTTACCAATATATTGCAATTATTGTTTTATGTTTTCTTAATTATTTTTTTGCAGATAAAGCCACTATGTGAAATAAACTTAAAGGGTCACTAAAATATATATATTTTTTTAGCTGAAATGACTGTTTACAGGGTATAGAGACATAATAGTTAACTGATTCATTTTAAAAATGATTAAAAATAGATCAAAACCAATCATATAATGTGCCTGCAGTTTAGTTTCGTTTTTGCTGTTGTTTGCTGGTTCTCTGATGTACAGAGAGCCAATAGAGGGCAGTCAGCCAATAGAGGGCAGTGAGCCTTTGTCTAAAACCCCTCAGCACCAATCCAGTTTCGTTTTACACACAGTAATCACACCTCCTTGATTAGTCACCACAGAGAGAAATCTCCCAGTACTGTGGTGAGCAGGAAACAGACAACCAGGAAGTGTCCAGAACAGAGAGGATTTACAGCAACGTCAAAGCAAAAACGAACAATGAGGACATGAAACCAGGACTGCAGTAAGGTAAAGGAAGCTATTTAGCTAAAAAAAAATTCCTTTAGTGACCCTTTAACTGCAGTAAAAATAATGCAGTTTTAGTCTATAAAACCACCTGTACAAATAGCAGTATATAGCCACTCCTCACACTTCCATTTACCATATTCATTAGATATTCGTGTTTTTTTAAGTTAGGATTAAATCTGCTGTCCTCAATGTGCAGATTTTTAAAATGACCATCACTGGTAAGTATAATTTCAGGTTTAAAGAGATATATATCTAGATATATATATACAGTATATCTATATATATATATATATACAATATATTGCAGTTTTGCATCTACGAATACATCCTTAAATTTATTTTATTGCAAGCAGTATAATTACCTAAGAAAAATATAAATCGCGCTACCTCAACCACCCTTCTTGACAAACACAAACGTATGCAAGTGGGTGATCTATAGTGATATAAGTGAAAGGCTGGCTGCTATATCAAAAGTGACCATGATGGCCACTAGGGTGCAACATACAGCCACCTCAAAATCCCTCAGCAATCATAGTGATGGTGATTTACAAGAAAAATAAACAAAAAACAAAAACAAAATGGCACTTGGATCAAAAACCATCAGCTAAATATGAGTTTTGGCTCTGAATGAGTTAATAGACAGTCCAAAATGTTGACAGTAAAGAGTCCATTAAATAGTAGGTAGTATGTCAAACACCCATGCATCTGTGCCACATTATAGATTGGTTGTAAACGTGTCCAAAAGAAAAGAGTGACATCTTCTCCACCAGATGGAGGGGGGGTGGTGGTTTGTCCTGTGAGGGGTCTTTACTAATGGGGGGTTGTTTATGGGGGGTCTGTACTAATGGGGGGTGGTTTATGGGGGGGTCTGTACTAATGGAGGCAGGAGGTTTGTCCTGAGGGGGGGTCTGTACTAATGGAGGGGGTGGTTGGTCCTGTGGGGGGTCTGTACTAATGGGGGGTGGTTTATGGGGGGGTATGTACTAATGGGGATGGTTTATGGGGGGGTCTGTACTAATGGAGGGGGGGTGGTTTGTCCTGGGGGCAGCAGTGTAGTTCTCTGTAACTGCTGGTATTCTGCATTGCATTTTATATAATGTACTATTGCTGGGATTTGTTGTTCCTCTATAGCTGCTGGTATTCTCCATTGCGCTGTATAATGTATTATTGCTGGGATTTGTAGTCCTCTGTAATTGCTGGTATGCTCCATTGCGCTGTATAATGTATTATTGCTGGGATTTGTAGTTCCTCTATAACTGGTCAGTGGTAATCTGCATTGCGCAGTATAATCATTATACAGCGCAATGGAGAATACCACCAGCTATAGAGGACTACAAATCCCAGCAATAGTACGGCGTAGCGTATGTGATCCGGCGTAAGCCCGCCTAATTCAAATGTGGATGATGTGGGCGTGTTTTATATAAATGAATTGTGACCCCCACGTATTTGACGTTTTTTACGAACGGCGCATGCGCAGTTCGTGAAAGAATCCCAGTGCGCATGCTCGAAATTACGCCGCAAATCGTCAATGCTTTAGACTTGAACGTAACTTTTGTACAGCCCTATTCGCGAACAACTTACGCAAACGACGTCAAATTTTCAAAATTCAACGTGGGAACGGCGTCCATACTTAACATAGGATACGCCTCATATAGCAGGGGTAACTTTACGCCGGAAAAAGCCTAACGTAAACGACGTAAAAAAATGCGCCGGGCGGATGTACGTTTCTGAATCGGCGTATCTACCTAATTTGCATATTCGACGCGGAAGTCTAGGGAAGCGCCCCTAGCGGTCAGCGTAAATATTGCACCCTAAGATACGACAGCGTAGCAGACTTACGCCGCTCGTATCTAGGCAACATTGAGGCGTATCTGATTCTATGAATCAGACGCCGAGATGCGACGGCCCGCACTCAGAGTTACGATGGCGTATCTGGAAATACGCCGTCGTAACTGCTTTCTGAATCCAGGCCAAAATGTTTGTCTGTGAGCATATGGACCATAAAAGGAAATACCATATTTATCAAGTTTGAAAAAACTGCTGTGGTTTTTACATGATCCAAAAAAGGGCAATACTAGCAAAAGATGTTCATTAATCACAGTGGGGTTGATTTACTAAATGCAAATAGCTTGTTCATGTTGCAAGGTAATTTTCCCTTATGCCGCGTAAACACGACATGTCATTTTTTTAAATGGTCATTAAAAATTATTGTGTGTAGGCTCAGAGCATTTTTCCCAACGTGAAAAATGGCCATTAAAAATTTTGAACATTTTCGCGTCGTTTTTCACGTTGTCGTTTTTCACGTTGTCGTTTTTCAAACGCACATGCTCAGAAGCAAGTTATGAGACGGGAGCACTCGTTCTGGTAAAACTAGCGTTTGTAATGGAAACAGCATATTTGTCAGACTGAAAAGCACGAAAACTGAAAAGCGTGAATCGTCTCTCACAAAACTTTTACTAACACAAAATCAGCAAAAGCAGCCCAAAGGGTGGCGCCATCTGAATGGAACTTCCCCTTTATAGTGCCGTTGTACGTGTTGTATGTCACCACGCTGTGCTTCAGCATTTTTTTTTTTCACGATCATGTGTATGCAAGGCAGGCTTGACAAGAATCACGTTGAAAAAAAAAATGTTTTTTCTAGGACATTAAAAATGGTCGTGTGTACGTAGCTTAACCTCCCTGGCGGTATGATTCTTTCAGAAAAAACATGCTGAAAGCGGTACCATTATTTGCAAGGAAATTTGGCGTTTTATACTGTAGGCCTGTAATTTTTAGGAATAACTCACTTAAATCTGACCAAACAAGATTCTAATAGGCATCCCGGGTATGACATTTTTTTAAAAACAAAATTATAAATTATAATATAATAAATAATTATAAATAATTATAACAAATAATAATATAATTATAATAAAAATTATTCAATAATGTAATCAAATCAAAATCACTGAAATTTGCTCAGTTGCAGAATTGTCGCTGTCATTATTTTTTTTTTTTTTATGACGAATTTCCCCACAAATGGCTATCGCACAATTCTGCAAGTGATTATAATTTATTATCGCTGTTTTTTAGCTGATCTGAAACTATTTTTGACATAAAGGGACACTTTTGGTTGCTATGGACAATCTACAGTTTGCAGGGAGAAAGAAACGTTTTTATTTTATAAAAGTACATGCAGGGCACTGGGCAGACCACTAGGAACAAGGGGGGTGTGTTTTTTTTACACACAGTACTGTAATCTATAAGATTACAGTATACTGTATGTAATGTGTTTGTTTACTTTTTTGAATTTGGCGCCGTTCTCCGTCCCCGTGCGTCGTAACGTCGCAGGGAACGGAGATCGGCGGCACAGGAGGACGCTGTGTGAATCGAGCGAGGTCCCGCTCGCTCACACAGCGCGGTGGCATCGCTGGATCCAGGGACAAGGTAAGTAAACAGTGCCTGTGGATCTAGCGAGGCAAGCCCGAGTCTGACTCGGGGTTACCGCTCGCAGCAGGAAAATCCAACCCCGAGTCAGACTCGGGAACACCGCCAGACAGGTTAAGTGGTAAAAATTTTTTTTTTTTACCATGATTGAGGTGAAGTTCTGCTAGTGTCATCAAATCATGGTAAAAATACAGGTTTTTTTTTTTTTCACTTTCTATGCATGTAATTGGGCATTCTTTGCAAATTAATTTTTGCCACATTCACTAAGCTAGGGGAAAATTCCCTTTGAAAAGTGGTCAGCCTATTTTTCTTCGTTAAATCAACCTCAATGTGTCAACTATCAGTATTGCCCTATAACAGTGATGGCGAACCTTGGCACCCCAGATGTTTTGGAACTACATTTCCCATGATGCTCATGCATGTTGCAGTGTAGTAGCATCATGGGAAATGTAGTTCCAAAACATCTGGGGTGCCAAGGTTCGCGATCACTAGCCCTATAACAACAAAATTCTCATAGTGTAAAAATAGCTGCAAGTGTGAAAAGTACAGTATGGAAATATCATAGCTGAGACGATGTATTCTTCATGAGTAATGATTTTGGTGATTTTAGTATAGGTAAATAGGCTGTTCTCTTTGCAAGGGAATTATTACCAGAGTTTAGTGAATGAGTTCATGAAAAACTACCCAATCATGTTCAAGGAACATAAAAAAAACTGTCATGCATATATATTTATTTACTGTATTTTATTTTTGATGTGGGTGCAGCAAAATAATTGTGAGAATGACTGATATCATCAATGCTGAGAATAGGGCCAATGTACCGCAGTTAGTATTTATATGATAATCATTTTTTTCTTCTAAAAGGTCAAACCACAAACATTGTTCTTAGTGTGTTAATTAATTTGTTCACACCAAATAGACATTTAATAACTATTCAACCATTAAAACCCTCTAGTTTTTTATTTAATTTTCAAATTATTTTTACCACCACTCAATTAACACATTTTCCTTTTCACCTCTAAGGACCCCTCATAGAACCCATAATAAGTATTACCAGCCTGGTAATAAGCTAGTAGTAATTAAAAATATTTCATCGCTTACATGTGCAAATGTTTTTGAAACCCAGTTTTAAAATAAAGTAGAACTATATGCAAAATGTTGTCAGATTTTTTTTTTTTTTTGCCATCTGTGTCCTATTGGGGAGATTTACCTTCACTTCCTATCCCATAGACAAACAGGAATTGAGAGGAAATCCCTGAAAATTAAGGGAATTCCTTGGGGACCCCCAGGTCACCAGAACTAATGTCTCCATTTGAAGATTTCCCCTGTATTACTTTTCTGGGGACAATGATAATGGTAAACAGGACAAATAGAGAAGGTGAATCTCCTTAACCCTCCTGGTGGTATTCCCGAGCGTGAATCGGGGTGGATTTTTTGTGCTAAAATCGGTATCCCCGAGTCACGCTCGGGGTAGCTATGCAGAGCCTGCAGCGCGCGCTGGCTTACCTTGTTCCTGGATCCAGCGATGCCACCGCGCTGTGTGAGCGAGCGGGACCCTGCGACGTTACAACGCACAGGGGCGGAGATCGGCGCCAAATTCAAAAAGGTAAACAAACACTATACATACAGTATACTGTAATCTTATAGATTACAGTACTGTATGTAAAAAATACACACCCCCCTTGTCCCTAGTGGTCTGTCCAGTGCCCTACATGTACTTTTATATAATAAAAACGGTTCTTTCTCCCTGCAAACTGTATATTGTCCATAGCAACCAAAAGTGTCCCTTTATGTCAAAAATGGTTTTAGAGCAGCTAGAAAACAGTGATAATAAATAATAATCACTTGCAGAATTGTGCGATAGCGACTTGTGGGGAAATTCGTCATATAAAAAAAATAATAATGACAGCAACAATTCTGCAACTGAGCAAATTTCAGTGATTTTGAGTTGATTACATTATTGAATAATTTTTATTAGAATTATATTATTATTTGTTATAATTATTTATAATTATTTATTATATTATAATTTATAATTTTGTTTTTAAAAAATTGTCATACCCGGGATGTCTACTAGACTCTTCTTTGGTCAGATTTAAGTGAGTTATTCCTAAGAATTACAGGCCTACAGTATAAAACGCCAAATTTCCTTGAAAAAATGGTACCGCTTTCAGCACCTTTTTTTCTGAAATAATCATACCGCCAGGGAGGTTAACAGGGGCACAGATGGCAATAGAAACTGACAGGGGTTCTAATCCCTCTCCACGCTGTTCAAAAATGGAAAAAAAATGGAAAAAATTGCATTTAGTTATACTTTAAGTATACGTGATGATTTACTAAAAGCAAATAGATTTTTCTCTTTGCAAAGGAATTTTAGTGAGTTTAGTGAATGATGCAACACTCTCTTGACTTCCATCATCCAATCATGTGCATGGAATTGAATTTTCACCACATTCACTAAGCTCAATGAAACTACCCCTGCAAAGTGAACAGTCTATTTGTCTTTATTAAATCAAACTTGTATTTTTTAAAGTGCAGACAGTCAGCTTTAAATTCACTCCTCAGTGTCAATTTGTCAAACTATAGAAAATAAAACAGAGCAATGAAAATGTCCTTTAAACACTACCCCAAGGTCTCTCTTTTTCTATCCAATATCTACATGGTCTAGTGATGGTCTAAAGTTCATTAAGACATACAGTATATCCATTTTAGGTCTCGCATCTCATTTTCCACACAAACGTTATTTCTTTATTTTATGCCGTAGGTGAGGAAATATAGAAATGGCATTTATGCACATTTCTTGTTCACTCCATAAAGGCAATTTCTGCAAAAAAAATAAATGGATCCCAGGAGGACTCCAATAGGCCACCAATATGAAGTGTCCACATCGCAATGACATGGCTACCCGAAGAAGGACCTTGCCGGATGTGAACAAAGGAAGAGAGAAGGCTCCTGAGTGAAGCGTCTCGTTATCATGGCTTTATACAAGTAAAAAGGGCATTTGGATTTATTTTTTTCTTGTAATGCCAGCAACTGTTTTAGGTCTGGACCACAGGTTATATGCTTTCACCTTCAGGACACTGGCAAATAAAGGTTTTAGGACAGCCCATATAACCTTTCCCACTCCCATAAATACTCCGTAATTACACAAATGACTGACAATCTGTTTCATGGCCAGGTGTGGGCAGGTGGAGTGTGCATTTGGGAGCTGTTGCTTTGAACTCCTAATATGGGTTCTAAAGGGCTCAAATTGAAAGAAAATCAGACCATTAATAGGCTGGGGGAAAAAACACATCAAAGATATAACAGAAACATTAGAATAAGACACATCAACAATTTGGTACATTCCTAAAAAGACCTAAAACACTGATGATCACAGCAACACCAAAGGTTACATAAGACAACTGTGATAGAGATTTCATTCCATGGGAAATAAAAAGACTTTCACAGCATCTAGCCAAGCCAAGAACACTCTCCAGGAGGTGGGCATATCAAGTCTACAATCAAGAGGATCGTTTATGAAAGTAAATACAGGGGGTTTACCAGGAGGTACAAACCACTCCAAAGCCTTAATAATAAGAAGACCAGATTAGACCTTGCAAGCAAATATCTAAAAAGCCTGCCAAGTTCGAAAACAAAGTTCTTTGGATAGATAACACTACGAGTGACATGTACCAGGATGAGGGGAAAAAAGAGTATAGTTGGGAAGGATTTGCTGATGATCTGAAGCATACCACATCATGTGTAAAAAATGGTGGAGGCAGTGGTATGGCTGTCCATAGAACTGGGTCACTAGTGAGTACTGATCATATGACTGCTGTGAGAAACTAGCAGGGATAATTCTGAAGTGTATATGGCTACACTGTCTGCTCAGATTGCGTGTTTCAATCTCAGCTTGAAGTCCACCGCCATAAATGGAGAATTTATACTGACCACACCGCCAATGTAAAGGGGTATGGCATTGTGACCTCAAATGTGAATAATGAATTTATACAGACCGCCAATGTAACAAGTGGATTTACATTGACCAGCAACATCATGGGGGAATTTACACAGAACACCAGTGTAACAGATGCATTTTCACCCATCGCCAAAGTAATGTGGGAATTTACAATGACTGTCAATGTATTTAGAGAATGTATACTGCCCTCCTTAGTAATGGAATTCTCAATGTTCACCAATGTAAAGGAGGAATTTATGATGACTGTCAATGTAAATTTTACAATAGTTACCAATGTAATTGTTGTATTTAGACAGAACACTATTATATTGTTCCTTGTAGACCTTGTCCACCCCTGGTTTCCAGGTATGAAGTAAACCAGTAGTGCAGCTACAGGAAGCCCACAATCAATACTGGTCACCCATCGTTTGCCCTCTGCTTGGCTTTTTTGGGCACAGTTTCCATGGTACAAGTGATAGTCTGTATAAAACTAGTCCAAACTGATGGAAACAGAAGCCATTCATACAAATATGAAATGTACACTGATGCCCCTAATCACTGGTGTACTAAGGGGGGTGTAGGTGGTGCTGTCCATACCGTCTGTGGCTCCCTGACATGAATTTGTTTTGTGTTTCACAGCACTGTGCAATACAAAAGAAAATTGTCAGACAGCTTCAACACCACTTGCGAGTCCCCATCTGCTTCTTGAATCAGAGTGAAAGCAAGTCTTCCCCCCTCTCTACTCATCTTTTTCCTTCCTTGCTCCAGACTTCACCTCACTGTGAGCTCTTGCTGTATATGATCATTTGAGTGTGTTTAGGGAGGAGTAGAGTGGTTCTGGGGGTTCTGTACTGTCTGTACCCTAGGAAGAATAGGGAGTGTCTGTCCTGGAGAGGGGGCCAGGGGTTTCTGCACTGAGGGGTTTATTTACTAGAGGAAATATGTACACATGTTGGGGGAGGCAGTCTGTACTGAACGGTCTGTGCTGGGGGAGGGGGGGATTTCTGTACTGAGGGGTCTGTAGTGGAGAGTGTGTGTGGGGGGGGGGGGTCTGTACAGGAGGGTCAACCTGTGCTGGGGGATTAATCTGTACTGAGGGGTCTGTGCCTGTGCTGTGGAGGTTAGTCTGCGCTGGGGGGGGGTATTCAATGAGAGATTTGTACTGAGTGGGCTGTTCTAGGGAGATTGTGCTGGTGGGGCTGTACTAAATTGTTTGCTCTAAAAACAGGGGGGTCCATCTGTACTGAGGGGTCTATGCTAGGGTACCTGTGCTTAAGGGTTTGCACTGGGGCAAGGTTTGTATTGGGGGGATTGTTGGGGGGCTGTCTATATTTTGGTTGGAAGAAGGAGTCTATACTGAGATGTGTGTGCTGGAGGGGCCAGTCTGTGGTGGGAGTGGGTCTGTACTTAGGGATTCTGTGTTTTGGGGGTCAATCTGAAGAGGAGGGGGTAGGATTGGAGGGGTATTTACGGATGTTAGGAGAGATTTGTACTGTGGGGGAAATGGGTGGGGGGGGGGGCGATTTGTACTGGGAAGAGTTGTAAGAAGGTCATTTTTTTTTTAAATCAGAAAATAAGTTTATTGAAAAACCAAACAGAGATACAGTTATTCACAGTTCTTGTGCAGCAAAAAGAAGGCCAAAAGCTAAAGAATTAAATATCTCCATCCCGTATAGAAATATTGGCATACTCATAAATAATGCTGTATAATATCAATGTATAATATTCCAGCTCAAAATTCCAGAACTGTGAAAAGTGGTACAAAATGTAGGCAGAAAAGAAAAGAACACAATTTCCTCCCCAGAACATATGTGTCAGTATCTACCATACGTTTTCTGGGAACATCTACTATAAAAAAAACTAAAGCCTCATACACACGACCGGTTCTCTTTGCCAAAACCAGCAAAAAACTGCTTCTTCCTGAGAAAACCGTTGGTGTGTACGAGGCTTTCAGGTTTCTTGTCTGGAAATCTGGCCAGAATCTCGACAAGAAAAAAAGAGAACCTGCTCTCTTTTTTCTCGTCGAGATTCTTGTCGGCCTGTTTCCCGACGAGAAACCCGAGAGTGTGTATACTTACCTGTCGCCGTGGAAACTCGCGCATGCTCAAAATTACTTTGACGCATGCGTGGTACTGTAGCTTCCATGGCATAGGTAGGGTGAAGCAAGATGGCGGCGACGGCATCCAATGTCGTACGCGATGACATCACCACGTTCTTGCATTTCAAGAGAAACGCGGTTCTTTTCAAAGGTCAGTGTGTACACTTGGGTGGCAAGAGATTCTTGCCAAGAATCTTGTCAGGGAAAACAACGTTTTTTTCCCCTGACGAGATTCTTGCCTGTGTGTACAGGGCCTAAGAATCAATTCTTCTGGTTTATCTTTACCTCTAGATCTACCAGATCACATTTGTAGAAGCCTGGCTTTTACCAGCTGGGCTGGACCCAATCCTGGGGTATTTTAAGGACATTTCTATGCTGGTAGGTGAGTTTTTCACGTATCAGCATAAGAGGGTAATTTTGGCTGTACTCTGTAAAGTGGCCTGTCTGTTATGCACCCCTAACTCCTGCTCAATAGACACTGATAGGTATTTATCAAAACAGGCAGAATCTGAGGCAGCTGTGCATTGTAACCTATCAGCTCATAGCATTCATTTTCAAAACTGAACAAGCTGAAGACAAAAGCTGGTTGTTTGCCATGCACAGCTGCTCCAGATTCTGTCTGCATCCAGTTTTGGTCATCAGTGCAGCCTATCAGTGCCCATCAGTGCTGCCTCATCAGTGCACATCAGTGAAGGAGAAAAACGAACAGTTTGCAAAATCTTATAACAAAATATGAAAAACGTTTTGTTTGTTTTTTTCTAAATTTTCAGTCTATTTTGTTTGTTTAGCAAAAAATTTAAAACCCAGTGGTGAATAAATACTACCAAAAGAAAGCTCTGTGTGGAAAAGAAATTATAAAAATGTCATATGGGTACAATGTTGCACAATTGTCATTCAAAGAGTGACAGCGCTGAAAACATTTGCCTGGGCATCAAAGGGGTATAAGTGCCCAGTAAGCAAGTGCCTAATTCCCAATATATTTTACATTTCATTATCCTGACTACTGCACTGTAAGAACATTATATTCTTCTGTAGGATAGGCTGTGTGTAGAAAAGCATATGTAATGGAAATTTTATTTTATTTTTTTAAATGAATGTGCTGTGGTTTGTCTGTTACACGCTTATTTGTGGCACAGTCAGTAAAGCATATTTTGTGGGCAAGAAGAATGTGGCATACACTGAGTATAGGTGGAGCAGGCCCCTACTGTTATACCATTTTGACCACACCCACTATTTGCCACAGTGAACTTTTCGTTACGCTTTATTTCTTTAAACCAGTTCTTTTTTTGGGGGTGTGCTAGGTACACCACTGCCCCAATACATCCAAGAAATTTAAAATGTATACATTTACATAGGACATAAATACACAGAGGTGGAATGTTGTTTTATACATTAGTAGTTGAAGTATTGTTTGCAGTGCATGCTTTTTGAGGGACTGGTAGAATGAATCTTCATCGGCTTTCACAGAAATCAGTCATCAAAGTTGGTCATTCCCAATCATGAACTGTGAAGAATGTTTGTCCATTAATAATAAAAGTCCGCAATTCAGTGTAAAACGTTGCATCTGTTTATAACCCATTGCACATCGTATTGTTGTAAAACCTACAACATTGTCTCACAATCTCTAATTGTGTTCCATTTTCATGTGACCTGTATTAAGAAAAGAAAGAAAGAAATCAACATTGAAAAGTTCAACAGAAAAAAAAAATGTTAATTCATATTGATTGTCATATGCTATCAATATATTTTTTAAACAATTCTCATAGGCAGAATATTAACCACTTCCTTACTGGGCACTTAAACCCCCTTCCTGCCCAGAGGACTTTTTGCGATTCGGCACTGCGTCACTTTAACTGACAATTGCGCGGTCGTGCGACGTGGCTCCCAAACAAAATTGACGTCCTTTTTTTCCCACAAATAGAGCTTTCTTTTGGTGGTATTTGATCACCTCTGCGGTTTTTATTTTTTGCGCTATAAACAAAAATAGAGCGACAATTTTGAAAAAAAAAATAAAAATGTTTTACTTGTTGCTATAATAAATGGCTCAATTTTAAAAAAAAAAAAACTTTTTTTATCCTCAGTCTAGGCCGATACGTATTTTTCTACATATTTTTAGTAAAAAAAAATCGCAATAAGCGACTGGTTTGCGCAAAAGTTATAGCGCCTACAAAATAAGGGACAGAATTATTATTTTTTTATTATTTTTTTTTTTTACTAGTAATGGCGGCGATCTGCGATTTTTATTGCAACTGCGATGTTATGGCGGACACATCGGACACTTTTGACACATTTTTGGCTCCATTCACATTTATACTGTAATCAGTGCTATAAATATGCACTAATTACTGTATAAATGTGACTGGCAGGGAAGGGGTTAACACTAGGGGGTGAGGAAGGGGTTAAATGTGTACCCTAATTAGTGTTCTAACTGTGGGGGAAGGGGGGTGACTGGGGGGAGGTGACCGATCTGTGTCTCTATGTACAAGAGACACAGATCCGTCTCCTCTCTCCCTGACAGCACCACTGTCTGCGAGAGCCGGCAATGAGAGATGATCTCATATGTAAACATATGAGATCATCTCTCAT
This sequence comes from Rana temporaria, assembly GCF_905171775.1. NCBI lineage: Eukaryota > Metazoa > Chordata > Amphibia > Anura > Ranidae > Rana > Rana temporaria. The sequence continues at coordinate 100,508,044 of NC_053491.1, read as the reverse complement.
TGGCCGCACAGATCGCCTAGGAAACGCCCGCTCCGATTGGCCGTTCACGGCGATCTGTGACTGGCTGTGTCCAAGGGACACGGCCAGCACAGCAGTTCCCCGCTGCGCGCTCGGGAGCGCGAGCGGGGAACGAGCAAAGGGGTGGACGTCTATTGACGGCGCCTCAGAGAATTAGAACCACCCCGCGGCCGTCAATAGTCGTACAGCCGTCGGGAAGTGGTTAAAAACTGTTCCCCAGCAGTGCATTTCCCCTGATAAGAATGTATATTCATCACTGTAACATCCATTTTAGATAGTAGGCACACTTACCCTGTATAAATATCTTTACAGCAGAAATAAAGGTTATACGTTTTATTTTGGAAAGCCTCAGTGGTGCCAAAGAAGTCCACACAGTTTACATTTCTTTCGGTATGTAAAATTCCTGGAAAAAATAAGGGGTTTGTTATTTTTGACTATTGGGCAAACATTAAAATAAAAGAGTGAAAGTAATTTTGTATGAGAACCAAAACGTACACCCATGGAGTGAATGCTTCAGGGTCAGATGTGCAAAAGAAAAAAGATCTAAATGTCTCAGAAATAATATCTGTGTTTCATAAAGTAACTATGTGCATAAATTACTAAATACAATACCGTAAATTATTAAAAAAAATATTTTAACAGGAGAACATTAGCCAGCCAATAACCACCTGACTTTTTTTCTAGCAAAATGGTGCTTTGGCAAAAACATGCTCTGCACCCTGGAAATGTGTTCTAGGTGGCAGGGGTATCTAATAGACCTGTAGTTCCTGCCAAGCTAGCTTAATTTTTCCCAGTTTTTCCCTAGTGTTAATGCTTGGCCATTTCCCAGCTATAGAAGAAGAAACGTATAAAGTACCCAAAGGCAAATAATGTATTCTGGTATTATTGATGGAAATCCCCAACTTTGACATGCAGCTAACACTGTATCCTGGCCTAGGCCAACAATGCCCAGACCTAGGGCAGCACTTTTCAGGGGGGCAGCATGGAAAGAGTCCCCACCGGCTTGCGCTACACTGTTAGTGTAGTGCCAGTCTTATGGGGTGGACTGGGCTGAGAGACAAATTAGTTTAGCGCCCCTATAAAGGTGCTGCTTCTTATTTTGACTCTCCTATCATCCTGGACCACAAACCTTCCTCACTGTGCTATATGGTTTCTGCTTCACTATTGGCATGGTTATATCTTCTTAGTCCTCTCCATAAAATTATCAGACATTTGTGCTTAAAGTAGAATTATAGGCAACAGTTTTTTTCTCATTTTGGATAGAGTAAGGGAGGGTTAAAGCCCCATGTCAGTTTATTTTTTTACCATCCCTGACCCATTGCAGAGATTTCCCTTCACATCCTGCCCCATAGCCAACAGGAAGTGAGAAGAAATGTATGCAAATTAAGGGAATTCATTGCCCCCCCCAAGCCCTCAGAACTAGTGTCCTATTCGAAAATGTCAGGGTCTTAAACAGCAAGCGGGTTGCCTTGACAGAAAGGGGTGGGTCATATTTAAATTAGGGGTGCACGAGTTTAGTCAAGCCTAGGGCAGCACAAAACCTAAATACACTACTGCATGCAGCACTTGTAATAAATGCAAAGAGGTAAATGATTATCTATATTTTCAACTTCCCAGCTCTGACAAAGCTGTATATTACACCATATGTGTGAATCTCTGTAAATGCTTATTAGCCCAGCCTCCCAAAATGATTTTAGTTTTTAATAAAGTGTGATAGGCTTAGAGCCTCTGTCAGTTTTTCATTGCTGACTTCCTTATTGAGATTTACCCGTACTTCCTGTCAGGGCAGGAATTGATAGAAATGTTTTTTTTTTTTTTTTTTTTACTAAGATTGGGATTTCACACATTTTTTTAAATTATTGTGTGTGCCTTACTACTTCTGTGACACCCACACCCCCTATTTCTTGTATAGTGTCTCAATGACAGGATGAGAGGGAAAATCTTCTTAATGGGGTCATTGGGAAAAAAAAGCTAAACCTAAAAACAGAAAGTTATCTTATCTTAAGTATATCTTTCCCACTCCATCTAATGGAAAAAAACAAAAGCAGTCTCCCCTTCAAATTGTTCCTATATCATACACAAGACCTTCCACCATCATCAGAAGACAGACTTAATATACCTGCAATACAAGCATTGACAAATGAGACACAAGCTCCAGTCATCAGAGCCCTCACCACAACCTTGGATAGATCGCTTTTCCGTTGAGGTGCCATGGTAGCTGTGTGATGCAAAAAAAAAAAATTTGATGGCATGATAAGGTACTTTTGAAAATTTTGCAAATCAAAAAATAGATCTTTGGGATATTGATTCAGCATGACTTTTACAAAATGTAACCTTACATAATCCTCCTAACATGATGCCAATGGAGCTAATATTGGCAAATCCACATAAGGCAAAGGTAGTGATGACCTCCGCTCTCTCCTGTAAAACAAAAATAGTTTTAGGACATGCTCCTGGCAAAAAGACAAGTTTATGCCATTATTAATAAATACGATTTCAATAAACAACTGTTTTATTGACCTATAGTGAGAGAAATATGGAGTCTATCACTGATGACTTCTTTGTGAAGATGCTAGTTGCCTGACTGTCTTTTGAATCAGTATTTTTTTTAGTCACTCACTCAGGATAAACATATAGATTACAAAATCATAGTGATGCCACAAAAATGTCATCATTTAGAGCAGACATATCAGACTGGGTTTTTTGGACTGTATGAGACTCTCAATTTGTCTTTGCACCCTCGGCTGTTTTCCAGCTGATAAATGATGTATTTCCTTATGTTGTACATAGCTTTTCAGCTCAATATAGAAAATGTTTAGGGCCCCCTTATCTGGGATAAAATGTTACTATAATGTTACAGTAGGTAAAATATTAATTTGATTACCTGCAGATTTTGTAAGTTAGCCCACTTACAAAGAAATGAAGGGTCTATAATTGTTATCATAGGTGTATTTTAAACGATAGAGACTATCAACCAAAAATCAAGAAAATACACAAATGTTATATATTGAGTTTCCGTTCAGTGAGTAAAATACGTATTTGATCCAGTACCATCCAACAATAACTCTGGCTCACATAGACTGGCTGCTGTGGTACACATGTAGGTCCTTTCAATTTAAAAAGGTGCTCCTAACAATAACTTGTTGTGTGTATAAAAGACACCTGTAAATAAAATCTCTTTCTTCCATTCAAACTGCTCCATCATGGGCAAGACGAAAGAGCTGTCAAAGGATGTCAGGGACAAGATTGTAAACCTGCTCAAGGCTGGAATGGGCTACAAGACCATCACCAAGAAGCTTGGTGATAAGGAGACAATTGTTGGAGCGATTATTCGCAAATGGAAGAAATACAAAATAACCATCAATTGCTCTCTGTCTGGAGCTCCATGCAAGATTTCGCCTCATTGGGGAAAGGATGATCATGAGAAAGGTGAAGGACCAACCCAGAACTACACAGGAGGAGCTAGAGAATGATCTCAACGCATTTTGGACCACAGTCACCAAACAAACCATTGGTAACACAATATGCCACCATGGATTGAAATCCTGTAGCGCTCGCAAGGTCTCCCTCCTCAAGAATGTATTGGCCCATCTGAAGTTTGCCAATGAACATCTAAAATGATGCAGAGAAAGATTGGGAGAAAGTGCTTTGGTCAGATGAGACTAAAATTTAGCTCCTCTGCATTAATTTGACTCGCCGTGTCTTACAGTCAAGCAGGGAGGTGGAAACAATATGCATTGGGGCTGTTGAGGGGCTAATGGACAGGACCATGTATTGCAAAATATTGGATGAGAACCTTCTTCCCTCAGCCAGAACACTGAAGATGAGTCATGGATGGGTCTTCCAGCATGACAATGAGCCAAAACATACCACCAAGGCAACAAGGCAGTGGCTCAAGAAGAAGCACATTAAGGCCATGTAGTGGCCTAGCCAATCTTCAGACTTTAATCCTATAGAAAATGTAAGGAGGGAGCAGAAACTTTGAGTTGCCAAGTGACAGCCAAGAAACCTTAATGATTTAGAGAAGATCTGTAAAGAAGAGTGGACCAAAATCCATTCTGAGATGTGTGCAAACCTGGTCACCAACTACAAGAAACGTCTTACCTCTGTGCTTGCCAACAAGGGTTTCTCTGCCAAGTACCAAATCATGTTTTGCTTGGGGATCAAATACTTAGTTTATTATACATTATAACATCATGTATCATGTGTTTTTTCTGGATTTTTGGTTGATGTTCTGTCTCTATCATTTAAAAAACAGGGATGTTTAGCTCACATATATTGCAATCCATGTTTAAGCTGACCAACTGCATCAAAGTAATCCATCTTCTGGCCAGTCCTACACTGCCTTGCCATCGTAGGTTCTACGGTGGACACCATGCCAACATGGGGCATAGAGACACAAAGTGGGGGAGAGCTACTAGGTTCAGATCTGGACACTGACCTGCGTTTCATCAGAGAAGAGATTTTCTATTTTATCAGCCAATTACAGCAGTCTCATGATCGGAAAGCCTGCATCTGTTCCCAGCATTAAGGACTGATAGCAGGTGGTGGTAAGGGGTTAAAAATGCAGTGTCGTTTTCACAGTATTCTTAATTTTAACGCCTTGCCAGATGCGTCCACCTTACCAACTGTTCAGTGTCTGCTATCCCTCTCTATTAATCCCTCCACTGGCTGCCACTCACCCAACGAATTAAACCTAAAATACCAACAGTAAATAAATAATAAATTAAAAAATCCACAATTTGGCCCCCAGCTAAATCACTAAGCTAGTCTCAAAATACCAACCAAATTGTTTTCCTTAACTATACCCAAGGCTCATGCTCACTAGCTGCCTTGTCACCTCCTCGCATGCTTGCCTTCAAGACTTTTCCAGAGCCTCTCCCATCCTATGGAACTCCCTACCTAAATCTGTCCGGCTATCTCCTGCTCTGTCCACTTTTTAGGTGATCCCTCTCTTCAGAGAAGCCTATCCCACCTCCACCGAACATCTGTATTTCCACTTTTTCCATCAGCTCATCCTCCACAGTTATTACCTTTTGTATCACTTGACCCTTCCTTTTCGATTGTAAGCTCTAACAAGCAGGGTCCTCTAATTCCTCTTGTATTTAATTGTATTGTAACTGAAATCATGTTGTAAAACATTGCACAAGCTGTTGGCGCAATATAAATCCTGTATAATAATTATAATAATAATAGGATATGCTGACATCCCCAAAGACTGCCACAAAAAATCCCACAGAAGTGATCACCTGAACACTCCAGGATGCTCCAAGTATTAGATGCAAGCTTCCAACATTAGCATCTCTTTTTGCTGTCTGTACCTGTTCGTCTGTGTGAATGAAGCCTAAAGCCTCGTACACACGACCGAGAATCTCATCAAGAAAAACCCGTCGTTTTCCCTGACGAGATTCTTGGCAAGAAACTCTTGCCGCCCGAATGTACAGACTTTCGTTTCAAAAGAACCGCGGTTCTCTTGAAAGGAAAGAACGCGGTGACGTCATTGCGTATGACGAGCATGCACTCGTCACATTCGATGCCGTCGCCGCCATCTTGCTTCACCCTACCCATTTCGTGGAAGCTGCCGCGCATGCGTCAAAGTCATTTCGAGCTCCACTGCGACAGGTAAGAATACACACTCTCGGGTTTCTCGTTGGGAAACAGGCCGACAAGAATCTCGACAAGATTCTGGCCAGATTTCCTGACGAGAATCCTGAATGCCTCGTACACACCAACGGTAATCTCGGCAAGAAGCAGTTTTCTTGCTGGTTTGTGGTGTATAACAGAGAGCAGATATCTGCTTTCTGCTACCAAACCTATTTATGAAAGCATGGAGTCTGAATTTTTACAAGCTTTTCACAAATTTTCACTTATCTCTATTTATGACAATGATTTCTTGTCTATTTTTATTTATTTTGCAGCTTTACATATTACATATATGTTTAAAATATGGTTTCACCACAGTTGCTCTACTTACCGTTATCCACTGCCTGGAGTCGCCTACCCATTCCTCAACACCTTCAAGCCGTTTAGCTTTGTAATCAGCCAGTATTCTATATGCCACAAACTCATTCAGAATGATCTTTGTTCCCAGCATCTCACCAACTGGGCCAGCCTCATCCCACCGTACCCCCATCATGAAGGCCACAGGCATGAATATGTAGGATAGAATCAGCTGGGAAAGATAAATGTTTGTTAAGTAAATCTCAGAAGTAAAGCAATGTTTCATTTGCGGCAACAAAGCATATAGGGATGCTATCTTATATTTTAGTAAGTGCTTATTGTGAGTTAATATTTAGCAAACACATTCAATTAGATGGGCTCACAGTTACTGCTAGCAAAGTTTATAATGCAAATATAAGCCCATATGACTAGCTTTAGTTAAGCAGTTCCCGACCAGCCGCCGTCATTGTACGTCGGGCGTTCTGTGGGCCAATCAGCGAGTACAGCAGACTCGATGTCCGCCGGCCACCCACGATCGCTCTACAGAGACGCAGAACGGGGATCTGCCAGTGTAAACAAAGCAGATCCCAGTTCTGTCAGGGGAGTATAGAGTAAGATTGTCTGTTCCTAGTGATCAGAAACAGCGATCTCTCTACCCCCTGTCAGTTCACTCCAGTCACAGTTAGAAAGCACCTCCCTAGGGAACATTTAACCCTTTGAGTGCCCCCGTCCCTGACAGTGTCATTTATACAGTAATCAGTGCAATTTTATAGCACTGACCGCTGTATAAATGTCACTGGTCCCAAAAAAGTGTCAAAAGTGTCCGATCAGTCCGGCTAAAAATCGCAGATCACCACCATAACTAGTAAAAAAAATTATAATAATAAAAATGCCATAAATCTATCCCCTATTTTGTAGACACTAACTTTTGCACAAACCAATCAATATACGTTAATTGTGATTTTTGTACCAAAAATATGTAGACGAATACATATCGGCCTAAACTGAGGAAGATTTTTTTTTTGGGGGGGGGGGTATTATTTATTATAGCATAAAGTAAAAAAATATATATATATTTTTTAATTGTCGCTCTTTTTTTGATTATAGCGCAAAAAATAAAAACCACAGAGGTGATCAAATACCACCAAAAGAAAGCTCTATTTGTGGGGAAAAAAATGAATTTCACAACCGCGCAATTGTCAGTTTAAGCGATGCCGTGCCATATCACAAAAAATGGCCTGGTCAGGAAGTGGGTAAATCCTTCCCGGGCTGAAGTGGTTAAAGTGGCCCTTGTACTGGTGCTGTGAACAATATCTAAATTATGGACACTAAAAACAGCTGCATACCTTACTGCAAGTGAATCGAATCAGACAATCCAAAAGAGATACCATTGTTAGTGTTGGCTTACCTGTAGAGTAAGTTTAGGATAGTTCACCATTCCTCCAATCCAGGAGAAAGCAGAGTTGACAAATTCAAGCAAGGCCATGAATGCAATCAGATTGGCAGCAATATTGGCAACCAGTCCCACAGAGGTAGAGGCCCCATTGCTAGCAGCTTCTAGTATGGTTCTTTCTTCCCTTTAGGCAGAGAGGAACATACACAAAATGATGACAAAATCTGCTTAAGACACAAAAATGTGACTCTACGGGAAAATAAGCATATTTGACACGTGAAAACAGATTTTAAGAGAAAGATTAAGGCTGCATTCACACCTCCGCGACAAGATACGCCGTGTACGCGGCGTATTTTGCCGGGAGTGAGTAATTTTTTTTTTTTTTTTTAACAAAGCCTTCCCATTGCTTTGTATGGCCGAACGCCAATGTCGCCTGAAAAAAAGGGTCCGGGACTTTTTTTCAAGCGACAGGCGTACGGCGTCTATGAGATGTGAACCATCTCAATAGACAG